>NC_083736.1:47246773-48446773 GCF_028564815.1 Eubalaena glacialis
GGCTGTTTTACCATCTTTTCCAGTGAGTATTTTATTTCATTCTTGTATTGGGGGCAGGAAGGCATCCTGCAAACCAGTGTGCAATCTACAGTCTGACAGAACTGGGACCTGAATGTAAGGACCCTCATTGAGAAACCCCGAGACCCTTGTCAGCTGACTCTTTCTCTGTGTGCCACAGTTTTCACAGGCATAAAATGAGGGCAGTAATAGCATCTGCCTCATGGGTGGTGTACAGCATCAATTACCCAACAGGTTCTTAGCTTGGCACTTGTAGCTATCCTGTTATTATTGTTGGTGCTATCGTCAGTATTTGCTATAATGTGTAGTAGGTAAAGATTTTCTAGCCGCAAGACTCAGTATGATAAATATGTT
This sequence comes from Eubalaena glacialis, assembly GCF_028564815.1. Classification (NCBI taxonomy): domain Eukaryota; kingdom Metazoa; phylum Chordata; class Mammalia; order Artiodactyla; family Balaenidae; genus Eubalaena; species Eubalaena glacialis. The sequence continues at coordinate 47,247,146 of NC_083736.1, forward strand.
CTCTTTAAACTTACTTACAGCAGATATCTGTTCTTCAAATACCCATTTCTGCTGTTTGATAGAGAACTCACACTAGTAATTTGTAGGGAAATTCAGTCAAGAAAATATATACAAGGAAAACACATTGGTACCTTCTTCAAAGATTATCCCTCCAGAAAAATGAAAATAATATTTTTGTACATACATATTTTTACCATCTCTGACTGTTTATAATAGATTTCCAGGAGTAGATTGAAAGACATGAACAATTTTTTTAAATTTTATTTTATTATTTTATGTATTTATTTTTGGCTGCGTTGGGTCTTCGTTGCTGCGTGTGGGCTTTCTCTAGTTGCGGCGAGCGGGGCCTACTCTTCCTTGCAGTGTGCAGGCTTCTCATTGTGGTGGCTTCTCTTGTTGTGGAGCACGGGCTCTAGGCGCATGGGCTTCAGTAGTTGTGGCACGGCATGAACACTTTTAACACTCTTGGTGCACATTGCCAAAACATAATACCCATTTGTTTTCCCATCGACATTCTATGAGAATTTTTGGTTTTCATATCCTCACCAGAATTTATTAATGTTTTAAAAATAATTAGCTTATTTACTTTAATAGTTGTATATGTAGAAATTGACCCCCCATTCTGTCATACATATTGCAAATACTTTTTCTGTTTTTTGCCTTTTAATTATATTTGAGGTTTTCAGATGCACAGATTTTATTTTTATGTAGTCTTATCTATATATTCAAAGTTCAGACTAGGGAACAAACCCATGAGACAAAAGAAAATTCCTTGGCTGACCAGTATGCCAAACAGTTTGCTCTCATCCAGGTATCAAACATTAAAGATGGTCTGATTACTCCGGATCATTTCTATGAAACCTTGAGAGAACCACAGTCACAAGCAGGAGATTCTGTAAAAAATATGTTGGGAGTACAGTGATGTCTCAAAAAAATTAAACATTGAATTACCATATGATCCAGGAATTCCACTTCTGGGTATATATCCAAAAGAATTGAAAGCAGGGATTCAAACAGGTATTTGTACCCCCATGTTCATAGCAGCACTATTCACAATAGCTAAAATGTGGGAGCCACCAAAGTGTCCATTGATGGATGAATGGATAAACAAAATGTGGCATATTCACACTGTGGAATATTATTCAGCCCTACACAGGAAGGAAATTCTAACACATGCTACAACATGGATGAACGCTGAAGACATATGCTAAGTGAAATAAGGCAGTCACAAAAGGACAAATACTATATGATTCAACTTATATGAGGTACCAAGAGTAGTCAAATTCATAGAGACAGAAAGAATGATGGTGCCAGGGGCTGGGGGGAATGTGAAGTTATTGTTCAACTGGTACAGAATTTCAGTTTTGCAGATGAAAAGGGTTCTGGAGATGGATGGTTGTGATGATTGCACGACAATGTGAATGTACTTAATACCAATGATTTGCAAAAAAATCAACATTTTAGACTGTGTTTTCATTAGTTTTCAGTAAAAGGACTAAAAATATGAAAATGATTTTTAAAAATCTACAACTGCCTTTAAAAGGGAGGTTAAGGTACGATGCAAAAATGAAGTTTAGTATGTTTAAAATACACATTTTGAAGAAAAGCCTCTGGGAAAATTGATCACAAAATACTATTAATGGACATCGGTGGCTGATGGGACTGTAGCTTATACTGTTTTATTGTATTTTTAACTGTCTTTGCTCAGAAACTTTTCACAAATGTCTCCAAGAAAGGAACAGATCTAGTTTCAACCAGCCAAACAGCGCAGGCACAGAAAAAATCCGCCACTTCTTGCGGTAAAAGGCTCCGCGGAGTTTTTTCAAGCGCGAAGGGCGGGGGAGAAACGGGCCGAGCGGGTGCAGGGAGCAACACTGCCACCTGCAGACCAGAGAAACCGAACGCCACAAGCACGGAAGAAAATGCATCCTTTCTGCCGGTTTGCCGCGCCGACCGCTAGAGAACGTGGATGCGGAAACTAAGGCTGACGCCAGTAAGGACCACAGAAAGGAAGGGAACCGTTCCGATTGCCTGCGGAACCATCCTTGGTAGTGCAGCCTCCCCCTAGTCCCGCCCCCGCAACCATAGCAACAGCGGCAGGAAGTCGGGGCGCCCGGGAAGATCCGGCGCCCGGCGGGCGGGGCTGTGATCCGATTGGTGGGTTCTGGGCCTGCGCGCGGGAGTTCAGTGAGTTTCGTGCCAGTCTCCCTGCCCCGGTCCGCTAGACGCTTTCTCTCGGGCTTTGTTCGGGTCCTGTCGCCCACTGCCCCAGCCCCCCACGTGCGGGACCGGTACCAATCCCCTGGTCATTCTCCTCCCGCCCACCCCCGGCCTGTGAACGCCCTCGTCCCGTGGCACACTGAACTGTGCTCCTGTCAGCCCTCACTCTTCTGATCCGTCCCGGCGACCTCAGTGCCCGCGAGGCTCAGCCGGTCACCCCGGAGCCTCTCCGACCTCAGCGATGTTCTTCTCCTCCCCACCCGAGCATCCCGCTGCCCACGGTCACGCCCTGGGTATCAGGAAGACCGCGGCCCTCATGGTGTACAGCATTCCTCCCTCTCATCACCCCCAACACGACGTCCTGTCCTCCAGCTCCCTCGCTCTAGTGCCCCTGCATTGATAGCCCCAACCTCCTGGAAACCGCCAGCTCACCGACCACACATCCTTCCACACCATCCGCCAGGCCCCTCCTTACTCCGCTGACCCAGGGCTGGAAACTGTCCCCCACAAACACACCTCCTGTGCTCCTTGCACCCTCCTCCCCACTCACCCCCTGCCTGTATCTGAGCACCTCAGCATTGAGGACGAAACTTTGAAACTTTACGGAATTGTTTTATCTTAAATCCATGACCAGGGGAGAATTGCTTTTCATTTTCACTCTCACCTACAATACTACATTACACACTGGCAACCCTCCTCCATGCTAATGACCACCAGTCTCCCCCCCGCCCCCACCCCCAATAATTCGTGGAGAAGACTGAAGCAATCCCGTGGGATTTCTCAAACGTCCCAAACTGCCTGTTTCTGCCCTGTCGCTCTGCTGCCCCTCGGCACACGTGCTCCTTGACTGCACACAGCCCCTCACCTCTGCCCAGGATCCCATGCCTTGCACCTTCTCAGGGACTTTGCGCCTGCAATTACCACCCCTCTCTCCTGAACCAGCACCTGCTCCCTCTACATCGGGGCATTCCACAGCAAAGGGGGAAACCCGCCCTCTGCCACCACCCCATTCTGCAGCTACTGGCACATTACTGGTTGCCCTTCAAAGCAAAACTGCTTCAAATTCTGCTGAGATATTCTCTCCTCACCCCCTTCAATGGAGCTTTTGTCCCAACCACTCCACTGTAATTGGCCTTGTCAAGGCCACCATTAATATCCATACTTCCTGATCCCACAGACACTCTTCAGTGCTCATCCTAGACAACATCTCAGGCACCTTTGGCATATTTGACCCTTGTCTTCTTTATCACTCTTTTTATATTTGCCGGGGGATGGGGGGGAGGGCTTATGTGACAACATATTCTCCTAATTGTACTCGACAAGGTACACATTCTACAGTATGCCTCTTTTGACCTGTATATTGTATGGGAAGTCTTGGGTCAAATGAAAGACAAGCCAAAGAAAAGAGTGTCCCAGTCACAGGGGGGAACAGCCCACAGAGGCAGTGGCAGGCAGAGGTAAGACAGCTCAGACAAGGGAGGTGTGTCAAGAAATGAAGAGGAGCGCCAAGGACAGGAGGATTTCACCCCATTCACACTTGGAACTCACAGGGGCACACTCTGTACAATGACCCAACAGTGTCTTTGGGCAGAGGGGTAGCTGGAGTTTAGGAGTTTAATTTTCTGGAGCTGATCTTGGTTCCTGCTGTGGTGCAGGTGAGATCCAAGGGAGGGATCTGCATCCCCTGAGGGAAGAAGGTAGAAAGTGAGTGAATCCAGAGGAAGCCTAAGCAGGCAATGGGCTAGGTGACCTTGCAGCTGAGGCTGTGGAGGGGACAGCCCTGCCCAGGGGTGGGATGGAGGATGAGACCCAGATTCAGAGGGGTCTGCAGATGCCAGCAGAGTGAGCTGAGGCTGAGTCAGCCAGGGAGCATCGGCTCCCCACCAAGAAGAGAGACAAAAATGCAAGTTTCACCAGCCCCACCCATGGGCGGTGCAGGTCAGCATCGCCAGCTGGACCCGGGAGAGGAGAGCCGTCCTTCCCTCAGGGACCACCCAGGCCACTGTGAGCAACACAGGTGTGTCCTGTCGTAGATACCCTTCCCACATTACTGCCAGATGTACGACAAACATACCCTTTCCCCATCTTGGAAAGAAGAGAGGTGGGGTGGAAATGTGAGACTGAGCATTTTCACCAAAACAGACTGAGCATTTGTATATGGGGACCATTCACTTCATTGCATCCAACCACACTTTCCAGATTAGAAGTAAATTCAGTCAGTGGGTTTCCCCTCCCACCCCCTTACTAACCAGTTTGGAGGGTGGACACTCGTGATGAAGATCAGATCAGCCAGGGAGAATAAATACACCAAAGTGCCCGTGGAGTCTGAGGAGCATGAATGAGTCTGTGATCTCAGCAACCCCTCCCCACCAGCTCCTCTTGTGACCATGGGTCGCAGAGGCAAGAGTGGGGCCTGGAGGGGGAGGATGGAAGTCTTCCTGCAACTCCACTGCTGCTTTGAGACCACCACTCCCCACTCCTCGACTTGAAGAATCACCTGTGAGGATCATCCCAATTCTCGACTCTGTCATCTATTCAACAGTCCTGATGATTCTTAGGAATTTTTTGAACCTGCATCCTGGTCTTCTTGGTTTGGGGAACAGAAAATTACATACCTTGCAAGCACACAGCCCTCTGCTTCTACTACCCTGCGTCTTTGATTCCTTTCAAGCCAAGCTTCTTGAAAGTGTAGGCTCCAGGAGCATCCTTATCTGGTTACCTCTCGATGATTCCTCCTCCATGTGCCCCATCCATGGGACATCCCCTTGCTAACATCTCCCAAGAGCTCCATGTGCCAAACCGTAGTACCCAGTGCTGTATTGGCCACAGAGACATTCCGTTTTTAAAAATGCTTTCCTGTGTCAGAGTCTGTGACAGCAGCTCATCCTGGCTTTCCTCCTACCTCTCAGTCCATTACTTCTGAGTCTCATTGTCTGTCCATTTACTTTGATCCCCTCCTAAATCTTGGTTTTCTTTTCCTCTGGTTTCCAACCTCTGCCCCATGCTCCTCCATTCTATACATGATCTTTGGGTGACCACATCACCCCCCCCCCAGAGCTTTTACCCATCTGACTTGTTTTCGTCTGTATCCCCCTGTATGCTGATGGCTTTGCCCATCGCCAAGTCTACCTAAGAAATCTCAGCTGGGCCCCAGAGTCCCCACAGGCCGAGACCTGTGGGACATCTGCACTCAGACCTCCCACAAGCCCTGCAAATCTGCTGCTGGCCCCAAACCAATGTTCCCCATCTCATGGATGGGCACTGCCATCTACCCAATTCCTTAAACCAAAATCCCGGGGACGCTGCTGGGTGTGATCTCCACCGCGCCATGACTCCCCTGGACCTGCTTTGGAAAAGGCTAACCCGTGACCTTCATGTTGCCACAGATGTGGATTGTTTCCTCTGTGAGGCCTCGTTCTTGGCAGACACACTCTGAGCGGGTCCTGAGCACAGGCCTACGCCCTGTTTTGGATCTCCGAGGAGAACCTGGGCACTGTAACCCGCCTAATAGATTGAAAGCCTTGTCTTTAGCAAGACGATGAGTCAGGACATAGCAGTGTAAGCCCATCATTTGGGAATGTGCAGATAAATATCCAGAAGAGATCCCTGAAAGAGAACGTTTGTGCAGGTGGGTGTTCATGGGTGTGCATGGAACAAGGGATTGCTCAGTTGTGCTTTTCACAATAAACATCCTGGTCCTATTTGGTCTTTATCTGAGCACGGGAGTTAATTTGATAACATAAATTATACTAAAAAGTTTAAAAATGCAACTCAGCACACTCAGCAGATAAGCCGACAGGTGATCCTTCTGCATCAACGGCTACAATTCTCAGCCATCTTTAATTTTCAAAGAACTATTCTGATCTGTCGCATGAAGTTAGCTCCACAATGTTTCAGAAATGTTTTCAAGTAACTAAGCACAAGGGATCCTGACAAGAACTAAAAAGTACTAAGTTTCATTAGCAAAAGCAGGATTTTAACTGTAAAATTTTGGATTCAGGAACATGGAGCAGAGCAAGTACAAGGTCAGTTTTAAAACAAGCATTGGGCGTGTTGTCCCTTTCCTCAGCCTAAGATATCTGTGAAGCATAGCGGGTCATGGTGAAAACCTGCTTTCCTTGTAGAGAGGAGTCTCAAATTTCAAATCTAAAATGATTTCCTCCTGTAAGGATGGTTCTGTTTCCACAGCTGCAATCTCGGCTTTCATAAGAGAAGTTTTCAGATAATGCTCATGCTGGGGCCACATTCCAGACCTACTACTTAAGACTCTCTGGGGATGTCCTGCTTTTAAAGCCTCTCCAGGGGAGATCTGATGCACAACTTAGGTTGCGAAGCATAATTGCATGATGCTTCACCTGTCCTGGTTTTAAATAGAATCTTGAGCTTCAGAGCCATGTTTGTTACTAATGAAATTTAAAAAAATTTTTATAATGTGTCTTCTGAGATCTATTATTTTTAATGTTTGTTTGTTTATTTATTTATTTATTTATTTATTTATTTATTTATTTATTTATTTGGCTGCGTCGGGTCTTAGTTGCGGCACGTGGGATCTTCGTTGCCACACACGGGATCTTTTTTTTTTTTTTTTTTTTTTTTTTTTTTTTAATGCTATTCTTGTCTGCTTACATTCTTTTTATGTATGTATGTATGTATGTATGTATGTCTGTGTTGGGTCCCCACCTCCGCGCGAGGGCCCCCTCCAGCCGCGGCAAGCGGGGGCCACCCTCCACCGCGGTGCGGGGGCCACTCTTCATCGCGGTGCGCGGGCCTCTCACTATCGCGGCCTCTCGTTGCCGAGCACAGGCTCCAGACGCTCAGGCTCAGTAATTGTGGCTCACGGGCCGAGTTGCTCCGCGGCATGCGGGATCCCCCCAGACCAGGGCTCGAACCCGCGTCCCCCGCACCGGCAGGCAGACTCTCAACCACTGCGCCACCAGGGAAGCCCCACACGGGATCTTTTGTTGCGGCGTGCGGGCTCTTTGTTGTGGCGCGCCGGCTTAGTTGTCCCGCGGCATGTGGGATCTTAGTTCCCAGACCAGGGATCGAACCCACATCCCCTGCATTGGAAGGCGGATTCTTAACCACCGGGCCACCACGGACGTCCCCTGAGAGCTATTTTTGACATATTTATTTCACAGCCATATTTAGAACAATTTCAATGACTCGGTTGTGTGTCATGCCCCCAAGTCCCCTTCCTTATCAGACACTCAGGCAGGTGGAGGGGAGGGAACGGACCTCAGTCCTGGGGGCAGAAGGAGGCTGGATGGGGTTCCGTTGTCTTGGTTACCACTCTGCTGAGCATCCCCCCTGGGTTGCTGAGCTCAGGCAGGGGGCCTCATGCCCAGGCTACAGGTATTCCTGTGACCAGAAGTTGGAGCTAAGGGCTGAGATCCGTTACCAGAGAAACGCAAGCTGGGTCCATGGGATTCGAGAAGAATGGAAAAACAGCTAAGTAGAATTTCAGACGCAGGATGGATTATGGGAGCCTGCCCAGAGCCATTGACTTGTGGTCACACAAAGGGTGCCTGTGCATGAACACACAGAGACACGCTAGACATGTGTGCTCACTAGCAATTCTGTCCTGACGCGCACAGTGGCTGTTTCTGGAGGGAGCATCTAGCACACATGGAGGAGGCCGGACCCAGAACATGGAAGGGGGGGATTCCTCATTGTGACAAAAGCAGTGGCATATCTTTTCCCGCATGACTTACTTGGACATCTGCATTACATTTCCTAAACTGCTTTATTGAGGTATAATATACATACCACAAATCACACCCATTTAATGCACCCAATGCAGTGACTTTTAGTGAATTTACGCAGTTGTGCAACCATCACCATAATCCAGTTGTGGCACATTGCCAGAACCACAAAGAGATTCCGTGTACCCATCAGCAGTCAATCCCCAATAGTACCTCCAGGCCCAGGCATCCTCTAATCTAATTTCTATCTCTGTAGATTTGCCCTTTCTGAGCATTTCATATAAACTGACTCCTGCAGGAAGGGGCCTTTTGTGTCTGAGTTCTTTCACTTAGCATAATGCTTTGGAGGCTCACCCATGCTGTAGCAGAAAGCAGAAGTTCATGTTTTGCACGATGCACGGGCTAGAACCTTCAGTCAATGTGGGAGAGAAGTGGCTGAAGCAGACATCCTTGCCTTGGTCTGGATCTCAAGAGGAAAGCATTCATTCTAACACTACTAAATATGACAGGACGAGAGCTGGATGTTTCTCGGGGATGTCCTTCAGCACAATGAGGACGATCCCTTGTATCCCGAGTTGGTTGACCGTTTTTATCATGAATGGGTCTTGAATTGTGTCAAATGCTTTTTCTTTGTCTACCAAGATGACAGGTGGTTTCTGTCCTTCATTATATTAACATGGTGCTTGCCTTAACTGAAGTTGAATGTTAAACCAATATTGCAATCCTGGGATAAATCCTGCATAGCCCTTTGCAAATGTTGCTGGATTTGGTTTGCTAATATTTTGTTGAGGATGTATGTATCACTATTCATGATAGATATTGGTCTATAGCTTTCTTGTGATGTCAAGTCTGGCTTTGGTAGTGGGGTAATACTGTTCTCACAGGATGAGTTAGGAAATGCTCCCTCCTCCCTCCTGTCCATTCAGGAAGAGTCTGTGAAGGATGGGTATTATTTCTTCTTTAAACATTTGATAGAATTCATCAATGAAACCAGGAGGCCCAGGGCTTCCCTTTGTGGGAAGGTTTTTAAATTAATGATGCGATATCTTTACTTGCTATAGGTACATACATTCCAATCTGTCATTTGGCCATTGCGGTTTGTTTTTTCTTTTTTTAAATAGACCTTTATTGGAGTATAATTGCTTCACAATACTGTGTTAGTTTCTGTTGTACACCAAAGTGAATCAGCCATATGCATACATATGTCCCCATATCCTCTCCCTCTTGAGCCTCCCTCCCACCCTCCCTATCCCACCCCTCTAGGTCATCGCAAAGCACCGGCCATTGCGTTTTAAGCCAACTCCCATCCAATATTTTCTGGCCTCTTGGTGCCTGTGGCTCGGTCTCTGGCCTAGAATTTGACATGCTGGACATCTCTGGACATCACGGGATTCTGGCTCCTACTCTGTAACTTGGGAGAGTATGCTGTCTCAGATGGGACCCCCAGACCACCTACACCCAATACACAGGTTGGGGATACAGACACTTTGAGGTGGGGATGGGGTGGCGCTGCTGATTCCCTCATTTACACCCGCCCATCCAGCCTCCAGGCGCCCTCATGCAGGCTGTGGGTAATTCTGCAGTTGGGACTGGCCTCGGCAAGTACCCAGCATACCCTGCTCCGCTCCCCCCACCCCCGCCGCCATGTCCACTTCATCCCACCCTGATCCTTGTCACTCCTCTCGTCTCCTAGCAACCCAGCCTCACAGGGGATCAATGATGCACTTGCCACCACATCTATGGGTGTCAGATCTCTCTCTGATTAATGACTCAACTCCCGAGGGCAGGGACTGGCTCTGCAATTCCTCCTCACCTCCCCGTCTCAACAGCCAGCCTGGCGTGGAGTGGGGGGATGTAACGGATACAGTGAAAACCTTCATGATTGGCTAAATGGTTGATTGTGGTTGGCAGGATTGACCTGGGTTGGCTGCTGGAGTGAGCCCGTGACATCACCACCCTGGTGAACTCGTGCCAGGTGGGGATGGTTATCCCCGCCCCAGTGCATTGTGGGCAGGATCAATGATGTATCTTACCCAGACTTGGTGCCACCAGCTGTGAACGGACACTGAAGTCACCAGCTCTTCCCACTTCTCCCCAGCCTTTACGGAGGGTACGGTTGGGGATGCTTAAGAGTGTGGGCTCTGACAGAAATAAACCCCTATGACAAAGGAGCCAAGAATATACATTAGGGGAAAGGCTGCCTCTTCAATAAATGGTTCTGGGAAAACTGGACCACTTTCTTACACAACATACAAAAATAAACAAAAAAATGGATTAAAGCCTAAATTGTAAGACCTAAAACCATAAAACTCCTAGAAGAAAACATAGCCAAGTATGCGCTTTGACACTGGTCTTAGCAGTAATTTTTTGGATATGTCTCCTCAGGCAAGGGCAACAAAAGCAAAAATGGACAAATGGGAGTACATCAAACTAAAAAGCTTTTACACAGCAAGGGAAACCGTCAACAAAACAAAAAGGCAACCTGCTGAATGGGAGAAGATATTAGCAAGTGATATATCCGAAAAGAGGTAGATATCCAAAACATCTAAAGGACTCATAGAACTCATTATCAAAACAAAACAAAACAAAAAACAAACCAAGAGCCCGATGAAAAAGTGGGGCAAAACACTGAATAGACATTTTTCCAAAGAAGATAATACAGATGGCCAACAGGCATATGAAAAGATGCTCAACATCACTAATCATCAGGGATTACAAAATCAAGACCACAATGAGGTGCTTCCTCATACCTGTCAAGTGGCTATTATCAAAAAGACAACAACAAGTAAGAAATGCGGGCGAGGATGTGGAGAAAAGGAAACCCTCATGCACTGTTGGTGGGAATGTAAATTGGTGCAGCCACTATGGAAACAGTGAGGGTTTCCTCAAAAACCTAAAACTAGGGGCTTCCCTGGTGGCGCAGTGGTTAAGAATCCGCCTGCCAAAGCAGGGGACACGGGTTCGAACCCTGGTCCGGGAAGATCCCACATGCTGCGGAGCAACTGAGCCCGTGCACCACAACTACTGAGCCTGCGCTCTTAGAGCCTGCGAGCCACAACTACTAAGCCCGCGTGCCACAACTACTGAAGCCCGTGAGCCTAGAGCCCATGCTCTGCAACAAGAGAAGCCACTGCAATGAGAAGCCCGTGCACTGCAATGAAGAGTAGCCCCCGCTCGCCACAACTAGAGAAAGCCCGCGCACAGCAACGAAGACCAAACGCAGCCAAAAATAAATAAATAAAATAAATTAAAAAAAAAAAAAACAACCCAAAACTAGAACTACCATATGATCCAGCAATTCCACTTTTTGGTATTTATCTGAAGAAAACAAAAAACACTAATCACAAAAGCTGTATGTACCCCTCTGTTCACTGCAGCATTATTTACCCTAGCCAAGATATGGAAGTGCCCATCGATAGATGGATCAATAAAGAAGAAGTGGTATACATATACACAATGGAATATTACTCAGCAATAAAAAAGAATGAAATCTTGCCATTTTCGACAACATGGATGGACCTAGAGGGTATTATGCTAACTGAAATAAGGCAGACAGGGAAAGACAAATACCACACGGTTTTATTTGTATGTGGAACCTCAAAAACAAAACAAGTGAGCACAGGGAACAAAACAGAAACAGAGTTAGAGACACAGAGAACAAACTGGTGGTTGCCAGAGGGGGAGCGGGTGGGGAGTCGTGTAAAAGAGGTGAAGGGATCAGGAGATACACACTTCCAGTTATAAAATAAATAAGTCACGGGGATGGAATGTACATATATGGAATATAGTCAATAATATTGTAATAAGTCTGTATGGTGACAGATGGTAACCAAACTTATCGTGGTATTCATTTCCTAATGTTTAAAAATGTGGAATCACTTTGCTGTGCGCCTGAAACTAACATAATATGGTATGTCGATTTTAATTAAAAAAATAAAGAGTGTGGGCTCTGAATCGAGTACGCCTAGGTTTGTGGGTCACTCCTCCTCTGACGGCCTGTGTGACCCTGAGCAGCTCCCCTAACTTCTCTGTAGTCTGCTTTCCCACCTCATCAACTAGGATTTTTTTAAAATTTATTTATTTAATTTATTTATTTTTGGCTGCGCTGGGTCTTCGTTGCTGCGCACGGGCTTTCTCTAGTTGCAGCGAGCGGGGGCTACTCTTCGTTGCGCGCTTCTCATTGCGGTGGCTTCTCTTGTTGCGGAGCCCGGGCTCTAGGCACGCGGGCTTCAGTAGTTGTGGCGCGCGGGCTCAGCAGTTGTGGCTCGCGGGCTCTAGAGCGCAGGCTCAGTAGTTGTGGCGCACGGGCTTAGCTGCTCCACGGCATGTGGGATCTTCCCGGACCGGGGCTCGAACCCGTGTCCCCTGCATTGGCAGGCGGATTCTTAACCACTGCGCCACCAGGGAAGTCCCATCATCAATTAGGATTGATATCTTGCAAAGTGATGGGTCTGCGAGAGATTAAATAAGGTGATAGAAATACACTGAATATTGTCTGATACCTGGGAAAGGATCAACAAACGTGAAATGCCATTTTACCCGTGCTAAACACACCCCCAGTGACTGTCTGAATTCAGGCCTTTGAGTTTCAAGAAGAAAAGCCCTGCTTGACTTACCTTCTCCCTTGGAGCTGGGAGACAAGCCTGGCAGGATGGTTGCGCTCCCAAGCTCTCTGATGAGATCACGCGTTCAGAATCCAATCAACTTACCTGCTCTCAAGCGCCTCTGTCTGCAGAAGACTCGTGGATTTCTGCAGAAATACAGCTCAGGGGACTAGCTAAAAGCACAGACTGACAGAGAGCAAAATTCATTTTCAGTTCAGAAGAATCTCATGGGCACTCGCGTGGTATACAACATTGGACTCCGGGTGTGGGGAGAAAAAGTAGATTTCATCACTCATGCCTCCTGAATGAAAAGGGAAGCTATTTATTAGGAGAAAAATGTTTGCGAATCACAGATCTGACAAAGGGCTTATATTCAGGATATGTAAGGAATTTTTAAAAGTCAACAGTAAGAAAACAAACAACCCAATTAGGAAGTGGGATAGGGACTCAACATAAGCGCGTAATACAGTGTTGAACATCATAAACCTTTAGGGAACTTCAAATTAATACCAAGATGAGATACCGAATCTCGTATTGGAAAGGCTAAAATCAAAAGTCCTGGCAACACCCGGCGCTGGTGAGGGTGGAACTCTCACACTTTTAGCAGGTGGGAATGCAAAACAGCACAGTCACTTTGAAAAACAGTTTGGTAGTTTCTTAGAAACTTATGTTTCTAGAAACTTACTTATGACCCAGCAATCCCACTCCTGGGTATCTACCCTAGAGAAATGAAAAGCCTGAACATGCATGCTTAGAGCTGTTCTATTCACAACTTCCCCAAAATGGAGACAGTGCAAATGTCCTTGTGTGGATGAATGGATAAACAAATGGTATCCCATGCAATGGCCACCTGCTCTGCACTGAAAAAGCACAGACTGTCGATAGGTGCCTGTCAGCTTCATGCAAGATGGTGCACTGTGCTACATGCGAGAAGCCCATCTCAGAAGGCTACAGGCTGCGTCATTGCCTTTACAGGACACCCTGCCAAGGACAAACTACAGTGAAGGAGGACAGATCCTTTCTGTCAGGGATTGGGAAACATCCCAAAGGAAGGGGAAACAACAAAGGGGCAGCACCTGGGCGTTTCCGGGGGTGATGGACTTGGCCTGTGCCCTGGTCACGGTGGTGGTCACCTGAATCTCTCCATGTGTTAGAGCTCATAGAACTGTACACCAAAAGAAAACCAGGCTGGGGGCTTCCCTGGTGGCACAGTGGTTAAGAATCCGCCTGCCAATGCAGGGGACACGGGTTCGAGCCCCGGTCCGGGAAGACCCCACATGCCGCGGAGCAGCTAAGCCCGTGCGCCACAACTACTGAGCCTGCGCTCTAGAGCCAGTGAGACACAACTGCTGAGCCCGCGTGCCACAACTACTGAAGCCCGCGCGCCTAGAGCCCATGCTCCGCAACAAGAGAAGCCACCGCAATGAGAAGCCCGCGCACCGCAACAAGGAGTAGCCCCCGCTCGCTGCAACTAGAGAGAGCTCGTGCGTAGCGACGAAGACCCAACGCAGCCAAAATTAAATAAATAAAATAAATACATTTATAAGAAACAACAACAACAACAACAAAAAGAAAACCAGGCTGATCTTACTGTATGCTAATTTGAAAAATCCAGTGGTAGATTTTGAAGTAGGTGCATCTCTCTACATTCTTTGAATAAATATATCTTGGGTGAAGCTAACAAAAATTACATCAAATGCTATATTAGAACTTTAGATCAGCTGCTCAGGCACTGCTCTTTTCTAGAGAGCTAGTTTTCTCAGAGAACTGTTACTTACGAACTTTAGTAACCAAACAGCGGCTCCCAGCACATTCAAGGGCAAGAAACAAAAGGACACTACTGAGACATGGTTAGAATCCTATGACTTGCCTATGTACACAGGCTAAGATGATCACACCTCCCAGAAAGAGTCTCTTCACATTTCAGTCACTGAGATCTGTATTTCAACCAGTTAGCTCAGTTCTTCTGGGCCATCACCATCCTGTTATACAAACATTTGGTGTGAAACATTTGGAAAATGATCTTAACCCAGTTAACTCCCAGCCAATTTCCACGTGTCACAAGGAGTCTCTCAAGATGATATTTCTTCACGTAGAAAGTCAATTCTCAAATAAAGAAAAGATTTCACACACACACACACACACACCTTGTAAAAAAATACTGAGACTTTAGAAACTGACTCACAACTAACCCACGTTTGATCATTCTTTTCTCTCTTCTTCTCCCTCCATCCACTCTGTGAAATGAATATTTGGCCATGCTATCTGTATGTGCCCCACGAGCTTCTCAAACCACACACATGACGTGACTCGTGAGCCTCTACACAAGGCATTAACCCCAGCCAGCCCTGTTGAAGTCGGCTACCTGGGGGCAGGGGGGTGGCTGGGGCAATGAATTCATCATCTCACCCCATTTCATTCCTTCCACAGTCACTTGCCCCACATGAATAAGGATCTTGCACCAACTCTCTGCTTAAATCACCGCTGCCTCGAGTCTCCATCGTCGTCTCACGTGGCTTCTGAGGACAGGGAACAGATTTTAGTTGAGATGAGTGAAGCCAGAGAGACAGCCCATTGGTCAGAGCTTCAGTTTGGGAGGTGATGTCTCTCGATGTACTGCTTCCCCACTATGATGAATAATTTAAAAGTCAGCTTGGCTTGGCTCTGGTGCCCCGTTGTTCAGATGTTAGCAACTAGATGGTGCTGTATGAAGGTATCTGTGGCTGTGATCGACATTGCGACAATCAGTAGACTTTAAGTGAAGCAGGTTACCCTCCATAATGGGGCGGGGGGGGGGGGCTTCTTCCAATCAGTTGAAAACCTTAAGGGCAGGGATTGAGGCTTCCTGAGGATGAAACAATTTAGCCTCAAGACTGCAGCCGAGAAACCCTGCGTGAGACTCAAAGTTGCTGGCCTGCCCTGCGGATTTCGGACTCCAGACTGCAACCTGATTTCCAGCCAGCCGACCTGCCCTATAGATATCAGAACTGCCAGCACCCACAATCCCATGATCCAATTCCCTAAAATAAATCTCTATCGGTTGTGTTTCTCTGGAGACGCCTGACTAATACGCCCCCAATATGTCACATCTTTCTCAGTCCAACCCAAAGACATTGCCTGAGTCACCATATTATCCCGCGCCAGGTGCTGTGGATTAAAGAAGTGTGATGGGGGATGCTGCTGTTTTTTTAGTGCCTTCCACGTGTCCGGTCATGGGCGCTATAGGTGTTTTACATCCGTTATCTCCCTCAGGTCTCCCAACAAACCTCACCAGCAGGCAGAGTTATTGCCATTTTACAGATGAGGAATCTGAGGCTGAAGGAGAGTGACTGGGCTGGCAGGGGCTGCACTGGAACCCAGCTTGAGTGTAAACTGAATTCTGGGGTGGAGGGAGATGACTTTGGGGAGAGGAGTTTGGGGACAGGTCCCAGAGAGTTTCCAGTGCCATGGGGGAGCAGCAAAACATCACACCCTTTGCTACCAGCCCTGGGCACCCTCCTGCAATGGAAGCAGCCCCAACCCATCTGAGGACAGAACTGGCATGAACTGAAGGACGCACACAACAGAAGATGATGTCCGTCTGTGGCTTCCAGTTGGGAAGACGCCCCAAGGAAGAGCCAGGCTTCTGGTGAGGGGTCATTCAGGTGTGAGGGAAAAGCTCGAGGAGCGTGGCAGAGAAAGAAAGAGCCTCTAGGGCTGGACACAGATGTCTAATGTGATCTTGAAGTTCTTCCTGGAGCTCCTGCAGGGCAAGGCCTGACCTACAACCTGCCCCGTGGCAGCGTCAGTAGTTGTTATGACAGGGAACGTGCCAGCACATTTCTATGCGTGCCTCATTCCATACTCACAAATACAACCCTCCTCAGTTCGTATCGTTATTAAGAATAATTAACCCATTTTCAGGTGAGGACAGTAAGGCACAGGGGGCCAAGTAAATTTCTCAAGATGATATGATAGCAAGTGGCAGAACTGGGCTGAAAGGAAGGTTGTCTAGAATCAGAGCTAGTGCCCTTACCCACGACACCACACTGTTCCCTCAGAAAAGGAAAAAAGGAAGGAAAAAGAAAAAAGGAAACCCACGATGCTCACTATATCAGGAAGTCTGCTTTGGGCTGTGAGTAAAGAGAAAACTCCTCAAACCGGCCTAATCGGAAAGGTAACGCACAACCACACGGCATGAAGCCAGGAGACAGGGCAAGCCCAGGCGCAGTGTACATATACACAGAGAGCAGTGGGAGCACAAAGGAGGGGGACAGAGGGACAGAGAGCTCCCGGTGACCGGCCCAAGGACACCGATCAGCGGGTTCACACCGTCCATCCTGCTGATGGGAGCCCGAGTGACAGCTACACCTCTCACCCACGAAACAAAGTAGCCTGGCTGTCCGGGCTGTATTCATCCAACAAATACTCACCCAGGGCCCACCTGGTCATCAATGCCCTCAGCAAAGTGCCCAAAGCAGCCACAACCTAGGACAGACCTCAATCTCAGGAGGCTCAAGATTATCCAAGATACCAAATCAAGGGGAAGAAAAGTGGGGAAGAGACGGACACCAGACACTCCCAACAGAGTCGGGATAGAAGACGGGATGCTCCTCACCCGCTCCAAGGAACAGAAATTTGAGCCGAGGATTTTCAGTGTTCGCTCATTGGCAGTACGCGTTTTCAGCTGAGAAACGGCTGCTATAATAGTTATGCACCAGGAAGGGGAAACGTGGGTGTTACTCTGGTACAATAGGGTTCTGGACAATGTGGGGATAAAAGACACAAACAGCCCCTGGACCAACAGAAAACTGAGCAGAGAGATTTGCTCTAGCCCCTCATTTCGGATATACTGTTTGCAACAAACAAATTGACAGCATAACAACAGCTACACTGCTCTGGGCGTGTACCTCACGTCATCATCACTCGCAAGACGGTAAACATGTTCTGAGCACCTGCGGGGCACCAGGCTCCAGGACCTGTGCTTTCGCAGACTTTGTGCCCACGGGAACATTTCACGCAGGAAAACGGTCCTCAAGGAGCTCACAGTGTGGCGGGCAGGGAGCCAGACTGAAGACAGTGGCGAAACAAGCGTGATGAGAGCCTTGGCCGCCGGAGCCACAGGATGCTGGGATCAGGTGGTGAGGAATGGTTTCGCCCGGGGGTGGGATAATATATAATAGTATTGTCCCCATTTGCAGATGAGGGAACTGAGGATCAGAGAGGGTAAGCACCTCGCTCAAGGTCACACTGCTAGGTAGTGGTCCTGACCGGTTTTCACCTACGTCTGTTAACATGCAAAGGTCTCTGCACTATTCATTATACCAATCTCTCTCTCTCTCTGAATGTTGTCACCTATTTTAATTCACCATCACCACCTTAAACATTCCCTTGGCTCTACTTACTCCTTTAATACATAAATAATCTGCTGAACAAAGTACAGATTTCCTTTGAGCACATCCAGCTTCTCTCCACTTTATAAACAAAATTTCCTTGCCGGGCACGTCGGCCCCGCCCAAACCGGAGGTTTACATTGAGTCTGTATCGCACTCACAAGCTGGGTAAAGAAAATGGGTCACTGAGATCTGCAGTTTTACTTACCTATTTCACACAGTCTCAAGTACAATTTTAAATGTAGCCAATATTCAAGGAAAAACAGTAGAACCACTGCTTCCCTAAAACAGCCACTCACAAAACATTTCATTGAATGCCAACGCGTTCTAGGTAGGAGACCCAGCCCCTCTCATAGGGAGTTGTGGAAATTCTTTTCCTTAAAATATGGAAATCCTTTCTTTTTATCCATTTTCTCTGTTGCTGGTGCCCTGAGAGACTCAGGCAAGCAAGGCCACTTCACTTTTCTATTTCTGACAAAACAAACAAGCAAAACAACCCTAACCCACAGGCACACAGACATATCTAATACACCCAATAGAGGTATGTCAAATATAAGGAAATGGTTATTGGAAATACAAACGGAGACCCCCTAACTAATCATAGATCCAACTTTCTGACCACAGTAGAGGTCTACTGCCCAGGATCAGCTGTACTCCAGAAAACCAGACCACCAAAGACACCTTCCTTTTCTAATTATTATACACTGCTGCTTGTCGATTCATGTGGTAAAAGTTTTCAAAATCATTCCACACCAACACAGGAATCAAAGAGCCTGTTAAAAGTATGTGCCTATTCCTAGTTGTGTCACATCATGACCCAATTCTCTCACACACTCTCGAGGAAGAATTCCTCTGATGCGTTCAATACAGGAAACGCATTTGCCTTGAAAACACTTCAATTATTTTGTCTCATTTTGTGAGGTGGGACATGAGGTGGGGAGGGAGGTGATGCCAAGGAAACAGACAAACTATTTCTGAACCTGTTGAACACTGATTCTAGCCCAGTTATCCCGGGGGTCGACCAAGGCCCACTGGAAGTTTCAACATCGTCTCTTTCGGCTTAAAAAATGGCAATCCCCAACCAGAGAAAGAGAAATAAGCCATACACAGACTGTCCAACAGGAATTCTGATACTCAAGAGGTAGGGCATCTGCGGAAAGCAACCGTTCTCTCAGAGAGAGCACCGATCCCAGTTGGCTAAAGAGAAGGATTCTGGTCCTGTGACACTAACGCACACTTGGTCGGTCCTAGGGAGACGTCTCCCTCTGTCTGCGTGTCTGTCCCTGTCTCCATCCCTCACTCTCGCACCTTCTTTCCCGGGATCAGGTTTCCGCCATCAGGACGCCAGTGCACCGCCTCCCATCCTCAGACCTGGCGGGAAGGCGGGAGTGGCGGGGGTGGGGGGCGCGCCGGGAATAGAAGGGTTAAGACCACCGAGGGGAGGAGTCCTCCGGCGTCCTATAGAGGCTACCCGCCCTCCACGGGAGGAGGAGTCTGCGGGTCTGCGTCTGAAGTCATAGGGATGCGACATTCCCCGCCCAGCCCCCCCACCCCCCGCCCCCCGCCCCTTATAGAAGCAGGGTTCCCTTAGGCCTCCCCTGGGTTGTAGTGGGCCGGGAGGGAGCCGGGAGTGGCCTGAAGGAGAGTAGGTTCCTCCCCGGGGACGGCGGCAGTAGGGCTGGGGGATTGGGAGAAGAGAAGGCAGTGCCCGCCCCTCCCGGCCGCGCACCGGAGCGCCTCTCCCAGGAGCTTGGAGAGTAGAAGGGACGATCGCTTCTGGAGTCGCAGGAAGAGTTTCCGGCCGCTGGAGATGACCTCGCAGACGACGCATGGTCGTGGTGGGCTATTGGGGTTGGAAGGGGGGGTGGGGGCGGGCTTCTCCCTGACTGCCTGGTAATTTGTGTTGTTGCGTGCCTACGTGAGAAGCAGCTCCTGCTACTTGATTTTTTTCTTACCTAGTTCTTACCAATCACACCCCGTGTGATACATCACACTGGGAAAGACAAAACACAAACTAATAAAGAGACTGACTTTATTCTACCAATTGCAATTGGGAGAGCACCCCAGATCTGAAGATCAGACTGTCAGCAGGGTGGTTTTGCACTGTACTTCATTTCATAGAGAGTAGTAGACAAGTTACAGTGGGGACATTTGCAGGTGGGAAAACCGTTCAGGGGAAGTCTCAGTCAACTGAACAGGAAATGATTATCTTTGTGACTAGCTACTTTCAGGAGGACTGACTTTTAATCTCAGTTACTAGTCATGAGACAAAAAACAAGGAGCTGGAGGGTCTGTATCTGCCCTTTAAGGAAAAGGAGGAAGGTCTGTATTTGGCCTTGTAGCAGGTAAACCCAGGAGTCACCTGAGACTTATGCGAAGCCTTATCTTGAGTCATAAGGGGAAGGGTGGTCCTTTGCAGTAAGCCATTTCGGGAACACAAAAGTCTGCAGAGATTTCTTTACTGTGGCTTTTTTCAGGGCTCAGGTGAAGTTCAACCTTGTCAACATGGTAAACATGAGCCAGGCATCTTTCATGCCTGTCCAAGTAGATAAGTCTATAAGCAGAGAGCGTCCCTTTTTGCCCTGGAAGTAATCGACGCTCGAACAGCACTGTATAGTTATCAAAAGGTTATATGTTTGTGATCTACATGAAGGAAGCAAAAAGGAGTTATTATCCCAGAATAGGACCATCATCCTCATCTTACAGTTGAGGAAACTGAGCCACGGAGAGGTTAAGTAACCTGCCCAAAGTCACAGAAGGAATAAGTGGTGGGGCCTCGATTCAAATCTAGGTATCTGTGGCTTCATCACCTCCCTGCTAGGCAGCCACACACTGATGGTTTCCAGTTCCACCTATCAGGCTCAATCCTCTCTCCTAAACTACAGACTTCCCTAGTCAACTGACAGGTCCACAGGGAGACTGCACTCAACAAGTGCTAGGCAACTTCTGGGACACTGGAGATGACTTCACAGCGAAGAGAAGTGTTAGACAAACTTGGTCCCAAAGGCCCTGTGCCCACTCCCTGGAGGGAGTGAGGGGCTAGAGGAGGAAGAATTGGAGGGTCTGAAGGGGGGGCTATTTCTCTGAGAGACAGGCTGATGGACTGCCATTCTGCATGCATGTGACAAACACTTGTTACTTTGAATGTATTTATTTTTCTTTTACAGTTGGCAATACATGGTACATGGTGAAAATACACAAAGCAGATATGTAAAACCAAGCAGATATATGGAAAGTAGATACATTCCCATTATACCTAGGGAGTACCTGACAGTAAAACAGCACTGCTGTGTAAAAGGAGGACATTCTCATAGACTAAGTAAATGAAATGCCAGCCCCTGTAGGCCAGCTGTTGTACCGTACTACTGTACTTTTCAAGGCACTGTGCTGTTAAGATTAAAAAATGTTTTCTTTAATAAATAAATAAATGAAACAGAAATTAGTCTTTTCCTTAATTATTAGTCTCATTCCCCTATCACTGTTGAGGCATCTTGGGCACAGAGTGGTTAGGTCAGCTCCCCCAAGTCATTCAGGTAATACGTGTTTGAGCCCCAAAGGCAAGGAATACTCAACAAGTCCAAACTGAACCCATCCACAACCCCTCCCCACATAGCTGCACCTCCTCTGCTGTTGCCTAACTCAGGGCAAGGCAGCCTTCTCCCCAGCTGCTTAGGCCAGAGATCCCTAAAGCCATCCTTGCCTGCTGCCTCTCTCTCACCACCCTCTCAATCATCAAGCCCCACCGTTCTGCCTCCTAAGTCTTCCTAAGTAAGATCCTGACACTTCTCTCCATCGGCACAGTGAGTTCCCTAGTCCACGTCACCCTCATCTCTCTCCTTGCCCACCACCAGCAATCCTGACGCTTTCCAACGCATTGTCTATCCTACTGCCTGAGGAAGCTTTCTTAAGTTCTAACCTGGGCATGACACCCCTGCTCAAAACTCTGCAGGGGCTGCCCG
Source organism: Eubalaena glacialis (assembly GCF_028564815.1). Taxonomy (NCBI): domain Eukaryota; kingdom Metazoa; phylum Chordata; class Mammalia; order Artiodactyla; family Balaenidae; genus Eubalaena; species Eubalaena glacialis. Next base: position 47,269,003 of record NC_083736.1, read on the forward strand.
CTGCTCTTAGGATAATGTCCAGCCTCCTGGACTAAGCACAGCAGGCCTTGCCTGCCCCCAAACGCCGGATCTTCACCAGACCCCTTCCTTCTGCTCCAAGCCCCACTTGATATTCCAGCGCACCCAGACCTCTTTCTGTTCATCAGATGGCCGGTGTGCTCACACTCGTCCTCCCTCGCCACCCCTGCCCGCCCCCCCCGGCCCCCACCACCCACAGATTTCACAACCTCACACGTGCGGTTCCCTCCATCTTACATGCCCTCCCTCCCTCCTCATCTGTCTGATTCCTTCTTAGGTTCAGCTGTCAGGCTGGGTAGAGCAATTTCCATTTTTCCTGGGGAGTACCTGGATGAAAAGCCACAGTTACCAGATTTGATATTTTTACCGAATGGAAGGTGATGGAGATTTCATTATGAATTCCCCACATGGACACACGTTTTACTGTGGTTCACAACGAGCTGATTTGAAATGCAATCTGATGGCTGAGTTTTTCTGGGAAAGGCTTCCTTGCTAAGAACAGGATACAGACAGAAAAGCTCTCGCCTTATGTTATACGGGCCCACTGTTGCCTTTGAATATGACCTTTGGAATTTGGCCACAGTTTTGGAAGCATAGAGGGATCCAGGGTGACCACCTGCTTCACAGTGAGGAGGGATAAGCTGAACAATGGAAAAAAAATCTGTCCCTTTATGGTATCTGTGACCCAGTAAATTGAACAGGCTTTGAACTGCCCTACCCATGGACTTTGTTTTGATGAGATTTTCACTATAGTTTATAGTCCGAGTTTCTGTTAGGACAGGAGAAAGTATATTAACGGGTCTTCCCTATGCAAGGGTTTGATTTACTAGTCCCCTGTGGTCATCAGGGAGGCAAGGATCAGCTGCGCGCTCAGTATCGGGACCCTCTTAGGGAATCTGACAGCACCTTCCTGCAACTCCTTAGGTGTCCCCACTGCTGGTTCTGCCTGCTACAGACCCAACTGTGAGGACTGACTTCATTCAGTACAACTCCTCTGAGCAGAGCACACCTAAGTATGAAATGAAGTGTGTGCCTTTGATATGTAAAGACAATTAAAGAGATGGAAATGGCACCAGTTCCACCACCACTACCCCAACCCCCACCCCAGCCAGAGGGTGGAGTAGATGCCCAGAGGTCCCCGGCATGCTTACCTCCACACTGATGTGTCCCTAACACAGGGCGCAGTGTAAGATGGTTCACCCGGAGCCTAGTTACTGAGCTAATAATGGGAGCCGGGCATATGCGGTTTTATTTCCCATAGATCCAGAGAAGTATCAACCCCCGCCTTCCACAGACAAGGAAACAAGCTCAAAGAGGTTAGGTCACTGATGCAGTAAAGGCTGGATCTGGGAGTCAAGCCCTAGTTCTGCCCGACTGCAAAGCCCGTCTTCTTTGCGGTCACGACAACCCACTTGGCTTGTGATTCAGGTGCCGAGAGGCAGATGTTGTTCCGTGACAGGAAAGTCATGACTGTCCCAATACCATGTCCACCTGTGAAATGCAGGCACCCAGTAGGGCAAAGCCACCCTGAAAGGTTCTAAGACCCTCTCTGTGTTTGCCTTCGCAGGAGCTGCCTTGCAGCCAAGAAACTGGAGTCCACCGGCGCAAAAGGACTGCCTCAGAGCCAACGGCCGGGCAGGACTTCAGCCTCCCCTGTGGGGAGGCACTCTGCCATATCAGAGAGGCTTTGCAATCAACCCTCCCCCAGTTATGTCTCCACCAGTCTCACTCTATTTATCAGATGTAAGGAACTGAGAGGCAAGCAGAGGCAGAGGAAGTGTTTTTAGTGGCTGCATGACAGCTCTGGAGCTGACCCAGCTGCCATGGTGGTCTGGAGCCAACAGACTGAGAATGGAAATCTGGCTCCACCCGTGTTCATGTCTCTGCTCTTCAGCTTGTGTCTGTCAACTGTGGATGATCCAAGTGCCACCTGAAGAACCTCCCCACCCCTGAGAAGTGTGTCCTGACCAAACACCCACACACCACACACCCCCGCACACTATGGCAGGGGTCAGAGGCTCTCTTCTGTGCTCCTAGGGTTCTATGATTTAAATCCTGCCATGGCTTTTCTCACACAACAGGGGGCAGTCATCTGCTTGCAGGTTGCAGCCCCCATCATCCCTGCATCCCCAAACTGACCCCAGTAGCGGAGACCTAGTGTCTGGTCGGTGCTTCGAACTTGTTTCCTCAATGAATGAAGCACCTCGACTCAATGTACTTGGTCAATAAAGGGTAGCTCTTCTTGGACCAGTTATTTCTGTGTTAAAACTGACACAGGAGAATGGAGTAAACAGGGCATATCTCGAGTCAGATTCTCTTCCCTTTGGTGGGGGGAGGAGCATTGCATCTTTCATACGATCCCTAATTCCGGAAAGTCCTAATCAAAGAGGCTGCAACGTTCATTACACACGTGTGGGTCACTCTGTTGCCCCATCAGCCACAGTTCTGGCCTCACAGTGGAACCTGGGTCAAGATCCTTAGAGCACCGAATGTTCACTGAATGTCTCCCAAGTACCAAGTGGCTGGTGCCCAGCGTAGGCCCCGCAACTACGCGTCCAATCGATGGACTGTTGAATGAACGCAGGCTGCTAGTGGAGTCTGTGACGCTGTGCCCAGAGCACAGGTGTCCATGGAGTCAGGGACATGAGCACAGTTAGGAAGGGCATGTCAAGTCCAGGTGAGGCCATCAGCCTCACTCGGAGCTGCCCCTCACGCGGTCCTCCTAGTTCCTTGCTTGCTCCACCTCGACTCTCTCTGCTCTTCCCCCACGTCCTGCCTCTCACTCCTTCTAAGGCCTGGCACAGGCTTGTCATTCAGTATCTGTGATCCCTCCTTGTCCTTGTCAGTCAGCTGACTGAGCAGATACCCAGCTGACCAATTTATGTATCCCCAGACATCCAGCACAGTGCCTTGACCACAGTTGGAGCTTGGTGAACGATTCAATGAATAGTCACTGTCACACACACCACACACACACACACACACACACACACACACACACACACACACACACACACACACACACACACACACACACACACACACACACCACAGTTACCATCAGACTTATCCAGGTCAGTGCACAGTGCCTGGGCAGCCACCCTGACCTGGATTAGGACATAAGGAGCACTGGTAGTTTTGCTAGAGGGCAACTTTGAGCTTCCCTCAGGTGCCACAGCACCACTCTCAGCAGGGCTAAGAAGCTGTCTGTGTCTGTTAGGGGTAAAGACTGAGACTTCCTGCCTTCAGACACTCAGCGCCCCCTGGTTAGGGTTGATGGCGGTTCCTCAGGACGCTCATCACTAAAGTGCCGTGACGCCCTCCCAGAGCTCAGACCAGGAAGCCTTCTCCCAACAATAATGGAGTACCCTACCCTGTTACAGAAATGGGAATTATAGCTGTTTACCCCTCTTAATGTGGTTTCTCCCCTTTGCATTCACGTCCACATTTCTTCCCTGAGTCACCCAATCCAACTCTGCTAATTCCCAACGGGTTACTGCACCAAGCTGCACCTGCATCTCACTTGCTGTGCACAGCTCTATCTGGGAGGGTCGGATCTACCTACTGAGCTATGTATTTTCTGTCTCCCTTCCCTTCTGAATCTGGAGGCTCCCAGGCATCAAGAAAAGTGCTCCAGTTGGCCCACAAAAGGGGCGGTGCTGCAGGGGAGGCTGCGACTCTCATCCACAGCCTGGGTCAAAGCAGGACTGCGTTATAAGCGCCACACGCTGCCCCACTGCGCCACGGAAGCCAAAAGAGCAAAGGTCTAAGAAGTCCTAGTACAGACACTTATGTGGATAGAACACCAGCCTCTTCCTAGGGACCTGTGAGTTGTTGTTTGGTTTGGGCTTATATCGTCCGTGGCCTTTTTCACAACGCTTGCAGACTTAGCTAACCTTCCATCAGGACCTCTCTGCTCCCCCCACCCCCCCACCCCCACCACTGTACCAAAGATCATACTCCTCACTTAAGTGTGCTGACTGGGTTTTCACTTTGCAAGGATACCAAAACAATTTTTTTAAATCCTGAAACGTCAAGATACCTAAGAGAACAGGTCTTCAGAAACACTATTTTAAAATTATAATAGAAAAACTGGCTATGTAACAATGAAGATACAGCACATTAAAAGGTTATTTGGGCATTATCTAGAATTTCACACTCAAGAGAAAAACACTTAATATGTGGTCTACTGCCTTCCAGTTTTTTTCTCTGCATTTTTTTTTTAAATACCGTAAGCCTATTTTCTTTTTTTTTCTTTTTTTAAAAGATTGATTGATTGATTGATTGATTGATTGATTGCTATGTTGGGTCTTCGTTTCTGTGCTAGGGCTTTCTCTAGTTGCGGCAAGCGGGGGCCACTCTTCATCGCGGTGCGCGGGCCTCTCACTGTCGCGGCCTCTCTTGTTGCGGAGCACAGGCTCCAGACGCGCAGGCTCAGTAGTTGTGGCTCACGGGCCTAGTTGCTCCGTGGCATGTGGGATCTTCCCAGACCAGGGCTCGAACCCGTGTCCCCTGCATTAGCAGGCAGATTCTCAACCACTGCGCCACCAGGGAAGCCCTTTTCTCTGCATTTTTAAAAATTAGGACATGGGGGGAGGTAATGTCTTCATACTTTTGTATCTGTTGTTCTGTTTATCATTATAGTATGATTATGCTACTTCCCATAATGATGAGGATGAGGATGCTGATACTGACGTCGGTAGGAGCAAACGCATGTATAGAGCTTGATATGGACCAGGAACTGTTCTCTGTGACGTGTGCATATTGACACGACACCCCGTGGTCTTTCATGCACTTTGGAGACATCATGTTCAATCCATACACAGATCCCTGGTAATCTGATTCATGCCGATGGACATGCTCACTTGCCTTTTGATCCAGAGGACGCTGGGCACTGCAGTGTATTCCAGATTTGGGGGTCAGATACCACACCTCTCTGTTTCTTTCAGGCCTGGGTAGCAATCTGACTCAGCTCTTGCCGGCCAGGTGACTTTGGGCAAGTTCCTTCACCCGTTAACCTCTATGTGTCTCAAGCTTCCTCATCTGCAAAAAGGGATGATAACGTTAAAAAATGCTTACCTCGTAATGTTGCTGTGAGTACTCAGAGACCTTATTATACTTATACACATAGAGAGCTAAACACGGTCCAGAAGGGTGAGCTTTTACTCTTGTGTCTCTTCACTTCGGTTTCTGCTTGTAGCCATATCCCTCTCTCCCTGCCCCCGTTGCTTTCTCCTCAACCACTCCCACTGCACTCTCTCTCCCCTTTGCCCCCTCCCTCAGACTCTCTATCCAAAAACACTGTTTACCATCTCCTCAGGATGTAACTCAGAAAATATTCATACCATCACCCTTTGGTTAAAAAAACGTGAATATTAGTGGAAGAAATAAGAAACACCATAAAACCGGCAATGTGAAAACTACACAAGAAATAAAGTCCTACTGATGAAAGTTTGAGTATTAATACTTTTGCATCTTCATCAGATTCAGATATTCAGAATTTGATACAGGAGAATTAGACTTGATAAAAATAATGGCCCCCCAAAAGGGCTATATGATGAGGTTCTTGGGCCTTTAAATTTCCCTCTGGAATGCTTTTGAAAATGTATATACTCATGTTCTACAATCGCCCAGCGATCACTTACTTTCCCGTCATTATACAAATCATACGAAGAGGTCATTAGACTTCTAATTTGCTAGAGAATAGGCACTAAACTTTTCCATACGAGCGCCTGATGAAACCCCAGCATTGCATTTAGGCTTCACAATATCCCCATAAGGAGAGTTAAATACTCATTATGCTAAAAAAAAAAATATACCCACACCCATGCCCCATACATTCAGTTCTTGAGTCCCTGAGGGGCTGAAGTGATAGTGCAAAGTCCATGTGGTGAGTCAAAGGTGGTCTTGACATTGTCTCTCTGGAACACTCTCCAGGGAAATGTGGGAACGGTAACAATATTAACAACAGTAATGGCAACAGCTAGAATTCACCAGGAACTTGTCACATGCCGAGCACTGTCCTGACAACTTCCCATGTCTTAACACGGTCAGTGCTCTAAACTGCCCCAAGAAGTAGTTACCTTTACTCCTAACTAGTGTTTCCATGTTACTAACGGAAGAATTGAGGCACAGAGATGCTAAGTAGCCTGCTCAGTGTCACCCAGCAGTAAGGGCTGGAGCCACAGGTCTGTGGAGGCATTGTGGAAAACTCAGTGTGTTCTGTATTTATTCAGTCAAGGGCAAGATCCAATATGGCTACTGCAAAATATGTAGAAAAGCAGCTAACACATAACACAAATTGACCTTACAGCATGGAACTGCACACTAAGTAGAAATCTGGTTTCTTCAGAAATCTTTTAGATGGAGGCTTGACAGGATTGGAATCAGGATGTTTTGTGGAAACAATGATCTGAGAGCCTCCTTAGAACAGCAGACAGCATGTCAGCCTCCTAGCCTGAAGGTCTTGGGTTTGTGCATCAGAGAAGGCAGCAAACCTCTGTCACCTCCACACGCTCCCGATGGAGAGAGAAACCTGGCAGTAGGGAAAATAAGACCGTTCCTCTGCTCTGGTAGTGCCCAGACAAGTTGTCCATGTCAATCAGAACTGAGGAATTATAAAAAAACAAACAAACAAAAAATGCAGATTCCATGATCCGCACTCAGTGAATCTCATTTAGTGTGGCTACAACGGTGCCCTAGAATCTTTGATTTTTCACTCTGCCTGGGAAACTCTCAGGAACTTTATTAAACTCCTTTGGTAGCGAGACTGTCTCCAACGTACTGACTCTTCCCAGGACAAACACACAGTTGGGAAGACCAACCTGAGAGCACAGGAGACAGAACGCAAAGGACACAGCGTGAGAGTCAAACCAAGGGCAGGGCAGTGGATCTTCTGAGAAGACATCACCACCCCACTGGCCTGTCTCTCTGAGGCTTCAGTTTATCTCAGATCCATTCTCTTCATGGCCAGTGGATGGAGGTGGTGAGAGGAGATGACCTTTGAGATCCCACATGGCCTGGGCTTTTCTCGGGGGCCATGGGACACAGACAATATGAGGTTATATGACCTATTCTCCCCACCTCCAGTCAGCCTCTGCTTCTCTCTTGCACCCTCACTCCCTCCATGCCACACAAGCCCAGAGCAACCAGAATTTAGGAAAAATGTCTTCCCTTCACCCATCAGACACCTGCCCCTGACCTGAGGAGATCTTCTCCCCTCTTCTCCTCTCAGCTGTCCTCCTCTGACCTCATCTGCCGTGCCAAAGCAGACAGCCTTCCCTAGTAGCTTAAAGCCCTCGCCTGGCCCGTGACTCTGGTGACCTGGCCTGGAGAGGGCTCGTCCTCTCTGAGAAGGACCCCAGACCCGGGAGCCAAGAGCCATGACGACCACAGAACCATCCTAAACATTGATGCCTACGGCAGTGATTGACCTTGGAAACGAAGCCTTACCTCACACCCCATCTGTCCCTGAACCGTTATCTTGTCACAGAAAGCAAGACAGACGAGGAAGGTGCCTGGAATCCTTCCTGGGGAGTCCTGTGTCCTACTCCATGCTGCCATGCTATTTCCCCAGACCAGACCCTGACATGGACCATATCATTCCTATCCTTTGGATGTGAATAAGAGGTCTGGGGATACCTTCATAAAATCCTATTCTTGTGGTTGATAACCAGTACGTTACGTGGTTTACTACCACAATGATGCATCTGGTAAGTAAGTGGAAGCTGACACGAAATTTCAGAGGGTAGGTTTGGGTGTTGAAATGATTGGGAGGAGCTACCGGCATCTGTGGGCTGAGGGTTACAGGGAGGCAAACACTTTCTAGCAGAGAGTTAAATAAAGTGGATTTTCCATAATTGTAATTTCCCTGTGAATTAAGGGAAGCTTGAATGTTGCTTTCTCTGGAAACTTACAAAGAATCCTTGAGTGTTTTAGAGAACACATACTGAAGGCCATTCTGTTACTGGCTTTGAGCTTGACGCAACACACCAGTATCGCCTGATAGCTGAGGTTGCACACGCCTAAAGGAATGAGGGGAATCCAACTGTACTGACTAGACGGATCTTCAGGATATGCTGTCAATGGACGGGAAAAATTACGTGGGAAACGTTCATAGTGTGATCTGCCATGAGTTGCTGAACAAAGCCAGATAAGCCCATTGTCTTTGAGGCACTGAGGTTTTGTTTCCATGTCTGTCTCCCTCACCAGACTTTTAACTCCTTCTCAGAAGGCTGGAAACACACCCCGTTCATCCTGGTGTCCTCGGGGCAGAGGACCTGACACACGGGAGAAAGTCAGTCCACACTTGTGGAGCTGACGTAACGGGTGAAGGACTGGACCCAGTGTCTTAATGACGAGCGAGAAGGATGTCAGTCTGCAGAGGGAGGGAGGGGAATGCCACAGGTCTTAGGACCCAGGCAGCACAGTGACACCAGCCTACACTGCAGTACTGACGTCAGTTACATCCCTTAGGGTTCCAGGACTCAGCCATTTAAATACAGATGTCATTAACCATGAAGGTCTAACTTAGAAAGCCAGGAACCTTACGGCTTAGTTTTTTGTATGAACCTTTTGTAGCTGAGGCACCTGAGGCACCAATTCAGGCACAGCATACTCTGGTCACTACTCGTCCAGGCTGAGGCCGTGTAGGGATATTCAGGGCTCACACACAAGGAGGGTAATTCCGAGGCATACATGTATCCCTAGAAACAAAGGGTTCACAACTGCTAGGTTGCCCCGAGCAGGACATACATCAGGCAGGCAGGACAGCTCCCTGGGGCCCCAGTGTGGCCTCCCACCCAGGAACCTGCCCCCCTAGGACTCCCTGTCCAGTTTGAATAATCCATCTGAGGCCTTAGTTTCAGAGGCACTGCCTGGAGGCAGCCCGTTCCAAACAGTTCTGTCTGTCCAGGACCCCAGCGCATCCTCTTTCCGAGGGTGGGTGACACCTGGAGGTGCTCTGCATGCAACGTCCAGGGGCTGGGGCCACTCCCGCGGTCCCACAGTCAGAGCTCCCTCAGGTGTGACTGGAGCCTCAGCAGACAGTTTGCATTCAAAGTGCTCACTGGATTGGGATTGACATATATACACTAATATGTATAAAATAGATAACTAATAAGAACCTGCTGTATAAAAAAATAAATAAAATAAAATTCAAAAAAAAAAAAAAGTGCTCACAGCAGCTTGGAAGGCTGCACGGGGAGTATTCCTTTAGGAAACATAGAAAATTCCCAGGAACAGTTTGGACAGACAAGATCATTAATGCCCTCGCTCCCTCGCTACGCTTCCCCGCCAGGTGCCAGGGGTGGTGTGTTCTCCATTGTTATACAATCACTGTGTACAATCCTGAAATCAAAACTTTACATTTCTTTAATTATCTCCTAATGTCCCCCAAGCCTTTTGTATGGAAGGGCTGTAGGCAAGAAAGGCAAAAGTACTTTCATAGCAAAACATGTTTTATAATCTAACTGTAAAGACATTATGTTTCGCAACTGGCCAGGACAAAATCCTGAATGTTAAAAAATTTTCAAAATGGGTTGACACAACCTCCTGTCCTTTTGTCTCTCTCACCGATCCCGTGAGGAGGCTGGAAAAGCTCATTCTCTTGCACTGAAGAGTCATATGCCTAACGTCTCGTCTCAGTTGTCTCAAACATCCGGATGCAACAGCCACAACGTACAAAGCCATTTTAAAAATTCCCCCTTTTCCCTCTCTCAGGGACGCTTTACTCAAACCCCTAGCAGTAAACTGACACTCACCAGGGTACCGCACAGCGGCCGGGGAGCTCGGGCGCGAGTGCTGGGAGGGGCTGGGGCTGCAGCAGCAGCAGCAGCCGCCAAGTTGAAGAAAAGCCTGCAGAGCTTTTTCCCCTTCTTGCCTCTAGTTTATCTGAAGCTTTCTCCAGCCCAGAACCTGATTTTATTTGCTTTCTTCCGCTTGTAGGAGAGAGCAAGTCAAACTTTCAACATTTTTTGGCCGACCCAGAGTCCACCTTTTGTAAGGTTCGCATCCTTTCGCCCCAGGCCTGGAGGAAATAACAAACACCAAAGTCAGGAGCTGCCTGCACTCTCCCCACCCCCACCCCCCCCAACATCGGGCAGCACAGCAGAAGCAGCCGAGGATGCAGTGCGCTAACTCTCCCGGATCTGGATCTTTTGTTTTCAAATTCTGTAAGTAACACCTATCACAACAGTCAGTGGCTCAGCTGCTGTTTCATAGCACGGGTACATCCACAGTCACCAAGCACAAAAGGATCGTCAGCCCTACTGCTTCATCCTCCCTTTACTCAAACAAGGCTTTCACCGTATTTCAGCGAGTCACAGTCTCGCTAGTGAATCCACAGCTGCCACCACTGTTTCAGATGCCCCAAGACCACCCTTGCTTTTGATGAATTCCTAGGAGGACTCCAAGGACCTAGCACATAGTCATCCTCATGGCTAAGATTTACTGCAGCAAAAGGATACAAAGCCAAATCATCCAGGGGGAGAGGTGCACTGGGCAACATCCGGAGGAAACCAGCGCAAGCTTCCAAGAGTCCTTTCCTAGTAGAATCACGCAATTTGTCCCTCCGGCAACGGATCATGACAACGCGTGTGAAATGCTGTCCACCAGGGAAGCTCCTGAGAAACCCGGGGCCTAGCACATATCAAGATTTCAGGTTCCCAGGAGGAAAGCAGGTGTTTAGCATAAAACATACTGTTTGGACAGATGGAGGAGTAACCTACACTTCTGAAGGAGGCAACGGTGGGAAACCTCTTGAAATCCAAGTTCTCAGACGCGACGTGAAGGCCCACAAGCCAGCCCTTCTAACGATTATAGTCCCAGGCCTGCTATGTTAACTCTATTCTGCACAGTACTCAACAGCAAAGCTTCAAAATACATGACCAAGTCAGAACTGCAAGAACTGAAACAAACACATCTACAAGAACAGCTGGAGACTTCAACAATCTCAGTAACACACAGAACGGAGAGAAAGCAAATTAGAATGCATGGGTGAACCGAATGTTCTCACAGGTATAGAACCCTCCACATAACAACAGCCAAATATACCACATTCTTTTCAAGTGCATATGGAAGTTTCACCAAGGTAGACTATATCCTGGGTCATAAAACAAATATGACCAATTGCAAGATAATTGCAATCATACAAAGAATGTTATCTGACCAAAAGAGAAAAACCCCCAATAAGTAAGCCAAAGTTAGGAGGAAAATCTCCAAACACAAGGAAATTAAATCACATACTTCTAAGTAATCCATGGACCAAAGAGCAAGGATCAAGGAAAGTTACAAATTAATTTAAACAAAATGAAAATGAAAAAACAACCTACCAAAATCTGCAGGATGCAGGTACAGCAGTGCTTAGCCGTAAATGTACAGCATCAAATGCTTGTATTAGAAAGAAAAAAGAACCCAAATCAATAATGAAAGCTTCTACCTTAAGAAACTAGAAAAAGAAAATCCAAATAAATTCAAAGCAAGCAAATAAGGGAAATAGAGATTGGAACAGTTATCAGAAAAAGAATAGAGTTAATCAACGAAACCCAAAGCTGGTTCTTTCAAAAGGTCAATACAAATGAATAAACTTCTACCCAGACAGACAAAAAAAAAAAAAAAAGCAAGCAAGATAACTAAAGACACAACTTACCAACATCAGGAATGAAATAGGTTACAGATCCCACAGAAATTAAAAGGAGTCTATGAATAATTCTACATAACTACTTTTGGCAATTTAGGTGAAATGGAACAAACTATCAAAGCTCCACCAAAAAGAAACAGATCATCTATTTTTAAAATCGAGCCTGTAGCTGAAAAACTTACAGAAAAGGCATCTCCAGGGCCAGATGGTATCCCTGGAAAATCCTACCAAACATTTAAGAAGCAGTAACAGCAATTCTACGCAGTCTCTTCAAGGAAACAGAAGAGAGGGAACACTTGTTGAATTATTTTTTCAGATTAGCATTACCCTGATACCAAAGTCAAACAAAGACAGTAGTAGCAAATCAAATTCAACATATAAAAAGAATAATACACCATGACCAAGTGACGTTTATCCCCGAAATGCAAAGCTGGTGCAGCATTAAAAAAATCAATCAATCAAGCCACCATAGTAGCATACCAAAGATAAAGAACCACATGATCGTTACCTGTTGACGCAGAAAAAGTATCTGACAAAATTCAACAGTCGTTCATGATGAAAAACATTCAGCTAACCAGGAGTAGAAGGGAGCTTTCTTAACCTGAAATACGGAGCATCTACAAAAATACCTGCCCCTCCATCCTACTTGATGGAGAAAGACTAAACGCTTTCTCCCTAAGATCAGGAACCAGGCCAGGAGGATAGCCAGTCTTACTCCTGCTATAAGTCAACATTGTACTGGAAGTCCTAGCCACTCCAGTAAGAAAAGAAAAAGGAATAAATGGTTTAGAGATTGGGAAGGAGGAAATCAAACTGCTCCCATCCACCGATGACATGATTATCTACCTAGAAAATCCCATGAAATCTATTAACAAAAACTCCTATAACTAAGAAGGGAGTTTAACAATGTCGCAGGATACAAGCTCAACACAAAAAAAATCAGGCATATTTGCCTGTACTAGCAATGAACAATTAGGAAATTAAAAAAAAAAAAAGACTTGTGCATACCGTTTATAATAGCTTCCCCCAAAACCTAGCGAAACATAAGCAGGATCTGTATGCTCAAAACTACAAAATGCTGAGGAAAGAAATATAAGAAGACCTAACAAAATGGAGACACATACTGCGTTCATGTGTTGAGAAATTCAATATAATTAGGATGTCAATAGTCCCCAAATAGATCCATCAATTTCATACAATTCCAATCACAAATCCAGGCAAGGATTTTTTTGTACATATAGACTAACTGATGGTAAAATTTCTGGGGTAAGGCAAAGGAACTAGAATAGCCAAATAATTTTGAAAAACAAAGTTGGAGGACTAACACCAACGTTACAATTTACAATGCAGCTTCAACCAAGATATGTAAGCAACTAAGTGGCCATGGAGGGGATGAATGGACACAGAAAATGTGGTGACATATACAACGGAATATTATTCAGCCACAAAAATGAAGAAAATCCTGCCTTTCGCAACAACATGAATGGACCTGGAAGGCTTTATGCTAAGTGAAGTAAGTGAAAGAGAGAAAGACATATTGTATGTTCTACTTATATGTAGAATCTAAAAAAGTCAAACTCACAGAAATAGAGTTTAGAATGGTGGTTGCCAGGGGCTGGGGGAAATGTTGCTCAAACGGTACAAACTTCCAGCTATAAGATGAATAAGTTATGGGGATCTAATGTACAGCATGCTGAGTATAATGAACAAAACTGTATCATATATTGAAAGCTAAGAGGGTAGATCTGAAATGTTATCACCACAATTTTTAAAAAGGTAATTCTGTGAGGGGATAGAGTGCTAACTAACCTTATTGTGGTAATCGTTTTGCCCTATCTACGTGTATCAAATCATCACACTGTGCACCTTACACTTACATGCTATATGTCAATAATACCTCAAAGAAGCTGGAAAAGATAAAAGAGTCCCCAGTTTTTCCAGTGGGAGAGCCCTCCAGCTATATTCTGTGTCCCCCTGACATCTCCCCACCATTCTTTAACTTTCCCTTATTACTGACATGACAAGTTGAGCCTGGCTCATTAATCCTATCTCTCCTCAGCCTGGGAACCCATCATTTAGTGGAGAATGGTATTCAGAAGCTAGGATCTAGCGGTAGGTGTACTTATTGTCATTGGGATGTTGCTGTTTTCAGGAAGTTTGGAATATATGTGTGAACACAATCACACACACACACACACACACACACACACATATATATTTCTATATTTCTATATCAGTCTATCCACATATGCACACATATCTACTGAAAACCAGGAGTTCTCACGGAGACCTTTAGTTCCAGTAGAACTCCTCAGAAGTTGTTCCAGTTTACCTCCTTTCCATATTGGAAATTCCCTCTTCCAAAAGTGACAGACGTGGCTCCCACCATCCTTATATATTTACTGAGTTGACAAATCCCAATGCATATAAGCCATCCCTCCTCCACAAAGAGGTCCTCCCCACGTGCTATGCTGAACCATCCCCTGCCCTTGACTTCCACACCTCACTCAAGCCTGAATCCCTGAGCCAGTTAGCCTCCTCCCCCACAGAACCCCCAGGGACATCCTCCTTACCGCCTTGGGCTCTGACCTCCCAAATTGGGATGCCCCTACGCGCATATACTTGCCTTGCCCAGCAACACCTAATGGCTTTAGGACTGAACTGCTCAGGCACAAAAGAGAAGAGCAGGGAAGGGAAAGAAAGGGTAGGGACAGGGGAAAAGTGAATATGTCTTAGTACAATCAGTTAATCAAGGTGAACTGGGCCAAATCCAAGCAATATGATGAAGCCAGTGGGTTTTTTTCTCACCGTCCTCCAGCTTCCCCTTCCTGCCTCTCTCCTTTGCCCCAGTTCCTTTCTCATTCTTAAGTCCTGCCCTCCATCAAGAGTAGCAATGTTATGAGGGGCATGATTCCCATATTATAACTGATCTCCGCTGGTTGGCTGACATTCAGTGTGGATGGTGTCCTCCCCGCAGCTCTTACGCTCAAGCCCTCTGTCTCTCATGATGGACTAATAGGTTTCACCCCTCTTCAGTAATTTCAGGTGCAAGCAGGAGAGAAGGTGCAGGGCACATCTTGGAGCCTCGGGTCCTTCATCTGTGAAATGGGGATGACCACAGATTGTGGGACAAACACAGAGAGCAGCACCAGACACCTTTCAATGAGTGCGACGTGCCAAACCCAGTGCATCACAGGACTCCTTGATACCCAGGAGCACGCCAAGTAGACTGCCCCGCCAGGACTGTGGCACCTGCTGTTCCTTCTGCCTGGAATGCTCTTCCTTCAGGTAATCCCATGGCGTGCTCCCTCACTTCCTCCAGGTCTCTGCTCATTCGTCATCCTTCAGGGAGACTTTCCCTGATTACCTTGAATAAAATAATAACATCATCTCCACATACCCTTTCCCCTGATCCAGCCCTATCTTTCTTCATACATAGCACCTGCCACCCTTGATTTATTTATTGACCAACTCTATGAAATGAGAGACTTTGTCAGTTTTGCCCTGTCACAAACTCCTCGAATAGTACTCAGGTACATGGCAGGTGCTCAGAAAACATTTTCTGAACCATAGCTGGGAGCCAGGCCCTTTACACACACTGCTAACATGCACAGGTACCCTCCAAGGTGGGCACTGGCCCCATTTTATCAATTATGATACGTACTGAGACTCCAGGAGACAAGTGACACCCTCAACAACGCACCATCAGCACGTCGGGTTCCAGGCTTCGGAATCATATCTGCCGGGTTTCCAACTCCCTCAGTTCCTGCACAGAGACCTCACAGCCAAAATGGTAAGAGATTTTACTACTGACACACAGACCCCAAACAGCTCAGATACTTTACACCTTTAGACAAACCCCTTCCTAAAGCAGCTCAGAGACACCACACCTTGGGACCCAGAATCACAACAGTTCAGAGGCCTCACACTCTGGGGTTCAGACTTCTACATTAGGGTCTAACACCCAGTGACTCTAATGCCCAAAAGCTCAGAAAATGCACACCCAGGTCTACAAGGACACAAAGCCCTACAG
This sequence comes from Eubalaena glacialis, assembly GCF_028564815.1. Lineage (NCBI taxonomy): Eukaryota > Metazoa > Chordata > Mammalia > Artiodactyla > Balaenidae > Eubalaena > Eubalaena glacialis. The sequence continues at coordinate 47,284,692 of NC_083736.1, forward strand.
ACTTTGTACCATGGCTCACAAAATCCACTCAGATAAAATATCCCATTCACCAAAATCTCCCCAAAATGCTCAGGGACGTCAAATGTACTCAAACAGCACCTGGCATGTCAGACGTAGCGCTACACATCTCCAAACTGCACGACACATGTTACTTCCCAGGGAGAGACACCAAAAAAGTTTAGTGACCTCTCCTTGGGCTTAATTATATGAATCTGCGCGACTGATCCTGCGGTACCACACGCCCCAGACTGAGTGAAGGCTAAACAAGACTGTAAGAGCTCGCGGAAAGACACCACCATCGTCAACCTGCACAGCCAGCGACTGCGCCGAACCTCGCCACCGACCCGGGCAGCTAATCAGCCCCTTACGGATAGTCGGTCTTGGAGTAGTCAAACTCGGAGAAAAATGTAGACTCTGAAAATGCCCGCGCGCACACACGCACACGCACACGCACACGCACACGCACACCTTTCACCCTGAGCGCCAACTCGGCGACCACTGTGCCTGTCCCAGACAGACAGCCAATGGGAACTGGGCAGGTGAGGAGGGCGGGGCAGGAATAGCGGGATTTCCGGCGCCGCTTGACGCCCCGGAAGAGTTTATTCCGGCAATCTCGCGGCGACCAATCACCGCCCAGAACGCTTTCTCGATGTCAACCCCGCCCCCCACACGCATCCCGGAGCCAATCTCTGGCTCCGTTGCTGTCCCCACCTGGATGTGACCATGCAGAAACGAAGGGGTGAACCTGGAGTAGATAGAAAAGAAGGCTGCAGGCTGAGACCCGGTGTCCAATCGGCCTCGAATGTGCCGGGAAGATGGAGCGGTTACAATGGGGATGGACCCAGCGGCGCCCTGAGTGCCTCCGCTGGGACCCATGGTTGATGCCCGACGCGGTGTAAGGGGACCCTCAGTGTTGTCACAGCGCTCAGTGGATTATTCCAGAACGGACGCCCCCTCCCCAAAGGTTCCTTCCCGACTCGAAGGTCTTCCCTCTGCCCCTCAGTGGTACGTTCCACGACAGAACCGTTTCATCTCGCGCGCCCCTTGGTGGTGGGATCGGGGAACAGCGGATGTAGATGCCCGCGGACCATTGCTGGCCGGTTCCCAAAGGGAGGGAGGGCACAGTTAGGATGAAACCCTCGCAATTCTCTGGAGTCTTGGATTTGGGAAAAAGTCTTCCTACGTGGAAAGTTACCTCCCTGCAGTGACACCACTATAACAGGGAGCATTACAAGAAGTTTTCTCTGTGCTGGGCCTTGTGATTGCTTGTGCCTCCCTGGGTAATACAGAATAGGCCTAGTGGGGCAAGCCAGCCACAGCCCCCCAACGGGCAGGAGGGATAAAGCTCCAGACTGGGATCAGAAGGCCTGGTGAGGGGCAGGCCTCTGTCCTTGACTGTAATCGGTGGAAAGGACAACCGTGCCGTCGGTTCCGTTAGGAAAGGGGACATCTCCCAGGGGTCCCAAAGACACTGACTACATGAGATAAAGACCATGGGCTCTGTCACCGTTCTGTTACCCCGTACATGTACCCTAGCGGAATCCTCGCCCTTTCTAGCTATGCCTGTCGGGACAGCCAGTTCTGGAGTAGTCCAACTCAGAAAAATGTACATTCTGAAAATGCCCGCGCGCACACGAACACGCTCTCGCCCTGAACTCCAACTCGGCTACCGCCTTGCGGGGGGAAGGGGAGGGAATAGCGGGATTTCCGGCTCCGCTTTGCGTACCGGAAGAGCTTACTCCGGCAATCTCGCGGCGACCAATCACCGCCCAGAACGCTTTCCGACCCCGCAATCCTGGAGCCAATTTCTCGCCCCGTTGCCATCCCCACCTGAATGCGACCAGGTAGAAACGGAGGGGTGAACCGGACACCCCCAGGAGGTGATACGCAGGGCGGTTGGGGGGGTGCTGTTTCTCACTTCAGTCCTATCCTCCCACTTTATTCTGTGGGTCTAATGTGAATGTGAAACTTTAGCATGCATCGCAGTCACCTGGAGGGCTTGTTAAAACACTGATTGCTGCCCCCCATCCCCGAGTTTCTGATTCAGTGGGTCCTTGGTGGGGCCCGAGAATCTGCATTTCTAACCAGGCTCAGCGTCCCTCCTACACAACTAAGAGGTGGACTCTAGTATTCCTCCCTCCCTCCACCACGTTATTTGTGAACGGTTCCTTCCCTTCTCTCCCCCCCTCCTTACCCCGCAACACATCCAAACGTACAGTCTCATCGCCAGACCCTGAAGATCTTGAAGGGAGCAAAGGTCTAAGCATCCTGTTCACTGCAGCAGAGCGTCTGCCCCAAGAATGATGTGAGGAGCCCATAAACAAGCTTTACTTCTCATGCACCACCGATGGACAGCATCGTGGCAGCATGTATCAAAGTGAAAAATCCTTACAATGCTAGGTCGGTGAGGGTAGAGACTTTTTTTTTGTCTAGTACGGCCAGTCTCCCCAGTGCCCAGCACATAGTAGGCGCTCAGTGGATGATTGGTGAATGACTGAGTTTTGACCCAGCAGCTCCACTTTAAAAATGTATAATAAACATACACATTCACAGAGTTGTGTGTAGAAGGAAGGTAGTAGCAAACAATTGTGTAAAACCTCTTTATGTCCATTAAGAGTCGATGATGGTTGGATTGTAAACAAACGGTGAGGGGTTCATGTTATACCATGGAGCACACACTGGCCATGGAACAGCATGAGGGGACCAGTGTGTACTGATCAGAGGGATCTTCTTCAGGACATGCTGTTAATATTAGGTGGGAGGGGAAGCAAATGGGAGATGCTCATAGTGGGGCCTGCTCTGTGTGTGTGTGTGTGTGTGTGTGTGGTTTAAATACAGGAAAATATTTTTGAAAGGAACAAGGAAGCACCTATAACTAGCCCCACTGGTAGGCCCAGGAAGTAGAGAATGTGGAGGAATGTGATGACCTGTGTAGTCCATGTACTGATGTACTAATGGAATCTTTCACAGCAGCCACTTATTCACGTATTATTTGAATAACTCTGTCTAAAGCAAAGTCATGTGGTGAAAACAATACCTGTACCACAGGGCATTTGTGTGTGAGGGTATCTGGAGGGTCTCCAGCAACAGGGTTCTCAAACTTACATGCCCCAGGGCCAGGCAGTTATTGTGCATTAGGGAACGCAGCTCATGTGAGGGTAGGGAAGGGCAGCACATGGGTATGGTAAATGTTCCCTGCCAACCTGCTTCCGGTGTGGGTACGATAGAGAAGATGGGGCTGGCGCAGACACCAGACCCTCACAACAACCTCCTCAGCATCATAAATAGTGGTAATTGTCAGGATAGCAACAGTTGTTACATCTTTACACTGATGTAAACTCCTTGGGAGCATCCCTCAACCTCTTCATCACAGGACACACACACATGTCAGATGAGTAAGATAACCGATCCTCTGAACACAGCATTCAAGGACTAATTAAGACTGACTTAGGAATTGGTTCTGCCCATGTTGAATTAACAGGTTTGGATTATCCTCCCACTTTAAGTAACTAAAAATTTGGAAGTGACGGTCTTCAGATGCACCACAACAGGCATGCAGGATGCTGATACCTGAGAGAAGGGGGAAAATGAGGTGAGCACTACAGTTTCCCCCAGCTTACTTCCTGGAGAGGATTTCCAGGCATCAGTGCAGGGAGCGGGAACCCAGACAGAGGCCAGCGTGTGGGTACGATAGAGAAGATGGGGCTGGCGCAGACCCCAGACCCTCACCCTGTCTAAGGGGACATCCACAATGCTGCTATCGCCTACTATCTTTGTGCAGGAATGAGACCCCTGCATGGGCAGGGGTTGTGATTTTCCCAGAGAAGCTGGAGGTCTGGGTTCTTGTCATATTCTGCTTTTTTTTTTTAAAATGATAGAAATTAAATTGACAAAAATTGTGGTTTACTCTATCTCTGTGTAAGTCATGTAGAACAATATGTCTGGGAGCAGGATTGAGTCTGAGCGCTCCTTTTTGGAGCCCTTTCAGAAGACAGCAGGAGCTCAGGAAATGGTTTGTGAAGTAATGAATGAGTGAATGAATGAATGAACAAATTCAGGAGTTAACATTAACATCCAGAAGGGTCCTTGTTCTCAGCCAGTGATGTTCCCTCTGATTTCCATACAGTCCTCTTTCTCCTCCGTTCCTAGGGTCCTCAGTCGACACGCCAATCCCCCACATTGGTAGGCATCATCACTGCCCTTCAACCCCTTCGTCCACTCGGTGTATCTTCCCAGTACTCACTGCCCACAGCAGCCCACTCTGATTCCTTCTTCCACTTTTCAGCCCCAGCAGAGCCCCATCTGGAATAGATCTCTCCACGGCCTAGCCTGAACACTGGCACTGGTTCTGGCATTGGGTTCTGGCATTTCCCTGAGTGTTGATCTCAGCTTGTCCTCTTCATATCAGCTGTGTGACTGGTTCATTCCCTTTCTCTCTCTGTTCCTCCATCTTCTCCACTGTGAAATAGTATCAATCCTCACAAGCTTTCACGAAGTGTAAATGAGATGATCCCAATAAGAGTTTTCGCAGGGCCTGGCACAGAATAAATGTGAGATAAATATTAGCCAGTATTATTAATGTTTTTGTCATTATTATTGTTTCCAGAGATGCTCTATTTTAACCATCAGTTAACTCCTTCTAACATCCTTGGGAGGTGGTTATTATTATTAATCACTATTTTACAGATGAGTAAACTGATGTACAGTGCATCAGCTCACTAACTTACTCAAGCTCACCAGAGGGGGAAACACCATACTCATACCCAGGTCTGTCTGGTCACAGAGCTCCTGCCCATTACCCCTGTCTGTGCCTTATTCCACATCAATATCAGTGACAGCAGTAGCCACTGATATCAGAAAGACAGTCAAAGCCAATCAAGACCGCATCTGCATAATCCCAGAAAGAAATGTGGTCCCCACCACATGAATTGGAAAGACCAGATATTCGGAGTACTCTCAGTCTCAGTGACCACTCCTCTCTGTGCATGTCCTGTGGGCTGGAGAATCCATCCTGTGGGTCTTGTCCTCCAGAGACCTCTTAGTCACCTGCAGGATCATGTCCAAGGCTGAACCCACCTCTCCCTGCTGCTGGGCAAGGCATTCTGAGGCCCCACGTTCTAGGAACCCTCTGCCCCTTGCCCCAGCTGACCCTTCACAACCTCCTTCCTGGCACTCCCTCCTTTGAGTGGCTGCAACAGGCCACATTCACCCCTGATTCTGCTAATAGACCAATGGGCAAGGAGACTGAGGTATCAAAGAGTTAGACAGCTTGCCCAGGGTCTCTCCACTAGTTCATGGCAAAGCCTGGATTCACACACTGCACTCTCTGACTCTGTGTCCTGACGTAAAACAACATTCTCTTCCGCCTCTAGTATAGCAGGTGCTCTTTAAATCGTGCTCAGCTGCCACATGCTTTACACATGATGCCTTCTCATCATCATCAACAGTGGTAATTGTCAGGATAGCAACAGCAGTTACATCTTTACACTGACAGAACCTCAGGAGTTTCCCTCAACCTCTTCATTACAGCACGCACACACGTCATATGAAGAAGATAACTGATCCTCTGAACAGAGCATTCAAGGACTAATTAAGACTGAACTAGGAATTGGTTTTGGCCATGATGGAGTAACAGGGTCTGGATTTATCCTCCCACTTTAAATAACTAAAAAATTGGAAGTGACAGTTTTCGGATATGGTACAACAGGCATGCAGGATGTTGATACCTGAGAGATGGGGAAAAATGAGGTGAGCACTACAATTTCCCCCAGCTTACTTCCTGGAGAGGCTTTCCAGGCTTCAGTTCAGGGAGAGGGAACCCAGACAGAGGCCAGCATTCTACCAGAGCTGAGGAAACAGAGTTCAGCATTCAGGGAGGCCAAGGCCACTAGAATTCCTAGAGCACAGGACCAGAGAAAAGGGAGCTGCATGGATGGGGGAGGACTGCAGAGAGAGAGAAAGAGAGAGAGAGCTTGGAGATCTGCAGAGGGTTCCCTTGGGAGTCTCCTGCTGAATTCTGGTTGGGAAAAGAACCACCAAAAAGGAGTGGGTGGATGACTTCAGAGCTCTCAGAGGGGTGGAAATAGTTTATCTTCTCACCTGCCAGAGGTGACAAAACCTCAAAATATTCAGGGTACTGGGTGGATTTCTCAGCTAGGTATTACCCTGGTAGTCAGGAAATTTCACCCTAGACTAAAGACTATTCTGGTCCCCTCTTAATAATGCTTGAAAGCAAGCCTGAAAAGGATAAAGCTGTTTCCGAGTAACTCATCTGTGTCCCAGTACGAAGCTCAAAATCACTTAAAGGAATTATTACTACTGTTATTATAAAATTCATAACCTAAGAAGATAAAATTCACAATGTCTGGCATCAGTAAAAAGTTATTAGGCATGCACAGAGGCAGAATATGCAATCAGTAATGAAGAGAAAAATTAATCAATAAAAAACAGACTCAGAAATAACACAGGTGATAAAGTTACCTGAGAAGGACATTAAAACAGCTATTATAAAAGTATTCTATTCACCTATTAAAAGACATATTAGTGTTTTTCCAAGCTTTGACCACTACGAAATAAATCAAAAACAAATAAACAAACCCTGGTATAAACATTCAAAAAAAAAAGTATTCTACATGTTGAAGAAAATAGAGGAAAAATTAAGTATGCTAATAGAAGACATGACATTATTTTTAAAAGACTCAAATTGAACTTCCAGAGATGAATAACACATGGTCTTAGACAAAAAAAAAATACACTGGATGAAATTAACAGCAGATTAGATATTTCAGAAGAAAAGCCTAGTGAACTTGAAACATAATGAGATTTTAAAGGAATCCAAAATGGGGACTTCCCTGGCAGTCCAGCGGTTAAGACTCCGAGCTTCCAATGCAGGGGGCAGGGGTTCAATCCCTGGTCGGGGAACTAAGATCCTGCATGCTGCACGGCGCAGCCAAGAAATTTTAAAAAGAAAAACAAAAACAAAAAAGCCCCCAAAACAACAACAACAAAAATCCAAAATGAAGCACAAAAGAAAGCTTCCTTAAAAAGGAATGGAGGAACAGTGAAATGTATGACAACTTTAAATAGCCTATATATTAGAAGATGCTGAAGGAAGGTGAACACAAAAAATATTTACAAAAATAATAGCTGAAAATTTTCCATATTTAATGCAAACCGTATACCCGCATCCAAGAAGCTCAATGAATCCCAAGCACAAGAAACATAAAACTACACCAAGGCACACTATAATCAAAATGTTTAAAAGGTATAAAAAAGAGAAAATCTTAAGAGCATCCAGAGGAAAAAAAGACTCATTATGAAAGGTGGAACAAAGATAAAATATAACAGCACATTTCTCTTCAGAAACAATGGGAACCAAAAAACAGTGGAGGAACATCATTAATGTAATGAAAGAAAAGAATTGTCAAACTGAGTTTGAAACCCAAGATAAAATAATGTTCACTAATGAAGACAAAATAATGATTTCTGAAAAATGTATTTATTTATTTTATTTTTGGGTGTGTTGGGTCTTTGTTTCTGTGCGAGGGCTTTCTCTAGTTGCGGCGAGTGGGGGCCATTCTTCATCGCGGTGCGCGGGCCTCTCACTGTCGCAGCCTCTCTTCTTGCGGAGCGCAGGCTCAGTAGTTGTGGCTCACAGGCCTAGTTGCTCCGTGGCATGTGGGATCTTCCCAGACCAGGGTTTGAACCCGTGTCCCCTGCATTGGCAGGCAGATTCTCAACCACTGCGCCACCAGGGAAGCCCAATAATGACTTTTTTAGAGATACAAATGCTCAAAGAATTCATCAGCAAACCTGCACACAAAAGTTTTAAAAAGTCCTTCAGATAGAATGAAGATCATATCAGATGGAAAATAAGACTCGCACAAAGAATGAAAAAGCACCAGAAATGATAAATATGTGTGTAAATATAAATCACCCATTTTATCATTTTTAAAACAACTTTAAAAGTTGACAGTTTGGACTTCCTGGTGGCACAGTGGTTAAGAATCTGCCTGCCAATGCTGGGGACACAGGTTCGAGCTCTGGTCTGGGAAGATCCCACATGCCGCGGAGTAACTAAGCCCGTGCACCACAACTACTGAGCCTGCACTCTAGAACCCGCGAGCCACAACTACAGAAGCCTGTGCACCTAGAGCCTGTGTTCCGCAACAAGAGAAGACACCACAATGAGAAGCCCGTGCACCGCAACGAAGACTAGCCCCTGCTCACCGCAACTAGAGAAAGCCCGCACACAGCAACGAAGACCCAATGCAGCCAAAAATAAAAAATTAATTAATTTTTTAAAAAATTGACAGTTTAAGGCAAAAACACCCCATATATTTTGTCATTTATAACATAAGAAAAAGTAAAATGTATGCCAACAAAAGCAAAAACGCTGCAAGAAGTGAAATGGAATTATATAGTTGTAAAATTCTTACACTGTATTCAAAGTGGTATAATACTACTTAAGAGTATATTGTGATACATTGTGGCTGTATACTATAAACTATAAACCCTGAATAAACTACTAAAAGGTAAAAGTACAGAAAATAAGCCAACAAATCATAAAATAGAATCATAAAAATACTACATTACTCCAAAACAAGGCAGAAAAAGAGGATACTGGGAACAAAGAACAGATAGGACAAATAGAAAACAAATAATGATATGGAATATGTAAACCCAAACATAACAATCATAAAATTAAATAGAAAGAGTCTAAATGCTTCCATTAAAAGACAACAATTGTAGGCTTGGGTAAAAGAGCAAGACAACTATATACTGGCTAAAAGAAACCAAATTTGAATATAAAAACACAAATAAGTTAAATGTAAGAGGATGGACTGCTCAGGGGATTCTACCTCCAGAATGGCAATATAAGGTGCTCTGTGGATCTGTTCACCAGCGAAACAACTAGTGAAAATTATTTTTTAAACACCAAAGTGTTTAAAGTCTTCAGATATTGTACTAAGGGTATACAACAAATAAACATTTATTCAAGAAATTCTATTAAATCTCAGAAAATTGAAAGTTTGTGGCACTTGAACCATGACCCACTCTATCCCCCAACTCCCAGCTCAGCTAGATGGAAGCTCCACTGTGGGAAGATGTGCCAAAAAGGATGAGGCTCCTTCTCCATTGAGCTCCCAATTGAGGGATACGGTATCTCACTGAAAGGGGCAGGACACCAACATTTCTCATCCCCTCCCACTCCAAATTGCAGACACTAAATTCCTAGTGAATGTGTCTGAGAGACTGGAGGCTCCGTTCCTCCATCCAGCCCCCATTCATAGAGTGGAAACTTTACCCTAGGCACAGCAGGCCAAAAATATTAGAGCATCTATAGCCCTTGCCCCAGCTTACTCATAAGAAGAAGTTTCAGTTGAGAAGAGCAGAAGTTACCACCCTCACCCAGTGCCTGGGGCAGTGGCTCAGAGATTTTTCCCAGAGAGATAGGCAGTCCTTAAGAAGAGGGAGCTCCAAAGTTAACCCCAAAGGAACTGACTTTATTTCAAGTAGAATGTGGAGAAGTTCAAACTTAAGGACCCTCAAAAACAAAGGAGATTTTGCTGTAAGCAATTAAGAGGAGGCTGGTAGCTCTATGAGAGCAACAAGCTAAACAGACTGGAGGCTCTAGCCAGGGCAATTAAGCAAGAAAAAGAAATAAAATCCATCCAGATTGGAAAAGAGGTAAAACTATTTCTATTTGCAAATGATGTGATCTAGTATATAGAAAGTCCTACGGAATCCACTGAAAACTATGAGTTTAGAAAGTTTGCAGGATAAAAAATCAATACACAAAAATAATTTGTATTTCTATACACTAGCAATGAACAACCTAAAATGAAATTAAAGAAACAATTCAATTTACAATAGCATCAAAAATAATAAAATACTTATGTGTCAATTTAACAAAAGAAGTGCAAAACTGCACTGAAAACTACAAAATATCACTGAAAAATCTAAGAAGACCTAAATAAATGGACTTAATAGATCAAAAGACTTAATGCTTGTTAAGAAGGCAATACTCACCAAATCGATCTATTTCAATGTAATTCCTTTCAAAACTCTAACTGCATTTTTTGCAGAAATTGACAAACTGGTCCAAAAATTCATACGAAGTTGCAAGGGACCCAGAATAGCCAAAACAATTTGTAAAAGAAGAACAAAGTTGAAGGAGTCACACTTCCTGATATCAAAACTTACTGCAAAGCTACAGTAATCAAGACAGCATGGTTCTGGCATAAGGATTGACATATAGATCAATGGAATAGAATTGAAAGTCCAGAAATAAACACTCACATTTCTGGCCAATTGATTTTTGGCAAGAGTGCCAAGAGGATTCAATGGCAAAGAATATTCTTTTCAACAAATGGTGCTAGAACAACTGGATATCCACATGCAAAAGAATGAAGCTGTATTCCTAACCTGCACTATATACAAAAATTAACTCCAAATGGATCAAGGATCTAAATTAAGAGCTAAAACTATAAAAATCTTATAAGAAAATATGGACATAAAACTACATGAGTGTAAAATAGGTTCTTTAGGTATGACAGCAAAAGCACAAGTAACAAATGAAAAACACAGATAAATTAGACTTCATCAAAATGAAAATCTTTTATGCTGCAAGGGACACCATTAGAAAGTGAAAAAGCAACCCATAGAATGGGAGACATTTTTTTGTAAATCATATGCCTGATATCTAGATTGTAGAGAGAATCCTTACAACTCAATACTTAAAAGACAAATAGCCCAATTTTTAAATGGGCATAGATATGAATAGACCTTTCTCCAAAGAAAATATACAATGACCAATAAGCACATGAAAGGATGCTTAACATCATTAGCCATCAGGGAAATGCAATCAAAACCGCATGAATTTGCGATTTTTCTTGTTTCTTGAGGTAGGCTTGTATAGCTATAAACTTCTCTCTTAGAACTGCTTTTGCTGCATCCCATAGGTTTTGGATCGTCGTGTTTTCATTGTCATTTGTCTCTAGGTATTTTTTGATTTCCTCTTTGATTTCTTCAGTGATCTCTTGGTTATTTAGTAACGTATTGTTTAGCCTCCATGTGTTTGTGTTTTTTACGTTTTTTTCCCTGTAACTCATTTCTAATCTCATAGCGTTGTGGTAAGAAAAGATGCTTGATATGATTTCAATTTTCTTAAATTTACTGAGGCTTGATTTGTGACCCAAGATGTGATCTATCCTGGAGAATGTTCTGTGCGCACTTGAGAAGAAAGTGTAATCTGCTGGTTTTGGATGGAATGTCCTATAAATATCAATTAAATCTATCTGGTCTATTGTGTCATTTAAAGCTTCTGTTTCCTTATTTATTTTCATTTTGGATGATCTGTCCATTGGTGTAAGTGAGGTGTTAATGTCCCCCACTATTATTGTGTTACTGTCGATTTCCTCTTTTATAGCTGTTAGCAGTTGCCTGATGTATTGAGGTGCTCCTATGTTGGGTGCGTATATATTTAAAATTGTTATATCTTCTTCTTGCATTGATCCCCTGATCATTATGTAGTGTCCTTCCTTGTCTCTTGTAACATTCTTTATTTTAAAGTCTATTTTATCTGATATGAGTATTGCTACTCCAGCTTTCTTTTGATTTCCATTTGCATGGAATATCTTTTCCCATCCCCTCACTTTCAGTCTGAATGTGTCCCTAGGTCTGAAGTGGGTCTCTTGTAGACAGCATATATATGGGTCTTGTTTTTGTATCCATTCAGCAAGCCTGTGTCTTTTGGTTGGAGCATTTAATCCATTCACGTTTAAGGTAATTATCAATATGTATGTTCCTATGACCATTTTCTTAATTGCTTTGGGTTTGTTTTTGTAGGTCCTTTACTTCTCTTGTGTTTCCCACTTAGGGGAATTCCTTTAGCATTTGTTGTAGAGCTGGTTTGGTGGTGCTGAATTCTCTCAGCTTTTGCTTGTCTGTAAAGCTTTTGATTTCTCCATCGAATCTGAATGAGATCCTTGCCAGGTAGAGTAATCTTGGTTGTAGTTTCTTCCCTTTCATCACTTTAAGTATATCATGCCACTCCCTTCTGGCTTGTAGAGTTTCTGCTGAGAAATCAGCTGTTAACCTTATGGGAGTTCCCTTGTATGTTATTTGTCGTTTTTCCCTTGCTGCTTTCAATAATTTTTCTTTGTCTTTAATTTTTGCCAATTTGATTACTATGTGTCTCGGCATGTTTCTCCTTGGGTTTATCCTGTATGGGACTCGCTGTGCTTCCTGGACTTTGGTGGCTATTTCCTTTCCCATGTTAGGGAAGTTTTCGACTATAATCTCTTCAAATATTTTCTCTGGTCCTTTCTCTCTCTCTTCTCCTTCTGGGACCCCTATAATGTGAATGTTATTGCGTTTAATGTTGTCCCAGAGGTCTCTTAGGCTGTCTTCATTTCTTTTCATTTTTTTTTCTTTATTCTGTTCCACAGCAGGGAATTCCATCATTCTGTCTTCCAGGACTCTTGTCCGTTCTTCTGCCTCAGTTATTCTGCTATTGATTCCTTCTAGTGTAGTTTTCATTTCAGTTATTGTATTGTTCATCTCTGTTTGTTTGTTCTTTAATTCTTCTAGGTGTTTGTTAAACATTTCTTGCATCTTCTCGATCTTTGCCTCCATTCTTTTTCCGAGGTCCTGGATCATCTTCACTATCATTATTCTGAATTCTTTTTCTGGAAGGTTGCCTATCTCCACTTCATTTACTTGTTTTTCTGGGGTTTTATCTTGTTCCTTCATCTGGTACATAGCCCTCTGCCTTTTCATCTTGTCTATCTTTCTTTGAATGTGGTTTTTGTTCCACAGGCTGCAGGATTGTAGTTATTCTTGCTTCTGCTGTCTGCCCTCTGGAAAAGAGGGTTTTTGAAGATTTAGTTAAGTTGAAGATCTCAAGATGAGATCATGATGAATTTAGTGTAAACTCTAGATCCAATTACAGGCATCCTTATAAAAGAAAGGCAGAGGGAGATTTGAGACACAGAGAAGAAGGCAATGTGAAGAGAGAGGCAGAGATTAGAATGATGCATCTACATGCCAAGGAATGCCAAGGATTGCCAGCAGCTAGCAGAAGCTGGTGAGGAGAGGCATGGAACAGATTCTCCCTCAAAGTCTCCAAAAGGAACCAACCCTGCCTACACCTTGATTTCAGACTTCTGCCCTCCAGAATGTGAGAGAATAAATTTCTGTTGTTTTAAGCCATCAAGTTTGTGATAATTTGTTATGGCAGCCTCAGGAAACTAATACAACCATATTCTGTGGACCATAAAACAAATCTCCATAAACTTAAAAGAATCAAATCAGACAAAGTATTTTCTCTCAACACAATGGAATAAAATTAGAGATAAATTTTTAAAGGTATTTGAAAAATATGCAAATATTTTGAAACTAAATAACACTTCTAAATATTGCGTCAAAGAAGAAATCAAGGGACTTCCCTGGTGGTGCAGTGGTTAAGAATCTGCCTGCCAGTGCAGGGGACATGGGTTTGATCCCTGGTCTGGGAAGAACCCACATGCCATGGAGCAACTAAGCCCATGCCCCACAACTACTGAGCCCACGTGCTGCAACTACTGAAGCCCGCGTGCCTAGATCCCATGCTCTGCAACAAGAGAAGCCACCGCAATGAGAAGCCCGCATACCACGACGAAGAGCAGCCCCCGTTCGCCACAATTAGAGAAAGCCTGCGTGCAGCAATGAAGACCCAACGCAGCCAAAAAATTAATTAATTTAAAAAAAGAAATCCAAAAGGGGAATAGAAAATTTTTCAGCTTTATTGAGGTATAATTGACTAATGAAATTGTGATATATTTAAAGTGTACAACATGATAATTTGATATGTGTACATTATGAAAGTATTCCCACCATTACATCCATCACCTCACATATAAACTTTTTTTTGTTTGGGTTTTTTTTTTTTTGATGAGGACATTTAAGTTCCACTCTCTTAGCAAATTTAAATTATACAATGTAGTATTATCAACTATAGTCACCATGTTATACATTAGATCCTCAGACCTTATTCATCTTATAACTGAAACTTTGTACCATTTTACCAGCCTCTCCCTATTTTCCCCTCCCTCCAGCCCCTGGCAATCACCATTCTACTCTCTGTTTCTGAGTTCAACTTTTTTTTTTAGATTCCACATATAAGTGATACCATGCATAATGCCTTCCAAGTTCATCCATGTTGTCACAAATGGCAGAATTTCTTTCTTTTTTTAAGGCTGAATAATATTCCATTGTGTGTGTGTGTGTGTGTGTGCACGCACACACACACACACACACACCACGTTTTCTTTATCTATGCATCTGTTGACAGACACTTAGGTTGTTTCCATACCTTGGCTATTGTAAATAAAGCTGCGATGAACATGGGCATACAGATTAACTCTTTGAGATAGTGATTTCATTTCCTCTGGATGCATACCCAAAAGTAGGATTGCTGGATCATATGGCAGTTCTATTTTTAATTTATTGAGGAACCTCCATACTCTTTTCCATAGTGGCTGCACCAGTTCACATTCCCATCAAGTGTACAAGTGTTCCCCTTTTTCCACATCCTCACCAGCATGCATTACCTCTTGTATTTTTTTTTATAATAGGCATCCTAACAGGTTTGAGGTGATATTTCCTTGTGGTTTTCATTTGCATTTCCCTGATGATTAATGATGTTGAGCATCTTTGAAAAACCTGCAGCCAACATCATACTCTATGGAGGAAAGACTGAATGCTTTCTCTTTAAGGTCAGCAAGAAGGCAAGAATATCCAACCCCACTTCTATTCAACATTCTACTGGAGGTTCTAGCCCTTGCAGTGTGGTAAGAAAAAGAAATAAAAGATACCCAGATTGTAAGTAAAGAAGTAAATCTATCCTTTCGCGTATAACATTATTGTCTATAGAAAATCCTAAGAAATATACCAAAAAACTATGAAATATTCTAACAGTGTTGCAGGATAAAAGGTCAATATTCAAAATCAACTGCATTTCTATATGCTGGCAATTAACAATTGGAATTTGAAATTAAAATACCATTTATAATAGCCTCACAATATATGCTTAGAGATAAATTTGACAAAAGATGTGCAAGGCCTGTACACTGAAAATTATAAAACATTACTAAGAGCAATAAAAGATCTAAATAAATGGAAAGATACCCTATGCTCACACACTGGAAGATTCAATATTGCTAAGATGCATAAATTGACAAGCCAATTCTAAAATTTATATGGAAACGCAGAGGACCTAGAATAGCCAAAATAGTTGGCTATTCTATTGCTAATTGTAGCTTATTTAAAGCCTCTCTAGTCCTATAATTCTTTGAACTATTTGAAACTGAAACAGGAGGAAAAAAATAAATAAAAAAGGAAATCAAGTTCCTGGTTAAAAACAAAAGAAAAAGAACAAAGTTAGAGGACTTAAACTACCTGATTTCAAGCTACAGTAATCAAGATGATGTGGTATTGGAGTAAAGAGCAGTGAAAAAGAAGAAAGTCAAGAAATAGGCCCATACATATATGGCTAATTGATTTTCAACAAAGGTGTAAATGCAATTCAATGAGGGAAAGAATAATATTTTCAATAATTGAATAGTCATTTGCAAAAAAAATTGAACTTTGACCATCACCTCACAACATGTACAAAAATTAATGCAAGGTGGGTCATAGACCTAAATGTAAAACTGAAAACTACAAAAATATATTAAAGAAAACTTAGAAGGAAATCTTAGTCACCTTTGGGTGGGCAAATATTTCCTAATTAGGACTCAAAAAGCATGGGTATAAAAGCATTGATAGACACGTCCCCCACACTTGGATCTCCGGCGACGTCCAGGCCTCCTCGAGGGTTCGGCTTCCTCCGCTCGCTCTCAGCTCCCTCTGGCGGCGGGGCGAACGGGAGTTTAGCGCCCAGCCTTTACACCTTGTCACGTCCAGTTTGTGGTCATTGTGGTTTTAAGTGCAATAAAATCCACCTGGAGAGTTTTGCTATTGTTTCTAAACTCCCTGAAGTAAGAAGGAGAACAAGTATGTTCATTTGCTGCTAATAGGAGAAGTTGACCAAATTGGTATTTAGTTGACCAATGTAGAAGTTACAGAGTTGTTTACAATTCTAATTTCCAGATTCCAATATTTAATGTGTCAGTGATGACTAAAACCTTTTGGAAATCTCTAAGAAATTAGTTACTATTGTGAATAGGACAGTTTTTGTACTTGGATCTTTTTCACCAGAGATTGAGAGTTGTGTGTGTTGTGGAGGGTAAAATAAACTGTTGGCTGTCGAAGGCTTTCTTAACGGTGAAGAAATTTCATTGCAGTGCAGTATGCAGTCAATGTGATCTAGAAGAATAAGAACTAGAGCACATGGAACTGATATAATATAGTATGTTAAATATACTTAAATTAAAAACAAAAACAAGGGCTTCCCTGGTGGCGCAGTGGTTAAGAATCCGCCTGCCAATGCAGGGGACACGGGTTCGAGCCCTGGTCTGGGAACATCCCACATGCCATGGAGCAACTAAGCCCGTGCGCCACAACTACTGAGCCTGTGCTCTAGAGCTTGCGAGCCACAACTACTGAGCCCACATGCTACAACTACTGAAGCCCGCATGCCTAGAGCCCGTGCTCTGCAACAAGAGAAGCCACCTCAGTGAGAAGCCCATGCACCGCAACGAAGACCCAACGCAGTCAAAAATAAAATAAATAAATTTATAAAAAAACAAAAACAAAACTAGACTGTCCAGAGTCCTGGGTTCTGCTACTGCTGCAACCTAGCTTTAAGACTTTGGGCAAGTCTTGAAACTTCTCTGGACCTTAGTTTCCAGATCTGGAAAATGTGGATAATAATCCTTACTTTGCCGCCTCATAGGGATGCTGTCATAATAAATAGCAGCTTCCTCGTTTGTAAAATGTGAGTTGCAAATTAGACAGTTCTTAACCTGGGGGTGTTCCAAGAATCCCCTGAAACTATGCAAATTTGCACGTATATCTTTCTGGGTATGAGGTCTGTAGTTTTTGTCAGATTCTCAAATGGGCAAGTGACCTGAAGAAGGTTAGGAAACACTAGATTTGAGAATCTCTAACATCCTTTCTACTCTTAAATTCAAATTCCATTCTCCCTCTATGAATAATATATATGAAAGCACTTTGAAAGACTGCTAAACAAATGCAAAGTATCATTCTCCATCTCCCTTTATGGATCTAGTCTATGTTAAAGTCATAGCCATACTTGAAAAGGTGACATTATATTATGTTGCATGGTTTATTGAATAAACATATTGCCTGAGGGAATCCTTCAAATACAAGGTTCAGTACTAGACCCCTAGGAGAATTGGAGTATCACAGACTCAGAGAAAATAGAAGACAATCTAGGTGAGAGTGCAAAAATATTTTAATATAGGTTCAGTGTAGCTTAGTGAGCAAGATTTAAACGAGTAATTAAACTAGGATGAGGCTTTTTGATCTTGTTCTAATCTAGATTATGACACTTATAGCTGTGTCTCAATTTCCTCCTCTCTAAAATGATTTTAGTAATTCATACCTCACAGGATTTGGGGAAGATTAAGTTAGCTAGTTAGATTAGTTTAGTTAGCATAGGTGAAGGTGTTTTTAGTTAACTGTACAGCAATACACCAAAGCAATGGTATGAATTCTCCATTCAAAGGAGGAAAATACCACTGTTAAGGATTCCCTGATTATGTTTTTTTTTCATTGTTTTATGACTTTATTTTGTCTTGCTACATATTTAATGACAGGTATGAAATCAGAAGTAAAATGTAACAACTAAGATACATTGTGGGCTTCCCTGGTGGCGCAGTGGTTGAGAATCTGCCTGCTAATGCAGGGGACACGGGTTCGAGCCCTGGTCTGGGAAGATCCCACATGCCGCGGAGCAACTAGGCCTGTGAGCCACAACTACTGAGCCTGCGCGTCTGAAGCCTGTGCCCCGCAACAAGAGAAGCCGCGACAGTGAAAGGCCCGCGCACCGCGATGAAGAGTGGCCCCCGCTTGCTGCAACTAGAGAAAGCCCTCGCACAGAAACTAAGACCCAACACAGCCATAAATAAATAAATAAATAAATAAATTTATTTTTTAAAAAAAAGATACATTGTAATTTCTTCTTCTGGGTTTTTCCATCCTCTTTTTGATATTTTAAAAAGGAGTGATCATTTGTCTCTTTAAAGTTACATCTAAAATTATGTTAATTTCATGGCTTATCAGTAATTTTTAGTTTTCTACATATAATTAGCAAAAACATAGCTATACAAAACATTAAGAATATCTTTAAACAATTGCTTTAAAACAAAATACCATTGTGCTATATTTTAAAGACTGTGCAAATAGTTTTTTTTTAACATCTTTATTGGAGTATAATTGCTTTACAATGGTGTGATAGTTTCTGCTTTATAACAAAGTGAATCAGCTATGCATATACATATATCCCCATATCTCCTCCCTCTTGCGTCTCCCTCCCATCCTCCCTATCCCACCCCTCTAGGTGGTCACAGGGCACCCAGCTGATCTCCCTGTGCTGTGCAGCTGCTTCCCACTAGCTATCTATTTTACATTTGGTAGTGTATATTTATCCGTTCCACTCTCTCACTTCGTCCCAGCTTACCCTTCCCCCTCCCCGTGACCTCAAGTCCATTCTCTACGTCTACGTCTTTATTCCTGTCCTGCCCCTAGGTTCTTCAGAACCATTTGCAAATAGTTTTTTAAAGAGTACTTAGGAAAAAATTAGGGAAAGGGAACTTTTTTTTTCTTTCTTATCTCTAAAATGAGGGGAGTTGAAATGGTCTTATTTCTTTTTTTCTTGTCTTTTTTTTAAAAATTGGAATATAGTTGATTTACAATGTTGTGCTAGTTTCAGGTGTACACAAAAGTGAATCAGTTATACATATACATATATCCACTTTTTTTTTTTAGAGTCTTTCCCCCTATAGGTCATTACAGAGTATTGAGTAGAGTTCCCTGTGCTATACAGTATCCTTATTAGTTGTCTATCTTATATATAGTATAGTAGTTTGTATATAAGGATTTCCTGATTATGGAGGGGACGCAGGTTGGGGAGGGTACACTGAGTTAGAGTACCCTTAAGCACAGTGAAAGAAATTTAGTGCATATGAAGAAGGTTTTTCATCTAAGAAATAGTTGACATGGTTCTCATTTTACCTCTTCCTTTCCAGATTTGCATCAGAATGGAGTGAAAAGAGCATTTGGTTCTAGATTTTGTTTGCTTTCTTACTAAGAGTGAGTGTGAGTTCCTAGATAGAAGGCAGAGATGGGATCTTATGCATTTTTATATTCACAGCCCTATGCAGGTACTCAATAAAGTCTATTCACTGAACGCCCTTGGGCTGGTTACTTTCCCTAAGCAATTGTTTCCTCTATTTGTAATAACAATAATAATAATAGTAAAAACTGGCTACCATTTATTGAGTACTCTGTACAAAGTACTTTACATGTTACTTTGTTCTAGCCTCACAACAACCCTGTGAAATATTATCTCCATTTTAAAGGTGAGGATTCTGAAGTTCACAGAAGTGACTTACTTAAGACCATAACCAACCACCTTACAAATTTATTGGAAAGATAAAATTAAAATTATGTAATGTAAAAAAAAAGCATTGATAACATGGACTTTATCAAAACCAGAAATATTTTCTTCAAAAAGAGACTACTGTGAAAATAAAAAGGCAAGCTACAAACTGGAAGGAAAATTTTTGCAAAATATGTATCTAATAAAGGACTTGTATCCAGAATATGTAAAGAACTCTGTAAACTCAATAATAAGAAATCAAACAACCCAATTTTTTTAAATGGGCAAAAGATCTGAGCAGACACTTCACTAAAGAAAATATACAGATGACAAATAAGCACATGAAAACATGTTCAATATCATTGGTCATTAAGGAAATGCAAATTAAAACCATGATTAGGTACTACTGCACACTTATTAAAAGACTGACCATATCAAGTTTTGGCAAGGATGTGAAGGAACTGGAACTCTCACACACTGCTGGTGGGAATGAAATGGTACAGCTACTTTGGAAAACAGTTTAGCAGTTTCTTACAAAGTTAAACATACACCTACTATACGATCTAGACTTCCCACTCCTATGTAGTTACCCAAGAGAAATGAAAGCATATGTCCATACAAAAATGTGTGCATAAATGTTCATAGCAGCTTTATTTATAATAGACAAAAAACTGGAAACAAACCAAATACCCATCAATGGGTGAATGGATCAAGAAATTCTGGTATAAAAATACAATGGAATACTACTCAGCACTAAAAGGAATGATCTATTGACACACACAACCGCAAGGACGAATCTCAAACTAATTATGCTGAGTGAAAGAAGCCGGACAAAAAATGAAAACATATTGTATGATTCTATTTATATGAAATCTAGGAAGTGCAAACAAATAGATTAGTAGACTTCAGGATGTGGGGTGTGAAAGAGAGGGAGGAGTGAAGAAAAACTCTAAGAATGAGGCCTGAGCAACCAGAAGGATGGAACATGATAAGAGAAAGACTGCAGGAGGAGCTGGTTTTAGGGGTAAGGTCAGGAGTTCAGTTTTGGTTGTGTTGAGTTTGAGAATGCCTATTAGACATTCAAGTGGGGATATTGAGTAGAAAGCTGGATATGAGAGACTGGAAGTCAAAAGAGAGAACTGGGCTGGAGAAAATTTGGAAGCCTGACTCCAGGACTTTCAGGCATAACCACCAATATGAATGTTGCTATGGCTTCCTCACAGGTCTCCCTGCCTCCTGCTCTTAACCCTCCAATCCATCTTCCC
The DNA here is from genome assembly GCF_028564815.1 of Eubalaena glacialis. Taxonomy (NCBI): domain Eukaryota; kingdom Metazoa; phylum Chordata; class Mammalia; order Artiodactyla; family Balaenidae; genus Eubalaena; species Eubalaena glacialis. Next base: position 47,305,506 of record NC_083736.1, read on the forward strand.
TGCCCACTGCTGGTTGAATCCTTCTAAACTGCAAAATAGGCCATATAATGCCCCTGCTTAAAAAATAAAGGAGGAAATTAAGGAGGAGGAGAAAAAATTTTTCAGTAGCATCCCAATCCCCTAAGGGATAAAGTCTCATGTTCTTAATCCAGCACCCTAGGATTTTTGTGACATGTTCTTTGCCTCACCAATCTACCCTACAACCTCATTTTCCCCTCCACCTCTAAATGCAGCGCCCTCTGACCCAGCCTTCCCAAAATGGTACCAGTTCCTAGATCTCCCCTGCCTTGAATTTCTCTCTCTCTCTCTCTCTCTCTCTCTCTCTCTCTCTCTCTCTCTCTCTTTCCCTCCCTCCCCCCTCTCTCTCCCTATATCCTCTTAAGGACATTATATCTTCTCGTCCTTCAAAACTTTCCTCAACATCTCAAAGTCCATCTATCCATAACCCCACATGTATAACTCTCATGGAGAGCTTATGCTACAACTCTCTGCCTCATCTGTCTGTCTCACCTGCAGGACTATGATCTTCAGGTTATTTTTTTCCCTCTTTTACAAGCTATGTGTATACAACTCAAGTTTCCAACAGTGCCAGTGAAACAGATTTTTGAAATTGTGACATATTCATAAAATAGGATGCCATTCGGCCATAAAAATGAACTATCTCTTCAGTCAACAGAGTGGAGAAATTGCACAAGCATAATTAAATAAAAGAAGCATATACTCTATTAGTTTTCCATTTATATAAAGTGCAAAACCAAACCACACCCTTAGAAATCAAAATAGTGGCTACCCTGAGGTAGAAAGTGATTAGGAGGGGGCACAGGTGGGCCTTCTGGGGTACTGGTCATGACCTGTTCCTTGAATCTGGTATATTTGGTTTGTGAAAACTCATCAAGTTGTCCATAATTTTTGTGCACTTTGGTATATGTGTTACACTTGAATAAAAGCAAAACTAAACTAAGGTGATTAACCATAAAGAAAAGCAAGGAAGTAAATAGCATAAAATTCAGGGTGAGAGAGGGGGAGCTATGATTGGCAAAAGTCACCCAGAAGACTTCTAGGGTGTTAGCAATGTTCTGTTTCTTAACCTGTGTGGTGTTTATACAGGTGTTTGAATTATAATTATTCTTAAAAAGTGGATATATGTTTTCTGAACTTTTCTGTATGTATATTATATTTTACCGTTAAAATGTTTTTATAAGTACATACATTTTCAGGATATATTTTGTAAAGCAAATAGTGCAAAAGAAAACCAAAGTGCAATAGAGTATCAATAGTATGCTATCTTTTATGTAAGAAAGAAGTAGAAATGAAAAAATGTATTGTTCATTTGTGCAAAAAGAAATACACTAAGTGTAAATCAGGAACTAGTGGGATTTATTACCTACAGGGGATGAGCAGGAATAGGGTGAAAAGGATGGGAGGATGGGAACGGGGTACAGGGCATAGGGGAGTGACACTTCTCTGGGTATAATACTTTGTATGGCTTTGACTTTTAAAATCATGTTACCCTTCTACACTGTTGATGGGACTGTAAACTGGTGCAGCCACTATGGAGAACAGTATGGAGGTTCCTTAAAAAACTAAAAATAGAGCTACCATATGATCCAACAATCCCACACCTGGGCATATATCCGGAAGAGATGAAAACTCTAATTTGAAAATGCACCCCAGTGTTCATAGCAGCACTATTCACAATAGCTAAGACATGGAAGCAACCTAAATGTCCATCGACAGATGAATGGATAAAGAAGATGTGATATATATACAGCAGAATATTACTCAGCCATAAAAAAGAATGAAATAATGCCATTTGCAGCAACATGGATGGACCTAGAGATTATCATACTAAGTGAAGTAAGTCAGAAAGAGAAAAACAAATATCATGTGGTATCACTTATATGTGGAATCTATAAAATGCTACAAATGAACTTATTTATAAAACAGAAATAGAGTCACAGACAGAGAAAACAAATTTATGTTTACCAAATGGGGAATGGGGGAGGGGTTGATTGGGAGTTTGGGATTAACAGATACACACTACTGTATATAAAATAGATAAACAACAAGGACCTACTGTATAGCACAGGGAACTATATTCAGTATCTTGTAATAACCTATAATAAAAAAGAATCTGAAAAAGAATAGGTGTATGTATATATGTATAACTGAATCACTTTGCTGTACACCTGAAAGTAGCACATTATAAATTGACTATACTTCAATTTTTAAAAATCATATTAATGTTCTACATAGTCAATCAATCAAAAAGGATGGGGGAGAAACAAAATGAAATACAAATGGAAACAAATGAGTCTATTTCAAATGAATAACAACTACACTGAAGGGGAAAAACAAAATAAAAACTGTAAACAAATATTAAACCCTAGTTAGTAGCTTTATTTTTCACAGTAGTGGGTTGGCAGTTCTGAAACAACTATATGCGTATCCTAGGATTGAACAAATAAGTAAATATATTGTGGATAATGAGAACCAGATTTCTCACTGTCAGATAAGGGAGTTAGAAATATGGAAAGGGGGGAAGGCTAGAATGAATCTTGTGGTTTGAGATTAGAGTTGGAGTACCAGTATGAATTCATGATTTTAAGGCGATACAGAGATTTCATAGATAGATAGATATAGATAGATGGTTGATAGATGATAGATGATAGATAGATGGATAGATAGGTAGATAGATAGATAGATAGATAGATAGATAGATAGATAGATAGATAGATAGATAATGTGTGTGTATGTGCTTAGGAATATATACATACACACCAGCTCTGTCCACTGAGATGGACTATAATTCAATGACTCCTAATTGCAGCAGTGAGCACACTTCATGCCTCTATTTTGGTATCTCTACCAAAAGGAACCAAGGCTGGATTCTTGGAGAAATGGCTGATTCCAGAGCTGGGGCAGGAAAAGTACAAGATGAGCCTGGAACACCTTGATGTTCCAGAAAGTAAAGGAATGCTCAAAGGACTATGGACATATCAAAAGGACAAAAAAGCAAGCTTGAAAGGACTCCCCTTGTCAAATTCTAGGACAATTTGGGCAACAAAATAAATAATGAATGTAGCAGTTTATAACTCATTGGATAAAATAAGAATCCACAAATCCATATGACAAAACTAAATGAATGAATAAATGAAGGAAGGAAGGAAAGAAAAGAGAGAGAACTCTTCCTTATAGTAGAATGTGAACTAATAAATGTAGAAGGAATAATAGGATTAGAAAATCACCATTTGGCAACCACCATAGGAATAATTGTTTCAGCCAAGTGCAGTGGGATGGGGCGAGAGTGAGGGCAAACCATGGCTTGTTATTCCATACACTTCTGTGTAGTTTCAGCATCTCACAGTGTGCATGTTGCATCACTTGTGTAATTAAAAATATGTTTATTCTTTTTTTTTAAACGTCTTTATTGAAGTATAATTGCTTTACAATGGTGTGTTAGTTTCTGCTTTATAACAAAGTGAATCAGTTATACATATACATATGTTCCCATTTCTCTTCCCTCTTGCATCTCCCTCTCTCCCACCCTCCCTATCCCACCCCTCTAGGTGGTCACAAAGCACCGAGCTGATCTCCCTGTGCTATGCGGCTGCTTCCCACTAGCTATCTATTTACATTTGGTAGTGTATATATGTCCATGCCACTCTCTCACCCTGTCACATCTCACCCCTCCCCCTCCCCATATCCTCAAGTCCATTCTCTAGTAGGTCTGTGTCTTTATTCCCGTCTTGCCACTAGGTTCTTCATGACCTTTTTTTCCCCTTAGATTCCATATATATGTGTTAGCATACTGTATTTCTTTTTCTCTTTCTGACTTACTTCACTCTGTATGACAGACTCTAACTCCATCCACCTCATTACAAATACCTCCATTTCATTTCTTTTTATGGCTGAGTAATATTCCATTGTATATATGTGCCACATCTTCTTTATCCATTCATCCGATGATGGACACCTAGGTTGCTTCCATGTCCTGGCTATTGTAAACAGAGCTGCAATGAATATTTTGGTACATGACTCTTTCTGAATTATGGTTTTCTCAGGGTATGTTTATTCTTTTGACATGCTGAGGGACAAGTGTTTGTCACTGTCAGTGCTTGCTGCAAGATAGTGGGAGATAAATAAGTCGCACTGAGGTGGTACCCAGGAGCACTGTCTCCTGAGAGACAGAGATAAGAGCAGCAGCTCTAATTAACTGCAATACTGAAAAAATACACTAGAACATGGTGATAAGTGGGATCACTCTTGCCTAAGTACCTCAGCACAGTGCTGGGAACATAATAAGCACTCAATAGAAACTTGCATAAGGTGTAAAACAGTATATCCAGTCTCTACCTTTGCATAAGAAAGAGGGGAATGCAAAGTATAAGTATGATATATGAGTATATATAGATATACACATATAAGCATATAGGTAGATACTTATAGTTTCAAAGAGCAACACTGGAAGGATAAACCAAAAACTCATTTTTATAAAAAACTACAAATAGAACTACCATATGACCCAGCAATCCCACTACTGGGCATATACCCAGAGAAAACCATAATTCAAAAAGAGTCATGTACCAAAATGTTCCTTGCAGCTCTATTTACAATAGCCATGACATGGAAGCAACCTACGTGTCCATCAACAGATGAATGGATAAAGAAGATGTGGCACATATATACAATGGAATATTACTCAGCCATAAAAAGAAACGAAATTGACTTATTTGTAGTCAGATGGGTGGACCTAGAGTCTGTCATAGAGAGTGAAGTAAGTCAGAAAGAGAAAAACAAATACCGTATGCTAACACATATATATGGAATCTCAAAAACAAAACAAAAAAAAGGTCATGAAGAAACTAAGGGCAAGACGGGAATAAAGACACAGACCTACTAGAGAATGGACTTGAGGATATGGGGAGGGGGAAGGGTAAGATGTGACAAAGTGAGAGAGTGGCATGGACATATATACACTACCAAATGTAAAATAGATAGCTAGTGGGAAGCAACCGCATAGCACAGGGAGATCAGCTCTGTGCTGTGTGACCACCTAGAGGTGTGGGATAGGGAGGGTGGGAGGGAGGGAGATGCAAGAGGGAAGAGATATGGGAACATATGTATATGTATAACTGATTCACTTTGTTATAAAGCAGAAACTAACACACCATTGTAAAGCAATTATACTCCAATAAAGACGTTAAAAAAAAAACTCATTTTTAAAAAGTGACCTATGACGGAGAGAGCGTAACAGGGTGTAAGGACAGGATGGAAGTTATATAGTTTAGCCTATATACTGAAAACATAAAAATGTTTTACATATTCAAAAATTCGATTAAAAATTTTAAAAACAATCCCTAAAAATTGCAGACAAATGGGACTGAAAAAACCTAACTATATCACATTCATGACATAGCTTCCAAAGATAAAATATTATTTCCAGCAACTTTAGAGCACCGTGTTTTGAACGCATGCCCTTAATGGAATATATTCCAAGGACAAATAGAGCTGCTAAGAAATCTTAGACTTCTTTCAGGAGTCTAATTGCTGGTAGAAATATTGGTTTTGTTACTTTACTGCAAAGAAGCCATTATATAAATGCTGTTAGGAACCAAGATTTTCCATATAAAGTGCCACTTTTGAAATATAAAATTTTAAAATTGCATAAACAACTTGGAATATTCATTTCGAATTGGAAATATCAATATGATCCAGTGACTTTTTTGTTTCTCTCAAAGAAAAAATTTTCTTGCTCTGTTCATTGAAAATACCAAGAAGCAGTGACACCCACTATCAATGCACACACCTAGCACCCTTATCTTGTCCAAATACATCCCAACTAAAAAGAACCAGGATGCCTTGGAGAAATGACTGATTTTAGATCTGGAGCAGTAAATGTCTACTATGAGCCTGGAACATCTTTTCATACTAGAAACCATGAAAACTATCAAAGTTTTACTAGTCTCATGTCAAAAAGGTACAGGAGCAAACCTGAAGGGGTTCCCACTGGCCAAATGAGGGACAATTTGAACATCAAATAGAATAATAATTGCAATGGATCGAAACACTAAATATACTTTTAAAAAACAAAAACCATGTGTTTGGGACTTCCCTGGTGGTCCAGTGGGTAAGACTACGCGCTCCCAATGCAGGGGGCCCGGGTTCGATCCCTGGTCGGGGAACTAGATGGCACATGCATGCCACAACTAAGAGTTCGCATGCCGCAACTAAGAAGTCCGCATGCCACAACTAAAGATCCCACAACAAAGATCCCGCGTGCCGCAACTAAGATCTGGAGCAGCCAAAATAAAACAACAACAACAACAACAAACCCATGAGTTCATAATGACACTAAAAATAAGAAGAAGCAAAAAAGAAGTTTAAACAAAAACCTCATTTGGACCACTAGAACCATAGGGCATCAATTCCTTGCTCTAAAATTGGCAGTTATAATGACAGAATTACATCTATATCTTGTTTTTCCTGTATTAACTGTATTTTGGGTAACCCAATAGCCTGAGTTGATGAAGGAAAGTTTTTACTTATATAAAAATGCCAGTTAATAAATGTAGAAAAGTGATAGAATTTTAGAAAAATGACCACTCTGCAAGTCCTAATAAAATAACTGATCCAGGCAACTATCATCAATAGACGAAATCATTAAATGAAAGGTTGATGGGGAAATTTTCCATGGGGGTATCAGGCTATTACCACCTTAACCCACTGATGAATCTTAACATCATTAAAAGCAGGACTACCAGATATTATATGACTCCTGGTATGATGAAACAGGAATCTCACGGCACCGCCTATGAAGTGTTCTTAGTAATAATAATAATAACCCGGATGCAATAGAGTTCTCAGAGCTAACTTCTATCTCCAGGAAAAGTGGGGAGTGGAGAACATGTTAAATGACACCACAAGGGAGCAAACAGACAAATTCAGAAGATGAGTCCTTCTACAGCACAACTGCAATAAGTCAAGGGCATGACACAAAAAGTGCGAAGAGAGGACCTGCTCTAGATTAAGGGACCATCAAGAGACATGTCAAACAATGCAGTGTGTTCTGATTAGAACAAACCCACTGTAAAAAGTCATTTGATTATGAAAACAATTGGCTAATTATGGACTTGCTTATTTATTATTAGACGTTACCAAGGAATTAAGTGTAATAATGGAATAGTGGTTTTATTAAATTATGTCCTTTTTTAGAAATGCATACTGAAGTATATATGGGTATGATTCAGTGTCTGAGATTTGCTTTTAAGTACTTCAATGAAAGAAAAAATGGAATAGATTAAACAAATATGGCAGAATCTTATTCATTATCCAATCGTGGTTGTGTGTGTCTGTATTTATGATACTACTCTCTGTTTGTATGTTTGAAATGTTCATAATAAAAAAGTTAAAGTTTGTCGAGAGAATGAAAGGGGGCCCCAACTAAGAAAATTCCAGAATAAGTTGGAAACAAGCATTTTTATTCAAGCCTGGGTTAAAAGCCTTGTTTAGATTCAGTAACTAGGACAGTTAAATATGGGTGAGGGCTTCCCTGGTGGCGCAGTGGTTAAGAATCTGCCTGCCAATGCCGGGGACACGGGTTCGAGCCCTGGTCTGGGAAGATCCCACATGCCGCAGAGCAACTAAGCCCATGAGCCACAACTACTGAGCCTGCGCGTCTGGAGCCTGTGCTCCGCAATGGGAGAGGCCGCGACAGTGAGAGGCCCGCGCACCGCGATGAAGGGTGGCCCCCACTCGCCACAGCTGGAGAAAGCCCTCGCACAGAAACGAAGACCCAACACAGCCAAAAATAAATAAATAAATAAATTTATTAAAAAAAAAAAAAACATGGGTGAGAAATTTACCAAACCACTCCCAACTGTTTAGACACCAAGTAGAACATTCCTTATGATAAGTATGTGTTTTTTGTCTTTTAAAACAAAAGACTCATTAATGCTAGGGGCTTCTGGATACTGTTAATATTCTATTTCTTGAGCTGAGCAGTGGTTAGTTACATGGGTGTTCACTTTATAACTATTTGTTAGTCTGTATGTATACATCTCATGCACATTTCTATCTGTATATTACATTTCACACTTTAAAATGTTAAATTTTTCAAATCATAATTGAATGGTAAAACATGGCACTCTTTCTCCCAATCCAATGCAGCCTGGACTTGTTAAGCAGACCACAGGAACCCACTAAGGTGCTTTTGCCCACCTGGTGGTAGAGTACTGTTATTTCAGAGAAAGAAACGGGAGGAAATAAGGAACTTTTAAAACCCTCTAAACTGTGCTTATCTCCTCACCTGCTCAGGGGATGTAAACAGAATGGTACAGGCAGAAGGGAACCAGGGTTCTCCCATTCCTGGAATGTTGGAGTTGATTAAAAATGGGAGACTGTGACTAGAGGTGTATTACACAGCTTCCCCTGTCTTCTCCCCCTACAGCTCTGCCTGTTGGATGCTATGTGCTTATCTCATAGAGACATGCCTTTTTTGGAGAACTCTTCCTTTCCCCTGCTAAGGGAGGAAGGTTACTTCAGGGTGGAGGGTAGGGTGGGGGGCTTGAGTCCAGCTGGCGTCTCCCACCCTCTTTTGCAAGCCCTTCTTTCCTCATCGCGGTTCCCTGCCATCTCCAACGACCTCAACAGAACAATCCTTTCTCCCGAGGGCCTTAGAAGGACATGAGTTGGAGGCCAACTAAGGGCAAATCAAGATAGCAGGAGCCCAGGTCAATATCTCTGTGTTCAAGAGAAAGTCTGAGAGCCTTAGCCTGGCATTCAGGGTCTGGCCCATGTCGAAGGAGTATCCTTCACCCAGGCCACAACAAATTGCTTCTGCCATGCTCCAAATGCATCTTGCCTTCTGGGACCTTCAAGCCTTTGTACAGGCTGTTTCACTTACCTAGGCACCATTTTTTATTTAATCAAGATGTGCATGGTATTAGTTTTATGTCTTGACTTTATTATGAACACTTTACAAATATTACCTCATTTATCTTCACAACCCTATGTTGTAAGCACTATTACTACCTCATTTAACAGATAAGGAACTTGAGGTGCAAGGAAGGTAAGAGACACAGATTCAAACCCCAGCAGCCTGGAGCCAAAGTCAGTGCTCTTAGCCACCATACTGTGTTGCCTCTTAAACTTCTTCCAACTCACGTCCACTTCTTCCACACTTATCCTGGGTATCACCACCTCTCCCCACACTGGCCTTGACATCTTCCAGCTCCCACAGCTCCCAAATCCCACTTTTGCCTCCCATTATGATGAAACATTCTGACTGCTTGTTTTACTTTTTCATTTTTAAAAACTTTTAAAAATTGAAGCATAACACATATAAAGAAAAGTACAATAGGCATAAATGTACAGCTCTCAATGAATTGTTACTAAGTAACCACCCATGTAATCAGCACGGAAATCAAGAAACAGAACATTCCCAGCACCTGAGAAAGTCTCCTTGGGCCTCCTACTCAGGGCCCAAAGGCAATCAAGATTCTGACTTCTATCACCATAGATTAGTTTCACCTGTTTTAGACCTTTATATAAATGGAACCAAAGCAGTATGTGCTCTTTTGTGTCTGGTTTATTCTCCTCAGCATAATGTTTGCAGAATCCATCCATATTGTTGTATGCGGTTGTGAGGCATTTCTTCTCATCGATGTGTAGTATCGAATCCTATGAATATACTACAATTTATGATTCTTCTGTTAATGACATTTGGGTTGTTTCCAGTTTGAACTATTACAAATAGTTGTAGCTATTTATTACAAAAAGCTATTACAAATAGCTTTTATGAAATGAACGTTACTGTATATGCCTTTTTGTAAACATATATTAGCATTTGTGTTGGACATATACCTAGGAGTAGGATCACTGGGTTATGGGGTGTGTATATGGTCACCCTTAGTAAATATTGCTAACCAGGTTCCAAAGTGATTATATCAGTTATATCTCGTCAGGATTGTATGAGAATTTCAGTCACTCCACATTCTCATATTCAGTATTATCTTTTTCTTTTTAGTCATTCTAGTGAGTGTGGTTTTATTTCATATTTTCTTGACTACTAAATGACCTTGTATGTTTATATCTTCCTTTCTAATCTTTATGTCTTTTATTTATTTTCTTGCTTTAGTGCACTGGCCAGGACCTCCAGTACAATTTGAATAGAAGTGGTTATAGTGGGCATCTTTGCCTCATTCCCAATGTTAGAGGGAAAGCATTCAACATTTCCGCATTAGGTATGATATTTGCTATAGATTTTTTGTAGATAATGTACATTAAATTAAGGAACTTCCCTTATATTCTTAGCAAACTTAAGTTTGCTAAGTTTTTTGTCATGATGCTTTTTTTTTCATCTATTGAAATGATCATATAATTTTTCTTCAATTCCCCGGAAAATTCTGTGTAAAATTAGAAAAGTGGTGGGGTTTCTTTCCTTATTTTGTAAAATTCACCTTTGGCAGTTTCTGGGTCTCGAGGTTTCTTTGTAGAAAGCTTTTTAAATTATAAATTCAATGATTTAATAGTTATAGGATTATTCAGATAAAAATTTTTTCTTGTGCAAGTTTTAGTAAATTGTATTTTTCTAGGAATGTCCCCATCTTATCAAAATTTTCAAATTTATTGGTATAAAGTTCTTCATAATACTGCCTTATTATATTTTTTAATGTATATCCGACCCATATTGTAGTGCCCCCTTTTGTTCGTGATACTAGTTATGTGCCTTCTATTTTTTTTTTTCTGGATCAGTCTCAGGGATTTATCATTTTTCAATTTTTTTTTCAAAGAACCAACTTTTAGCTTTGTCAATCCTCTGTTGTGGTTCTGTTTTCTATTTCATTGATTTCTGCTCTTATCTCTGTTATTTCTCTCCGTCTACTTTCTTTAATTTGCTTTGTCTAACTTCTTGAGATGGATTTTCAGCCTTTTTAAAGAATAATATATGTTTAAGGCTATAATTTCTCTCTAAGCATAGCCTTAGCAGCATCCAACAGAATTTCAGATATAATATTTTCATTATCACTCAGTTCAAAATATTTTCTAATTTCCATTGTGAATTTATATTTGACTCATGGGTTTTCCTTCCTCTCCAAAGCATAATGCCCAAACATAACAATAACCACCTGAGGGCCTTGTCAAAATACAGGTTTTGGAGCTTCATCTCAAACCTCCTAAATTAGTATTTCTGGGAGGTAGGCCTGGGGATCCACATTTCACAAACTCTATGGGGGTTCAGATGCAGGTGGATTGCAGGACCACAGCTTGGTAATGGAGCAAGGGTTTCCTAAGGGCAGAGAGCAAGTCTGATTCACCTACATTGCCAGTGCCCACCACTGGACCTAGCATACAGCCATGCTTAATAAATGAGTGAACTAATGAATGAGGGAAGAAAGAAAATAGAAGAAAATTGCTTATATCAAGAGAACTGGAATTCTTAAATGCTATAAATTAGGGGAACCACTATGGCATCATTTGGTCCCAATTTAATCTATTCAGGACAGAAGTATTTCTTCCTTGCCTTCGAACCTCTGCCTACAAGGCTTCCTCCTCCCCTGGCCCATTCTGCTGTCCTGGAACGTGGCCATAAGTATGGGTGCGTATCTGTCTACTGGCCCAGAGAAAGTAGGGGTGGCACGGGAGATGACGTCCTGAGAAGGGCTGTTCAGAGATGGGCAGCGCTCCCTGCCACGCCCCCGCCCCCGCCCCCACCCCCGCCCATCTACAGGCCTTGCTGGGAAAATGCCCATAGAACCCATTCTAAATAAGGTTGTCTATCCTACCTCTCAGAGCTTTAAGGATCCCTCCCAAGCGAAAGCTTTTGAGAAACTTCCACAGGACCTTTCTGCTCTGACCCCAACCGCAGATCCCCCCACCCCTGCCTCCTCTGCACTTGTAGCCCTCGCACCTCTCCCCACCTCCACGCATGCCTCTCTCCAGCATCTCAGAAAGGCCGGAGTCTGAATTCCCCAGGCAGCTATTGTCCTGGCAGCACAGCCGCCACGCCAGCATCCCCACCCAGTCGGCCAGCCAGCCAGCCGGCTGCTCCCCGGCCTCACCAGCCCCCCCTCCCCGCCCCGCCCCAGGGAGGACCAGGCTGGCGGCTGGGAGTCTCCCTGCCTGCTCAGCCTCCCTCCTTCCCTCCCTCTCCCTCCCTGCCTTCCTCCCTCCTCCGCCCGCCCCTGAGGCAGGGACCGTGCAAATCGAGGAGAGGGGGGACGGACAGCCCGGATGGGGTCCAGCTTAGTGCCCTGGGCTCCCCGCCGATGCCTTATCCAGGCTGGGTGTCCCCAGCATCTTGGGACCTAAATTTGTGTAAGCTGGGGTGCTTCCCAGGCCTGGAGGGTCCCTCCGGCAGGCCCACGGTGCCCCCGTTTTGCATCAGGACCCCCCCCTCGGATGCTCTGAGCCACCCTCCTCAACCCGGATCTAAAACCCGGGACACAGCTATCGGGCCAGCCTCTCTCTCCACCCCACCCCCTCTTTCTGGCGTCCATCCCCTCCCCAACTCCACCTCTGCTGCTGCCTCTGGCTGTGGACCTGCACCTCTTCCCCATCCCCGACAGGCCTGGGGAGCGGGGTGAGCCTGGATGAGAGCTCCCACAACCTGGGGCTCTCCCAGGCCATGGCCCCAGTGCTCCCAGGGAGGAGCCCCAGACCCTGAGCATCTGCTGGAGGTTTGGCAGAGGCCCCGCGGGGACCGTGTCTTCTGAGGACAAAAGGCGGCGGCCAGCGGGCAGACAGGGAGGGGGAAGGGGGGACCGGCAGCCAGGTGGGCAGACGGGTAGCAGGGGTCAGTGCTGGCCCCCCTCTCAGCTTGGCGGTGGCATGAAGATGGGGGTGGGAGTGTGTAGTTGGGGAAGCACCTGCCTGGACCCCCACCTGCCAGCTAGCTGGGCACCCCAAGGCTGTGTGCTGCCCACCTGGTGTTCCCCAACACCCCCAGCCCTGCCCAGTGCACTCCTCCAGTGCCTGCTTCCCCTGATGTCTGCGATTTAGACCAGCCCGGCTGTATCCACGGCAACAGAAGCAGGAGTGTCACTGGCTGCCAGATCACGAAGGGTCCCACAATGTGGCCTGGGCTGTGATTTATCCTGAGTGAGACAGCTTGAGCCCCCTCCCTCGATTCCAAGACAGCCCTGCTGAGAGAGCCTAGGTAAGTAGTCAGCATCGCTCCACCGAGGATGGGGGGCTGGGACTTCTGTCTCCCCACACATATTCCAGAGTCTCCATCACTGCCATGCTCTCTGTCTCTCTCTGATTCTGTTAGTCTCTCTCTCTTTCTGCTCCATCACAAGGGCTACTTGGGCACTCAAGCCTGGAGAGTCCTCTAGCCATCCCCATCTTCCTCAATCCCAAATGTCCCGTGAGGAAGGGAACCACCACCTGTTTCCCCATACAAGGTCTGTTTTTATCATTATGGTCGCATTTGAGCACGAGGCTGTGTTAATATTTCCTTGTGTGCTATCCGTGGAAGGCATGCCTGGAGCCCGGCTGTGCTCCCCTCACGATGCCTGCACCCTGGGCAGGCTCAGCCTCCTGCAGCTGCCTCCTCTCCCTCTCCCTCCTCCTCCACTCTCCGCCAGCTTCCTTGGCCAGCATGCAGGGTGTGTGTGTGTCTGCCTGAGTGTGTGAGCTGGCAGGTGAGTAGACGTGACAGAAAAGCTGCTCCCAGCCCAGACCACCCCCCACTCCTTGTTTCCTTGTTTCCTTCCTTCCTTCTTTCCTTCTTTCCTTCCTTCCTTCCCCTGTCTCTCCCCACAAGTAGCACAGACTTTTGCTCACTCACCAGGGAAGATACTGCTGTGATTTCCAGCTAGGGGGAGGAAGCCACTGTAAGGCTAAAAGGAAGGTGAGGTGGAGGTGGGGAGCACTTCCAGGCCCTAGACTGCCTGATGCCTTGGTGGAGGCAAGGACCATGCCACACAACACCCTGCAGGGGCCAGACACAACATGGTTGTCCCCACAGTGTGGGCCCCAGCCTTCATCCAAGGCTCTCAATCTCTGTTTCGGACTCCCATGTTGTGTCTGGGATTCCCCAGATATTATGGCCTTGTGGTCCCTCTGTCTGAAGCAGCAGGAAAGCCTGGTACATGGAGAACATGGATTCTCCAGGGACACCTCCCTCAACTACTGGCTCTGCAACTTTAGTGAAAGTGTGCTACTTATTGAACCTTGGTTTTCTCATCTGTCAAGGAGACTGGTAACCCTTCCTTCATGGCTGTGTGTAGTGACTAAATGAGTTGGTGCATGTAAGTAAAAGATGTGTATAGAAGTGGCCCTGAAGCAATGTCAGCAAAGCTCATGGTCAATATTGTTGCTGATTGTTCATGATTAATATTGTCATTAATTATTTGGGGGAAAGACTGGCCCCTCTTCTCCAGGGTCTTGGCTGAGATCTGGGGAGGGCAGCAGGTAGGTAAATGGGGGAGGGGAGGGGAGGAGGAGGCAAGAGCAACTCTGTGTTGTTACTCCTCATTTGTAAGGAGGAATAAGTGGTGGCTGTGGGCAGAGCCTCCTGCCCCCACCCTCTTCCAGGCTCCTTTCCTGCACTTGCCCCTGTCTGTGCACACACACACACAGAGGCTCTAGCCCCCGTGAGCTAGCAGAGGCCTGGCTTGCAGCCTGCAGCATTGCTGACTCTGGTGATGTATGCATCTCCCTGTTGAGGGGAGACTTGGCAAGAGTTTGGCCTGTGGTCAGTGGTTGGCAGGGCGTGGGGACAGGGCTGAAGCTTCTGAGATCACAGGGCTTCGGGTGTGGCCCATGCAGCAGCCAGAGCTGTGGGGGACGGGTCCCAGGGAGTTGCTAACATAGAGCCTGGGCTGGAGGGACAGTTGGGTCTGCTGGCTGGTTTCTGGGTGTGGAGATGTGGTGGAACACTGAGTGAGGGGTCAGTGGCTGGAGGAGAGTCCTCAAGGCCAGGGGAGCATTAGGAAGAGGGGAAACACTGAGGCCCAGAAGACCTCCTCTGTGGGAGCAGGGAGGGGTGGAATATATAGAGTAGGCTTATAGAGTAGACTTCTCTGAAGAAGCATTTGGTGCAGAAGGGAGAGAACCCCGCCTGTGGTCCAGAGGCATCTAGGCCTGAGCGTGGGTGTATATATGCAACTGAAAACATATGGCTGTGTGTGTCTGTCTGTTCATGGGCACTATGAATGTGTATGAGTCTGTGTGTGTTAGCAGGTCACATGATGGTGTGAAAGTGTGTGGGTGTCTGGGTAGGATGGTGTGTGTACAAGGGAGTGGGTATGACTTTGCATGTCTGTCTGGGTGAGCAAATGGGCATGTTGGATCCTGAGCCTGAGTGAGGGTGTGTTTCTCTGAGCCAATAGGCCTGTTGAATGTCTCGCTAAATATATGTATGTGGTATACATTTGTCTTTGAGTGTACATGTCTGATTGTATGTGTATGAGTGTGAGGGTTTCAGAATGCCTGGGTGTACATGTCCTATTAGGTGATTGCCCAGATATATCTGATTGTGTATATTTGTGTATGCCCCTGTGTGCATATGAATACAAGTGCATCTAAATGGTGTGTTTGTAAGTGTAAGGGCATGTGTATGTGTGTGTGTCCATGCATGTATGGGAGGGTAAGTGTGGGTACACATGCTTCTGCGTGGGTGTGCCTGTCATGTATATGTATGAGTAGGCCTGTGTGTGAATGTCTTTGTGGATTCTCCAGCATTTTGAATTATGTCTACGTCTTTGTGTGCATGTTTGAATACATATTATCTGTAGACAGACCCATGGGTCTACATCTGATTAGGGAAATGTTAGTGTAGATGGTCACACTAGTATAAGGAGAACTAATTGTGTGGGTAGGGGAGAGTGTGTGAATGCACATGTTTTGTGCATGAAAGTATGCCTTGTGGGTTTGCCTATGTGTGCACATTTGATTATATATATGGGTATGGCTGGGGGGGTGTACACCTTTAAATATATGCACAAAAGGCTGTGTGCATAGGTAAATGGCTGCATTCATGTATATGTCTAGTTGTGTTTGTGGGTACACTGTTGTGTGTGAGTGCATCTCTGAGTGTGGTGAGCATGAGTAACTACAACTCATAATACTTGGATGCCCCTGTCTCATTATGTATTTTGTTTGAATTTCTGAGTGAGTGTGAATGTGTGTGTGGAAATGCCTGTGAGTGACTGAGTGAATGTGTGTGTATATGCCAGTATGTGTGAACATCTAGCTGTGTGTGCACTTGAGTGAACATGTCTGTATATTTGCCTGTGTATTCACACACATCTAAGTGTATGTGTGTGTAAATATGCCTGGGTGTGTCTGTCTGAATGTATAGGTGGTGTCTGAACTGCACCAATTTGTATAGTTCTAATTATTTGCATATGTGTATTTGTGTTTATCTACCATTGTTTGTTCTGGAGCATATGTTGTAGAACAGTGTAAGTGAATGTACGTACACACCACTCTTGGCCTATAAATGCATTTGAGTGTGTGCGTGTGTGTGTGTGAGGTTGTCTTTGCATGTGTGTGTCTGTGATGAGTGTTAGCAATTCTTCTTGTGCAGATGTACAAGTGTGTGAGAATATATGACTATTCTTCCATGTGTGCATGAGTCTTCTTTTGTTTGCATATTTTCTCATATGGGTGTATGAACATGTGTCAACATAAATGGTGTGTGTAATTGTGTGAGTGTGTTTTGTAAGTACATTTGTGTCTCCATGTCTGATTCTGTGCCTGCAGGAATGAATGATGTACAAGCCTAAGTTCATGTGAATACGCTTATAGGTGTACATGCCCAGTTGTGTGTATAAGTCTATGTGTGTTAGAATGTCCATGTATGAGTACACCATCTAATTGACAAGCATGTGCACATCTGGGTGTTCGTGTGTGTGAGTACATCCTGGTGTGAGTATGTGTGAATATGCTTATGTGGTCGTGTCTGGGGCTGTATGTGTATACATTTGGGAGCTCACCTCTGTGTGTCATGTTTGTTCATTGTCTCACTGGGTGTGATACAGAGTCTGCCTGTCTGTGGACATATGTAAATATGCCTGTGTGTACACCTGTGTTTGTGAGTGAAAGTATGTCCTTCGTGGGCATTATGTCATGTGAGTATATGCTATGCATATATGTCTGTGTTTGAGAATAAATGGATGTGCATATGTGGGACCAAGTGCAGTGTGAGTGTGCACTGCTGTGGGTGTGCCTATTGTAGGGATGAGTGTAGGTATTTGTGCATGTGCCTGTCTCATGGTATGTATGTGAGAGAGGGAGAAAGATTTGGCCTTGGGCTTGTGCAGATAGGCCTTATCATTGAGAGGGTGATAAGGGAGGGTACTTATGAGTCTGAGTGATGCTATGTGTACCCCAGCGTGTATTTATGTGCCTGTCTGAAAGTCAGGTACCCTGCTAGACTATGTCTGGCTCTAATTGTGTAGACATCCTAGATGATGGAAGCCAAAACACTTGAGCAATCCATGACCCCCTTCTGGGGTTTCTCTGGCCTTGACCATGTGCTGGGCTTCTGTGAGGGTCTCAGGAGAATTCCTGTCATCATTCACAATCAAGAAGTAAGAACCAAAAATGACTGATATCCTACTAGGGAAGGGGGCCTGTGACCTCTTTAGAAAAGGATTTCTTGAAACACAAAGACCTCCTTTCCCATCCTCCCCCCACCATCAAAGGCCCAGGACAAAATGGCATTGTATGGTATCAAGGGTTGGTAAATGGTTTTCACACACAGCACCCAAGTTGTGCTATCCAGGGAGAAATCTGGATCTAAATGTGTATGTATAAGTGAAAAGTGAAGGTATATCCAGGTGGAGTGGGGTGTGTGTGTGGAGTGGGTGCTATATTTGATGAGAGAGAGAGAGAGAGAGAGAGGGAGAGAGAGAGAGAGAGAGAGAAGGGATCTGGGTTGCGTGTATGTGAGAGAGAGCCTGGGTGCTTCTGGGTAAGGTTTGAGTGTGAGACATTTGGGTGTATTTGAGAGGGATGAGTGTGGATGTGGGTGTGTGTGAATGGTGCATTTGTGAGGCACTATGAGACCATTGGCCTATTTCGGTGGAGGATGGTATAAGTAACACTTTGGGTGTGGCTGTGTGGGAATATGTGTGAGAATATATATATTTGAGGGGTATGTAGGTATGGGTGTATCTGGATGGCGCAAGAGAGAGTGGGGGGTTATCTAGATGATGTATGTTTTACAGTGTGGACCTATCTATGTTACGTGTGTAAGAGGGAGTGTGGGTGTTTCTGGGTAGAGTGAGCGTATGAAGGCGTATGGTCTATTGGGGTGGGGGCATTCAAGTGTGGGTATATCTGGATGGTGTGTAGGTGGGTGAGAGCACAAGTGTATCTAGGCAATATAAGTGTGTGATGGAGTTTATCTAGATGGTGTGTGTGTCTGTGTGTGTGTGTGTGTAAGAGAGAGAATTTGGGCACATCTGGGTGAAGGTGGGGTGTATGTGAGTGTGTATATAATTGGGAGTATCTGTGGATGCTGTGGGGGCTATATGTGAGTGAGGTGTGTGTGGTGTGTGAGAGAGCATGGGTATACCTGCATGGTGTGCGTGGAGTGTGGGTATTCTGGATGATAGTGATTAAGAGAGAGGGGGGAGCTGGATTGTGTGTATGTATAAGAGAGTGCATAGGTGTTTCTGAGTGTGGTGGGAGTGTGAGAGCATGAATGTATCCAGTGGGAGAAGTGTGTAGGTGTATCTGGATGGGGTAGAAGTGTTTGGGTTTGATTGGGTCAGGGAGTGAATGTGAGTGTTTTGGTATGTGGCTGGGTGTATCTGGATGATGTGTGAGAGAGTGTGGTACATCTGGGCTGATTGTGAGACAGTGTGTGGGTGTATTTTGGGTGGAGTGTGTTTGAATGTGAGTGCATCTGGATGGTGGCTGGGTGAGAGCACAGGTGTATTTGGGTGGTGGAGTATGTATTAAGGTATATCTGGATGGTGTGTTGTTAGAGCTTCGGTTGCATATCTGGGTATATGTGTACTTGGGTATGTGTGTGAGTGTGTGTATAACTAGATGAGGTGTGTGAAAGAGAGTTTGGGGGACATTACTGGGTGGGAAGTGTGAGTTTGGAATGTGGGGGCATCTGGGTGGTGTGGAGAGGATGAGAACATTGGATGTATTTGGGCAGTGGAGTGTCTGGGGAAGTGCACCTGGATGGCATGTATGAAAGTTGGATTATCTAGATGGGATGTGTGTGTGTGAATTTGCAAGTGTATCTAGATGGTAGTGGAGTGTATCTAGATGATGCATATGGGTGTGAATGTACCTCAGTGGTCCACATGGGATGAATCTGGATGTTGTGTGTATGTATGAGAGTGTGGATGTATCTGGCTGGGGCTGTGTGAGTGGGCTCTGTTTGTGTGTGTGTGTGTGAGAGAGGCAGAGATAGAGAGACAAAGAAAGAACATGAGAAGTGTGGGCATGTATGGATAGGATTTGTTTGTGAGTGGGTGTCTCTGGATTATGTGTAGGTGGGTATCTGTGCATGTGGATGTATTTGAATTGGGTGAGTGTGAGTATCTGGGTGGGGTGTAAGTGTAGTGTGTTTGAATGGTGTGTGTGTCATTGTAGGTGTATCTTGATACCACATGTGAAAGAGACTGTAGGTTTGCCTGGGTTGGGTATGAGGGCTCTGGGTTGGGAGTGTGTGTGAGTTTGGGTGTATCTGAATGTTGTATGTGAGAGTGTGGGTGTACTGAGTTGGAAGTTTGCTTAAAGTGTGGCTGTATCTCGGTGGAGTGCCTGTGAGTGTAGGTGTATTTGAGGTATGTGTGTAGTGTAGGTGTATTTGAGGTATGTGTGTATGAGGATGGGTGTGTCTAGATGGGATGTGTGTGAGAGAGTGTATCAGTATTGGGTGTGTGTGTGAGAGTGGGTGCATCTGAATGTGTGAGAAAGAGAATGTGTAGCCACCTGGGCTGGGGCGTGTGGGAGTGGGTATATCTAAGTAGGATGTGTGCGGTTCTCTCAGGATGGTGTATGGGAGGGAGATAGGGTATATCTGGGTGATGTGTGTGCATGTGAATATATGTGGGTAGTGTGTGTGAGAGCATTTGGGTATATCTGGGTGGGGAGAGTATCTGAGAATGTGGGTGCATCTGTATGTGAGTGTGGATTTATTTAGATGGTGTGTAGGTGGTATATGTGGGTGTTTTGTGTGTTTAGTAGTGTGGGTGTGTTTTGGTGGGGTGCATGATTGTGGGCGTTGTATGAATGTGTATATCTTTCCTGGGGCAAGATATACCTCTGCTGGAGTGTCTGTAAATGTGAGCATGTCCATGTTTGTGTATGTGTATGTGTGTAACTGTTTGTACCTGAGCCTGTCAGTACATGGCTTGTGTGTGCATGTGCTTGTGCTAAAGTAGTGTGTATCTGTATATGTGTATGAGGTGAGTGTGTTTCTACATGTGAGTAAGTTGGATCTGTAAGGTCTTGAGCCAGGCTCTGGGTTTACATCCTAATTCTGCCTTTATTAGCTGTGTGGCTTTGGACAAGTCACCTCACCTCAACTAAGCCCTAGTTTCTCATTTATAAAGTAGGGGTAATAATACTACCTATCTCATAGAGTGAGAATTGGATGAGTTAATATTCAAAAAGTGCTTTGGACTGTGCCTGGCACATAATGAGTCCTCTGTGCCATATAAGGTGTTACCCAGTACTATAATTGTCACATGCACCTATGTGTAGGTGACAGTATGTGTCTATCTGCAAGTGTGAACGGGGTAGTTTCTATGTATATTTGCCACATTATCAGTATCCACATGTATGTGTGAGAGAATGAGCAGATCGTGGGTGTATGTGAGGGTGTGTTTATACATAAAAGTGGGTTTGTACTTATATGTGTCCCAGTGTGTATATAAAACCATGGGTGTATGAGGATGGAAGTGTGGGTCTAGGAGGTTGATGGAAGAGGTTTGGCCCTGTGTGTATGCTTCCCAGCATACACACATCTGAGTGTATGAGTGCATATACCTGTATCTGTGGTAGTGCACAGTGCGTTTTTATCTGAATATGTAAACGGGTTTATAGTGGTCAGGATGTAAATGTGTGCATGTTGTGAGTGTCTATAAATGTAAGAAGGTTGGTATTCAGGTTTATATGTGATGATGTAGGTGGATGCGTGTGTGTGTAGAGGATTTATGCCTATATGGCCATGTACTAGGATGTGTGTATCTGTGTCATGTGAATGTATGTGTAGGTGTGAATGAGTGTGTCTGTGTTTATAAGCAGCAGTGGCTATGTGGGTGTGTATGTGTGAGTCTGCATTGCTTCACCTGCCTGCCTGCCTCTGTGTGTAGCAGTGAGCCTGAGCCATGTGTCTGTATGGGCGAGCAAGTCTGTACTGTGTGTATATGTATGTGTGCCAGGGCAGGGTTTGTATAAGATGGTAGGTTTTAATCTCTTAGTGTAAGAGCCTGGGGTGGGGAAGGGCCTGGATCTGTAGGATGTGAGCAGCACTTGCCCTGCGACTGAATGTCAAGTTCTTATATCTGTGCATACATGACTGTGTCTGAAAGCATATAGGTCCATACGATTTGGTCTGTAGGTGTATGTGTGTGCACGTGCCCATGTGAATGGCAAATGTATCGGTGCCTAGGCCTGTATTTCTATAGAAGGGTGGTTATATATGTGTGTGTGTGTTATATAAATCTTTGCATGATTTGCTGGTAAGTGGGCACCTATACACATGCCTCTTTCTGTGTAGAAGAGGTGTGTGTGTGAGCATCTGACTGCACTTATCAGCTGGGGTAAGTCTGGATGTGTGTGTAAATTTGAATCTCCATGTACACCTATGCCTGTGTGCTGTGTATCTGTTCATGTGTGCAAGTGTCCACGCAATACGACTAGCTGTGAATGTGTCAGGCACACAGAGAAGGTGAAATATTTGTATGGCACACTGTAGTAAACTTAAGAGGATTTAGGGGTACTGGGGTTTGGTGAAAAGAAATTCCTTACATTTTCTTTATATTATAAAAATTGTGGTAAGAAAAATTAAAATGCCAAGTTTTAGGAGAATTATTTAATATTGAATTTGTATGCAACTTTCAAATGAAATCTTTTCCAAATTTTTTCATAGTACACTTGAGCTCACTTCTGTAAACATAACTTTTTAATTCACTCGTGCAAATCTGTAGTGGTCAACATTCGTGCCCACTTGTTCTGCATCTTTGGTCATGACTGTCTTGATTTATTTTATGGTCATTTTCATCATGATTTGGTAAATCACTTGGTGCTGAGCGTAGATCCCTTATGCCAAGTTGTTGTGTTTCTTGGTAAAAACCCAAACAAAACAAATGAAGCAAATAACCATTGGTACTTTTGACACGGATATAAACTTCCATTGTGGCCTGCCTCTTCTTGATCTTGGAAGGCATGTTGTTGAAGGTAATACCCATTCCATGGAGGTTGTTTAGGCATAGTTTGCCCTAATGTCCTCATAATTAGCTTGAATGTATGAAATGTAGCAGCATGGTTGTGTAGGTCAGCAAAACTCACCTCAAAAGCATGAGCTTTGGGGTCATCAGGTATCATTTTGGTTTCTCTGAAGCATCAGGTGCAGTTTCTTGTGTTGAATATGGCTGGTGCTTTCACATCATACCAACCTTTCTTAACAAATGGAACAACTGCTTGTTCGTGCCTCCCTTTTTCACCTCCCTTTTATAACTCACTTGTTCTTGCTCTGCCCAGGCAGAGACCCAGGTTTTATGCTCAGAATAGCTACATAATCTCTTCTGTCTCTTGGTAGTCACCATCAACAGGAAACCCTTTGCCTAAGTGGCAGCAAATGGTCAAAGGGTATTTTTTAATTGATTAAAACTCTTTTCTCATCAATAATCTATAATTCTTAGTCTTTGAATTTTGTACTTCAAAGGTGAGATCCTTCTTTAAATCTAACACCTTTCTTTTCTTTCAGTCAAATGTGATGTTGAAATTTCTTGTAACAAATGCTCATGAATTTTGAATCCAACAGAAAATTTTCATTTTGAGTATTTAAAAATAATGATGAAGTTTTCCCCTAAGTAGACCTTGTTCTATTCATCCTAGTAAGTCTTCTTTAGTATTTAACTTATAATGCTAACTAAACAGCACCCAAGGAACCATACTTGACCTGATTTCTTCTAGGTTGAAGTTTGGCTTCAAATCCATAAACCTTGTCGGTATACTTTCATGTATCTTTGAGTGTCGAAAATTTTTGATGTAATTTTATTCATGTGCTCAAAGAGCCGTGTGTTGAAGCCAGTAAGCATCAAATCTGCGAAGTGAGAATCATTCACAGAGGAATGCTGAAATTTTTCTTTTAGCTCATAAATCCATTATAAAATCTTTACACACTTAGGCTTAAAACAATAGAAAGGGTGTACTGATTCCAGTGCTTCACAGAAAGCTGACAAGTGGGTGGGTAGTGCCTTGGATCTAATTAAATTCACCTGGCATCATTTACTCTGGAAGTTAGACCTTCAGGCAAACTTTTATAGGTTAAGGCTCCTCAGTGGATGACTCTCAGCATTTTCAGAACAAATTCCAGCTGTAAACTTCCTGCCATCACAACAGCAGCGCCAGTCCACAGATTTATGCAGAGTTTCCACAATATTTCAAAATATTTATGTATCACTTTGAATATTTCAACCTTAGTTTATTTTGGTGCTTCTGGCATTTCTCTTCAGGCTTTCTGACTAGTACTATAAACCAAGCACAGT
Organism: Eubalaena glacialis; assembly: GCF_028564815.1. Taxonomy (NCBI): domain Eukaryota; kingdom Metazoa; phylum Chordata; class Mammalia; order Artiodactyla; family Balaenidae; genus Eubalaena; species Eubalaena glacialis. The sequence continues at coordinate 47,329,202 of NC_083736.1, forward strand.
TAATCAACATCCTGAGATACATCAATATAAAATGAAAACCCCTTTGATTCAGCAATCTTCTGGGTTAGTGTTATCTCGATGTCCTTTGACCTGTCACCAGTGTATCTCCTAACAGAAATAATTGAAAGTGGCCCCTGTCCTATTTCTTCTACCTTGTTGGTCTCAAATATAGTGTGGACAATTTCCCGGCAGACTGCTAACATATGAGATTCTACTGGGTGGGCATCTTAGCTTTACTTGTTAATTGTATAACCCTGTTACTAGCTGGTTGAACTCCATCTAAGAATGTTCTAACTCATCTCAAAAAAGAGCCCAGTTTCTTAATTTGCTCTTCCAGATGCTTCAAAAACTCCAAATCTTTCTCTGTGTGATAGAGTGTTTTGTGGTCAGTTGACCAACGTAGCCTACTGTGAAGGTTTCTGTTGATAACTTTTCCACACAAATTGGACATTTAGGCTGAGGAAAAGAGGGCTAACTGGGCAGCTGAACTCAAATTTGAGACAATCCTCATTAAATTGCTTAAATTAGGAACATCCTGGATTATTTTGGAGGGGAGACTACTGTGTTTGTCTTATGAGTCTCTTGATTTTCCAGCTTTAATCAAAAAGTCCTATTTGATGGGGAAAGAAATATCTTAAAAATTAAATCTACATGAATATAAAGTATTGAAGGGGTCAGCAGACTGATCCTTTGTGTGACCCTTTGTGACTTCTGAAAACTGATTTTTTCCAAAAATCAAGTTTTAGGTCTTCTGCATTTTTAAGCAGCACTCTGAGACAAACCCAGAAAGGCCTAGAGTTCCCTTTAATGAATCAATTCAATTCAACCATAGTCAGGCTGCACTCATTTACTGACAAATATTTTTACCTAAAAACAAAAGATAATAATTAATTATGAAATTAATTATGAAATCCCACCAAGAATCAGATTTGCCAAATTTTAAATATTAAAAGCCAGTAGCAAGTAATAAATAAGCAAAGAAATAATAAAAATGTTGTAATGTTTTAAAAAGAGTTCTTATCTTTTTTTAATTAAAAAAAATTATTTATTTGATTTATTTATTTTTGGCTGCGTTGGGTCTTCGTTGCTGCGCGTGGGCTTTCTCTAGTTGTGGTGAGCGGGGGCTACTCTTCGTTGTGGTGCGCGGGGGCTACTCTTTGTTGCGGTGCGTGAGCTTATTGTCGTGGCTTCTCTTGTTGCGGAGCACGGGCTCTAGGCACGCGGGCTTTAGTAGTTGTGGTGCGCGGGCTCAGTAGTTGTGGCACACGGGCTTAGCTGCTCTGTGGCATGTGGGATCTTCCCGGACCAGGGATCGAACCCGTGTCCCCTGCATTGGCAGGTGGATTCTTAACCACTGCACCACCAGGGAAGCCCAAGAGTTCTTATCTTTTAGAAATACTTACTGAAATTCTTATGGATGAAATGGCATAATAGATATGCTTCAGAATACTCTGGAAGTGGGGGAAGTGGGTGAGGTTATAGGTGAAACAAGACCCTATGAGTTGATCGTTAGTGAGTCTGGGTGATGGATGCCCTGAGGTTCATTACAGGATTCTTTCTACATTTTTGTTTGAAATGTTCTAGAAGAAAACATTTTTTTAATAAAGAAGCAACAATCAAGGAAATTAACAAAATTGTTATATTCTCTTTAGGAACACCTAATTCTATATAATAGTAATAACAGCTACAATCATACAGCCCTTCTATTTTCGTAGAAAAAATTGTGGAAAAATAAGAATGAGATCAAATTAAAAGAAAAACAAACATTGTACATGTATGGGCAAAGCCAAAAAACCTCACTGATGATGAACAACCAGTGGCAACCAAAGTAATAATCTGACTATCTGGGATATTTCGACAGGAAGCATTCCAGACATTTACAACCTCCCTTCTCACATGGTCCCCTCGAGCCCCCTCTTGCTCCAGCCCCAGACAGCTCTGCTAATGTTTCCACCTGTGTGTTCTGGAGTTGGCTGCTCTGTGCACTTGCACGGGTTTGTCTCTGGGTGTATACCTGTTGCAGGCTGTATATGTCAAGTAAGTATCTGGCTTGTGAGCAAGTTTGTGTGTGTATAGACGTCTGTGTGTGAGAGTGTATCTGTATACACTATATCTGGCTTTTTTCTTTGTGTTTGCTTGTGCTTGCATATTGCTAAGGGGTGTGTGTGTGTGTGTCTGTGTCTGTGTTGGAGCTGGTCTACTTCTCTGCATGAGTGAGCGTGTACATGAATGGGCATCTGTGTATACCTGTGCTAGGGTGTACACATCTGTGTTGGTGAGTGTGCATAATCTATGTGAGAGGTTTTGGATCAGTTGGTCTCTGTATGTTAGAGTGTGTTAGCGTATGTACATGTGTGTATATGTGAGCAGTTTTTTACTTGTCTGTTTTTTCTGTGGGTATCTGAGGGGCAGTCTGTGTATACATATGTGTGGCAGGGTTCAAGTGCATGTGAGCATGCTGGCGTATGTAAGTGACTGAGTGTTAACGTGTGTAACCATATTTGTATATGTGATGATATAGGTATGCCACTGTTTTCTTGCAGCTGTGTTGCAAGAGTTTAAATACGTGAGAGGATTTGAATAATCAGGTACACTGGGACAAAGGGTATATATGAGTCTACGTGTGAGTGACAATGAGTAGGTTTGTGTGTGTGTATCTGTCACGATTTGAAAGTTTGTGTGTATGTTAGGGGAGTTATAATTGTGGGTTTGTGGGCCACTGCACGTGTGTGTGTGTCTGTGCATATGAGCAATTCTCAGCCCTCTCATACCCAACACCCTCTTTTATGTAACATATTTTGTAACACCCCTTTACTATCTGGACATGAAGTTCTTAAATAATACAATCTCTCTGCATATATAATTTCAAAAGAAAATTCATATAGTATTTTATACAATAGCCACATTATATTAACTCTAATATAAATAAATAAGAAATAAAAGTGACTTATAAGAAAATAATTTGCATTTCAATATGGAAATGCTTGGGCATGACACTCCCCAGGAGATTCAGTGAATTAGAAGCTTGTAACATAACGAGTAAATGTGGATTTAGGAGAAGGGAAAAATCAGAAGCTGCCCCTTGTACGAAGTGCAGGCAAATGACAGGCAAAGGCCTAGGGGTGAGAGTTTCCGAAATACTGAACAACTCAAGGAAAGTGCTCCACAAAACAAAGTACAGTCTCTAGACTTACATGACAGCCACATTCCTGGATAATTCAGGGTATATTAAATCAAAGGAACAACTGTGTTTAACTGTGAAATAGAGTTAGATTCTAGGTTCAGTTCATTCCAAGTCCAAAATCCTATGGGATGAGGGACATATGTTGGCTGTGTAAGACTGCCCCGCAGGTCACTGGATGGCCAGCATCCTCGCCCAGGACCCCAAATGTTGGAAGGACACACCCAGCACTGTGGCAACCAAAAATGCTCCTATAAATTTCCAAAATGTCCCCTAGGGGGCAGTAATGCCTTTGTTGAGGACAAAGCACTGGTGTTTAAGCAGGGTACACTGTGCCTGTGTGAATGAGGCGGCATACACGATATACCGTGTGTGTGTGTGTGTGTGTGTGTGTGTGTGTGAGTGCCGTGTGTGCACACCAGTGCCCCTGTGTGTGAGCTGGTTGCTGTCCACGGGTCTCTATAGGAGTAGCCTATGTGTTTGTGAGTGTGTGTGTAGGTGTCTGTGTATCTCTAAGGGCATCTGAGCACGAGCAGGTGTGTACGTGTTATGTGTGTGCACACACATCCTTAGTCTCGGATGGTCCTGGGCTGTGGCTGCCAGTCTATGCTTAGAAGAACACTCTCCTCACTTTTTATATAATCACCCCAGCTTTCCAGGCAACACCAGAGTTTTGTTTGTTTGCTTCTATTGTTTTATGGTTTTTTGTTTTGTTTTAGTGTTTGTTTTTGTTTTCACTGAGACTCTGGGCTACACATTATCCACCTTCTCGGTCTTAGTGTGTCTCTCTGTGTCTCCCTCTCTCTGTCTCCATCTTTATTTCTGCCTCTCTCTGTCTCTGTCTCTGCCTCTGTCTCTGTCCCCTCTTTATCTGTCTCTCACTCCCCGTCCCTGTCTATTTCTCTATATCTTTCTCTCTTTATTTCCTGGCATTATCCCTCTCCTTCTATCTCTCTGTCTCTGTCTCCCTCCCTCCTTCCCTCTCTCCCTCTGTCTTTATTTTTTCTGTCTCTATTTTTTCTCTCTTTCTGTCTCTATTTCTCTCCCTTGTCTGTCTCTTGCACTTTCTCTCTCTGTGTGTGTGTGTGTGTGTGTGTGTGTGTGTGTCTTTTTTCTCACTTTATCTCTTCTTCCTCTTTCTGTCTCTATTTCTATCTCCTCTTCTCTGTGTAAGGCTCTCTCCTTTCTCTGTGTATTTCTCCCACCCCTTCCCTCCCTCCCTCCTATGTCTCCATCTGTCTGTCTCTCTTTCTCTCTCTCTCTGCTCCTCTCTCCTTCTTTGTCACTCGTGTGTCTCTCTGACTCTGTCTTACATTCTCTCTGTCTCTATCACTTCCTCCCTGCCTCTCCTCAAGGCTAAGGAGTGTGTGTGTGTGTGTGTGTGTGTGTGTGTGTGTGTGTGTGTGTGTGCATATTTACACTCACCCAGCTATTGGCTGGTCCACAGTTGTGTGGGAGCTATGAAGCCTTGAGGGGCTGAAGGGGCCCACCAACTCCGCTTCTCTCAAGCCCCTGCCCTAGCACCTTCTCTTGGCCCACTGGCACCAGCTCTGAGACTTTGGGGTGCCATCAAAGTCTGGCCCCAGATGGCTGTGGCAGGCCAGGCTGGATTGAGCTGGGAAACAGTGCAGAGGGGAGCCGTTTTCCTGGGAGGGAGGAGGTAGAAAGACATCCACTCAAGCCCCACCTCCCCCAACTTCAAGCCCATCCCAGTCCCAGCAGGAGTTCTGAGCTTCTCCAGCTTCTGCCTTGCTGCCTCTCCTCAGGGAACTGCCCTGCCACCTTGTCACACCCCACACCCAGCCCGCACACACTAGGAGCTCTCCTGCTTCCCCCCAGGTTTTGCCTGTGCTGTCCCATTCACTCACTGCCCAGACAGCTCTCTCAGCAAATCCTACCTGGACGCCTCCAGGCAGCCCTCCCTGAGCCACCAGCCCCTCTAGTCCCTCAACCAACTGATTTGACAGCTTTTGACTGAGGGCCTACAATGGGCTGTGCACTGCTCTTCTAGAGGAGAGTGTGTGAGTTGATAATCCCTACCCTTGTGGAGCTTTCCTTCTAATAGGGAGAGGCAGGTAATAAACCAAAATTTTAAAGTAAATATTTTATAATAACTATAAATGGAGTATAACCTTTAAAATTGTGAATCACTGTGTTGTCCATCTGTAACTTACATAATACCGTACATGAACTATATATCAATATTAATTAATTAATTAAAACAACTATTTAAAAAGTAAATTATATAGTACATTAGAAGAGAGAAATTCTAGGAAGAGAAGCAAAGCAGGGCAAGAGGCACGGGGGTGCTGTTATTCCTCACCTGGATTACTGCAAGAGCCTCCTAAGTAGTCTCCCTACTTCCACCTTTGCCTCACATGATCTGTGCTCCTCACCGCAGCAAGCAGGAGCCCATTCAATCCTGAGTCATATCACATCTCGCCTCTGTTCAAAACCGTCCCACAGCTCCCATCTCACTCAGAGTAAAAGTCACAGTCCTCACCATGGCCTATGTGATCTGGCCTAACCACCTTTCTGACCTCACCTCTTACCACTTTCCCCTCACTCACTCTGTTCTACCCTCTTCCTTGCTCTTCCTCAAATGCACCACATGCAGTCTCACCTCAGGGCCTTTGCTCTGGCTGTTCCCTCTGCCTGGACTTCTCTTCCCCCAGATGTCCACATGGCTCACTCTCTCACCTCCTTCATGTCTTTGCTCAGATGACACCTCCTCCATGAAGCCTTCCCTGTCCACCTCATCTAAAACTGCACTTCTCTCACCCTTAGCACTTCCTATCCCCCTTCCCTCCTTTATTTTTATTTTTAGGAACCTATCATCATTTGACCTAGTATACTTCACCTATGTATCTTCTTTATTGTCTAGAATATCAGCTTCACAAGGGCGGGGATCTTTGTCGGTTTATTTCACAGCTGTATCACCAGTGCCTGGCATGCAGTAGGTGCTCAATAAATAGTTTTTCAACAAATGAATACACACAAGCATACCTACGTCTTTATATTCACATATACTCTCCACTTCACTTAAAGTAAAAACCCAAGTCCTTGTCATGGCCCACAGCCCTGCACGATCTGGCCCCAGACCCCTCTGTGAATTCACCTTCCACTGTCTCTCTTGCCACCCTGGTCCAACCACACTGGTCTTCCCATTGTTCCACGAGCATGCTAAGCACATGCTTGGTTATGAATAAAGAAACCTATTTAATGAGTGGCTACCAGCATTAACCAAAAAAACTGTGAAACAGAATAGAAACTAGGTACATTATACATAGGATCTGTACTGTTTTGTGAAACTTTTGGTTCAGCTCTATGTACACATGCTTGTATGTGTACCAGGCTGTGATGTAAAATGTATTTCTTACTATGGGTGGCAGTTTAAAAAGTTTGAAGAACACAAACTTTGGGCTTTGCAAAGGGAGAGAAGAGCCGCACCAACATCCCCATCCCACAGACCCACCAATGGAGGAAACAGGTAACCGAGGACATCCAGAGAGGCGAAGCACCTCCTCACCCAGCAAGGAGGGAGGAGGAGCAGCAGTGGGCCAGGGGCAGGGCCTGACACCAGCCGGGGAATAAGTGGGGAGGCCACCTAGACATACTAACACTGCCCTTTCTGTTTCTTCCTCACCTTTCCTTTCCACCTGTTTCTCACTGTCTCTTTTTCTTGTGTTTCTCTCCGTCCCTCCCTACGCCCTCCTTATTTCCCCCACTTCCTGTCTCTCTGGTTCTGTCTCTCTCCCTATCTCTTCTCTTTCTCATCCCCTCCATTTCTGTCTCAATTTGTGTCCATTTTCTATCTCTTTGTTCTGTCCTTTCTCACTCTGTCTCTGTGCCCCTGTGTGTGTGTTTTCTCTCTGTCTCTTTCCTGCCCTCATATCTCTGTCTCTCTGTGTCTGTGTCCTCATTTGCAGGTGCAGCCCAGCAGGACAACTGATGGAGTCCCCCGGGGCCCAGCGAGTACCGGACTGGCTGACCCCATAGGGTTGGGAGCAGCCCCTGCCCCTCAGTATGGCCAACACCACTGGAGAGCCCGAGGAGGTGAGCGGCGCACTGTCTCCGCCATCAGCATCGGCTTACGTGAAGCTGGTGCTGCTGGGACTGATCATGTGCGTGAGCCTGGCGGGCAATGCCATCTTGTCCCTGCTGGTGCTCAAGGAGCGTGCCCTGCACAAGGCTCCTTACTACTTTCTGCTGGACCTGTGCCTGGCTGATGGCATACGCTCTGCTGTCTGCTTCCCCTTTGTGCTGGCTTCTGTGCGCCACGGCTCCTCATGGACCTTCAGTGCGCTCAGCTGCAAGATTGTGGCCTTTATGGCTGTGCTCTTTTGCTTCCATGCGGCCTTCATGCTGTTCTGCATCAGCGTCACACGCTACATGGCCATCGCCCACCACCGCTTCTACGCCAAGCGCATGACACTCTGGACATGCGCAGCTGTCATCTGCATGGCCTGGACCCTGTCTGTGGCCATGGCCTTCCCACCTGTCTTCGACGTGGGCACCTATAAGTTCATCCGTGAGGAGGACCAGTGCATCTTTGAGCATCGCTACTTCAAGGCCAATGACACGCTGGGCTTCATGCTTATGTTGGCTGTGCTCATGGCAGCCACACATGCTGTCTATGGCAAGCTGCTCCTCTTCGAGTATCGACACCGCAAGATGAAGCCCGTGCAGATGGTGCCAGCCATCAGCCAGAACTGGACATTCCATGGCCCTGGGGCCACCGGCCAGGCTGCTGCCAACTGGATCGCTGGCTTTGGCCGTGGGCCCATGCCACCAACCCTGCTGGGTATCCGGCAGAATGGGCATGCAGCCAGCCGGCGGCTGCTGGGCATGGACGAGGTCAAGGGTGAAAAGCAGCTGGGCCGTATGTTCTACGCGATCACACTGCTCTTCCTGCTCCTCTGGTCACCCTACATTGTGGCCTGCTACTGGCGAGTGTTTGTGAAAGCCTGTGCCGTGCCCCACCGTTACCTGGCCACCGCTGTTTGGATGAGCTTCGCCCAGGCTGCCGTCAACCCGATCGTCTGCTTCCTGCTCAACAAGGACCTCAAGAAGTGCCTGAGGACTCACGCCCCCTGCTGGGGCACAGGAGGTGCCCCGGCTCCTAGAGAACCCTACTGTGTCATGTGAAGCAGGCTGGTAGGCAGACAGGCAGGGAGAAAGTCAGGGCCACCATGATGGGGCCAACAGAAGGGGAGAGGTGGGGCTCCATACAGGAGCCTTTCTTTCTGAGCTCCAGCCCCAGCCCCTCAAACCACCTGGAATCTAGGCACCTTTGCCAGCACCTCCCCAGGGTTGGGGACTGGGTGGGGGACTAGGAAAGAGGCATTTCTAGTTCTGTGGGGCCCGTCTCCACCATCTCCTTCTCCACTTCTACAATCTCTCTCTCTCTCCCCCCCCCCACCTCTCTCTCTCACACACACACAGAAGTGTCAATTCAGAAAAAAAAAACTGAAAATGCAGGTTTTTCTACTCACAGCTGAGGAGACAGGCTTTCTTGCTTTAATGTCTCTCCTCTGACATTGTCCAGAAGGGGGAAATTTGTCCTGTAAAATAGACGTCCAGAGCCCTTATTGTCCCCTCTGCTCCCACGTACCCTCCCCTTCCAAGTCCTTTAGCAAGGCCTGGATGTTTAGGGAGAAATTGACCTGCTGACAAGAGGGACCGAAGGGCATGCTGGGTTCCCAGGGAGCAAGGAATGTTTAATTGCTATGTTGTGTGCAATGTTGTTTTAGGCTAACCCTGGTCCCAAGCCCGGTCTTTTCTCTGTCCCCACCATGTCCAGACCTCCCAAGTGTTTCTTGAGCATCTGTTTGAGAAGCCAGGAGGGGAGGGAGAAGGGCTTCTGGGATGGGACCAGGTTAGGTGAAGAGCAGGATGTGAGTACACGCCTTGAGCTGAAGAGACCCCAGCTTGGCTGCATTCTCTCAAGCTGCTTCCTGGATCCCCGTCCCCCAACTCTTCTTCTTGAGGATGGAAATCCACTCCAACCCCACCGGGGTTGATGTGGGTGCCATACAGGCAGGAGCAGCCCCCTACCCCATGGAAGTGTAGGGAGAAAGTCAAACTCTCCAGAATGGCTGGATCCCAAAGGCTGGGGTCAGAGCGGAATTCAACCCCAGAATTGTCTCCTGAGTTCATGATACTCTCCTGAAGATGAAAATTCTTTGAGGGCCTTGGTAAGTCATAGTGGTATGAACTCCAAGGCACTGTGGACTTGAGTCCATTCCTCTCTGACCTCTTTTTGTCCCCCTCAAGCCTCAGGAGCCTCAAGCCCCTCTGTGGTAACCCTTGGCCTTCTGGGCCCTCAGCCCCCAACTTCCTTGCGCTGAACAGCCCTTCCCCTCTTCCTCCCTCCACCATTACTTCCACCCCAAGTGGAGCAGACTGCAGCCAGATTCCCCAGGTGGGAGATCCCAAGCCTCCTTCCCAGGGCAGAGTCCACTCTGGGCTCCCATCAAGTCTTACGGACTGGTGAGCCAAACTGGCATTCTTTGCCTGGTCTTGCCCAAGTTCTCTGTCCCCCTCTCATCTCCTGGGAGAGAGGGAGATCTGTATTTATCCACCCCCTTTCCCTTCCCTACAGAAGCCCTTGTCCTACACTCCCTCCCTACTCCAAGACAGCTCCAGAACTGGGCAAGCCTTGACCCAAGAGGGATGGAGAAGGTACTCTAGGCAGGAGAGACATGAATGAGCCTGGCTATGGAGTGGCCCTGGAAAGGCAGGCCAGAGTGGCTGAGAGGCTGGGGGTGGGGGGTACCTGTTCTCTCAGTGATAGTGATGGGGGTGCCTTTCAGGGGGTGGGGTGGGGGCACCACAGGGGTGGGGGTAGATAGGGTACATTCAGGAGGATTTTCCTCCATTTCCTTTTTCTAACTGCGTGGATTCACCATTGGATTTTGTAAATGGAAAACTGAAATGAACAATGCTATATTGGATGTTTTCTCTTTCTGTGTGTGTGTGTGTGTGTGTGTCCTGTCTGTGTGACTACACGTGGGGAGGTATGGTCAAGTGAGACAGTGTGTCTGCGTGACTTTGTTGGGGGGCACTCCTGCCTGGGGCACACATGTGAGCAAATGCCTGTATGTGGAGACATATACAGTGCACATGTGCACACATGTACACATATGCACCTAATTGAGAGGGGACAAAATAGAGTATGTGCCTGCAGCAAGAAGTAGAGTGGTCGGAGAGATGGAACTTGAAAACGGTACGTATGTATGTAGCAAGAGGGTAGACTCCCATCTCATAAGATTTTCCTCCCTTGGCCCAGGCTCTGAACACGGGGGACAGGATACTTGAGTACCCCATCTCTTTCCAAAGCCTGGAGCCCCCAGGTACCACTCCCAACTCCTGTATCAGTCTCCTCTCAAAAAGCCAGATAAGGTGTTCCTGAAAGTGGACCACCATGGAGAATGGGGACTGGGAATTGGGGATCAAACTTGGGGGGAACTATTGGGGTTAGGTAATGCCCGCCCCCCCCACACACAAATAATGGCTTCTGGAGGGACTGCTCAGTCTGGGATAGGAGCCCTTCGGAAGGGTCCACTGTATACAGCTCGGATTTTGGTAAGCTTTGATTAAATTCAGAGGGAGGGATGTCACAGGGGGAAAAAAAAAAAAAGCCTGGGAGTCTCCCCAGCCAGCCTGTTCCCTGGGCACTCAATTACTCTCTCGGATGCACAGAATTGAGTTGACCATACTCCTCAGTTCTTGGCACACTATATCATCATTGGTCCATATGAGGCCCTTATATTTTTTATTTTGTTTTGTTTTGTCCCTTTCATCACCCATCCCTGATCCCATGCCCCTTTCCACATAGGCACCCACTCTCGTGTATTTAACGTATGTCCTTCCAATCCACCGTTCATGTGTTTATTTACATATATGTGTATCTGTGAAAAATGTATGGTATTGTTATGTGTTTTAATTTACATAAACAGTATTGTACTATAAATCTTGTTCTGTTTCTTTCTTCACTCAACATTCTGTTTTTGAGAGATCCAGCCATGTTGCCGTATGTAGACCTAATTCATTCTAGTGGTCCATCTTATACATGTATCACATTTTTCTTATTCATTCCCCTGGGTGATGGGTCTCTAGGTTGCCTCCAATCCTCTGCTACCACAACAAGCCTGCAATGGGCAGTTTCCTACATGTCTTTTTAGGGACTCCTTATTTACAGGAGAGGAAACAAGCTCAGAGAGAGGCAGTGATTTGGTCAGGGTTTAAGTGAGGAGCAGATCCTTGACGCGAATCCCACACCTAAGCCAGAACCCCACCACCGTGCCTCACGAGAGACCATCCAGCTGGCTCCCCAAAATCTAAAATAGAATTAAAAACAGCGTACACTGAGGAAATGGAAAGGAAAGGATGGGAAGGAGAAGTATGGAGTCGATGAAGAGATAGAAAGTCCTAGAAAGATCTAGCAGATGAACTGAATCACAATCATTTTCATGACGCAGAGGAAGTTACTTTTTTTGGTGCAATTATTATTGCTAGAGCTATTTTGCAGAAATGGGAAACGCCACGTCAAAACCTGGCCCCAAACCAAAGACCCTCGATTTCTAAACCCCAGGTTCCTTGAGTGCCACCCGAGCCCCGAGTTCGCCGCCTCCGAGTTCGCCGCCGCAGGGGCGAAAGCCAGGGCTGGGGCAGGGGCAGATTTAAGAAGTGCGTAGTTGCTGACGGGGAGGGGAGAGGAGGGGGAGAACGACAGCGAGGCTCTTGAGTCTATCTGAGCACATCCCGCTCACTGCTTGCGCTTGTTTTTTGTTTTGCGTTTGGGTCTTCAGAACCACTGGTACTTCTCCCATTGGATAAGACGTCGGCAGGGTGAGGTAGAGGGTCTTCTTCCCTTCAGCTCTCCCCGAGGCCAATCGTCCTGCACCGTCTCTAAGGTCGCTGAGGGAGGTGGCCCGGTGATTGGCGGGCCCGAGGGGAGCCAATGGGAAAGTGATGAGGTGCGGTGTTGGCAAGCAGATTGCGTGCGAGCGGGCAGGGGGCGGGGGGCCGCGAGCGCAGCCGCGGCGGCTGGCAGCCAATGGAGAGGCGGGATGGCCCCTGGCGTCAGCGAGGGGGCGGGGTCTGGCGCTTGGCGCGGAGGGAGTAGGGCAGGCGCTGTGGGAGGGAGCGCCAGAGCGAGGCTGAGAGCAGAGCTGGTCGCGTGAGGCGCGGCTCTGCCTCAGGTGTGACAGGCAGCGGCGGCCTGACTGAGAGCGAAGGGGCGAGCGCGAGCCCCTGAGCTGTGCGAACGCGGTGACCATGGACGGCCCGGATGAGGGGCCTCCGGCCAAGGCCCGCCGCCTCAGTAGCTCCGAGTCCCCTCAGAGCGAGCTGCCGCCGCCGCCGCCGCCGCCGCCGCCGCCGCCGCCTCCTCCGCCACCTCTCTTGCGCCTGCCCCTGCCTCCACCTCAGCAGCGCCCGAGGCTCCGGGAGGAAACCGAGGCGGCACAGGTGCTGGCTGACATGAGGGGGGTGGGACTGGGCCCCGCTCTGCCCCCGCCGCCGCCCTATGTCATTCTGGAGGAGGGGGGGATCCGCGCGTACTTCACCCTGGGGGCTGGGGGTCCCGGCTGGGAGCCCGCGATCGAGTCAGGGTACGGGGGAGCGCCCCCTCCCACGGAGAGCCTGGAAACGCTTTCTCCCTCGGAGGTTTCTGGGGGAAGCCTGGAGATTGACTTCCAGGTGACGGAGCCCAGCAGCTTTGCAGGAGAGAAGGCCCTAGAAACCTGTAGCGCAGGGGGGCGGGGGTACCAGAGGTTAGCCGGTCCAAGGGGGAGGGAAGAGACCGTCATCATCGTGGAAGACGACGACGAGGATGAAAAGGAAAGTGTGAGGAAGAGGAGGAGGAGGAGGAAGAGGAAGCCCAGGAAGGTGAAGAGGGAAAGCCGAGAGAAGAATGCCGAGAAGATAGAGTGCATCCTGCAGGCGCTGGAAAACATTCAGCTGGACCTGGAGGCGGTGAATATCAAGGCGGGCAAGGCCTTCCTCCGTCTCAAGCGCAAGTTCATCCAGATGCGAAGACCCTTCCTGGAGCGCAGAGATCTCATCATCCAGCATATCCCAGGCTTCTGGGTCAAAGCAGTATCCTTGTCATCTATATTCATGGGCCAGGAGCCCATGACCAGAAATGGGGGGCGGTGGGGGGAGGGACAGGCTGGGTGAAAGGGTGTGGGGGCGGGCCCCTATTGGAAGAATGACGAGGTCTGGTGGAGGAGGGATGGAAGGAGTGTGGCAAAACATCAGAGAAGCTGGACTAGAGATGGTGAAGGGGGGAGGGGGGCACACAGCATAAAAATTGGACCACAGATGGGAAAGGGGGAGAGGAGGAGCATAGCATAAAAGAAAATGGATCACAGACGGTGAAAGGGGGAGGATACTAGAGGGGCACACAGCAGAAAAATTGGACCAGAGATGGTGAAAGGAGGAGGGGAGGGTCACACAGAAGATAAACTGACTCAGAGACAGTGAAGAGGGAGGAGAAGGGCACACAGCAGAGAAATGGCCCAGAAAGGGTGCCCAAGTCACACATGGCTGTGCAAGCCTAGGTCTCTGCTTAGATACTAGGGAGACCCCAATCCTGGCTGGAGAGGAGGGGGCTAGAAAGGGGCTGGAGCCCTGAAGGATCAGAAGGAGTACCTAGGAATGGAGAGAAAGGAGTTAAATGAAGGAAAGGGCAAAATAACAAGAATTCACTATTGGTGATAAGTTTATCTCTAGGGGACCATGCAACATGTTAGGAACACATGGATTTAACATCCTAATAGAATTATATGGACACAGACCCTTGGCACTCTCATACAAAGTATCACATGATCACAGGCCCTCAGCACCCAGGTACAGTATTATGTGGCCACAGGTCCTCAGTACACAGACCATAGCATCACCTGGACACAAACCCTCAGACCCAGATACACAACATCATGTGGACACAGACCCATAACACCCAAATATATATAACATCGTGTGATGACAGGCCCTCAGCAACCAGATATAGCATCATTTGCACATGGGCCTTCAGCCCCCAGACACACAATGTCTTGTGAACACAAGCCCTCAGCACCCAGAGACACAACATCACTTGGACATAGACTCCCAGCACCCAAACACACGGCAATTATGAACCATGGCAAGGCCACTTAATACAGAGGTTTGACATTTTATAAACATAGGCTCTTACCACGCAGACAGTATCATGGGAATAAAAGTATGGGTCATGTCCCATTGACCACAAAAGGAATTCTCCTGCTCCAGCCTCTCTTTTGTTCTGCCCTGCCTAGCCCTGACTGGCCTTCCTTCCCTCCTTCTCATTGAACAGTCACTCCTTGACCTAAACTGCTCCCTCCATCAGTTCCTCAACCACCCCAAAATTTCAATCTTGATCAACCAACGCGATGAAGACATTTTCCGCTACTTGACCAATCTGCAGGTCAGGCCAAAGAGATATCTTTTCTACCAGGACCGGGCAAGGAATCTGGTCCTTGGAGGTGAGGGGGGGTTGGGTGGGAGGGGTCACGGTGTGGTGGGAATTCCACCATTACCCCCACCCTGAGCAGGTACAGGATCTCAGACATATCTCCATGGGCTACAAAATGAAGCTGTACTTCCAGACAAACCCCTACTTCACAAATATGGTGATCGTCAAGGAGTTCCAGCGCAACCGCTCGGGTAAGAGGCAGTCCCAGAGCAAATTCATGCCCCCCACCCCATCTATCCTTGTCCAGCGCCCTCTCCATAGCCTCCTTTCCCCCCAGGCCGGCTGGTGTCTCACTCCACCCCAATTCGCTGGCACCGGGGCCAGGAACCTCAGGCCCACAGGCACAGGAACCAGGATGCCAGCCACAGCTTCTTCAGCTGGTTCTCAAACCATAGCCTCCCAGAGGCCGACAGGATTGCTGAGGTGGGGCCCCTCCTGGCATTGCCAGGGAAGGCCTTGCTAGCTTGCCCCTGGGTGCGTGGGGTATTGGGAGTAGGCTCTGTGGCTTGTACTCATAACTCTGTTCTCCCTTCCCCCGTCTCTTTCAACAGATTATCAAGAATGACCTGTGGGTTAACCCTGTGCGTTACTACATGATGGGAGAAGGGGGCTACAGGGCAAGCAGAAAGAAGCAAGAAAAGGAAGAAAGGTGATGGTGGGGGTTGGTGGCTGAGAGGTGGTTTGTTAAGGGTGGGGCAAAGACTAGGCTAGTGTCACACAGTATTTGTAGAGCCAAAAGGGACCTTTGAGATAATCCAGTCCACTATGTTTTACAAGTGGGGAGTGATGCCCAGAAATGGGGTGTGATCGGCCTGAGGTTATGTAGTCAGGGGCAGAAATGGGACTCTCCCCACCTAGCCTCGTCCCTGGGAACCCCTGTAGCCTACTGCCTCCCCAGTTACTTACCACCTTTCAGTGTCTGCTCTGGGTACACCACCTCCCACCAACCCTATACTCAACCCCAGGCTTCCCCACAGTAAAAACAGGGATGAATATGAGGTGGTGATCGTGGAAGACTCCGATGACTATCACATCATGGAAGACATTATTGGAGAGACCTCAGACAGTGATGGTATCACCGACAATGAGACCATTCATGACATCAAGATCTCTGACTTCATGGAGACCACTGACTGCTTCGAGACCACTGACAACGAGATAACTGACATCAGCGAGAGCCTCTGTGACAGCGAGTGCCCTGACCACAATGAGAGCATTGACAGTGAGACCACTAACAACGAGAGCCCCGATGACAACGAAACCACTGATAACAATGAGAGTGCTGATGACAACGAGACCACTGACAACAATGAGAGTACCGATGACAACAATGAGAATCCTGATGACAACAATGAGAACCCCGATGACAACAGTGAGAACCCTGAAGACAACAACACTGATGACAATGAAGAGAACCCTGATGACAACGAAGAGAACACTGATGATAACGATGAGAACACTGATGGTGATGAGAACCCCAATGGTGATGATGAGAACCCCAAAGGTGGCAACCACAGCAGCAACGGCAGCAACCAGGACAGCAGCGACAGTGACAATGGAGACAATGACGGCAGTGATATTGAAGATAATGATGGCAACGAAGGTGACAATGAAGGTAGTGATGATGATGGCAATGAAGGTGACAATGAAGGCAGCGATGATGATGACAGACACATTGAAGACTATGAGAATGACCTTGAAGACTCTGACAAGGATCACCATAACAGCACCAACCAGGATGACTATGAGGACGAGGTAGAGAACATCTCTGTAGAAGAATCATCAGTGGAGGAAGAAGAGGAGGAGGGCAGTGAGGAAGGTGAGCTAGACCCTCACCTCTTGTCTTACCTCCTTTCTCTTCTCTCAGAGAAAATCTGCCCATGGTCAGAGTATCAAAGCATGAGCACAATCTGCTCTTGTAGAGAAAAAAAAAAAGCATTCTGAGTAAGTTTTTAAACAGAGCAAGGTCAGGGAACATTTAGCTCACAAATGTAACAAAACCAAAACAAATTTCAATTCTTGGTGATGGGTAGATAGGTTGTAACAGAGCACAAGACAAATGAAGCAGAGAGAAGAGATAGGAGGCAGTGGGTGGTATACTAAGTAAGACAGGTTCTCACACAGATAGAGGGAAAAAAATGGCAAACATATTGCAATTCAGCACACTCTGTACCCAGCCCTGGCCTTCTGGGAACTCCCAGGCTTGTTTGGGGAGCTGGGGGTGAAGTGAACAGTGTGCTCAGTGAGTCCAGAGGAGGGAGGAGCTAATTCTATCTCCAGAATCAAGAAGGAGAGAACTAGAGAAAAGAAGTGACATTTGAATTGGAGGCTGCCTTCACATTAAGGAGCATTATGGGGCATTCTTGGTGGAAGGGATCACATGAAAAAGAACCTGGAAGGGTGAAAATGCATGGTATGTTGGGCAGGGTTTCCCAAATTGTCATCTGAGGACCCTTCACTGGTTCCAAAAGCTGCTCACAAAAAGGTTCAGTGGTCAGATATGTTGGGGAAATACTGCATACAATAATATCCTTATGTAGAGTCACATGTACATTGGCACCTTAAAGGCTCTGATAAGTCCTGCTCTAAGAAACCTATTTAAACATTGTGGAAGTCAGCATTTCCCAAACATCTTGATCACAAAGGCCATTGTTCACTGTCCACCAAAGAATACATTTTGGGAAATGCTGAAGAAGGGTCGCATATGGGGGGTTGAGGGAGAAGGCGGTATTTAAGGTGACTGCTAGGTTTGGTTCTGGCCTGGATGACTCTCCAAAGGAGGCACCATTTCCTGGGATGGGGAAGGGCGTGGTGGTGGGATTGATGGGATGCAGGGAGGAACATGGAGTTGGAAGGGCTTGTTGGACATAAGGTATGGGTGGCTTAGAGGCAGGTGGTTGGTGATATGCCTGGGAAGTCAGAAATTGTACAGAAAGGAGATAAGCCAGAGCAGAATCCTACCTCTGGATTCTGGGGCCGGTTAACGTTAATTGGGTCCAATTAACGTTAATGAAGTATTTACTATGTGCCAGGCACTATTCTAAATGGTTTTCTTGCTTTGACTAATTTAATCCTCACAGCAACTCTTATGAGGTAGGTACTACTAATCCTCCTTTTATAGATGGGGAAACTGAGGCTCTGAGAGGGTAGACTTAGGAGGAGCACTAGGTCGTGGAACATTCTAAGAAGGAGGGGATTGTCACTGGTGTCCAGTGCTCCTGATAGGTCAAGTAAAATGAGGACTGGGATGTGTCCATCGGATTGGGGGCTGAGTAGATCATCTGTGACCTTGGAAAGAGTAGTTTCAATGGATTGGTGGGGGTAGAGCCAGACCACAGTAGGAATGGGGAGGGAATGAACAGGGGTTAAGGCAGTAGAGTCAAACCTTGGCTAGGAAGGGGATGGCAGAAGGCACACAAGGGATATGTTTGAGCCTGGCTGTAGGCAGGCAGATGGAGGAGAGGCAGCCCCCTGGGGTAGGTGGAAGGTGCAGGAAGACCAACCACTCCTGGGGGTTTTGACCATGGGATCCCTGGCAAACTTCCATTGAGGGCACTGGGGAAGGAGGAATTGAATGAGCGAGTAGACACAATCTAGACATATTTCTAGGTAGGGAAACAGAGGGAATTGCCGGCCCCATCCCCTCCTACTCGGTGGCATCTCTTCTTTCAGAGAAGGGGAGGCAGAATTATTTGTACAACCCTAGGGTGGGAGCCGGGGTGGGGAATTGGGCTGAAGACGACAGACTGAGGCCTATTTGGATCAGACTGGGGAGAAAGAGAGAGGGAGCTGCCTCTGGATGAACAAGTTTTATTCAGCTGAGGTCAGAGCTCAGGAAGAGACACACATTGTATACAGGGGGTGAAAAAGCTACTTTCAGAGATGTATCAATTTTGATAGGACAGAGGCATCCCACTCTGCCTTCCTGCTTCCCTCCCACTCGCCCTTACTTTCTGGACTTGAGTTCACACAGACTTGGCTGCTTGTTCCAAGCAGAGGCTTTTGGTGAATGGTCCCGCCCCTCAGAAGCCCTGACTGTGGGCTCTGTTCCCTGTTAAGAGTGACATCTACCTGTCCACCTAACCATCCTCCTCCATTTTCCCCTCCTTACTTCTCTCTCCCCTGTACAGGCAGTGAGCAAGAAGGTGAGGACAGTGATGATGAGGAAGGAAGTGAGGAGGAGGAAGGAATCGAAGAAGACTCAGAAGGAGGGGAAGACTCAGAAGACTCTGACATGGAGGAGGTGCTTCAGGTCCCAAACCCTTGGGCCAACCCAGGGAAGAGGGGCAAAACGGGATAAATGTCTTACCCTTGCGGGGGCTGCCTCTCTATATCCCTCTCCCCCTGCCCCATTTGCCCTCCCTATCAGCTAGGGCCGAGCGGCCCCATATTGCACTTCTGGGGGATGACTGACTTCGTACACGGGTTTAAAGTTTATTTTTATGGTTTAGTAATTGCAGAGTTCTTATTTTGGGGGGAGGGAAAGGGGGATTCCCCCTTCCTTTTGGCCCTCCTCTCCCGCAGGCTTCTGTGTGCTGCTAAACGTATTTATTGTGATGCCTTGGTCAGGGCCCCTCTATCCCCCTCCTCGTGCTGTGTGGAGTGGACACCCTTGATCCCAAAGCGGGGAGGGCCGCTGTGGCCTTGGGGGTCTCTGCCGCCACCCTGTTCTCCCGTCTCTCTTTTTCCCTCCATCCCTCGCCCTTCCCCGCTGTGCCCGCTAGCCCGCCTCGGTGTCTATGCAAGGCCGCTTCGCCATTGCGGTATTCTGGTCCCCCTCCCCCAGAAGTCCCGCCTCGTTCCCTGTGAACCCTGGTAATCCTAATAAAATTCTGAGCAAATTCAAAGTGCTGCTTCGAGTCTTTTGTCCCACCCGGTGCGCGGTCCCCAGCAGCCAGTCTCCCTTCCCACAGGCCCGCAAGTAGCCGCCTCGTCTACGCAGTGGCCTGCAAGATGGTAGTTGCTGGGGGTGGGGGTGGCTGGCTGGGGGTGAGCTCCGCGGGACCGCAGAAATGTTGCGTCAGGCCAATGCGGACCATCCTGGCCAATGGCAGGGCGAGGCCGAGGAAGCCCCTCCCTCTCCGGGCGGCCGCAGCAGACCCAGGCAGGTAGCAAACAGCATCCCACGCCTTCCCCTCCGCGCAGGCGCACAGGAACGCCCTGGGCCCTAGAACATCCATTTATTCAGTGATTCATCTTTTTATTTATCGTGCGTCAAACCTTTCCTCGGGCCTAGTATGAGCTGAGTGTGGGGGAGCCAGAGGAATCCATTTTTCTTGTTCGCATGTAGTAAAATAAAAATGATATCGGTCGGGACTTCACAATCCAATAATGCCGGAGTGCTGTCTCGTCTTAGGAAGGGGGTGCAGGATCCTTGGAGCTGGACCTGGGAGAGAAGGCAAGAAAAGACAGCCCAGGCTGGGGAGTTTGCATAGAGATAAAAGAAAAGCAAAGGAAAATTACTATGTAGCTGTGTGACCGGGGGTGGGGGGTGGTCGGGAGTTGGGCGTCTGAAAGGCCCAGTGGCTTTAAATTTTGGATACAGTAACTTTATTTCCACGGACACCAGAAAAACCTCCCAGATTCTTTCTGGATCATAACGATAATTTACACAGACATCCGGGTATGTCTTCTGTAATATACCTCCCAAACTTTCCATCCAACGCCCTTACTTTGCTGGAAGTCTTCAGACTCGGTCAGATTTGCGTTTTACAGAATGCCCTCTGCTGGCTGCCCGGAGCATGGATTGGAGGGAGGGAGAGCAGTGAGGAAGCTGACGCTATACCTAAGGTGAGAGTGGCGTGATGGGGGCAATATGGAAGGTTTTTAAAATAAATTTTTTCTTTTAGAAGTTTTAGATTTACAGAATTATCGCAAAGATAATACAGAGAGTGTCCGTATACCCTACAGCCAGTTTCCCCTATTGTTAACATCTTACATTAGTATGATACATCTGTCACAACTGATGAACAAATATCAATACATTATTATTAACTAAATTCCATATTTTGTTCAGATTTCCTTAGTTTTTACCAAATTTCCTTTTTCTGTTCCAGGATGCCATCCAGGACACAACATTACATTTAATCATCATGTTGCCATAGACTTCTCTTGGCTGTGACAGTTTCTCACACTTTTCTTGTTTTTGATGACCTGGAGTCATCAACATTTGAGGACTACTAGTCAGGTATTTTGCAGAATGTCCCTCAACTGGGATTTGTCTGATGTTTTCCTCATGATTAGACTGGGGTTATGGGTTTGGGAAAGGAAGACCACAGAAATAAAGTACCATTCTCTTCATATCCTATCAAGGGTACACGCTATTGATATGCCTTATCACTGTTGATGTTAACTTGATCACCTGGCTTAGGTAGTATATGTCAGGTTTCTCCACTGTAAAATTACTCCATTCCCCCACCTTCCATACTGTACTCTTTGGAAGGAAGCCACTAAGTGTAGCCCGTGCTTAGGGAGTGGGGAGTTATCCTCCAACTCCTCGAGGGGGAAGTATCTACATAAATTAATTGGAATTCTCCTGTACGAGAAATGTGTGTATTCTGTGATTTTAAGATGCTGGAATCAACAGGCTTTAGGTATAGGAAGAGAGGGATTGAGAGAAGTCAGGTATGACTGCCAGGTTGCTGTGGGACCTCCTCTGTGAAATGGTTGGAATACCAGATCTTGGACATACTCCAGATTCTGATGAATGTTTTGGGGAGAACATGGAAGCTTGGATGCCTCTGGTTCTGACCTGGGACCACACTGTCAGAAGTGGATAGAGGAGACTCTGGCTCAGAAAGGAGAACATCTTGCCCCAGGGCCAGAGCTGAGAGTGCAGGATGCTGAGTCAAGGCATCTTGTGCAGAGGGAAGAGACACCTATGTGCAGTATCTGGAGCCAGTCCCAATGAGCATGTGATGAAGTGGAGGGGCAGGGGAAGCAGGAGGGGCAAAGGACCTGGAGTGGGCCAGGAAGAGGTCAGCCTGGCAAGAGGATCCCAGTCAGTTCAAGAGAGAGACGGCCTGGGTATCCTTGTCTCAATATACTCTGGCTCACAACGTGACTTCCTCACCCTCTATAAAGGGTCTCAGTTTTCCCATCTGCAAATAGGCTAATCATGCTGGGGGATCAGCCCAGGAGAAGCAACCAGCCTAAGATCCCAAGATGGAGTCTAGCCTTGAAGCAGACCTCTGAAGCCTGGCCTTCATCATGCTCTTACCTAATTCCTCTCTGTTTCTCTAATCAAATCCCTAGCCCCTCATCCTGGCATTTGAGGCCCCTCTTCACCCACCCTGTTAGAGAGGGCCTCTGACTTCAGGGACACTGTTAGGACCCAATTATGGGATTCTAATATAGCTGGCCAGGATGCTCATGTCCTGGACTGAGGCATGGGAGGAGAAGATGTTCTTTGCCTAGGGTGACATCTTTTCCCTGTGCCCTCACTCCTCAGTGTGTGGTGTGGCTTCAGGTCCTGCCTAGTCTGGTCCTCCAAAAGGGAAGACTCTTCTAGAAGGTCTTTAAGGTCACATCCAACTCCAAAATACAGTCTTTGCTGAAGACCAGTGAAGACGGGCCCATTTGCTGGGACCCCAAACAGAAACCAGGAGGAGAATGAGGAGTCATAGGCCCAATGTGCCCCAGGGCCTTTCCCATGCCGAAGCTACTTGTCTTTGTATCCTTCACAACTCACCCAACTCCCCTGGAGCAGAGAGCCCTGCTCCTGAGGGTAAGGTTCCAAGGACTTCCTGGGGCCAGACCTTAAAAGTGCCACCCACTTCTGTGAATAAAAGCAGATTGGCAGGGACAAAACTAGATCCAGGAAACTAGATCCCTCTTTCTTTGGTGATCAAAAAGGCCATCAGTGGCTCCCTCAGTTGGGGGTGTGGAGGATCCTGTTTTTCATTAGGAAGCATCCTATTTTTCATTCAGTAAACATTACTGAGCACCTGCTGTGTGCCTGATAGAAACTCGGTGATAGGACTACAACAAGGAAACATGAATAGACCAAGTCTTTGTCCCCCTGGAGCCCAGAGTTGAAGACAAGTGTTCTTAACATTTTCTGTGTGCCATGGACCTGTTTGGTGATCTGGTGAAGCCTATGCGTCTTTTCTCAGAAAACAGTATCTTTTGAATGCATAAAATAAAATACCTAGAACCACAAAATATTGACTATATTGAAAAAGTTACTAAAATATGGAAAAGCAAATATGTTATAGTAATATATATGCTCCTTGTGAGATCTAATGGAGAGTCTAATGACAATCATGATTTTGAGATAGAGATGAGATTACATGATATTTCAAGAAATGTACAACATCTATAATATGATATGAAAATCTCTGTGATTTCTATTAGTGACAGAGTCACAGGTACTATCACTATTATACTATGGTGAGTTACATTCTTTACTGAAAAGATGCTAAATTTCAATTAGAGGAGAGTGAAAACAAAGATGTAATTTTTTTCCCATCCAAATTCATGGACCCCTCTAAACCCTGCCCCTGGACTGGACTGGAGTGAGATCTGCGAACCCAAATTAAGAAACCCTGGTAATAGGAAGGGCCTTCCTGTATCTCCTTTCTTCTTAAACCCCTTTCGTTTGGAGGACAGAAGCCTGGGTTTTATGCTGGGTCTTATTGCTGTGTGACCTCAAGCCAAACAGTTTGCCTCTCTGGGCCATAGTTCCCTAAGTCTGAAACAACGGCAAAGGCAAGAATTGGGAGAGGAGACCTTAATTATTTATGCTCCAGGCAATTAATTTATGTTCTCTCATTGAATCCTCCATTGAATGAATGGCATTTTCAGGAAAGATTTTTTTTAAATTATCTTCCCATTTCACAGATGGTTAAACTGAGGCTCCAAGCGAGGCTGTCACTCGACCAATGTCTTAATCAGTAAGTAGCAGGGGCTGGTGGGTGACTGGCCAGACCCCTATAACCACCTCATCCTCCAGGAATAAAACTAGGAACTACGTTCACTTTGAGCGAGAGAAACCTGGCTCAGAAATCCCTGCAGGTGGCGGTAAGCTATGGGAAAATGGGGGCAGAGGCGTGTCTCTTAGCGGAGCGGTGGCTTACGCAAGGTGGCTTACGGAGAATAAGAGGTCTAGAAGCCGCGCAACTCCGACTGTCCTGTGACTCGCGCCAGGCCTCACTTTGGGGTTCGCGCCTGCGTTCTCCCAACTAACCTCCCGAAGACCTGTCGAATGGACTGGCAAAAAGCGATGAAGATCCTCCTCCTGGCCAATCCTATTAAAGGGTGGGCTTGGCTTATAAACCAATCAAAGACCCCCAAAGGGGCGGGTTTTCTTCGGCCTGGATCCTGGCTTGGGGGGTAAAAATAAAGTGTGTCCATCTCCAGCCAATCCCAGGGAAGACAGGAGGGCACTCCTCCAATGGGAGTCTGGAGCCGTCGGTAGCGGTGGCGGCCTGCGACCCCGCTAGCGCTCCAGCAAGCGGGAGGGACGCGTCCAGTCTATTCGCGAGATCCAGCTGCCGGTCCCTGGAATCTATTCGCGCGAGGCAGCGGCTGCACCGACGGCCCGAGGTTCCCGGTGAGACGCTGTGAAGACGGGGTGGGTGGAGGACGCGGGGGGAAAGACGCCGGGCCGGAGCGCGTGAGGGGTGGGACCTGGGCGAGCTTTTACCTGGGCGGCCTCTCAACCCTAGGTCAGCGGGGTGCGGAGTATCGTGCGGGTAGCAAGGGGAGGGCGAGTGCTCCTGCGGCCCCCCAGACGGCAACCAGGTGAGTACCCTGCGGAGCCCACCGCCCATGCCCACCCTCCGCGCTCCCCCCATTCCTGTCTCTTGGGAAACGGTGTACTGTGCAGGTCTGCAGCTCACGTGATCGTCTGCTTTCGTGTCTGTAAGTCTCCGTCTGTCTCTCACTCTCTGCCCACCCCACTCCCCCTTTCTCTGTCTTTATCTCCATCTTTCTGTCTGTTTGTCTCTATCTTTCTGTCTGGCTCCCTCTCTGAGACATAGTAGACCGCCCAGACCTATAAGGCTGAATCCTGACCCAGCCAGTTAAAACTAGCCGTAAGACCTTGAGCCTCACCCAGCTGGGCCTCAGTTTCCCCATCTGTCAAATGGGAGTCTAATAATCTCCGCCTGAGACAATACAGTGCATCACTTTGCCCAGCGCCTGGCCCCTTGAAAAGTTTCAATAAATAATGACAGTTATGATTGAAAAGAATATAGTCTCTCTTGGCCTTTGGCTTTATTTTCTCCCTGTCTGTCTCTGACCCTTCCCCCACCCCAATTGGTTCTTCTTTCTGAATGCTTCTGTCTTTCTCTGTTATTGCTTTTCCTCTTTCTGCCTCTTTCCCATCCCTAAACAGGTTAGAGGTGCATTGTTTATAGCAATGAGCTTGGCCTGAGAGTGCCTATGAGCTTAGTCTGGGGTTCTTGTCTGTTCTGGGGGTAAAAAAATGGAGCCTGGCCTTAGGCTGCTTCTGGCCTCATTGAGGAGAGAACCCTCTTTGTTCCCCACCCTACTGTGTTAAACAGGTGAGACCCCCCCACCCAGGGTGGGGAGC
This sequence comes from Eubalaena glacialis, assembly GCF_028564815.1. Taxonomy (NCBI): domain Eukaryota; kingdom Metazoa; phylum Chordata; class Mammalia; order Artiodactyla; family Balaenidae; genus Eubalaena; species Eubalaena glacialis. Next base: position 47,354,417 of record NC_083736.1, read on the forward strand.
AGCTTAGATGAAAAGGTGGATCTGGCCCTTATCCTGTATCATGTTAGTCTCCACAAGAAGATCAGAGACCAGGGGTCTCCTAGTTACATTCCCATACAGCCCTGGAATTGACCAGGCCTCTGGAACTCACCTTCAGTCATCAGCAAAATCCCCTTCATTTTCTGCCTGGTTTCTGAATAGTCCCGTTGTTTTCTTGCCATGCCGTAGTGGTTCTCATACCTTTTGAACACAACACTCCATTTTTATGATGTATGTTTTGAAACATCTCTTTCACTGTTCTGAATTGAAGTGCATAGATAATAGAATCTGTCTACACACATAATTCCCCCCAAAACCAATATAATGTCCTAATTCAATGTAAGGGAGAAGTAAAGGAAAAATAATTTATAATAAAACAATATGTATTTCAATATGTAAAGGCTGGGATATAATTCCACTAGAAGACATAATGAAATGGTCTTGCACATACGATGCTTGTACCTCGGAGTGTGACAGCTCCACTGTGACTCAGAAACCATGGATAGGGTGATGCGATTTTCCTAGATGATGAACAATTCTTCATGAGGTTCTAAACAAAACAAAGTGCAATCTTCCCTCAATTTATATGGTTGTTGAATTACTGTAAAAGTCATTATATATTAAAATCCATGATCTGGCTCCCATAACCTCTCTGACCTTATCTCCTACCACTCTCCCCATTTGCTCCCTCTCTTTCACCCATCCTGACCTCCTCTAGGCTACTTGAACATATTAGGCACACATCCACCTCAGGGGCTTGTACTAGGCCATCCCTTGTACCTAGAATGCTTTCCCCCCACCAATATCCACAAAGCTCATGCCCTCACCTCCTTCAGGCGTCTACTCAGATGTCACTTTCTCAATGAGGCCTACCCTGACCATCCTGTTTAAAATTGCAACTCTCCCCTAGCACATACCCTGATCTGTTTTTTCCATAGTGCTCCTCACCCTCTTACATAATATATCTTACATCTTTATTATGTTTGTTGTTTATTGTTTGGCTCTCCCACTAGATTGTAAACTCCAGAAGGGCAGAGATGGTTGTCTTTTTTGTGCCTTGATGTATCCCTATTACCTAAAACAGTGCTTGGACACAGTAGGTTCTCTCAATAAATGTTTGTTGAATGAATGAATGAACACGTTTTTCACCTACGTGATTGTCTGGTGGAACATTCTAAAGTCATATGGGATGCAGTACGATTCTTTGCTGTGTGGAGCTGTCTTGTGCACTGCAGAATGCTGAGCATCCCTGGTCAATGCCCACTAAATGTCACTATAATCTCCAATTATTGTGACAGTCAAAAATGTCTCCGAAACACCCCTTGACTGTCTATTCAATCCCCCACTGAGAACCACTGCTTGAGTGGACATCTGGCTTTCCCCTGAGCGCTCTGCTCCCCCAGCAGCCTCCTCATACCCCTGCTGCCAGGAGGCCAGGACATGGGGGTAGGTGTCCTCACTCTATATGTCCTTCCCAGACATTTTCTCTGCCTCCTCCTTAAACACTCTGGTTTTTTAGAATTAAAATTTTTTATTTTTAATAATTTCAGACTTTTAAAAAGTTATAAAAATAGTACAAAGAATTCCCATATATCCTTCACTTACATTCCCCAAATGTTAAGAAATTATACAACTACAGTTCAATTATCAAAATTAGGAAATTAACATTGGTACAATACTCTTAATGAAAGTACAGAACCTATTTGAATTTCATCAGTTTTTCCACTAATATAATTTTTCTATTCTAGGATCTAATTCAGGATCCCACATTGTGTTTAGTTGTCATATCTCCTTAGGCACTTTTCATCTGGGACAGTTCTTTAGTCTTTCTTTGTCTTTCATGACTTTGATACTTCTGAAGAGTCCTGGCCAGCTATTTTATAGAACTTGGGTTTGTCTGATGTTTCCTTGTGATTACAGTTAAGTTATGTAATTTTGGCAAGAATACCACAGAAGAGATGTGTCTTCAGTGCTTTATATCAGGAGGCACATGATGTCAGTTTATCCCAATACTGGTTTTGTTCACATTGACTATTTAAGTTAGTGTCTCCAGGTTTCTCCATTGTAGTTACTCTTTTTCCTTTGTAATTAATAAGTAATTTGTAGAGAGATACATTAAGATTATATAAATATCAACCACTTTGTTTTAAATCTCAAATCATCAGACTATACCATCACCTACCTGTGTGTTATAGTCAGGTACAGACATGCACACATGCCTGCCCCGGTCACTCCTCATTCCTAGAAGGACTTAGCTACTAGCTCACTGTCACTCTATAACACTACTCCAGTCCTACTTCTTGGTGATTTTAATATCCTCGTAGATGACCCTTCCAGTGGTCTTGTCTCTCAGTTCTGTCTGCTCTTCTACAGTGCTCTTGCCTTTCAGCCCCACCTCAGCCACGCACCCCGATAGTCTTACCCTTCTTATCAGTACCTGTGACTGCATCTCCTCCGTAATCTCAGTTTCAGGCATCCTGCTCTCCAACCAGTACTTATCCTTCTAGCTCACTCCCTCTAGCACCCCAATTCCAACAATCCTTCAATGCCACTGGAACTGAACGTTTTCACTACCCTTTACTTCCTCCATGTTCCCATGTCCTTCCTTTAATCAGCTTAGATTCCGTGGTCCATCATAATAATCATTCCCTTGCATACATCCTCACTTCCCTTGCCCTCTGTCACTTTAGCATACTTATCAGGCAAAACCCCAGCCCTGCTTAAATCCAACTCTGCCAGCTCCACTGTACTTCCTTATTCACTGTCCTACCCTTCTAGATAACTATTTCATACCTTCTCTCTCCTCAAATCTCCAACACCTCCTCTCCCATCCTAGGCTCAGGCTGCATACTTGACTGAAAATTTTAAACCATCAAAAGAAAACCTCCACTGATTCCCACTACCACATCCAACCACCAAGCAGCATCTGTACTCATATACTCTGCCTTCTTTTCTGTTATTATGGAAAAACTGTCCCTGCTGTCATCAAAATCCTGTCCTTCCACTTTGGCACTAGATCCCATCCTCTTACCTACTTGAGTACATTGCTTCAGCAATATCCCCCTCTCTCTCCTACCTCAATTTCCCCCTCTCTACAAGGTCATTCCCATTAGCACACAGACATCCTGTTATTGCTTCCATCTTTTTGTTACAGCTTTATTGAGATATATTTCACACACCATAAAATTCACCCTTTAAAAGGGTACTATTCAGTGGTCTTCAGTATATTCACAGTGTTGTGCAGCCATCACCACAATCAATTTTAGAACATTTTTATTCCCCCCTAAAAGAAGCTTCATACTCATTAGCAGTTACTCCCCATGACTCCCCTCCCCTCAACCGTAGGCAGCCACTAACGCACTTTCTGTCTCTATTGATTTGTCTAGTCTAGACATCTCATATAAATTGGATCATACAATATATTGGCCTTTATGAGTGGCTTCTTCCACTTAGCATACTGGTTTTGAGGTCCATCCATGTTGTTGCATGTGGCATTTGCTTTTATTGCCAAATAATATTCCATTGTGTGAATATACTACATTTTGTTTATTCATTAGTCAGTTGATAGATATTTCAGTCGTTTTCACGTTTGGCTATTTTAAATAATGTTGCTCAGGACATTTGTGTACAAGTTTTTGTGTGAATGTATGTTTTCTTTTCTCTTGGGTAGATACCTAGGAGTGGGATTGCTTGGTCATATGGCAACTCTATGTTTTGAGGAACTACCAAACTGTTTGCAAAAGTGGCTGCACCATTTTACATTCACACCAGCAATGTTTGAGGGTTTTAATTTCTCCATATCCTCACCAACACTTCTTATTGTCTGTCTTTTTTATTATAGCCATCCTAATGGGTATGAAGTGGTGTCTCATTGTGGTTTTTATTTGCATTTCCCTAATAATTAATGATGTTGAACATCTTTTCATGTGTTTATTGGCTATTTGCATATCTTTTTTGGAGAAATGTCTATTTCTGTCCTTAGCCCTTTTAAAATTAGATTATTTTTCTTTTTATTGTTAGATTGTAAGAATTCTTTATATATTTTAGATACAAGTCTCTTAGCAGATATATGAATTGCACATCTTTCCTTCCATTCTGTGGGTTATTTTTTCACTTTTTTTTTAAGTTGGTTTTTTTTTTTTTGATGTGAACCATTTTTAAAGTCTTTATTGGATTTGTTACAATATTGCTTCTGTTTTATTTATTTATTTATTTGGTTGGTTTTTTGGCCACGAGGCATGTGGGATCTTAGCTCCCCGACCAGGGATCTAACCCACACCCCCTGCATTGGAAGACGAAGTTTTAACCACTGGACCACCAGGGAAGTCCCTGTTTTTTCACTTTCCTGGTGGTGTCCTTTGATGCACAAAAGTTTTTAATTTTGATGAAGTTCAATTTATCTGTTTTTTTCTTTTATCATTTGCGCTTTTGTGTCGTATCCAAGAAACCATTCCATAAACCAAGGTCACAAAGATTTATTCCTTTTTCTTCCAGGAATTGCACGGTTTTAGCTCTTAAATTTAGGCCAGTGATCCATTTTGAGTTAATTTTTGTGCATGCTGTGAGGTAGGGAATCCAAATTTCATTCTTCTACTTGTGGATATCTAGTTGTCCCAGCACCTTTTGTTGAAAAGAGTATTCTTTCCCTCATTGAATTGTCTTGACAACCTTGTGAAAAATCAGTTGACCATAAATCATAAATGTAACAGTTAATTTTTGGACTCTCAATTCTATTCCACTAATCGATATGTTTGTCACTATGCCAGACCACACTGTCTTGATTAAATTAACTGTGTAGTAAATTTTGAAATCAGGAAATGGGATTCCTCCAACTTTGTAATTCTTTTTCAAGATTGTTTTGACTGTTCTAAGTCCTTTGCATTTCCATATGAGTTTTAGGATCATCTTGTCAATTTCTGCAGAAAATCAGCTGAAATTTTTATAGGGATTGTGTTGAATCTATATATCAATTTGGGAAGTATTGCCATTTAACAATATTAAGTCATCCAATCCATGATCATGGGAAATCTTTCCATTTAGATCTTCTTTCTTTCAGAAGTGTTTTGTAGTTTTCAGCGTACAAGTCTTGCACTTATTTTGTTAAATTTATTCCTAGGTATTTTATTCTTTTTGCTACTATTATAAATGGAGTTATTTTCTTACTTTCACTTGCTGATTGTTAAGTGCTAGTGTGTAGAAATACAGTTGATTTCTGTTTATTGATTTCTGTCCTGTCACATTTCTGAACTTGTTTATTAGTTCAAATAGTTTTTAGTGGATTCCTTAGGATTTTCTATGTATAAAATCATGTCATCTACAAATAGAGATAGTTTTACTTTTATTTTCCAGTTTGGATGCCTTGTATTTATTTTTCTTGACCAATTAGCCTGGCTAGACCTACAGTATTGACTAGAAGTAACGAGCGCAGACATCCTTGTCTTGTTCCTGATCTTAGGGGGAAAGTATTGAGTCTTTCTCCATTAAGCATGTTGTTAGCTGTGGGTTTTACATAGATACCCTTTATCAAATTGAGGAGGTTCCCTTCTACTCCTAGTTCTCTGAGTGTTTTTGCTATGAATGGGTGTTGGATTTTGTCAAATGCTTTTTCTGCATCTACTGAGGTGATCATGTGGAGTTTATGTTTGTTCTATTAATATGGTATATTACATTGATGAATTTTCAGGTAGTAAACTAACTTTGCATTCCTGAAATAAATCCTAATTGGTCATGTTATATAATACTTTTTATATGTTGCTGGACTTGGTTTGCTAGTATTTTGTTGAGGATTTTTACATCTATATTCATAAGGGATATTGGTCTGTAGTTTTCTTGTGATGTCTTTGATTTTGGTATCAGGATAATACAGGTTGTATAAAATGAATTGGGAAGTGTTTCCTCCTATATTTTTTGGAAAAGTTTGTGAAGGATTGATACTTGCTTTGTGTATGTCTTATGTCTTTTCTGTTTCTTTGTTCTTCGATTCCTCTCTTCTTATGTATCAAGTAGATATTTTCTAGTATAATTTTTTAATTTCCTTGTTAACTATATATTTTTGAGCTACATTCTTAGTGGTTGCCCTGGGGATTACAACTAACATCTTAACTTGAGAAAATCTACTTTGGGTTAATTCTAACTTAATTTCAATAGTATATAAAAACTTTGCTCTAATATATCTGTTCCCTCTCCCTTCCTTCATAGTATTATTATCATACAAATTACTTCTTTATACATTATAAGCCTGCCAACGCAGTTTTATTATTATTGCTTTATGTAGTTATCTTTTTTTTTTAAACATCTTTATTGAAGTATAATTGCTTTACAATGGTGTGTTAGTTTCTGCTTTATAACAAAGTGAATCAGTTATACATATACATATGTCCCCATATCTCTTCCCTCTTGCATCTCCCTCTCTCCCACCCTCCCTATCCCACCCCTCTAGGTGGTCACAAAGCACCGAGCTGATCTCCCTGTGCTATGCAGCTGCTTCCCACTAGCTTTCTATTTTACATTTGGTAGTGTATATATGTCCATGCCACTCTCTCACCCTGTCACATCTCACCCCTCCCCCTCCCCATATCCTCAAGTCCATTCTCTAGTAGGTCTGTGTCTTTATTCCCGTCTTGCCACTAGGTTCTTCATGACCTTTTTTTTTTTTTCCTTAGATTCCATATATATGTGTTAGCATACTGTATTTCTTTTTCTCTTTCTGACTTACTTCACTCTGTATGACAGACTCTAACTCCATCCACCTCATTACAAATACCTCCATTTCATTTCTTTTTATGGCTGAGTAATATTCCATTGTATATATGTGCCACATCTTCTTTATCCATTCATCCGATGATGGACACCTAGGTTGCTTCCATGTCCTGGCTATTGTAAACAGAGCTGCAATGAATATTTTGGTACATGACTCTGAATTATGGTTTTCTCAGGGTATATGCCCAGTAGTGGGATTGCTGGGTCGTATGGTAGTTCTATTTTTAGTTTTTTAAGGAACCTCCATACTGTTCTCCATAGTGGCTGTATCAATTTACATTCCCACCAACAGTGCAAGAGTGTTCCCTTTTCTCCAGTAGTTATCTTTTAAAACAGATAGGAGAATAAAAGTGTTACAAGCAAAAGTACTTTCTTTCATAATACCTGTGTAGTTACCTTCAAGTTACCATTTAGTGTCCTTTAATTTCAGCCTGAAATTAGTATTTCTTGTAGGATAGGTCTACTAGCAACAAATTCTTTCAGTTTTTGTTTATATTAACTTTTCTTTCATGTTTGAAGGACAGTTTAGCTGGATAAAGAAGTCTCCATCTCTTTCTTTCAACATTTTGAAGATATCATTACACTGTCTTCTGGCCCCCATGGTTTCTGATGATAAATCAGCTGTTAATCTTATTGAGGATCCCTTATATTCAATAAGTCATCTTTCTCTTGCTACATTCAAGATTTTCTTGTCTTTGACTTTCATCAGTTTATTCTACTTGAGCTTCTTGAATGTATAGATTAATATCTTTCATCAAATTTGTGATGTTTTGGCCCCTTTCTCATCCTCTTGTACTTCCAAGATTCCCATTATGTATATGTTGGTACATTTGATGGTGTCCCACAGGTGTGTGAGGCTGTTTCTTTTTTTTTTTCATTCTTTCTTCTTTCTGCTTTTAAGAAATGGATAATCTCTATTTGACCTATCATCAAATTTACCTTTTCTCTCTTCTGCCAGCTCAAATATGTTGGTGAGCCCTTCTAAGTGAAATTTTTATTTCAGTTATTATACCTTTCAACTCCAGATTTTCTATTTGATTTTTTAAATGATTTCTATCTCTTTATTGATATTCTCTATTTGGTGAGACATTGTTCTCACACTTTCCTTCAATTCTTTAGATATTGTTTCCTTTAGTTCTTCAAAAATATTTATAATATCTAGTATAAACTTTTTGTCTATTAAGTAAGTCCCAAACATTGGCCCCTTCAGGGACATGTTCTTTTGGTTGCTTTTTCCCCTGTATATGTAACATACTTTACTGTTTCTTTGTATGTCTCATAATTTCTTGTTAAAAATTGGACATTTTAGATATTCTACTCTAACAACTCTAGTATCAGACTCTTCCACCCTCAAGGTTTGTTATTCTGGTTTGTGTGTGTGTGTGTGTGTGTGTGTGTGTATGTTGTGTGGTTGTTGTTATTGTTATTTTTCTTGTTGTCATTTATTTGTTTGGCAACTTTTCTTGACTAATTCTGTGGATTCTATATTCCCCGCATTATGTGGCCTCTGAGTTCTCTGCTAACTTTTTTTTAAAAAAGATCTTGTTTTTATTTTTAAGCCTGGATTCCTAGGGGTAACACCTGGTAAGTATAATTTGGTGGTCAGCCATTGATTGGTCAGATGTCCTTAAATACCTTGTCTATATGTCTTCTACCCTCTGCCAAGGGGATCTGTGTGAGAAGGCATGCCTTCAAACTTCAGCCAGATTACAGGGCAGCCTGAGTTCTCACTTTCTGCCTGCACAAGGCCTCACAGTCAGCCAAAAGTAATGACTTGGGCCCTCTCCTTTTCCAGCTCTTTCTTGTGTACAGCCCTTTAGGTTCCCAGGAATATGTCAGAACTTTTCAGAGTTCTCTATAGTTGTCTCATTCTCCAGGATTTCCTTTTAAATTCATGACCAAGGCATCTCTGCGTTTTCTGGAATTTATTCAGCTTTTGGCTACTGAACCACTAAGCTGGAGAGGGAGGGAGGATGGGAATAGCCACAAGTTAAAATGTCACACACAAAAAAGGCACAGAGCCTGCTGTCTTGCCAAGATTCAGTCGTTTCTCTTGGATCAATGATTTTCACTTCATTCTATGCCTTTGTTAATTGCCAGAGTTTTGAACTGATTGATTTTAGTTGGTTTGCCCTTATTTTCATTGTCTTAGAGGGATAGCTGGCTCACCAAAGTCCTCACTCTGCCATTCCATTGATCTCCTGTTGCTCCCATCTTTAAAAAATGTAAAACTCTCTTCATCCCACATCCCCTTGCAAATATGACTTTATTTCTCTATTCCTCTAACAACAAAACTCTTCAAAAGAGTTGTCATTCTTCACTTCTTCCTACTCTTCTCCCATTCCCTGTTTGTTCATATAAAATATCTTACACATATAATAAAAGAATATATACATTATATACATAAGTTATAGAGATAATAATAATGAAAACCCAGGAACTCCAACCCCACCCAAGAACAGCATTAATGATAGCATCTATCCCTGTGTCATTTTCAGTCCCATTTCCCACCCCTCCTGCCAGAAATTACCACTCTCCTAAGTCTTGTGTTTAACATTCCCTTGCTCTTTTTAATTTTTTTTTCATATTTGTGGAGATGCTTAACCAATACATTGTGGTTTTGGCTTGGTTGTGAGCTCTGTAAAAAATAGTATCATACTGTATGTGGTCTTCTGTGACTTACTTTTTTCATTCATTATCGTGTTTCCAAGATTCACCTGTTTTGCATGTAGCTGTAGCTTGTTCATTCTCAATGCCATATGATATTTCATTGGGTGACCTTAAATTATTCATCCATCTACCTGTTGAGGGACATTTGGGTCACTTCTAGCTTTTTGCTCTTATAAAAAGTGCTATTATGAACATTCTTGTACATGTCTCCTTGTACACATGGACACTCATTTTTCTAAGGTATATACCTATGTATGGAATTGCTGGTTAATAAGACATGTAAACATTCAGCTTGACGGGATTATGCCAAAATGTATTTTAAACTCTTGGTACCAATTTACACACCTTTCAGCAATTTGTAAGAGGTCCCATTGATTCACATACACCTTTTTAATACTTGATATTGTGCCACTTTTAAATTTTTGTCATTATAGTGAGTCTTTGTGGACTTAATTAGCATTTTTCAAATTACTAATATAATTGAGCATCTTTTCATGTTTATTGGCCACACATGTTTCTTCTTCTGTGTAATGACTGTTAATATCTTTTGCCCATTTTAAAAATTGATATTTTTATCATTTTTATTGATTTACAGAAGTTATTTAATTATTTGGATACTCATCATTTGTCAGTTATATGTGAATATCTTCTCTGTTTGTGGCCTTTTTTTTTCTTTATGGTGTCTTTGCATGAGCAGAAATTCCTAATTTTAAATGAGTTGAACAATTCAGTTTTTTCTCTGTAGCCAGCACTTTTTGTGTGTTGTCTTCCCTAACCTATGGTCATGAAGATATTCTTTATTTTCTTCTAATAGAAGTTTAAATGTTTACCTTTAACTTTTAAGTCCTTAATCTAACTGGAATTGATTTTTGTGTAGTGTAAGTTATGAGATAGGAAGCCAGTTGTGTTATTTTCCCCACAGATAGCCTAATGATCTGAAGTGCCACTTCTATCGTACATCAAAGTTTCACATCTGTGTAGGTCTGTTTCTGGGATCTCTGCTATTGGCCAACTTTTTGCCCCTGAATCAGTACCACACTACCTTTAATTACTTTAGCTTCATAAAGAATCTTGATATTTGATAGAGCAAAATCTTCCCATCCTATTTTTCTTCAGGAGTATCATATATTCTTGGCCCTTTGTTATTTCAAACACATTTCAGAATAAGCTTGTCGTGTTCTACAAAAATATTGGAATTGGAATAAATCTGTAGATCAGTTTGAAGAGAATTGATATGTTTGTGATGTTGAGTCTTCCTAGCTATAAACATGATGTATCCTTTCATTTTAAATAAATTATTGAATGTCTTTTGGTAGAACTGTATAATTTTCTGTATAAGGTCTTGCATATCTTGTGTTAGATTTTTTTCCTTGGTATTTATGGCTTTTACTGCTATTATGAATGAGATCTTGTTATTTAATGTGTCTTATCTCTTTTGCAGGTATATAGAAATGAAGTTGATTTTTTATATTGTTATTATAGCCATTCACCTTGCTAAACTTTCATTACCTTTAAGCAAACTTTTAAGTTTAGAATAATTTTAGTTATAGAAAAGTAAATAGAGACAGTATGGAGAGATCCTGTATACTCTTCACTGTGATATTTTTGTCAAAACTAAGAAAACAACATTGGTATATTACTATTAACTAAACTTCAGACTTTATATAGATGTATCAGTTTTCCCACTAATGTCCTTTTTCTGTTCTAGGAGCCAATTCCAAATACCACATTGCATTTAAGTTGTCATGTCTCTTTAGTGTCTTCTGGTCTATGACATTTTCTTAGTCTCCTTGTTTTTTATAAGCTTAACAGTTTTGAGATGTACTATAGAATGTCCCTCAATTTGGATTTGTCTGAAGTTTTCCTCATAATTAGACTGGGGTTGTTCTTGGAAAGAATACCACAGAGTTGAAGTGCCCTTTTCATCACATCATATCAGGGGTATGTGATATCCCTATGACATCCCTGGTGATGTTGACCATCACCACTTAGTTAAGGTAGTGTTTGCCAGGTTTCTCCACTGTAAAGTTGGTATTTTTTTCCCTTTTCATTCTCTGTTCTTTGAAAGAATCTAGCCCACCCTCAAGAAGGGAAGGAATTAAGCTTCACCTCTGGAAGGGGATGTAATTACATATATTATTTGGAATTCTTCTGTAAAAAAGATTTGTTTCTTCTCCTTTATTTACTTACTTATTTATTCAGTTACTTGTTTATATCAGTATGAACTCATGCCATATTTGTTTAATAATTTGAGATATAAATCCAATACTGTTATTTGTCTTGTGGCTCAAATTGTTCCAGCTTTGGCCACCGGGGGCTCTTTTAGGTTGGCTTCTGTGTCCCGTTGACATGGCCCCGTCCTTTTGTTTTCAAGTACTTCCTTCCTTGTCAGTGCTACAAGATACTCCCTACTCATCTTTTATCTTCCTGCCCCAGTCCCAACCCCAGAATCGACCATTTCTCAAGGAACCCTGCTTCCTTTTAAGTTGTCTGTATATTCTTTTGTGTTTTCTATGTTGACAACCATATCAGCTATTAATAATGACGGTTTTGTTTTTTCCTTTCCAATCTTTATGCTTTTAATTTATTTTTCTTGTCTTACTGAGATGGCCAGGACCTCCAGTACAGTGATGAATAGAAAAGATGCAGTGGGCATCCTTGTCTTGTTGTATATTTTAGAGGAAACACCACTAACTTTTCTCTAGTAAGAACGATATTTGCTGTAGATTTCTACAGGTTTTATCAGATTAAGCAAGTTCCATCCTGTTCCTCCATGCTAAGAAGTTTTTGTTATTGTTTTTAAATCATGAAAGGGTGTTGAATTTTTTATCAGATACATTTTCTGTTTCATAGGATGATTATGGTTTTTTCCCTCCAATAATCTGATGATGTGGTAAATGACACTTATAGGTTTTCCTTATGTTAGACTACCTTTGCGTTTCTGGTATAAACATAACTTAGTCATGATCTTTTCCTTTTTCTACAATACTAGATTCAGTTTGCTAATATTTTGTTTAGGATTTCTGTATCTGTGTCCATAAATTGGTCTTTAATTTTCCTTTCTCATGCTATCCTTATTTGCCTTTGGCATCAAGTTCTGCTGGTATCATAGAATGAGTCAGTGTTTCCTCATTTACAATATTCTGGAAGATGCTATTATATGACTTTGGAATGATCTGTTTGGTAGAATTCTCCTGTAAAACTACCTTGGTCTTTTCTTTTTAATATTAAGTGAATATTAAACTTCTAAATAAAATATTTTCAAAATTTTGAATGAGAAACTTGAAATCTGCTTCCATAACATGTTTATTTTATATCAGGTTTTATGCTTAAAATGGCTACAGACAAATCCTGATCAAGACTTTTTAATGATGTATTCTTCAAATTCTTAACGGTCACCATCAATACAAATCTTTCTTTGTACAATTAGGTGATAAAGTATTTAAAACCAACTTTTAAATTGTTCAAAAATGTTTAAAAAGTGAAATTATATCTAACAGCTTTTCTTTTTGTTTCACTGACAAATATATTGTTAAAAATGTCTTGTGATAATATGATTAGATTTCAAATCCAATTAAACTCTTTCATATTAACTATTTCAAAATAATGATAAAGCTCTTATTTGCAGAACATGCATCATTGTTAGAACCATCACCCTGCAGCTAGCTTGGACACCATTAAAAGGGCTCATCAGCTGCAAATGGATAGAAGTATCTGATATTCGCGAAGACAGAGTTTCAGGGCTTCTGCCTGGAGCTACACTCTCCAAAAGCCCCTGCTTGGCTTCCCTGCACCCAACCCCGCCCCATCCAGTCACAACTTGGGTCGTGTGGTGTTTCTTGGCAACTGGAACACAGACTCCTCCAGCAGCTCCGCAGGCCCCTTGTCCTCAGTGAGCAGAAGACTACAGAAGCTGGCTACTGAAGAGGCTGTCCAAGTCTTAGAGCTCCTCTTCGGCCCTGCTTAGCACATTTACCACAGAGCAGTAACTGAGTGCTGGATGTTACTCATTCGTGCTCACCACCTGCAGGGACTGCAGAGGGATTTGTCAGACCCCATTTCACTAAGGGCCACCCTCTAAGGATCTCCACAGGAGGCTGCCCATAGAGAGAAGTGGCCTGCCTAGGGTCTCCACTGCCTTAAGGCCTACGTGGACACTTCCAGGCCTAAGGGGATTAATATTTCTTCACCTACCTGTCATCCACATATCAACTGGAAAATTCTCCCTCCTGTTGTTTTTTGTTCTTCTGTTTGTTTTTTGGTAGGAAGAGTTTTAACTACTGCTTCAATTCCTTTAGTAGTTAGAGGACTAGTCAGCATTTCTTTTTCTTCTTGAGTCAGTTTTGGTAAGTTATAGTTTTCTAGGAATTGGTCCATTTTGTCTGCTTTCTCAAGTTTATTGGCATAAAGTTTCCTTATTTTTTTATTCTCTGCTGTATACAATCTGTAGTTATGTCTCCTTTTTCATTGCTGATATTGGTTATTTGTGCCTTCTCACTTTTTTTCTTGATCAATCTCACCAGAGGTTTGTCTATTTTACTAGTCTTTTCAAAGAACCAACTTTTGGCTTTGTTGCTCCTCTCTATTTTGTCTTTGTTTTCTATTTCTTTAATTTCTGCTCTAATTTTTTTTGATCTCCTTCCTTCCACATTTTTTGGATTTATTTTGTTGTTATTTTTCTAATTTCTTAAATTGGACACCAACCTTATTAATTTTCAGTCTTTCTTGTTTTCTACTTTGCACATTTAAGGACGTAACTTTCCCTCTAACTACTGCTTTTCTACAAGTTCAGACATGTCATATTTTGTTACTGTTCAGTTCCAAGTATTTCAGCATTTCCATCATGGTTACTTCTTTGACCTACGAGTTATATAGAAGTGTGTTTCTAAATGTGTGGAGATTTTAAAGTTTATCTTTATGTTATTGAACTCTATCTTTAATTGCATTATGGTCAGAGGATGTGATCTGTGTGATAACAATTCTGAAATTTATTGAGACTTGTTTTATAGCTTAATAGGTGATCAATATTTTTGAATGTTTCCTATGTGATTTATAAGAATGTATGTTCTCTAACTGTTGAATACAGAGTTCCACATAAGTCTGTTATCAAATTTGTTAATTGTATTGTTCACATTTTCTATATCTAAACTGATTTTTTTGGTCGTAATATACCAATAATTATAAGGTATGTTAATATGCAATTATGATGGTGGATTTGTCTATTTCTCCTTGTAGTTCTTTTTTTTTCCTTTTACTTATTTTGAGGGTATTTTATTAGGAATATTCAAAATGAGAATTGTTATATATTCCTGGTAAACATGTAATGACCCTCTCTATTCCTGATAATGCATTTTTTTCCTTGAAGTCTGTTTTATCTTACATTAATATAGCAACACAAACTTTTCTTCTTCTTAAGATTTGTGTGGTATATAATTTTCCATCCTTTTACTTTTCAACGTTTTCATGCCTTTATGCTTTAATTATATCTCTTGGAAGTGGCATATAGCTGCACCTTTTAAAACATCTAATATAATGATCTCTGTTTTTTAATGGTCAAGTTTAGTCTGTTTACACTTATTGTGATATATTTGGACTTGTTTCTACCATCATACTTTTTTATTTCTATTCCCTACCACCACCTTTTCGATGCTTCATTTTTCTCTTTTTTTGCCTGCTTTTTAGTTTTGAAATTTGTTTGTTTGCTTTCTTAACCTTTTTTTTTTCCTCCCTACTGTTTGGAATTTACCTATTCTTTTTCCTTTCTTTCTGTGGTTATCCTTGAAATTTTACCATGCATGTTTAACTTACAAGGTTTAAAGTTAAACAGTATTTTAACCTCCCTCTTGAAGAATGCAGGAACCTTAGAAACCTTCAACTCTAGTCATTCCTATCTTGACCACATGTTATTTTTTTGAGTGTGTTAGTTTGTTCCTTTTTCCCCTGACCTCACTAATATATCATCATTAGTATTATTTTATATAGATGGTATGTGTTTGGATTTACATGCATACATTCTTGCATCTCAGAACATCATTCTGGGATCATTTTCCTTCATTATGATTACGATGTTTAGATACTCTTTTAGTACATATCTGTTGGTGTTAAATTCTCCTAGTCTTTGTTATATGTAAATGTATTTATTCTCATTCTTAAAAGGTAGATTGTTATAGGTAATATTAGAAGTCCACTATCAGTCTAATTGCTGTTTTTTGTAGGTGTTTTTGTTTTCTTATATTCTGGCTACTTTTCTCTCTCCCTTTTTTTCGGAGGGGAGGGGTATATTCAGGGGGTTCTGCAGTTTCATTCTATCAATGTTTAGGTATGTATTTCTTTTTTATTATTCTACTTTGGAAATGTGCTTCATGCCTCTGGATTCATGTTTTTCATAATTTCTGGAAAATTCTCAGCCATTATCTCTTCAAATATTGCCTTTCTTCCATTCTTTCTATATTTTCTTTCTCAGAATTCAGTTGGTCATATTTTGGACCTCCTCATTCTGTCTTCCATATCTCGTAACATTTCATTGATATTTTCTATCTTCTTGTCTTCCTGCACTTCATTCTAGGCAATTTCTTCAGATATATCTTTCAGCTTATTGATTCTCTCTTCAGCTCTGTCTGATCTACTGTTTAATCTGTCCACCGAGTTTTTTTATTTCAAGAATTGTATTTTTCATTTGTACAAACTTCATATATTTCACTTTCTAATCTTCGTAGTCATCCCTAATAGTCTCTTGTTGCTTGCTCATCTTTGTGGTTGCATTTATTATTTCTTTAAACATGTTATACAATTTTTGTTCAGCCAGTAATCACTGTTTGTCTAAGTATGGCATTGTAAATATTGTTCACATCCAAACAACATAGTACAGTCTGATTACATATCCTCTGTTGTATACCTTTTTGTTTTCCTAGTAATTGTCTGGGTTTTTTTTTCTTTTGCCTGGTGTTCTAATACCATTACTAGTTCTTCTCTGAAATTCTTTTTTTTTAAATTTTTTAATTTTTTGGCTGCGCCACATGGCATGTGGGATCTTAGTTCCCCAACCAGGGATCGAACATGTGCCTCCTGCATTGGAAGTGTGGAGTCTTAACCACAGGGAAGTCTCTGAAATTCTTTTTAAAATCCATATCAGATCATGTCACTCCTTTGCTCAAAATTCTCCCATGGCTCCCGGCTCCCTCAGAATAAAAGCCAAAGCCCTCACCGTGGTCCAAAAGTCTTTACACAATCTTGTCCCCATCGTCTCTCTGACCTTGCCTCCTATCACTTTCCCCATCACTCACTGTTCTCCAGCCACACTGGCCTCCTTGCTGTTCCTTAAACATGTCGTGTATCCCCCCTCTTCAGAGCCTTTGTACTTGCTAGTCTCACTGTCTAGAACACTCTTCTTCCCAGATAATCTGATGACTTGCCCACCCACTTCCAGTAGGCTCAAATGTCACCTTCCTAGAGAAGCATTCCCTGACAAACATATCTAAAATAGCCCCATTCACCAGCACTTTCTATCCCCTTATCCTACTTTATGTGTTGTGTTTTCCTACGGAGCACTGATTACCACCTGATATACTATATTTATTTATTGTGATTAGTGTTTGTCTCTCCACAATAGACTGTAAGCTCCACAAAGCAAGGACTCTTGTTTTGTTCACTGTTGTATCTCTAGTGCCAAGAACAGTGCATAGTAATATTTAGTAGACACTCAATAAATATTTGTGGAATAAACTGAATGAATTAATGAATGAATTAATGTGGAGGATAGAGGGAGAAATGCATTGAGAACTAGGCTAGGCATGAACGCCTTTCATGCCATGCAAAGGAGCTTGGGTGTCATTGTTCAGAAGGGTGAGGGCTGTAAAGAAGCAGTGAGGATAGCTCCTGGGTTCTTTTGAGGAGCAAGTTCAGAGTTGGTAGGGTGGTAACAAAGCCCCATGTATGACTCGCTCTGTATCCTGGGCTCCTAAAGGTGGACCTGCCTCTTTTTCAAACAGCCCTCAAACTGCTGTGTTGTCATGCCTGTCTGTTACTTAGTGAAAACCAAAGCCCCAGCTCTTATTAGGCCTTTTGGTCCCAGCTAGGATCCTCCTTTCTCCTGCCTGTGAGAAACTGTTTCTTGGTCCCCAGGCCAAGCGGATCACCCCCATTAGACTTTTTCTGTGGTACTTGGGTTGGGGGGGAATTGTACAGGAGCTGGTATAAAGCCTGGTACATAGTAAGTGCTATCATAATGGTGGACACTTCAGGGAAGTAAGTTTCAGCTCAGAAAAACTTTTTTCCATTGTAAAGGCTACAACAGATTGTGAGGTTTTAGTCCTGACTTTCTCCCTAACCCCTTTGGGAGCCAGCATGGCTCCAGTGTTTCTGTTTGTCCATGACTGTTTGGATACTAATTCTGTTTAATGTGTGGCCTACTCCCCTGGTTTTTTTGTAACCCACTAATTTCATCAGAATGCCATCAATACACACAGGTCCCTGTGGCACGCCCCTAGAGACCCCCCCGCCACTGGGCCAACATCAGTTCATTAATCATTATCACACTGGGTTTAACCAGCCAGCTAGTTGTAAGTTCACTTGAGCAAAGTTGACTGAACACCTACTATGTATCAGGCCTCCGGTTCCACACTGAGGACACAGGGATGAACAAAGTGTGTTCTCAGACACAGAACCATCATTTCAGGGCAGTGTGGTCAATGCAGTAATAGTGATGGGTACGAGAGACTGTGAGAGCCCCTATGGAACACATGACCCAGCTCAGGGGACCGAGGAAGGTTTCTTAGAAGAGATGGTATATGAACTGACTCTAAAAAAATGAGTAGGAATCTTCTAGGTGACTAACAAGGGAGAGGAGGGCAGTCCAGGCAACGGGTACAGCATGGGCAAAGGCCGAAAGATGGGAAGCAGCATGGTGTACACCAACCTAACTGCATTCGCTGTTCACCTTTCTTTCTACGAGATCATTCTAGGAGACTCTGGCACATACCAAAATTCTGACATGAGGAGTTTGTGACCTCCCTTGACATGCTAATCTGTTAACTCTTCAGAAAGGTAATGAAAAGTTGGTTGGACACAACTGTCCACAAACTTGTTCATACCAGCTTCCAGTGTTCCTGGCTTCCTTATCTAGATGATGGTGTTTATGTTACCTGCTTCCTTTGTACCTCCCCTGGGGTTGGGGTCATTCCCACTGTCCTGGAGGTTATGGAGTCTCCCTCAGCTCCTTGTGTGGAGATCTCATTGTGGAGAGGAGTTTTTCTGACTCCTGATACCAGCTGTGGCATAAAGACTATTCATCTTTCAGGGAATGGGCAGGGCCTGTCTGTCTTGTCCTCAGACATTAGGGTTCACCTCCTCTGGGATTCATTCATACCTGTAATAATCTAGGACAAGTTGGTTGTGGAGTCTGGTAAGCCCAGTTTCAAGGTATGGAGCCCTCATGTCTTGGTTGTGTGACCTTAGCCATGTCACCTGTCCTCTCTAAGTGTCAGTTTCCTCATCAGTAAAATGAGTTGAATACCCACCTTGGACAGTTGTTGTGGGTGTTAGAGCATATGTGGCACCTGGCACCTGGCTACCATTTATTGAACACCTACTACTATCAATATTAAAGGGACAGTGGCCTGCCTAGTGGTTAAGAACATGAGCTGAAGATCCAGACCAACCTGATTTTGGATTATAGCTCAACTACGTACTAGCATTGGGACCTTGGTCAAGTTTCCTAACCTTTTTTAGCCTTAGAACATTTGTAAAATGAAGTTACTGTACCTACCTCAGAGTTATCATGTGTGTTCTTGTAGCAGGGTATATATGCGAGGTGGGAGCCTTCACAGGCCCCAGACCCCTCGCCCACCTGCCCTCTCAAGAGACCCCCCCCATCCCCAGGGGACCTACCTTTAGCTTCCCCCTCTCTCTAAGGCTAACAAAGAGGACTGAGCTGGCCCCTCAGTGTCATAGGGCTACCTCGTTATGGGAGCTTTCTAATGTTAATTGGCTCTCGAATTTCTGGAGTAACCCCAACATTTTCGTCTTATGTTAAATCTTTTTTTACTCATTTGGTTTGCTAATAAATTGTTTAGGATTTTTGCACCTTTGGTCATCTACCATGTTTGTCTGGTCAAGGTTATCAGTGGGCTCATCCAGTAAATAAATTAGTTGGTCCAGTTCATCTAAGTTTTCAAATTAATCATATCCTCTTATTTTGTAATTTCTGCTATATCTTTTATATTGTTCATATTATTTATTTGTGCCTTTTTTCTTTTTTTCTCGATTAGTCCCTCCAGAGATTTTTTTAGCGGTTAGTCTAGAAAATTTACCATACATATTCAACCTAAAGTCTAAAGTTAAACATTATCATAATCCCCCACCCAAACAATACAAGGATTTTATAATTTTCTTTTCTAAGGAAGATATTAACATATACACTAGATGGACATTAACAATATTATTATTTTGTGCAGTGTTTAAATACTTGTTTACTATTTTATTTGTTCACTTTCCTTCTTAAACCTCAGACCTCCTTTTTGGGGATAATTTTCTTTCTTGAAATATATACTTTAGAAGATCCTTTAGGGCAGATTTCTTAACAGGAAACTGTCTGAATCTCTGTTTATCTGTAAATGCCTTTATTTCACTTTATTCTTCTTGAAAGATAGGTTTGCTGGGTACTCAGTTCTGACTTACCCTTTTTTTTCTCTTAACACTTATAAAATATTATGGCACTGTCTTCTGGTTTCCACTGTTACTGTTGAAAAGTCTGCTGTCAGTCTAATTGTCTTTTTTTTTTCAGGTGTTCTTTTTCTCTGGCTGCTTTGAAGATCCTTCTTTGATTGTTGCTTGATTCTAAGGGCTTTTTATCATTGTTGTTCTCTGAATATTCCTTTGTATAGCTTCCTGATCTTGCTTCATGAATACAATATTTTTTCTTGTCACTCTGAGGACATTAAATAATAGTGTCTTTCAAAAAAGTGTTCTTTTCCTTGCATAGTTTTTGTTTCCAAATATGTGTATTTGGGTGTCAGTGGCAGTGAGAAACACTCACTGGCTACCAGATTTGGCCAAAGGCATCACAGATACCAAAGACATAACCTATTCTGAAGCCCTAGAGAGAGTTTGTATGATATTGAGGGGGGCTCCATTAGTGTGCAAGCGTGGGTCAGTGCCACAGTTGTCACTTGATAGCATGGTAGTGCAGTGTACTCTAGAGCCAGACTGCCTGGGTTCAAATCCTAGATCTGCCATTTCATACCTGGGCAAGTCATTTCACCTCTATATTCTTTAGTTTCATCTTCTGTAAAAATGGGGATAATAATAGTACTTACTTCACAGAGTTATTGAGGGTATTAAATGAGTAAATATATCTAACATGTTTAGAATAGTGTCTGGCAGATAGTAAGCACTATATATGCATTTGCTATTATTACCATTATTACTTTTGTGCTGAGGGAATTGAAGGGAGAAGAAGAGCTTCTATGGTGCAATGAGGAAAGCACAGAGTATATCTTGCCCTGTGTGTTCCCCTAATATCTTAGAAATAAAAGCCATTAACGAAAAACACAAAGTCGGGAATTTAGAGGAGTTATTTGGGTACTTTAGGCTGTGGGATATCAAGTTCATTAGGTAGTCAGAATGGGTTAGGATTCTTCAGTGGGAAAACGGGAAGCAGGGTTTAAGGGTAGGCCCCTCTTGAGAGGTGACCCACATTGGCTATTTCCTCATTGGAGCAGAACAATACCAAATGGGGGAGCAGTGACAGTGAGGGTTAATCTAGGGTAAGGGATTTCCTAAGCATTTAATAATGCTTTTCTCTTTGGAACTAACCTGTCAGGTACTGAGAGGCTTTAAAGGGTGTGATGGCTCTTCAGGCTGGGGACATGGCTCTGTTGAGGGGCAAGTCTGCTCCCAGGAGTTGATTCACACTCTCAGAGGTAGGACTGACCACATCAGAAATGCTTTCAGTCTTTGTTCTAAATTCTCCTGGGCCTTCTCTGAGTTTGGGAAAATTCCCAGCCTCAGTAACTATCTCAGACACAATCTAGAGGATATGAACAGGAGGAGTGAGTCATACTGAAAATAAGTGCTTGGTGGGGAGGCCTATTTGAGGAAAGTGTCAAAAGTGAAAGTTCAAGAGATGCAAAAATTTTAAACAAGATTTTATCAAATCAAATCCAACAATATATTTAAAAAGATATCACAACCAAGTGGAGTTTATCTCAGGAATGCAGCGTTGGAGTAACATTAGAAAATAAGTCAATGCAGTTCACCATGTTAACAACCCCCTTCCAAACCCCATATGCTTATTGCAATAAATGCAGAAAAACATTTGACAAAATCCAATATCCATTCCTGATTTAAAAAGAAAACCTCTTGGTAAACTAGGAATGTAAGGGAACCTCTCGACCTGATATAGGGCATTTACAAAAAACCCACAGCTAACACTATATTTAGTGGTGAAAGACTGAAAGTTTCACCCCCCCAACATCAGAGACAACACAGGGATGTCTGCTTTCACCACTTCTGTTCAGCATTGTACCAGAGGTTCTTGCCAGTGCAGTCAGACAAGAAAAGGAAAGGCAAGACATCAAGAAAAGAAAAGAAAAGGCAAGCCATCCAGATGGGAAAGGAGGAAGTAAAACTATATTTTTTATAGTTATAAAAAACTATATTTTTATAGAAGATGACATGACTGTAGAAAATCCAACTGAATCTACCAAACAACAACAAACTACTAGAACTAATAAGTAATTCCCCAAGTTGCAAGATACAAGATCAATATACACAAAACAATTGTATATACCAACTGTATATAGCAATGAACAATTGGACATAGAAATTTTTAAAATTCCAGCTATAATAACATCTAAAAATATGAATTAGGAATATATCTGACAGAAAGACCTGTACACCTGTATTGCCAAAAGAAGAACAAAATAAATGGAAAGATACACCTAGTTCATGGGTTAGAAAACTCAGTGTTGTTAAGATGTCCATTCTCCCCAAACCAATCTGTACATTCCTCATAATCCCTTTAAAAGTCTCAGCAGGCTTTTTTGCAGAACTTGACAAGGTAATCTTAAAATTCATATGGAGGGACTTCCCTGGCGGTCCAGTGGTTAAGACTCTGCGCTTCCAGTGGAGGGGGCACGGGTTCAATCCCTGGTTGGGGAACTAAGATCCCACATGCCACGTGGGGTGGCCAAAAAAAATTTTTTTAATTAAAAAATAAATTTAAAAAATTCATATGGAAATACAAAGGCACTACAGAATGTGATACAGAGTACAGAAGCCTTGGTTAGGGTCCAGCCTTCCCACAGGATCGGTGCTGTCAGTAGAGCCCACACTGGAAAAACAGTAGAGGGGCCTCCACAAACAGGCCTACAAAGGATATGAACAAGCGATTTCCTGAAGTAGAAAACTGAAAAAACTAACGGGCGTAAGATGCTCGGGCTTCCCTGGTGGCGCAGTGGTTAAGAATCCACCTGCCAACGCAGGGGACACGGATTTGAGCCCTGGTCCGGCAAGATCCCACATGCCGCGGAGCAACTAAGCCCGTGCACCGCAACTATTGAACCTGTGTTCTAGAGCCCTCGAGCCGCAACTACTGAAGCCCGTGCGCCTAGAGCCGGTGCTCCGCAACAAGAGAAGCCACTGCTCCGCAACAAGAGAAGCCACTGCAGTGAGAAGCTGATGTGCCGCAACGAAGAGAGCCCCCGCTCGCCGCAACTAGAGAAAGCCTGCGTGCAGCAACGAAGATCCAACACAGCCAAACATAAATAAATAAAATAAATAAATTTATTTAAAAAAAAAGAAAAGATGCTCAAATGCATTAGTTATCAGAAAAGTACAAAATAAAGTTACAATGAGATTTCACTTTAGATCTCATAGATGGGCAAAATTTTAGAAAACTCAATTGTGCCAAGTCCTATAATGGGAATATGAGGCATAGGGACCCTCATGCACTTCTAGTGGTAGAAGGGACTTGGGCAGCCATCCCAGAGATGAATGTGGCAGTACATAGTCCAATTCAATATCCCCATGTGCCCTCTAAAGAAATTCTCACACAGATCCATAACAGGTCATGTAGGAGAATGTTTGTTATGGTGTGGTTTGCAACAGTGGGGAGCTGGGGGCATTCTGGGTGTCCATCACCAGGGGATGCACAGGGAAATAGTGAGGGATGCACTCCATAGTTGGCCTTTCAGCAGTTAGATCAGTGAGTTAGATGTACACAGAGCATCACTGGTGATCTTCAACACATAGCACTGGGCGAAAAATAATAAGCCATAAAACAAAACACTATTCACATAAGTTACAAATACATGCACATATACACCAAATATACATCTTAAAAGAACTTGAACAAAAGGATATAAGTTAAACACATTCAAAGAGATGCCTATGAGGTAGGATTTGGGGTGGAACGGGAGTGTGGATAATAGGGAGTAAACAAAACAAGCAAGGGAGAAAGAAAAAAACAGAAAGCATGTATTCCTTTGTCTTAGGTCACCTACTCTCTATGGCGTTCATCCTTTAGCATCTGCTCTTCACTAAGGAGGAAACAGCCCCATCTGTCCTCTGTCAACCTGAGGACAGAATGCCCAGGTGAGCCTGGCTCAGAGTATCTGGACTTTGCTAATTTGACCACATGCTGCCGAAGCTCCTGCACCCCCTCCCTCCAAGTACTGCACAGCCTGGATGGGACATGGACATACATTCCACCCAACAGAAGTTATCTGCTGTCTTCTACTCTTGCGGGGGGAGCAGGTCATGGGGAGATGAAAAGTAGAGAAGTCAGAGGGGCCCACTCCCCGTCAAACCATATTGTTACCAGACAACTAATTTTTCTGGTCTGCACAACAGCCCTCTGGTGCCCTGACTGTGGTGAGCCATGTGTGTTTCCCTGGACTCACACGTAACCTCACCCCGATGGCCTCCCTAGACTCGGCTCTCATAAACTCTTAGGGAAGCTGGAGCCAGACTATGACCGAGAGACTGTTCAGCTTATCCCCTCCTGGGCATCTTCACCTAACAGTAACTTCAGTAACCAGCTAGGTGTGTGTTTGCCACTCCGGTTTTCAAAACAAAATAATATATATTATTTAGGTAAACTATAATGAAAAGCAAAGGAATGAGTAACACAAAAGTCAGGATAATGGTTTCCTCTGGGGCAGGGGAAGGAGGTATGTGAAGGGATACACAGGTGGCTTCTAAAATACTGTAAAGTTCTAGTTCTGAACCTGGTTGGTGGGTATATGGATGTTTTATTATTCTTCCTTAAACTGTACAAATAAGTTTTAGAAACTTTTCTATATGTTGAATGCAGTTAAAATTTTCAAAGAAGCACAGTTTTCAAACCCAATAATATTTACACCTGACAGAACACGTAGAATCAAAGAGAATCACAGTGAACACATTAGAATATCTACCTATGGAGGCAGAGGGTTGGAAATGGGAGTGGAGAATGAAGAGAAAATAGAATGCATGGATAAATAAATAAAAAGACATCCATTCTAGTGGTCAAAGATAATGTGGAGTACAGTTTCCTCTACCTTCTGCACCTGAATATTGAATATGAATATTGAATGAATTGAATATTGAATAAAGCAGCTGGGCCTTATAAATCTGTCCAAAACCAATAGGTGCAAAGTCAAATCACATGAAGATTATTATAATAAAGGGTTGCTACAGAAAATTTCCCGAGGCAGAGGATTTTGAAGGCCCCTCTGAGTGGTCGTCTCTCCAAAGTTTTATCTGTAGACTCCTACCCAGCGTTCCTGGAGGATTCCAATACAGCCCTTGGCACACCAGCCCATTTCACAATAAAACTCAAAAACCAGCAGAGAAAACAGGAGACTAAAGTCATGTCCCTAGAAGAGCAGAAGAAGCAAAAGAAATTTCCTCTATAGTTTTAAAAACAAGAAACAAAAAGCTGGCAGTTGGGAAAATGAGTGCTTGAGTAAACCTCAGCCATCCTCAGCCTGGAAAAGAATCATGGGGGTTACACTGAGTCTACTCACATCACTCCTAGCCACACTGTCTTGTTTTGTCCCCCAATCCTAGCATCCCCGTCTGCATTGACTGGCAAATGGGCATTTCCCCCTCAATACTAAGGCCACCTGCTCTACCTAGTCTCCCCATGCTCAGTTTGCCTCGTTAGGTCTGTTGTTTGCTGGGATTGAAATTGAGATAAAGCCGATTATCCCTAATCTTAGGAAATGGCTCCCTATTACTGTGTTATATACAATATACCTTCCTGCCTAAGCCCTGTGTGTCTACTAACATATCAGGTAGAAATATTACTTACAAATGAAGCATAGTAATGTGCTGTAGGCCAGTCGGAGTATAATGCTCTCTGTAACAACCTGATCTGATCCACAGTAGCCAACTTTCTGGGTTGGGCTCTTACAGATGTCCCAGTCAACTTGTGGATGGCTGACCTTAACAAGGGGGAGCAGCTGATTAGGACATTCCCATTAAAATCAAAATTACACAGCATATGCTACCACCTTCCTGTCCCAAAGAGCCTGTCATCAACGTCCTCCTCAAACATGGCTTCTTTTTAAAAAAATGATAGTTGATTTACAGTGTTTTAATTTCTGCTGTACAGCAAAGTAATTCAGTTATGTGTGTGTGTGTATGTGTATATGTGTGTGTATATATATATATATATATATATATTCTTTTAATATTCTTTTCCATTATGGTTTATCACAGGATATTGAATATAGTTCCCTGTGCTATACAGTAGGACCTTGTTGTTATCCACTCAAACATGGCATCTTAATACCAACTCAGAGTCTATGCAATAGCCCTGTCCTCCTGGTAAGAAAGGCAATTTATTCCTAAGAGCCAACAGGTCTGCCACCACGTTCAGGACCCACACCACATTAATGAATATGTCACCCCTTTCATCTCAGAGTTCTGAACCCACCATCATCTTCTCCATGAATCCAGCTCAGACTCCTCTGAGATTGATCTGAGCATCTCTTTGTTTCTCTGTTTCAGGACACTCCAATTCCCCAAAACTCTGTCTTCACCCACCATCGACAACAAATAACTTGAACTGTCCCTTCCCAGGCTGTACATCCGTAGGGAAACTAGACTGTCCTGTTGGTCCTCAATATGCCTCAGTGTCACCTGAGAGCAGTAAGTCTCAACTCATCAGACCCAATGTACCTTTTACTCTCCTGAAATGGAATTCACTACTAATGGAACCCACCTACACAGTTCTCAAAAATCAAGATAATGCACTAATTTCAACGTAAAAAGAATATATCAAATGATTTTTCTGCATCAATTGAACTAATCTTATGACTTTTATCCTTTAGACCATTTATATAGTGACTTTTGATATTGAACCATAACATCCTTATATTCCTGGGGTAAACTCTACCTGGTTATAATCCATACTTTTGAATATACTGTTAATGTCTGTTGGCTAACATTTTATTGGGGATTTTCATTTCATAAATGAAACAGCCCTAGAATTTTCTTTTCTTGGGCTCTCCTTATCTGGTTTTGCAATCTAGGTTGCACTAAGCTCAAAAAATTAAATGGATAGGTTTCACTCTTTTGTTATTATGCATAAGATTGGAAACTTGAAAGTTTGCTACAGCTCACCTATAAAATCAACTAGGGTTTTGAAGGAGGAGAGTTCCTTGACTACCATTTCAGTTTCCTTAATACTCACTGGACTATTCAAGACCTTTCTTTTGTGCCTATTTTAGCATGTTATATTTTTCTAAGAATGTATCCTTTTCATCCAGATTTTCAAATTCATTGGCATATCATTCATAATTCATCTTTTAAAAGAACTTCATTCTGCATTTTGCTTTTGAAATTTTCTCCCCCTTCCCCCTTTTTTTCTTGATCACTCTTATCAGAGGTCTGTCTCCCTTATGAGTCTTTTCAAAGACCAGTTTTGGTTTGGTCAATTTCCACTACTGTCTGTTGTTCTCTATGTCATTTATTTCTGCCTTATCATTATCATTTCTTTCTTATTTCTTTGAATTTAGTAATATAAACAGTGTGGCATTGGCACAAAAATAGAAAAGTAGACCAATAGAACAGCATAGATACAGACCTGTGGATATAAAGGAACCTAGTGTGTAACAGATCAATGGAGAAAGGACAGTTGCTTAGTTGATGGTGTTGAAAAACTGACTCTTGACTTGGAGAAAAATAAAATCAGACCCCTACCTCACACCATGTAAAAAAATGGACTCTAGATAGAGGACCTAAATGTGAAAGATAAAACTCTAATGTTAATAAGAGAAATTGTGGGAGGATATCTTTGTGACCTAGGGGCTTGGAATGACTTATTAGATAAAACTGCAAGACTATAATGCATATGGTAAAGAGTTGATTGATTCGATTACATCAAAATTAAGGATTTGTGCTTGATGAAAGACACTATGGACAAAGGTAAGAGATAACCTACAAATTGGGAGAAGATATTTGCAATGTCTAAATCAACAAGGGATTTAATATCTAGAATATCCAAAGGCTTCCTGTGGATCAACAAAAAAGAGAACACCACCACCAGTTGGGCAAAGCATAGAACAGACAGTTTGCAGAAGAAGAAATTTGAAAAACCAACAGCATATATGATGAGGTATTCAAGATCATTGGAAATCTGAGAAGTTAAAATAACCGTGAGATATGACTTTACATTTATGAGACTGACAAAATTAGAAAGCAGGATAATGCCAAGTGCTGGTGAGGCTGTAAGGACCTATAAACCCACCTGCGTGGCTGGTGGGAGTGTGGACTTGGGCAGCCATTCTGAAGGCTGTCTGGCAGTACCTTGCCAAATGAAATATGCATATACTGTATGACCCAACAGTTCTGGGTATAATAAATCTTAGGGAAATATACACATATATAAGGGGACATATGTGAGGGTGTTCATCACAGCGTTAAGCCCAAAAAGAAAAGGCAAAAAACTAAACGTATGTCTCTTCAAGTGAGAAGCTTCCAAGGGCAAAAATACAAGCCTTCACTCTTTAAAGTGGATTTTCCCAGCACATGTGTCCAGGAAACCTACAGTGCTGCAAATCAGTTCCACGGGTGGGAGTTATTGATAGCTGTAACTTTAAAAATAATGACAAATGTTTTAAAAATATCTCTAACATTTACAACTGTTTTTTTAAACCGGTTTTAAAATATTTTGAAACTATATTTGAACAGTACAGTACTCGCATGGTTTTCTCTGTGAACTTCTAGATCCCATGATTATTATGCTGCCAGGAAAGACTCCATGCGTAGCTTCCGCCATCAGAGAGCGGCTCTGTGCAGGCTGCACTATGCAACACTCCTCTGACCTTCTCTGGGAATCATTCCACTTAATATGATTTTTACTTTGCTCCTGCTCATCAAGATAATTTGTTTTGTGTGCATAAGTGTAATATTTAAATTTTTATTAGATTCAATCTGGGGTTTTAATTTTTTTACATTTTTTTCTAGTAATACAGAAGTTATGGAAGTTATATCTTATCAGAATCATCAGCATCTATTAGTAGGTGCTGCTGTAAGGAACATCATTAATTTTGTTTATTTTCTCTGTTGTTATCTCCCATTCTCTCTTTCCCCTCTCTCCCTCCCTTCTTTCCTTCCTCTGTCCCCTCTCTTGTTCTTTATTTCTCTCTCTCTACTTTCTCTCTGTCACCCTCTCTCCCCAATTTCTCTTTTTCCCCATCTCTTTGTATTACTGGATTTTGATGTTAACAATGAACCAAATGCTGATTTTTGATGGAATTTCATTCTGGGTTATCATTTACTTTTAGAAAAAAATATGAAAACATAATAATGGGATTATTTAATTAAGTCAGAATGGGCTGTTATAGGCCCTTATCACTTCAAAAACGCTGTTATTCAAAATATGTTCATATGTGAGTATAAGTAATATTTATTTTGAATATTTAAAATTTTTAGAATTTTCATTATGAAATTAACCAAAAATTAATATTTCATTTACCACATGTGGATTTTTTAAATGTCAGTGAAGTTCATTTTAAGTACTCTTAATGCATCCTAATATTAAATATCATTTTTGAGAACCTAACATATAAATAGATTTAATTTATAAAAATATTTGTTTCCAAATCTGTATTAGGGTTCTCCAGAGAAACAAAACCAATAGAATGTGGGGGGGTGGTGTGGGGAGAGAGAGAGAGACAGAGAGAGAGAGAGAGGTATTTATTATAAGGAATTGGGTCACACAATTATGGAGGCTGACAAGCCCCAAGATCTGTAGGGTGAGTGGGCAAGCAGGAGCCCTAGGAGAATTGATGGTGTAGTTCCCATCCAAAGGCCCAGGAAGAGCCAATGTTTCATTTCGAATCCAAAGGCAAGAAAAATCTTGATGTCCCAGTTCAAAGGCAGTCAGGCAGAAAGAATTCTCCCTTAATCTGGGGAAAGTCTGGCTTTTTGTTCTATTCAGACCTTCAACAGATTGGATGAGGCCCACAGACATTGGGGAGGGCAATCTGCTTTACTCAGTCTACCAACTCAAATGTTAATCTCATCCCAGAGCACCCTCACAGGAACACCCAGGATAATGTTTGGCCAAATAGCTGGCAGTGTGTGGCCCAGTCAAGTTGATACATAGAATTAACCACCACAAGTTCACCCCCTGTCAACTTGACACTCATAGGCATCTCCTTAAATCACACTTAATCTCCAAATGAAGATAATAAAAAGGTTATCCTTCCACCTAACATGATACAACTATCCTGCATACAACCAAAAATGCACTAACCCCTTCCCCAGAAGAGGAGGTAAAGTCCTTGTGTGATGTTTACTCTTCTCTTTGACATCCCATAACTTAAATACTATGACGTAAAGTTAACAATACTTAAATATTATGATATAAAGTGAATACATCTTATTTTACATGATAAGGGGATAAGAAAGGGAAGAAAACAAAGATATATATATATATATCAAAATAAAGAGACACTAGTCATGAAAGTTATGGTCCTCATTTCTGTAAATGACCATATTGTCATGGCTGGTATTTATAACCACCTTCTTCCACTACCCATTCCGTATTTCCTTTGCCTTTAGCAAGCACCTCAGCTGGTCGTGGTTCTTTACCCAATGGAGTGACGCAGTCCTTCATTCCTGAAGGATCTGGACCATTACTAATCCTGCCTGGATTGGGTTGTTGTAGTTTTTCATTTACTTTAATCACAGGATACATAATACTAAGAGATACCTAGGGCATCTCCTGTGTTGCAGACATGCTCTTTCTTACCTCTGTTATGGAGTAGCAGCCCAGTTTTCCCTTGGTAGTCGAGATGAGTCACCCCAACCAGCAGAGTAACTCCCTTCTTTGCCTATTGATTCAGAGGCATGAGGAGCCCAAAGTGGTGGGGCAGCTGGTCTTAACTCCCAGTTCAATGGAATCATTGTTGTGTGTCCTTGTGGAAGCATTCCTCCCTTTGGGACTAAGCCCTCTAGGCCAACAGAGCATAAGGTCATGGGAACAGGAAGCAAACATTTTGCTAGTGAGTCACCAGGGATAATATGAGTGGTGCCACTCCTGTTTCTACCCCTGATTCCTGGACCCATGAACCCTGACTATGGGAGAAACACCACCACATATTGCTCTAGCCCTGGAAGGCATTGCCACCTAACTGACCCTGTAGCTGACTCTTCTAAAGGCCATTCAACTATTCATCAAGCCAGCGGCTTTGGGATGGTAAGGAACATGGTAACACCTGTGAATTCCATAAGCATGGGCCCATTGCTGCACTTATGGTGAATTCCTTTATCAGAATCAGTGCTGTGCGGAACGCCATCATGGTACATAAAGAAAGCATTCTGTAAGTCCATGGGTAGTGGTTTTAGGAGAAGCATTAAGTGTAAGGAAGACAAACCCTTATCCAGAGTAAGTGTCTATTCCAGTAAGGATAAAATGCTTCCCCTTCCGTGATGGGAGTGGTCCAATGTAACCAACCTGCCACCAGGCTGATCACCCCGGGGAATGGTGCTGTAGAGGGGGCTCAGTGTTGGTCTCTGCTGCTGGCAGATGGGTTATTTGGTGGTGGCCGTAGCCAGGTCAGCTTTAATGAATGGAAGTTCATGTTGCAGAGCCCGTGCACAACCCCCATTGCTGCCACCTTGGCCACTTTGTTCATGAGCCCATTGGGCGATGAGACAGGGGTAGCTGGGGAAAGAGGTTGACTGGTGTCCACAGAATGGGTCATCCTATCCACTTGATTATTAAAATCCTCCTCTGTTAAGGTCATGCTTTAGTGAGCATTCACATGGGATACAAATATCTTCATGGTTTTTGCCCATTCAGAGAGGTCTATCCACATACCTCTTACCAAAATTTCCTTGTCACCAATTTTCCAATCATGTTCTTTCTAAGTGCCTGACCATCCAGCCAAACCATTGGCCACAGCCCATGAATCGATATGTAATCACATGTGTGGCCATTTCTTCTTCCAAGCAAAGTGAACAACCAGGAGTACTGCCCAAAGTTCTGCCCACTGGGAGGAATCTCCTTCACCACTGTCCTTCAGGGATGTCCCAGAGAGGGGCTGTAGTGCTGTAACTGTCCTCTTTAGGGTGGTGTCTGCATGTTGTGCAGAACCATCTATAAACCAGGCCTGAGACTTTTCTTCCTCTGTCAACTGATTGTAGGGAACTCCCCATGAGGCCATAGGTGCAGTCTAGGGGAGAGAAGGCAGTGTAGGAGGAGTGGGGGCCGTGGACATTTGGGCCACTTCTTCATGTAACTTATTTGTGCCTTCAGGACCTGCCCGGGCCCGATCATGTATTGTATATACTAATTCCATTTGATGATAGAGTGTTGCTCTGCACGCCCAACTTTATGACTGGTGGGTCATATGCCTAGTTCATGATGGGAAGCTCAGGTCACATGGTAACTTGGTGGCCCATGGTCAAGTGTTCATTCTCTACTAAGGCCCAGTAGCAGGCCAAGAGCTGTTTCTCGAAAAGAGAGTAGTTATCTGTGGATGATGGTAGGATCTTGCTCCAAAATCCTAAAGGCCTGGGCTGCGATTCACTTATAGGAGCCTGCCAAACGCTCCAAACAGCATCCCTATCTGTCACTGACACTTCAAGCACAATTGGACCTGCTGGATGACATGGCCCAAATGACAGAGCAGCTTGCACAGAAGCCTAGCTCTGTTGCAGAGCCTTCTCTTGTTCTGGGCCCCACTCAAAACTAGAAGATTTTTGGGTCACTTGGTAAATGGGCCAGAGTAACACACCCAAGTGAATATGTTGCATCCCAAATCCAAAGCGGCCCACTAGGCATTGTGCCTCATTTTTAGTTGTAGGACGGCCGGCTACAACAATTTACTCTTCACCTTAGAAGGGTTATCTCAACATGCCCCACACCACTGGACCCCTAGAAATTTCACTGACGTAGAAGGCTGCTAAATTTTGTCAGATTTATATCCTACCTTCTGATGTGTAAATGCCTTACCAATAAGTCTAGAGTAGTTGCTACTTCTTGCTCACTAGATCCAGTCAGCATAATGTCATCAGTGTGATGGACCAGTGTGATATCACGTGGAAAGGAAAGGTGATAAAGCTACATGCGAACTAAATTATGACATAGGGCTGGAGAGTTGTTATACAACTGTAGGACAGTGAAGGTGTATTTCTGGCTTTGCTGGCTGAAAGCAAACTGCCTCTGGTGGGCCTTATGGACAGAGATGGAGAAGAAGCATTTGCTAGGTGAATAACTGCATACCAGGTACCAAGGGATGTGTTAATTTGCTCAGTGAAACCACATCTGGTACAGCAGCTGCAGTCGGAGTCACCACCTGGTTAAGCTTGCAATAATCCACTGTCATTCTCCAAGATCCATCTGTCTTCCACACAGACCAAATAGGAGAGTTGAATGGGGATATGATGGGAATCACCACGCCTGCATCTTTCAAGTCCTTGAAGGTGACACTAATCTCTGCAATCTCTCAGGAATGCAGTACTGCATTTAGTTTACTATTTTCCTAGGTAGAGGCAGTTCTAGTGGCTTCCATTTGCAATTTCCCACCATAATAGCCCTCACTCCACAGGTCAGGGAAACAATGTAGGGATTCTGCCAGCTGCTGAGTAGATCTACTCCAAGTATGCATTCTGTGACTGGGGAAAGAACCATAAGATGGGTTTGGGAACCCACGAGGCCCACTGTGAGACAGAGCTGAGCTAAAACTCCATTGATCCCCTGACCTCCATAAGCTCCTACTCTGACTGGTGGACCAGTGTGGTCTCCTGGAAACAGTGTCAGTTCAGAGGCAGTGTCCAGTAGTCCCCCAAAGATCTGATTATTTCCTTTTACTCAATGCACGGTTACCCTGGTAAAAGGCTGTAGGTCCCTTTGGGGAAGGCTGAGAGAAAGATTAACAGTATGAACTTTTGGCAGTGTTCCTCAAGGAGACCTGGGCTCACCATTCCAACTTTTAGGATCCTATTCATTCCCCATCCATGCTCTCTCACTTTAACAGGGGACACCCTGTAAGGCCAGGAATTCAACTTGTGTTGAAATTCAGCCAGTTGCAGGATGAGATTCTGGGTTTGATTTTCAGCAATCTCAGCCCTGCTACTACAGGAGATAAGGGTCTCCAGGGCACACCTAGAAGCTTTCAGGTCATTTATGTGGCTCTTGTGCTGGGAATTCAAATCCTTGAGCTGGTCTTTACTTTCCCCACTTTGTAGAGCAACATTAGGAGCAACCAGCCAAGCTCATTATAGTCATTAATTTAAGAA
Organism: Eubalaena glacialis; assembly: GCF_028564815.1. NCBI lineage: Eukaryota > Metazoa > Chordata > Mammalia > Artiodactyla > Balaenidae > Eubalaena > Eubalaena glacialis. The sequence continues at coordinate 47,388,605 of NC_083736.1, forward strand.
ACATGTTCAAAAATAAATACACAGTCACCCAGATCCTTGCTTCTTACGAGTGGTTGATTAGGAGTATCCACTGGTAATATTTTGTGTTATCTCTATGAGCAGTTCATGCCATGGAATATCCGTGCTCTCTTTACTACTGGGATAGTCATTAGTGTCTCTAAAATCTAATCAGATTAGAAAGCCAATTCCAGAACCCCCAGAACCAATTCAGAAACTCATCCTTAAAATTCTGTTCCTCTAGAACCACTTTCAGTATCAAAATCAGTATTAGGGCTCTCCAGAGAAACAGAAGCAATAGAATGTAGATAGATAGGTAGATAGATAGATAAAGAGATTTATTATAAGGAATTGGCTCATGCAATTATGGAGGCTAACGAGCCCCAAGATCTGCAGGGTGAGTTGGCAAGTGGGAGACCCAAGAAAATCGATGGTGTAGTTACCGCCCAAAGGCCAACCCACCCATGAAGAGCCATTGTTTCATTTGAGTCTGAAGGCAGGAAAAAGCTGCTGTTCCAGTTCAAAGGCAGTCAGGCAGGAGGAATTCTTTTTTACCTGTTGGGAGGGTCAGCCTCTTTGTTCTATTCAGGCCTTCTACGGATTAGATGAGGCCCACTCACATCAGAGAGAGCAATCTGCTTTAGTCAGTCTACTGATTTAAATGTTAATCTCATCCAAAAACACCCTCACAGACACACGCAGAATAATGTTTGACCAAACATCTGGGCACCCTATAGCCCAGGAAGGTTGATACATAAAATTAACCATCACAAGGGAATTCCCTGGTGGTCCAGTGGTTAGGACTCGGCACTTTCACTGCTGAGGGCCTGGGTTCAAACCCCGGTCGAGGAACTAAGATCCTGCAAGCCACGCAGTGTGGCCAAAATAAATAAATAAACAAATAATTTTTAAAATTAACCACAGTATCATAATGGACAACTTTTGGGGTAAAGCTGCAACGTCATCATATTTCCAGGACCAACTCCATGTCCATAAATGGTGTTTATGTCATGAGGACCATCTCAGATTTGGATTTGGGTGCCCCACAAGCCTCATTCCTCAGCCTAAATGTCTGATTTGCGTGCAAAATGATTGAGAGAAGCAACAATGCCAAACAGATGATTCTAGGTTAAAATACTGCAGCAAATATTTCATGAATTACTTTTTATTTTGGAGCGATCACAAAGAGAAGTTGCAAGAACAGTACAGAGAATTTTTTTCCTGAACCATCTGAGAGCAAGTTGCAGACCTAGTGCCCCATCACTTCTGAATATTTTAGTGTGCTTTTCTGCAAACAAGGACATTTTCCTACATAACCACAATTCACCCATCAATGTCATGAAATTAATGTTGATCCATCACTACCACCTAATCCTCAGATCCCATTCAAATTTCACCAGTTATCCTAATAATATCCTATAATTTATAGCAAAAGGAATCAATCCAGGATCATGCATTTCATTTTTATGAATATTTTGAAACAAGTCTGTGTAGTAAGTGAGGCCACAGTGATAGGAAGATGTAAAGGCTTTGCATCTAGAGTTTGTTCTGAAAAACCTGAGATTCAAGTAATACATTGTTTTATTTATTGTTTTATACAGAGGAGTCTTCATCTGTAAGAGTTTGCCTTTTGATCTGGTTTCTGTGGGAAATTGTACTATCAGTATGATGAATCTAATTAAATACAAGATACTAACCTCCCACCTGTTTTCAGCTTTGTATAAGACAAGGGCTCAGAACATCCTTCTCTGCTGTTTCATAAGTGTATGAGCTGATCCAAAGGAAGAATTTTCAAAAGTTTGTGAGCAAAAATAAAAATTGAAAGTTTTGGGACTTCTCTGGTGGCACAGTGGTTAAGAATCCGTCTGCCAATGCAGGGGACATGGGTTCGAGCCCTGGTCCGGGAAGATCCCACATACCGCAGAGCAACTAAGTCCGTGTGCCACAGCTACTGAGCCTGCGCTCTAGAGACCATGAGCCACAACTACTGAGCCCGCACGCCTAGAGCCCGTGCTCCGCAACAGGAGAAGCCACTGCAATGAGAAGCCTGCACACCACAACGAAGAGTAGCCCCCGCTCGCTGCAGTGAGAGAAAGCTTGCATGCAGCAACGAAGACCCAACGCAGCCATACATACATACATACATACATAAATTTAAAAAAAAAATTGAAAGTTTTTTTCCATGAACGATTCTTCCCTGACAGATTTGTGGAGAGATTAGCTGATTTTTTGGGTCCCTGAATATAGTTTATAGAAATTTGGAAGGACCATGTGAAAAGAGATTAATGTGAACTGGCAGAGTTTTGGGGGTTCAAAGCAAAAATTCAACTTTGGAAAAGTGAGGTTAAAAATTATTCCCTGGTAGTGTTGCTGTTATACTTTGAATCATAAAGACAAAAATTTTAATGGAGTAGAGTAACATTTGTGAATAACTTCAGGGAAAGAATCATCATTTAAAAACTATTAAAATGTTCAACTGGGGCTTCCCTGGTGGCGCAGTGGTTGAGAATCTGCCTGCCAATGCAGGGGACACGGGTTCGAGCGCTGGTCTGGGAAGATCCCACATGCCGCGGAGCAACTAGGTCCGTGAGCCACAACTACTGAGCCTGCGCGTCTGGAGCCTGTTTCCCCGCAACAAGAGAGGCCGCGACAGTGAAAGGCCCGCGCATCGCAATGAAGAGTAGCCCCCGCTTGCCGCAACTAGAGAAAGCCCTCGCACAGAAATGAAGACCCAACACAGCCAAAAATATAAATAAATAAATAAATAAATTAAAAACAAAAAAGTTCAACTGGAGTTAAATGATTTCAAGAATGAAATAGAAATTCTGGCTAATGGTGGGAAAAACCCATAAATTCTCCTTTTCCATTTACCACCACCTACTTGAGAAAAAAAGCATTTCTAATTAATAACCACAATCAAGATTTTGAAGAAATCATGAGTAAAAAGTCCTGATCAGGAATTGTGTGTAGCCATTTCTGGCATAAAACCTTATGTAAAGTGCGTATTCAAAAAATATGCTCGAGTATGTCATTAAAAATGTGAAAAGTTTATTTCGATATTATACAAGGAAAGACTATCTCCTCTAATACTGTATATTTTATTTTTTGTCATAACTATATAAAATAAATACAGGGACTTCCCTGGCAGTCCAGTGGTAAAGACTCCTAGCTTCCACTGGTCTGGGAACTAAGATCCCACATGCCACGCAGTGTGGCCAAAAAAACACAAAAAAACAAAGTAGTACATGTTTTCACCAAACCCCCTTCCCATCCCTTTCTCCGCACCCCCATACCTCCTCCGAAATGGAGCCAGAGCCACAGCCAGGGTGATGTTTCTTCTGAGCTGTAGGTAGTCTTGCTCCAGCTCTGGGAGCCCAAGGACCAGGACTGAGAACATCTAATAATAATAGTGGCAGCTAACATTTATTGAGGACTTAATTTATGCCAGACACTAAATACATAATCTTACTTAATTCTCACAGTAACCCTCTGTGGTAGGTATTATTATTCTACTATTCTCCTTCATTATAAAGATGTGGAGCTAAGACTATAAGAGATGAAGTCATTTGCCAAAACTCACACGGCCAGTAATTGATGGAGTCAGGATTTGCACCCACGTAGTTCAGCAGCCTTGGGTGCGTGGCTCCTCCCCTCTGAGTACCCCTCAATGTACCTGCTCCTTCTGGGCCCCTTTCTGCTCCCCTTGGGCCTCAGCTTTTCATCTGCAGTGGTTGGCTGTGTAGAGGGGTCGATGTCAGGGCTGTCCCAGGTCAAGCTACAGGCTGAACAGGTGACCACACAGCAGGACAGGCCCAGCTGGGGCTGCTGAGGTCTACAATTAGGGGAAGCGGGGAGTAATGAATGTACCAGCCCCTGGTCTAGCCTGACGCTAAGCCCCAGTCTAGGGAAAAGGCCTGGACTTTCACCTACACTCCTGTCTGGAGCTGATCACAGGGCAATACAGCGGATGCTGTCATCCAGGGGACAGGGATGTGCTAGAAGGGAGATCTTTAGAAGAGAATGAGGCCTGAATACCAGGTAAAGGGCAGGAAAGGGCTCAGTGCCTGCAGCACGTCCTGGCAGTAGTTGAGGGGATGAAATGGCCAGAGAGGAGGCTGACCCTCAAGGCATCTCCAGAGCTTGAGTCCCTCTATAGCCAGCTGCAACTCCCAACCCCTCTGGACTATGTCCTTTCACTCAGACCAAGGCAGACTCTTGGTACCACCTCCAAGCCCCATCTAGCTCTGTCTCCCACATTTTGCCACTATCATGGCTTCAGATCACCCCTTAGCTCTCCCAAGTCTCTCTACCCATCCTGCAAGGTCCAAAGCCAATCCCACCCCCTGCAGAAAAACTTCTAAGTCCAAGTTAAGTTTCCTTTCGTGATGATTGATTTATTGATTTCCTTTTCTTTTCCTATTTGCCATTCTCAGGGAATCAAGCTAATTTTTTAATGTTATATAGCCTTTTGTTTGTATGTGTCCTGGCAAAATATATTGGTGTTTTTTTTTTTTTTAGCTTTATTTATTTATTTTTCTTAAAGCATTTATTTATTTATATTTTTATTTTTTTTCATTTCTGATTTTATTAAGTCTTCTCTCTTTTTTCCTTAGTCAATCTAGCTAAAGGTTTATCAATTTTATTAACCTTTCAAATAACCAACTTTTGGTTTCATTGATTTTCTCTATTGTTCTATTCTCTATATCATTTATCTCCACTCTAACTTGTATTTTTTTCTTCCCTCTGCTAACTTTGGGTTTATTTTTTTATTTTTATTTTTTTTAACATCTTTATTAAAGTATAATTGCTTTACAATGGTGTGTCAGTTTCTGCTTTATAACAAAGTGAATCAGTTATACATATACATATGTCCCCATATCTCTTCCCTCTTGCATCTCCCTCCCTCCCACCCTCCCTATCCCACCCCTCTAGGTGGTCACAAACCACCGAGCTGATCTCCCTGTGCTATGCGGCTGCTTCCCACTAGCTATCTATTTTACGTTTGGTAGTGTATATATGTCCATGCCGCTCTCTCACTTTGTCCCATCTTACACTTCCCCCTCCCTGTATCCTCAAGTCCATTCTCTAGTAGGTCTGCGTCTTTATTCCCGTCTTGTCCCTAGGTTCTTCTGACCTTTTTTTTTTTTTTTTTTTTTTAGATTCCATATATATGTGTTAGCATACGGTACTTGTTTTTCTCTTTCTGACTTACTTCACTCTGTTTGACAGTCTCTAGGTCCATCCACCTCACTACAAACAACTCAGTTTCGTTCCTTTTTATGGCTGAGTAATATTCCATTGTATATATGTGCCACATCTTCTTTATCCATTCATCTGTTGATGGACACGTAGGTTGCTTCCATGTCCTGGCTATTGTAAATAGAGCTGCAAGGAACATTTTGGTACATGACTCTTTTTGAATTATGGTTTTCTCAGGGTATATGCCCAGTAGTGGGATTGCTGGGTCCTATGGTAGTTCTATTTTTAGCTTTTTAAGGAACCTCCATACTGTTCTCCATAGTGGCTGTATCAATTTACATTCCCACCAACAGTGCAAGAGGGTTTCCTTTTCTCCACACCCTCTCCAACATTTATTGTTTCTAGATTTTTTGATGATGGCCATTCTGACCAGTGTGAGATGATATCTCATTGTAGTTTTGATTTACATTTCTCTAATGATTAATGATGTTGAGCATTCTTTCATGTGTTTGTTGGCAATCTGTATATCTTCTTTGGCGAAATGTCTATTTAGGTCTTCTGCCCATTTTTGGATTAGGTTGTTTGTTTTTTTGATATTGAGCTGCATGGGTTGCTTGTATGTTTTGGAGATTAATCCTTTGTCAGTTGCTTCATTTGCAAATATTTTCTCCCATTCTGAGGGTTGTCATTTCGTCTTGTTTGTGGTTTCCTTTGCTGTGCAAAAGCTTTGAAGTTTCATTAGGTCCCATTTGTTTATTTTTGTTTTTATTTCCATTTCTCTAGGAGGTGGGTCAAAAAGGATCTTGCTGTGATTTATGTCATAGAGTGTTCTGCCTATGTTTTCCTCTAAGAGTTGAATAGTGTCTGGCCTTACATTTAGGTTTTTAATCCATTTTGAGTTTATTTTGGTGTATGGTGTTAGGGAGTGTTCTAATTTCATTCTTTTACAAGTAGCTGTCCAGTTTTTCCAGCACCACTTATTGAAGAGGCTGTCTTTTCTCCACTGTATATTCTTGCCTCCTTTATCAAAGATAAGGTGACCATATGTGCGTGGGTTTATCTCTGGGCTTTCTGTCCTGTTCCACTGATCTATATTTCTGTTTTTGTGCCAGTACCATACTGTCTTGATTACTGTAGCTTTGTAGTATAGTCTGAAGTCAGGGAGCCTGATTCCTCCAGCTCCGTTTTTCTTTCTCAAGATTGCTTTGGCTATTCGGGGTCTTTTGTGTTTCCATACAAATTGTGAAATTTTTTGTTCTAGTTCTGTGAAAAATGCCAGTGGTAGTTTGATAGGGATTGCATTGAATGTGTAGATTGCTTTGGGTAGTAGAGTCATTTTCACAATGTTGATTCTTCCAATCCAAGAACATGGTATATCTCTCCATCTATTTGTATCATCTTTAATTTCTTTCATCAGTGTCTTATAATTTTCTGCATACAGGTCTTTTGTCTCCTTAGGTAGGTTTATTCCTAGATATTTTATTCTTTTTGTTGCAGTGGTAAATGGGAGTGTTTTCTTAATTTCACTTTCAGCTTTTTCATCATTAGTGTATAGGAATGCAAGAGATTTCTGTGCATTAATTTTGTATCCTGCTACTTTACCAAATTCATTGATTAGCTCTAGTAGTTTTCTGGTAGCATCTTTAGGATTCTCTATGTATAGTATTATGTCATCTGCAAACAGTGACAGCTTTACTTCTTCCTTTCCAATTTGGATTCCTTTTATTTCTTTTTCTTCTCTGATTGCTGTGGCTAAAATTTCCAAAACTATGTTGAATAATAGTGGTGAGAGTGGGCAACCTTGTCTTGTTCCTGATCTTAGTTGACATGGTTTCAGTTTTTCACCATTGAGGACGATGTTGGCTGTGGGTTTGTCATACATGGGCTTTATTATGTTGAGGAAAGTTCCCTCTATGCCTACTTTCTGGAGGGTTTTTATCATAAATGGGTGTTGAATTTTGTCGAAAGCTTTCTCTGCATCTATTGAGATGATCGTATGGTTTTTCTCCTTCAATTTGTTAATATGGTGTATCACATTGATTGATTTGCATGTATTGAAGAATCCTTGCATTCCTGGGATAAACCCCACTTGATCATAGTGTATGATCCTTTTAATGTGCTGTTGGATTCTGTTTGCTAGTATTTTGTTGAGGATTTTTGCATCTATGTTCATCAGTGATATTGGCCTGTAGTTTTCTTTCTTTGTGACATCTTTGTCTGGTTTTGGTATCAGGGTGATGGTGGCCTCGTAGAATGAGTTGGGGAGTGTTCTTCCCTCTGCTATATTTTGGAAGAGTTTGAGAAGGATAGGTGTTAGCTCTTCTCTAAATGTTTGATAGAATTCGCCTGTGAAGGCATCTGGTCCTGGGCTTTTGTTTGTTGGAAGATTTTTAATCACAGTTTCAATTTCAGTGCTTGTGATTGGTCTGTTCATATTTTCTATTTCTTCCTGGTTCAGTCTCGGAACGTTGTGCATTTCTAAGAATTTGTCCATTTCTTCCAGGTTGTCCATTTTATTGGCATAGAGTTGCTTGTAGTAATCTCTCATGATCGTTTGTATTTCTGCAGTGTCAGTTGTTTATTCTCCTTTTTCATTTCTAATTCTATTGATTTGAGTCTTCTCCCTTTTGTTCTTGATGAGTCTGGCTAATGGTTTAAAAATTTTGTTTATCTTCTCAAAGAACCAGCTTTTAATTTTATTGATCTTTGCTATCATTTCCTTCATTTCTTTTTCATTTATTTCTGATCTGATCTTTATGATTTCTTTCCTTCTGCTAACTTTGGGGTTTTTTTGTTGTTCTTTCTCTAGTTGCTTTAGGTGTAGGGTTAGTTTGTTTATTTGAGATGTTTCTTGTTTCTTAAGGTAGGCTTGTATAGCTATAAACTTCCCTCTTAGAACTGCTTTTGCTGCATCCCATAGGTTTTGGGTCGTTGTGTTTTCATTGTCATTTGTTTCTAGGTATTTTTTTATTTCCCCTTTGATTTCTTCAGTGATCTCTTGGTTATTAAGTAGTGTGTTGTTTAGCCTCCATGTGTTTGTGTTTCTTACAGATTTTTTCCTGTAATTGATATCTAGTCTCATAGCATTGTGGTCGGAAAAGATACTTGATATGATTTCAATTTTCTTAAATTTACCAAGGCTTGATTTGTGACCCAAGATATGATCTATCCTGGAGAATGTTCCATGAGCACTTGAGAAGAAAGTGTATTCTGTTGTTTTTGGATGGAATGTCCTATAAATATCAATTAAGTCCACCTTGTTTAATGTGTCATTTAAAGCTTGTGTTTCCTTATTTATTTTCATTTTGGATGATCTGTCCATTGGTGTAAATGGAGTGTTAAAGTCCCCTACTATGATTGTGTTACTGTTGATTTCCCCTTTTATGGCTGTTAGTATTTGCCTTATGTATTGAGGTGCTCCTATGTTGAGTGCATAAATATTTACAATTGTTATATCTTCTTCTTGGATTGATCCCTTGATCATTATATAGTGTCCGTCTTTGTCTCTTGTAATAGTCTTTATTTTAAAGTATATTTTGTCTGATATGAGAATTGCTACTCCAGGTTTCTTTTGATTTCTATTTGCATGGAATATCTTTTTCCATTCCCTCACTTTCAGTCTGTATGTGTCCCTAGGTCTGAAGTGGGTCTCTTGTAGACAGCATATATACGTGTCTTGTTTTTGTATCCATTCATCCAGTCTACGTCTTTTGGTTGGAGCATTTAATCCATTTACGTTTACGGTAATTATTGATATGTATGTTCCTATTACCATTTTCTTAATTGTTTTGGGTTTATTATTGTAGATCTTTTCCTTCTCTTGTGTTTCCTGCCTAGAGATGTTCCTTTAAAGTATATTGTTGTGTCTGCATGTATTTGTAATGTATCTAAGGGTGTTTATTTATTTATTTTATTGTTTTGGCTGCATCGGGTCTTAGTTGTGGCACATGGGATCTTCACTGAAGCATGTGGGATCTTTCGTTGCGGCGCACAGGCTCTTTGTTGTGGTGCTCAGGCTCCTCTCTAGTTGTGGCGCGCAGGCTCCAGAGCACGTGGGCTCTGTAGTTTGCCACACGCAGGCTCTCTCATTGAGGTGCACGAGCTCAGTAGTTGTGGCACACGGGCTTAGTTGCCCCGCAGCATGTGGGATCTTAGTCCCTGACCAGGGATCGAACCTGCATCCCCTGCATTGGAAGGCGGATTCTTTACCACCGGACTACCAGGGAAGTCCCTCTAAGGGTGTTATGTTGTATATTTCATTCTGTTTCCTACTTGTTTACACAGCAATATATACTTTTAATTTTTTAAACTTTTTTGTTTTGTAATAATTTCAGACTTAGGAAAAGTTACAAAACTAATACAAAGAATTCTCACATACTCTTCACCCAGCTTCCCCAAATGTTACCATTTTACACAATCACAGTACAATGATCAAAAACAGGAAATTAACATTGTATAATACTATTAATTAATCTATTCACATTTCACCTTGAACTTCACTCAGATTTTACCAGTTTTTCTCCCGTGCCCCCTGCAGTGGAGCACGGAGTCTTAACCACTGGACCACCAGGGAAGTCTCTCTAATTTTCTTTTAATTTCTATTTATCTGATGACTACTTAGTTTGAGCATTTGTTCATGTGCCTGTTAGCCTTATGACTTGCTTTCCTTTTCATAGCCTTTGTAGACCTATTTGCATCTGAAGGCCTCTCCAAAGTTTTACCTTCCGTGGGGGCTACACTGGTGGTCCCAATCCTGCGGGAAGCCTGGATGTCAGCCAGGGATTCTACACACTATACTGTGGGGGACTCACAGATGCCTCTCTGTCTTTGATTTCTTGACCTGTTTGAACAAACTTCCCTAACTCTGGTCCTCAGCACCCCCTTCTTTTCCAAGCCTCCCTTTGGATCAAGGCCATGGTAGAGTCATATTCATGCCTCCCTACTGACCCTTAGAATGCAACTCCTGTGCCCTCCACACACCTCCACTCAGCTCTGTATGTGTCCACAAGCTGTCTTTCCCTCCCCAAAGATAACCTTTTATCAGAAAACTCCAGAGACACCCCACTGTCCAAAATCCCCTGAAAGGTTGCTGTGTGGGGTCCTCTCAGGGGAAGGAGGCACTGTAGAAGCTACCAGCAGAACAAGGCATCCAGGAGGTTTCACTTTTGTCAAGGCCTTGGGCTACCTTTCTGGAGCATAGCATGAGGATAAAACATGGGGCACCTTCTCCTCAAAGAGGCAAGGTTGTATGGGAAAGATGGAAGAACTTCAGAAGAGCCTGGGGCCTGAGTGCCAGGAAACCACAGGAAGGAGGCAGTGGGGCAGCCAGGACAGGGAGAGAGATACCTACGACCTGCAGTGGTTTTTGAGAAATGATGGCCATGGCCCTGGGGCACCTCCACAGCCAGGCCCCTCCCTCATCAGCCTTAGTACCTAAACCCTTCCAGATTACGCCCTTCTGTTCAAAAGTAGACTCTTGGCACCTCCCCGCCATCTTTGACTCCTGCCTTTATCGTGGCTGCCTTCCTCTACTCCTGTCCTTATTTGAACCACTTCCCTCCCTCTGCTGCCCACCCCAGCATCCCACAAAATCCAGATCTAATCACAGGTTTTCTAGGGTGCTTTTTCTGGGTCCAAGTCTCCTTCTTTGTCTCCACTTACCTTCCTCCTCAGGAAAAAAGGAGGGACCTTCTGGCAGGTGCCCAAGGGAAGGGGGCTGGAACTGGAGCATGAAGTGGAAGGGAGTCTCTTCACCTCAAAGGACTGGGTGTCCTCCAACACTGCCTTGAAGCTGCCATCTTTCTGGAGGTCACCATGGTCTGCAGAGCTCACAAATCAAGGCTCTCAGTGACCATGGCCCTATAAAGTATAAAGCCCTGCAGTTTCCCACTTCATCTCCCTCCCACCCTACTTCCAGTGCTTTGGCCATTCCCGGCAGGACAAGCTGGGCCCTGCTGCCTGGTCTCCAGTCCTTAGCTACTGTGGAACCCTCAGGTTGATTCTCCTCTCTCTCCTTATAATCGGGCTCTTCACTCCAGACAGCCCATCACCACCTTCTCTGTGGGATCTTCCTTTACCCCTTCCCTAAGGCACAGAAAAGTGGCAATATTAAGCTATGAAGAATATACAGAGTTGAAATAGAGAGCACAATAGAGGGGGAAAATAGTAGGTTGAATACAGATGAAGAATGAATAAGAGAATTGGAAGAACAGATTGAAGAATTCTCCCAGAAAGCAGAAGAATAAAAATATAGAAAATATTAAGTTAAGAAAACAAAGAGAAATGGAAAATAGAAGGCTAGCAACTTGATAGTAGTCTCAGAAAAAGAGTAAGAATGAATAAACGAGAGGAGAAAATATTTGGAGAATGGAGGTAAATATGCCAGGATTAAACTTTACTGGATATAAAATCAAATTGCAAACATCAATTGTATTTCTGCATATAAACAGATGCAGTTAGAAAATAAAATGTTTTAATTAACATTTAAATGGCATTTAAAGATCAATTATTTAGAAATCTTAGAAATATATCTAACAGAGGATGTGTAAGTCCATTATGGAGAAAACGATATAACTTTTTAAAGAGATTAAAGAAGATGTAAATAAATGGAGTGATATACCATATTCACAGGCTGGTGGACTCAATATTACAAAGATGTCAGTTCTCTTCAAATTGATCTACATATTCAATATAAATCCAATTAAAGCCTAACTTCCTTGATGGGCCGGTGGTAAAGAATCCGCCTTCCAGTGCAGGGGACGCAGGTTCGATCCCTGGTCAGGGAACTAAGATCCCACATGCCGCGGGGCCACTAAGCCCGTGCGCCACAACTATTGAGCTCGTGCGCCTCAACGAGAGAGCCCACGTGCAGCAAACTGCAGAGCCCATGCGTTCTGGAGCCCTCGTGCCACAACTGGAGAGAGAAAACCTACACGCCACAACTAGAGAGAAGCCCGCACGCCAAAACGAAAGTCCCGTGTGCCGCAACTAAGACCCAACGCAGCCAAAGAAATAAGGAAAATAAATAAAAAAAAAAAAAAAAAAAAAAACCTAACGGGTACTCATTGTTTTGTGGAACTTGACTCCAAAATTTATATAGAAATGAAAAAGGCCAAAAATAGCCACGATTCCTGAAGAAGAACAATATGAGAGGTTTTGCTCTATCAGATGATCAGATTTTTAAAATAAAGTTATAATAATTAGGACCATAGTATTGGCACAAGGATAGAAAAGTAGCCCAGTGGAACAAACAGCTCAGAAAAAGACCCATGCATAGCTGCATACTTGATTTAACAAAAATGTGGCACTGGAGAGCAGTGGTACCAGGGCAGTTTTTTCAATAAATGATGTTGGGACAATTGGGTGTCCAAATAGGAAGACAAGCAAACAAACACACCTAAATCAGATGTTTACCTCACATCATATATCTAAAAAATCAAATAATTCACAGACAGATTATAAACCTAAATGTGAAAAGCAAAGAAGATAACATAGGAGAATATATTTTTGACTTTGGGATAGTAAAAGATTTTTTAAACAAGACACCAAAATTACTAATGATAAAAGGAAGGGATTGATAAAATGGACTACATTAAAAATAATAACGTATTTTCACCTAGAAACACTATAAACGGTGCAAAGGTAAACTACAGAATGGGAAAAGATATATTTGCGTCACGTAAAATGGTCAAAGATTTCATATCCAGATTATAAAATGAAATCCTACAACTCAACAAAAGATCGATAATCAATAGAAAAATATTTGATGGGGAATTCCCTGGTGGTCCAGTAGTTAAGACTCCACGCTTTCACTGCAGAGGGCCTGGATTCAGTCCCTGGTCAGGGAACTAAGATCCCACAAGCTGCCAGAAAAAAATTTTAATTAAAAAAAAGAAAAAGAAAGAAAAATATTCGAAAGAGTTGAAGGAGCACGTCACAAGAGAATATCCAAATGGCCAGTAGGTATATGAAAAGGTGCTCAATTTCATTAGTTATCAGGGAAATGCCAATTTAAACTACATGAGATACTATGCTCCTCAGATTGGCAAAAATTAAAAATCGACAGTACCAAGGACTGGTAAGGATGTGGAACAACAGGGCCTCTTATACTCTGCTGAACCTAAAGTTGCTCTAAACAATAAAGTCTATATTACAAAAACAAGAAATCTCTGTATTTCTTCTAGTCACTGGACTGATGTAGCCTGAAATCAGACATAAAGCCAAATCCTGCAGGTTGCTGAATTACAGTGCCGGTTGAATTCACAAGATCTCCAGGTCTCTTATGTGAAATAAAAGTCTGCTGGTTGCTGGAAGAATGGGACCTTGGGAATTGGAATTGGAACATCAAGGTTGATTTGGATCGACCTGAGTTCCCTAAACACCAGCCCCCACTGAGTCCCCCTTGGTGGCAGAGGGAGCCCTTCCTCCCCAGTCTAATGGGGCTGGACCTGCATGACTTGGGGACCCTCTAAGGATTTTGCTAATCTTTCTCAGGATCCATTCATATCACCCCTTGGTGCCTCCATACCCATTACTGGATTCAGATTCCTGCATGTCCCGGGGAAAATAGAGTCAGACCTGTGAGGAGAAAGCCTAATTTATGTTGGCAGAAACCTCAGTGATATATGTGGGAATTGATTCTATGCATGATAGATCAGAGAGAAATAAATGTAATTTTAGATTGGGCCAAACGTTTTTTATTGTGGTAAAATATATATAACATAAAATTTGCCATTTTAACCCTTTTCAAGTGTACAGTTAGGTGGCATTAACTATATTCACAATGTTGTGCGACCATCACCATTATCCGATTCCAAAACTTTTTTTTATCACCCCAAGCAGGCACCCATTAAGCAGTAACTCCCGCCCTTAGCTCCTGGTAACCTTTAACCTACTTTCTGTCTGTATAAATTTGCCTATTCTAGATATTTCATATAAGTGGAACCTTAAAATATTTGTCCTTTTTTGTTTGGATTATTTCCCCTAGAATAATATTTTCAGGGTTCATCCATGTGGTAGCAAGTCTGAACTTCATTCCTTTTTTATGGCTGAACAATATTTCAGTATTTGTATATACTACATTTTGTTTACCTGTTCATCTGTTGATGAACACTTGGGTCATTTCCACCTTTTGGCTATTGTGAATTACAGTGAATGAATATTGGTGTACAAATATCTTTTTGAGTCCCTGTTTTCGATTCTCTTGAGTATATACCTAGGAGCGGAATTGCTGGGTCATATGGTAATTCTCTTTAGCTTTTTGAGGAACTGCCAGGCTGCTTTTACACAATGGCTGCATCATTTTACATTCCCACCAGCAATGTACAAAGGTTCCAATTTCTCCACATCCTCTCCGATGTTATTTTCTGATGATGATGATGATTATGGCCATCCTAGTGGGTGTGAAATGTTATCTCATTGTGTTTTGATTTGCATATCCATAATAACTAATGATGTTGGGCAACTTTTCATGTGCTTGTTGGTTATTTATATATCTCCTTTGGAGAAATGTCTATTCAAGTCCTTTGCCCATTTTTAAATTGGGTTGTTAGTCTTTTTGTTGTTGAGTTGTAGGAATTCTTTATATATTATGGATATTAAACCCTCATCAGATACGATTGGAAAATATTTTCTTCCATTCTATAGATTGCCTTTTCATTTTCTTGATATTATCCTCTTGATATTGTCCTTTGATGCACAAAAGTTTTTATTTTTATGAAGTCCAATTTATCTATTTGTCCTCTTGCTGCTTGTGCTTTTGGTATCACATTTAAGAACCTGTTGCCAAATCCAAGGTCATGAAGATTTACCCCTGTTTTCTTCTAAGAGTTTTATGGTTTTAGCTCTTGTATTTAGGTTGTCGATCCATTTTGAATTAATAGTATATGGTATGAAGTAGGCGTCCAACTTCATTCTTTTGCATGTAAAAATCCCGTCGCACCAGCACCATCTGTTGAAGAGACTGTCCTTTCCCCATTGAATGGACTTGGCACTCTCATCAAAAACCACTTGGCCATTTGACTTTTTTTTTCAAGATTGTTTTGACTATTGAGGGCCCCTTGAAATTCCATATGAATTTGAGGATTGGCATTTCCACATTTCTGCAAAAAGGCTGTTGGAATTTTGATAGAGATTTTGTTGAATCTATAGGTTGCTTTGGGTAGTATTGACATCTTAATAAAAAATCTTCCAATCCATGAACACAGGATGTCTTTCCATTTATTTAGGTCTCCTTTAATTTCTTTCAGCCATAGTTTATAGTTTTCAATACACAAGTCTTTTGCCTCCTTGGTTAAATTTATTCCTAGGTATTTCTTTTAGATGCTATTGTAAATGGAATTACTCTCAATTTCATTTTAAAACACAGCTGATTTTTATGTGTTGATCTTGTTCCTTGCAGCTTTGCTGAATTTATTAGCTCTAAGCCTTTTCTGCATCTGAAATGCCTTTTCTGCATCAATTGAGATGATCACATAGGTTTTTTTTCCTTTGTTCTATTAATGTGATGTATAACCTTGATCGATTTTCTGATGTTGAACCACTCTTGCATTCCTGGAATAAATCCCACTGGATCATGGTGTATAATCCTTTTAATATGCTGTTGGATTCTGTTTGCTAGTATTTTGTTGAGGATTTTTGCATCTGTATTCATATGGGATACTGGTCTGTAATTTTCTTGTGATGTCTTAATCTGGTTTTGGTAGGGCCAAACTTTTCAGTATGGGTTCACTTATCAGCATTCCTGGATGTACTGTGTTAGCTGAAGCAGCTAGGAGTATTTCTAAGATTTGTCCTATTGATTGATTGAAACCTGGGCTCAACAGTAGCCTATGTTAACTGAAGTTAAGATGCCAGATGTACAATGTAGAGGGAGGAATCCAAATGCTAGTGTCACTGGTGGTATAGTGGTGAGCATAGCTGCCTTCCAAACATTTAGAGCGGTAAGAGTGTTGGAATCAATTCATCATGTGTAACCCATTTAACTAACCCTCTAACTATGTGGACACTCCTTTCACAAAGGCTTTGAGAAATGCATTATGAGGTGTGGCAGAGACTAGCTAGGTGGTCACTAAGCCTGCTTCCTCTTCCTGTTTGGGACAAATTCAGATTACATTTTCCAGCATCCCTTGTGGTTGAATATGACCACTGTCTGAGTTCTAGCTAATGGAATGTGAGCAGAAGTGATGTACACTACAACTAGGCCTAGCTCATTAAAACCTCCCACGTGGTCTTTTCCTCTTCTAGTTGGCTGGGATGGAGATGACAATAGTACAATGGCGACCACGTTTTGAAGATGGCAGACCATCTACACAGAAGGTGCCTAGGACCCTGAATCACCACTTAGAAGAGGGCAGCCCAGCTATTAACAACTGTTTTGGAAGATTGCAGGAGTAAGAAGTAAATTTTATTATCTTAAATTTCACAGATTTTTTTTTCTGTCCCAGAAGCTAACTTTACCTTAACTAATACATAAACATTGCCTCCTTAAAAAACATTGCAGTGGGGTTTTTTTTTCCCTGAAATTTGGGGTCATGGTGAGAGATGGGCCCTCTGATTTCAATGGGGATGATAGGATCACCTTCAGGGACAAGTTGCGTCTGATTCCTATAGTGCATAGCAGAGCCATAGCAGTAATCAGAATGGCGATTTGACCTGTGGGAATCTATAGTGGTGGCTAATTAAATGTGGTTACTCTAGGGCCAAATAGATGGACAGCCTAATAAGGTCCTACTTGATTTATGTAACCAAAAAAATCTAGTCTAGCAATTGGAGGCTTGATCTAGTCCCCAAAATGTAGAGCCCCAGCCTCTCCCCCAGTTCACGGACTGGAGCCCCTCGAATGAAGGGGAGGGTCTACTTACTACACCTTTCACAAGGGTATATGGTGAACTCTCCCTCCTTGCTTTTCCCACAGGAACCTGCAGCCAATGTAATTGTGCCTTGGGGACAGGGAAATACCCAGACCTTTTGAAATAATAGACTGGATACTGGTTCTGAGTTAATCCCCTGTGACCTAGACATCACCATGGTCCACCAGTCAGAGAGGGATAAAGTCATACGTGAAGAGTCAGCCTGAGTCCTTCTCATATTGGGCCCAGGGGATCGCAAATCCCATCCTGTGGTTTGCTGGTTCCTGGACACATTATGGGAATACACATGGTATAGATGGCATAAAGGGTAGGAGAGCTACATATGAAGAACAAAGTAGTGAGTGGAAAGATCAGACTGAGGATCTCTTCTGGAAATCAACAGGTAAGAATAAAGAGATATAAAATATTTTTTAAAAAACTAAAGAAATGGGGGGTAATATTAGAAGTGGCCACATTGTGATAATAGGAATCCCAGACACAGAGAAAGATAAAAATGGAAAAACGGATCTATTTTGTGAATGAATGCTTGGACACAGGACACCATGTGACCTGTGCAAGCTGAGCTGCCATGGCAACATGTGTTAACGGTCCCATCAAGCCATGAGGTTGTCTATGTGCAGCAGCACTCTGCCACCAAATAGAGTAAGCTGCCTGAGCAGGTGGCTCATACTCCCACTGACTGCACTGCCGCCCCTTTCTCACACCTGAGTCTCATGGGGCGTTCCCTGTGACCAGGTGACTCAGAGGCACAATATTCAAGCTTGGTTCACAGATGGTTTTGCATAATATGCTGGCACCAGCTGGACATGTCTAGCTGCAGTGTGGATAGCTCCACTTAGGGTTGATCCTGGGGACAATGGGAAGGGAAATTCTCACTGCCTGGTTGCATAGATGGTTAGAGGTGTAGATACCACTGATTCATGAGTAGTTAGTAATGATTTGGCTAGGTGGTCAAGGACTTGGAAAGAATAGGATTGAAATATTGTTCAAGGAGGAGGTCTGGGGAAGAGGCATATGGATGTCCCTTTTGGAATGGGCACAGAGTGTGAAGATAGTCACATCCCACATAAGTGAGCACCAGAGAGCATCCACTATGGAGAAAGATCTCAATGAGTTGGACAAGATGTCCTGTCCTGTGGATGTCAGCCAACCTCAGTTCCTTACCCAATGGACTCCTGAACAAAATGGCCATGGCAGCATGCGTGGAGTTTAGGCACGGGCTCTATAATACAGACTTTCACCAAGGCCAGTCTGGCTATAACAACTGCTGAGTGCCCAACCTACCGACAGCAGAGGCACACCAAGCCCCGCTATTGGAACCATTTGTCAGTGGCAACTGATTACAGAGACAGTACAAAATGAAAAGAAACCATTGGACCCCCAACATTTTACTGGCAGGAAGCAGACTGGGGAAACTACTCAGCCGCAAATATGTGATACCTTTCATGAAAAAGGAAGAAAGGCACAGAGGGTGGGACCAAGAGCCCAGAAAGCAGAGCCAAGAGCCATGGAGAATTATTCCCAGGCCTTGAAACCTAATCCAGGAACTTCCATGTGCCCAGCGGGATTTCACAATTGCTATAGACCAGTGACTCCTTTGTGTCTCCCATTTCCCCCATTTTTTAAATGGAATGGGACTTCCCTGGTGGCGCAGTGGTTAAGAATCTGCCTGCCAATGCAGGGGACACGGGTTCGATCCCTGGTCTGCGAAGATCCCACGTGCCACAGAGCAACTAAGCCCGTGCACCACAACTACTGAGCCTGTGCTCTAGAGCCCGTGAGCCACAACTACTGAGCGTGTGCACTGCAACTACTGAGCCCATGCGCCGCAGCTACTGAAGCCTGCACGCTCTAGGAACCGCGCGCTGCAACTACTGAGACTGCGCACCACAACTACTGAAGCCCGCACGCCTAGAGCCCGTGCTCTGCAACAAGAGAAGCCACCACAATGAGAAGCCCACACACCGCAACGAAGAGTAGCCCCCGCTCTCCACAACTAGAGAAAGCCTGCGCACAGCAAAAAAGACCCAACACAGCCAGAAATAAATAAAATTAAGAAAAAAAAAAAAGAAATGGAATGTCCATAGCAGTATCCTGTGTCTGTTGCACCATCGTATGTTGGGTGTGTTGGGGACAGATAACTTGTCTCTTAAGTTTCACAGATCTACTGGTGGAAAACAAATAGAACTTAAGGAGCCATACTTAAGGAATACACTGAAGGAGTCTCATTCACACCTGGACCTGATTTAGATGAGATTCTGGACTTTGAGGCAATGCTGTAATGGAATGAGACTTTTTCAGACCTTGGAAAGGGGTGAATGTATTTTGCATGTGGAAGAGACGTGAATCATTGGGGACCAGAGGACAAACTATAGTAGTCTCCAATATGGCCCCCAATGATCCCCACCTCCTGGTATTCACATCCTTGTGTAATCCCCTCCCGAGTATGGTCTGGACCTGGTGACTTACTTACTTCTAGTGAGTGGAATATTGCAAAAGTGGTGGGATGTCACTTCTGAGACTAGGTTATAAAGACTGTGACTTCCATCTTGCATGTGCACAATTTTCTCCCCATGTCCCCCCCACACCCCCGTTTCATCTCACTTGATCAACTCTGTTGAAACAAGTAGCCATGTTGTGAGTTGGCCTGTGGAAAAGTCCACATGGCAAGGAAACTGAGGATGGCCTCCAGCCAACAGTTGGCAAGAAACTGAGGCCCTCACTCCAACAACCCACAAGGAACTAAGCCCTGTCAACAGCCACATGCTGAGCTTGGAAGCAGATCCTTCCCCAGTCGAGCCTTGGGATGACTGCAGCCCCAGCTGACACCTTGATTGCAGCCTGTGAGAGAGCCTGAAACAGAAACCCAGCTAAGATGTACCCAGATTCCTGACCTACAGGAACTGTGAGATAAATGTCGTTGTTTTAAGCCATTGTTTTGAAGTAATTTGTTACGCAGTAATACATAACTAATACAGGCAGGCATGGAGGTTATGTACAAGTTCAGCATGTGGACTTCTACCTACCAAGGCCAATCTGGCTATAGCACTGCTGAGGTCCCATCTGCCAATAGCAGAGAGCAACACTGAACCCCTGCTATGAATTATTTCCTGGGGGCAGACTGATTACTTTGGACCCCTTCGCTCATGCAGCACAGGCTGTAAGTTGACAGAGATTTAACGGGAATCCCAGCTCTGCCAGGCTGATATTGCCTGAGCTAGACGCGTTCTTCGTGGAGTCTGTTTCCTGTGTTACGTGACAAGGACTTTGTGAAACATCTCACGTGGAGCTTGGCGCCCAGAAAGTTCACAAGAGGCTTTTCCCTTCCTTTTCCTGGAATGTGCATGCCCCAGGGGCAGGGAATCCATCTGTCTGTCTCCCAATCCCTTTTCTCCCATCATTACAATTTCAGGGCTTCTGGGAAGCATGGTCAGTGTCTACCCCTTCAGGGCCCCAGTGACCATGGACCTCAGACCCCAGGCCCCACTCCCGTGGGGTAGCTAGCACCCTTACCAATGAGCTTTATGCACTGCAAAGGGAACAGAGTGAGACTCCAACTGCTGTTTCTGTCTCCCTCCTTCTGAGCCCAGACTGCAGGCCCCTGACTGGAAGTGGGGGCAGAGGACTCAGGCCGGGGCCTTGCCTTCCCTCTAGGAACTCCCAGTATGGGAACTTGGGGGTGGGAGAGTGTTTCAGGCACCACCTAAGGCACAGTGGGGGCACTAGGGAGGGGGAAGGGGTTGGGGCAGATCCTTAGAGGAAGTGATGTGTCTTCCCATCCCCGTGTCACCTGCAGACTCAGGAGCCATTCTGAGGGATATGGCAGCCTCTGGGAGAATGCAGCAGCAAGGGAGTGTCTCTACAGTAGGAAATGACTTGAGGTGAAGATACTGTGCTCCCCCAATCCTCTTTCTCCTCATCTCCCACTCATCTGGGCCCTCCCAAGGCAGTCACTCCTCCCTTTCTAGGTGAGTGTCTGGGGAAGGGGGACAGATCTGCACCCAGAGCAGGCTCTCTGGAAGATGTCACATTTGATCTGGGTCTTACAGGATGGCGGCCAGCACCACTCCTGCACAGCTCCTGGGATGCACATCACTGTGAGAGATGGGGCAGGACGGTGTGAAGATGGGAAAGGCTGTCTGGAAACCAGTGAGCCCCTTACTCTGGAGGACCTTAGCCTGGGCCTAGTTCTCGAGCCTGGGAGCTGCTGTAGGTCGTAGGCACCCTCTTCCTCTCCTGTCAGGCCACGTCTTCTGGGGACTGCCTCGGGGTGGGAGTGGTAATGCAGCGCTGAGACTGAACCCCTTCCTGTCTCTGTCCTAGCTCTCATATCCCAGTCTCCTCTGAGGTGGTCTCCAACCTTCTTTTCATGCTCAATTCCATACAGGTGGGCAAACAAAAGACCAGCCTTTCCCCGTGGACAGGGGTATCCACTGGCCCCTGCCTCCCCTTACTTGCACAGCCCAGTGGCTCCTGGCCGGATGACTGAAGGAGGCAGGGCTGAGCCAGAAATCAAATCAAAGCCCATCAAAGGCCCCAGCAATCAAAGCTGCTAGAAGTGGGTGAGCTTTCTCACTCACCACTAGGCTCCCATTAACTGGAAACCTTGAGAAGGGGAAGAAGAGGAGCAAAATGAACCCACTGAGCATTCAGATGAGAAAGGGCAGAGTGGCAGTGTACTGGGGCTCCTGGGCTAGGCATCAGGGCCTGGCTATTAGCCTTTAAGCCCTCTGTGCAGCACTTTGAGAGAAAGGAAAGCCCTTGCAGAGCCCGGCATGACGGGAAGCTGGTGGGCAGGCTTAGCAGGGCATCAGTGCTTTTGCTTCCTCCTCTGTATCCTATCACGAGCAGACTCTGAACACACATTAAGGACTACAGAGTGGTTCTTAGCCTTTGGAGGGACAAGGATCCATTTATGAATCTGATGCAACGTCTTCTTGCCAGTAAAACAGATGCATGCAAACCCCCATAAAAACACAAATTCTGGTGATGGTCTCTGATTTTAGAGACCCTAGTCACCTTCATTTAAAGACTTTGGGTCCCAGGAGGGGAAAAAAAATCTGTATTTAAAAGTGAACTCGCCTTGAAACCATTATGCTAAGTGAAAGAGCACAGTCACAAAGGATCACATATTGTATGACTCCATTTATATAAAATGTCCAAAACAGGCAAATCCATATAGATTAGGTGGTAGCCTAGGAGTGGCGGACCAGGGGAGAGGGGTGATGCTTAAGGAGTGTGGCGTTTCCTTTTGGAATGACGAAAATGTTCTAAAACGTTTTGCAGTGATGATTACACAACTAGAATATACTCAAAGCCACTGAATTGTATACTTTCAGGGAGTTAACTGTGTAGCATGTAAATTGTATTACAATAAAGCTGCTTTTAAAAAGTGAACTCGGGGGTTGTAAATTACCATACACCTAGCTTTAGTCCTCATTCACAGAGGCAGGAAGAACCCTTTACGGTGGAGAAACACCAGGGAAGGGTCCCTGGAAGACCCAGCATACGGGTCCGACAGGAAAGCATTCCAGAATGAGATTACATGGGGGGTGGGGGAGTGGTGGTAGTGGTGTTAGGGGCACCGACCCCCTGTGCAGTCGAAGATCTGCAAATAACTTTAAAGCCCGTCCTCCATATCATCCTCGGATTTGACCCACCGAGGATAGTACAGTAGTATATATTTATTGGAAGGAATCTGCGTTTAAGTGGACCTGCACAGTTCAAACCCATTAAGGGTCAGCTGTGTGTGTGTGTTGTGTGTGTGTGTGTGTGTGTGTGTGTGTATGTATTTTAAGGGCAGTGAAGCATCATGGATAGTTTTAAGCAGGATAGAAACATCCCTCTGAATCACTGAATTGTACATTTAAAACAGGTAAATTTTACGGTGTATAAATTATACCTCAATCAAGCCGAGAAAGAAAACAAAAAACCCCTCTGGAGGCTTGAAGAGGATAGACTGGAAGGCATAAAGTTGGAGGAGGCTGCGGCAGGAGTGTAGTGAGAGGTGCCAGGGCCTATCTGTTGGGAGATGGGGAAAACTGGCTCAGGGGTAGAGTGGGAGGAGACTTGGGATGTCTTGCCCATGGTTAAGGAGAACCTGGTAGAACTCAGTTTCAGAACCCAGAGCTCCCTGGCTTCAGCCCTCATGCTCCCACCAGCACTGCAGCTCCTCCACTGACAGGTAATGGAGACACTGTTCTCCCCCACCAAAGAGAAATGCACTTCAGAAACATGTTTCCAAAAAATGTTGCTAAGGGTTTTATTTCTAACAAGAGGAAAATAATAAAATAAAATTAAAATAGGCTTCAGTTGGAACCAAGTTTCTTGTTTTGCTTTTTTTTTCTTTTGAACAAATTAATTACACACCAACAATCTTCTTTTATTACAACATGAACCCAGAAGGAGGAAAGGAGACAGGGCAGGACATGGAGGGAAGATCAAGGTGGTAGTGAGGACAAGCACCAAAAGCTTTCTTCAGATCACAGGGAGCCCTGCTCTGCTCCCCAACCAAACTCATTTAAAATAAAAAACTGTGAGCACAGCTATGTGAAGTTTCCTCCTCCTGGGTGGAACAGTCAGGGGAAGGGAGGAGAAGGAGGCAAAGGGAGGAGGGAGGAGGGAGGAGGGAGGAGGGAGGAGGGAGGAGGGAGGCAGGAGAAGGGGGGAAGGAGGAGAAAGAGTGAGAGGGGGAGGTGAGGTTAGTGTAGCATGGCCTGGCGAGGGCCACAACTGGGGAGAGAAGGGAGAGGAGATTCCCCCAGTTTGCATATGCACTGGCCGTGTCTCTGGAATGGTGCTGGCCCAGCCCCAGCCACCCCCCTGCCCACCTGCCCATCTGTCTATCTGCCTCAGGTGTCTGGGAATGCTGGTTAGAGGCTACCAGGGAGGGGGGACTCCAGGGGCCGGCCCCCAGGAGCTGAGGTCTGAACAATACCTTGGAGTCAGAATATAAAAGTCAAGGGGCTCGGGGATGGGCTGGGGTGGGGGGGTGGCCATCCCCCCTACTCGCCCACCTCCCAAGAAGCAGGCCTGATGGTCAGAAAGAGGATCCTTGAGGCCAAGGGGTCTCTGTTGGGGTCTGTGCTAGGCTCAGCCACTGTCACAACTGTTGCTGAGGCGGCTGCTGCGGGCAGGGCACGTGCAGCCGGGGAGTCAAAGTGGAGAAAGGGGCCGAGGAGCCTGAACTGGCCCCTAGCGCCGGCTCCAAGCCATTCTGGTTCTCCTGGGTGCCGGGGCTGTCAGTGGTGGGCAGGGGTGGGCCCTCACCCCCAGTCTCCTCCTCCAGCTCCTCCTCCTCCTGGGCCTCCTCAGCCTCTGGCCCTGAGCTCCGTACCCTCTTTGGCTCTAGCTCCTCTCGGGCTGGGTCATCGCCCTCCCCACCCCGATCCACCTTCCGCCGCCGCCGCCTCTCCAGCGCCCGGCCCCGTGCTCGGCTCCCATGGCGCTCTGCCTTCTCCAGCTGTGATCACCAATGGGCAAAAAGAGGTGCGGGACAGTGGTCAGGCCTGGGCTCCCTGCCTGCTTGGCCTGACCTCCCACCCCTGCCCATGATCCCTCCTCTCCTCACCTCCAGAAGTGTGCGGATCCGCTCCAGGTTTGGAGGCTGCCCAGCCTGCAGCAGCTGCCAGATGCTGTGGTTCTCATCCAGGGTCACCTCAAGCAGATCCCCCTCCAACATGAGCTCCTCCAGGGGGGCCCGGGTTGCCTCAGGCAGCTCCAACACAGGGCCAGTCAACTGTGGCAACAGCGAGGACAGCAGCTCCAGGTCTGAGGGGTTGCGGGGACAAGCTGGGTTAGAGGCTGCTCCCGGTCGTACCCCCGACCACGACAGAGCCGAGGACCACGTGGGTCACTCTGGTGAGATCCAGTAAACAGCCTACCCACACCTAAACCTACCTCTCTTACCTGAGCCCTCCCCCGGGGCTACCTTCTCAGGACTGGTCATGCTGTCTCCATTCTCCAGCAACCCCTGCACCTGCCGAAGAGAGCAAGGACAGGTAGCGGTAACTGAAGAACCAGGCCTGATTGCTCCCCCACAACCTCAGACTTGGGACCCTCCACCTCCGGGAGGAGGACAGACACAGGCTGCCGGCATGGAGCATTGCAGGGATCTGGAGAGGAGGCAGAACGGGGCAGGGAGGCCAGGCCAAAGGAGACCAAAAGTCAGAGAGCAGGGACAGGGCTGGAGCCTAAGTAAGGGCAAGGGCTAGGAGACAGGAATTTGAGGGCGAAAGAGCTGGGCTGTGCAGCTCACCTTAGGCATATCCTTGCCACTGCCTTCTCTGAGAGGGTCAGAGGCAGGGGCTGAAGGGTAGGTAGGGGGCTCCTCGGGCCTGGGTTCAGCCTGCAGCCGCTGGCGAAGCTCGGCCAGCCGTCCCAACAGAGCAGTCACATCCTCAGAGGCCAGAGCCTGCCTGGCACGGCCTTGCCAGCTGATGGCCCTCTCTGTGAGGCACTGCAGGGCCTCACCCTCAGGCAGCCGCACAGGCAGTCTCTGCAGCGCTACCAGCAGTGCCAGGATGGTCTCCAGGCGTGGGCGCCGTGAGCGCATGCACAGCGGACACAAGAATTTGGTGTCCCACTCCCACCAGGCCAGCAGTGGGGATGAGGTGGGACTGGGCCTTGGGGAACTGAGGAGGCGGGGTACCGACACACATCGCCCATGGAACCAGTCCTGACACAGGTCACACTGTAGAGCTCCCACCCCGGCTGGCACCTGCCCACACACACAGATGGAGGATGCAGAGGAAGCTGTGGTCGATGATGCCAGTGGACTGGGCTTGGCGGAGTTGGTGCGACGCAGCTGCAGAATTCCCTCCTTCTCCTTCTGTTCCCCCTCCTTGAAGGCCACGATCTGCCGTGCCCAGGACAGGGGAGGAGAGGTCAGCACCCCAACCCTCCTTCTCTGGCACCATGAATACCCCACTCCCAAACCAGGAGAACTAAGGCCCAGGGAGCAAGTGGTCTGCTCATGGCCACCTGGCTCAGACACTGTCGTCACCAGGCTCTTCTCCCCATCTGGGCCCAAGCTCCTTACCACAGAGCCTGGGTCCCTGAGGTCCTGCGCAGACAGCCCCAGCAACTCTGTGTCAGATTTGTACAACCCCAGCTCCTTCTCCATCCACCGGCTGCGCTTGGTGCTGTCTGAGCCGGCGTCTGCACACGGGCAGAGCACCTGAGGCAAGCAGACAGAGGAGGAATGTCCAGGCTTCCCCTCACTCCCACCCCCTCCCTCCCCTGCCCAGCACCCCCCAAAGCCCCACTCATATGAGCTGTCTCACAACAGCTGGGCCAGAGGCAGGAGAGGCTGTGGGTCAGGGTCCTAGGCCTCACTCACCTCCAGCAGAGTGTAGCAAGAATTCTTCTTGAGAAAGGTCTTGGAAGCCTTCTCCCTCCAGGAGTGCGCCGTCAGTACCTGCAGCTCTAGCTGTCTCAGCTCCTCCAACCCCACAGGTAGGTCCCGGCCAACAGCCACCAGGCCCTCCAAGTCATCCAGGCAGGGGTAGTGATCACCATTCTGGGACAGGGGCAAGAGAAAGCTCAGTTCAACTTGCCAACATCTATGATGCTACTCTGTGCCTGGCCCTGAGCTGGGAAGACAGACTGGAATCACAGTCTTGAGGCAGAAAAAAAAGGGATCATCCTAAGGAAGGCACACCCACCTGGCTCTCTCTTACAACTCGTACATCCATTGGCTCAGCCTCTGGATATCCAGTCAGTCCCCAGGACCATCAGACTAGTTATTTTGTTGTGGTTTGCCTCTTCTATCCTCCCTGCCCCCCACCATTCTCATCCTAACCAGCATCCTATCTTCCCTCAGGCCAGCCTTGCAACCCTTCTTCACACTGCTCACCAAGCACGTTTTGCCTCCTCACAATGTGCTGTGACCCCTTCCTCTCTCTAGCCAACCCAACTCAACCCAGCACAACGCAATGTATGCCATCTCTCCCAGCTGGACTGAAGGTGTCGGGTGAAGCGGGCGGGGGAGGGCAACAGGGTCCTCACTTGGATCTCGTCCACATCAGCAATCCAGGCCCGGGCCTTAGCAAGAGCCTCCTTGAGAGCCTGGATGTTGGGCAGGTGAACAGGGATGTTTTCTGCCTCATGAATTATGGCCTCAAGCGTGGCTGGTGGATGCTTCTGCCTAAAGGTAGGGAAAAGAGAGGCCTCAGTGTGGGGTGGTCTGCCTGACCAGAAGCCCAGCCTGACTTCCAGATACAGCGGTATGAGCCCCTGGGGCTGCTGCTTGGGCCTATTTGCTTGTATTTTGCCTACGCGTGGCTGTCAGTCCCTGCTTGCTGCAGATTGCACGCACCCAACTTCTGCCATACCTCCATGCCTCTGCTTGTCCACCAGTCTGTCAGCCTGTTGGCAGTGCCTACACACACAACCTGCAGTATTAACCTGGTGCTGCAGTTTGCCAGATTGTCCCATGCATGGTGTCTTTCTACTGACACCTGTCCATCTGCCTTTTGGTACTTGTGCTTGTGAGTGTGTGCACACGTCAGCCTGTGGAGCTAGTCCTCTATATAGCTCTGTATCTGTCCATCTCTGCTTCTCCGTAAGACTCTCTCTACCTCTACGTGTAATATGGAGTTTAAAAAAAAAAAAAAAAAAGATAGGAGTCTGGTGCCGAAGGCCACCCATGGGAATCATCTTCAGCTTCTCTGCTAAACTTTGAAGGTTGCGGTAGAGCAGGGAGGGGAAGAAGCTAGACCCACCTGGCCTCCAGGCAGAGATGGGCCTTCTCCTCCCAGCGTTCAGCGATGGTCAGTAGCTCCTGCAGTTCAGCTCGGGCCTTGTCCACAGCAGGGCTAGGGGCTACACTGGCACCCGCGACCAACAGTCCCCGCATGACAGCCAGGGTGCCCCTTCGGGCTGAGGGGGCCAGTGTGCGTTTCATCTCATCCAGCCATCGCGCCTGTTCCACCTGCCGCTGGAGCTGCTGGGCCTCAGGTACCTCCACCCCCAGCTGCCGCCCTCTCTCCAGCAGGGACTGCAGGAGCCCCGGACTGGAGGGCAATGAGGCCAGGGCCTCACGGGCTTCAACCTGGTAGGCTTCCACCTGTTCCAGAATACCCTACCAGGACACAGATAAAGAACAAACTCCTCAGCAGGGCTCACACAGAAGTCCCACCACCACATACCCCTGCCCTACCTACCTTCTTACCCCCCAGTATTTGCGAGGAGAGCCTAGCACGGGCTGGGCTCTCTTCCTTTGCCAGGCCCTAAGCAGTGGTTCCCAACACTCACTGCCTGATAGAATACCCTGTGGCATCTGTTAAAATGCAGATCTCTGGGTCCACTCCTTGAGATTCTTAATAGGGGTTGGTCAGGAGCCTGTGCTTTATTTAAGTCCCCAGAGGATTTTGATGTATAGCATCAGGAGACCCTCTGTCCTAAAGATGCTCTGCTATACTTGGCCTTCTCACAATCTCTACACTCATACTGGTGTCCACTGCCCTCTCCATCCCACTTCTCTACCTTCCTGAACTTGACTCAGCTTTCCAGGCCCACAAACATCCTTGTTACTTCCTTTCTCCTCTTCCACCTCCACCAGGAAACCTTCCCTTGACTATGCATCCTGTACCTGTACCCTTGTCACCTGTCCCTCAAATCCCATTTCTAAGAGGCAATTTGCTAAAAACCCGTTGCCTCCTACCTCCCGTTATTCTCACACGTGCATCCTGTCTTGCCCAAATACTTGCAACTTTTGAAAGAAGCCAAGAATGGCCTGCTGCTCAGGTCCCCCAATCCCCCCCGATCCCTCAGCAGCACTTCAAGTCCACCCTTCCTCACCTTGACATCCCCAATCTGGTGCATGGCACAAGGCAGGTTGTTCATCTGGTCCAGAAAGGCCCGGAGCTCAGCCAGGGTCATCTGTAGACCAGCCACCCTGTAGGGGCTATGGAGTTTCACATGTAGGGTTTCAAGTCCAAACCCAGTCCCCTCCCTCCATCTCTGTGCTAAGGCCCAACACCTTTCCTCATCCCTGCCCACCTTGACCTCTCATACTTCACAGTTCCCCACAAATGCCCAGGTTAGAGGGAGGGTTTTAAGATACATGCAAGTTCATATGATGGGGGGAAAGAATTAGAAGAGAGGAATATAGTATATATTTGGTGGGGGAAGCTTAGAAATTGATGGTAACAGAAGCTGGACAATTTTAATCCATCTTCTACTGTGAACTCTATGATCAGTTTATGCTTCTGTGTCCTTTTCTTGTCCCTAAACCTCCCACAACACCTCCCTGCCCACAAAATCCCTCGGCCTGTCTGAAATCAGTACCTTCAGGTACTGATAAAAAGAAACATTCCTAGTTTTCTTAGCACTGAGGCGCTCCCCTCCATTCTAGTTGCCTGGCCTCCTTGCCCTCCCCAACGCCTCCAACTGCAGTGCTTGTCAGCTTCCTGCTGATGTCATCTGCCTAATGGTACTCAGAGTCCACCCCTCCCCCCGCCATAGTCCTTCTCCTAGGTGCTGGCTCCTCAGCAGGCTACCTGTGCCCAACGCCTCAAGCTGCCATACCCAGCTTCCTGGCCGCTGACCAGCCCCAGAGCCCGGGACACGCAAGCCTCTGCCTCGCTCAGGCAGTTCTTTAGTCGCTGCAGCAGCTCACTGTTAGGAAATCTCCGCTCACGGGCCTCAGACTCTAGTGCCCTCAGCTCTTCAAGGCCTGGAGAGAGAATGAGAGCAGCAAGGAGTAGGCAGTATTGAGTAAAGGCAGAGGAAGGGGGTGGGGGAGTACAGAAGAAAAGGGAATAGAACTTGCCTGTGGAGTCCCTCCGTCCCCCCATCACTCACTGCGCTTCCGCCCATCCTCCACCTCCAGGGCCACTCGCACTTTGTTGGCCCAGGTGTCAAAGGACTCAGCCCGGACCTTCAGCTTATGGAGCATGGCAGGGAGCTCATCCAAGGTGTACCGATATCTGGAGGAAGAGGTCACGGAAGAGCACATCTGGCCCAGTTCTGCATCCCCCTCCTCAGCCCACTTCCTCCAGGTAGGCCCCCTGCTCACCGCAGGTACTGCCGGCTACTGGAGCACTTGCAGAGGTCATTGATGTGGGAAAGGCAGACAAGGCCGTCTGGGCAGTCATAGCAGGCTAGGGCTGATAGAAAGCACGTGGTCTTGCACTTGATGCACTGACGCTCATCATCCGGGAGCAGCTCAAAAGCCTCTCGCTCAGCTTCCGTGATGCCCTGGGGGTGTTCATTATATAGAACAAGAAGAGGGCTGCAGAAACCCCTAACTCAGCCACCACTGAGCCCCACAGTAGACTCACTGAGCCCCATATTAGACTCAAATCTGTGCTAAGAGCTGTGGGGGAGACAAAACTCCACAGAGCACACTGCCTTTGTGAAGTCCAAACTCTCAAAGCTGGGGGAATCACATGAAGCAGGGTAAGATCAGTGTGGGCTGAGAGGGAGAAAAATCAGGTAAGATTCAGATCAGCAGAAAGGACCTTCGGGGTGAGAGAAGGTGAGGAAAGTGGTGGACCAAGGCACCAGAGAGATGGCAATATGTGGAAGTGGCCAAGAGAAGTGCCATGTACTGGGGAATAATGCTAGCTTCCAGGCACTCAGTGCCCACTGTGTTCCAGGCACTGTGCTGGCTGCTTTATCAGCACACTGCACACACATCTATAACTTAGAGAAATAAACTCTACGTGCTTGTGTTCAGTGTTTAAAGATACAATTTTTCCCCCCAAAAAAACATGGCCTCCAAACCTAAGCCAATGACTTTATCTGTTGATTAGATGAAGAAAAAGCAATCCCTTCCAAAAATGGAGGAAAAGCCAGCTATCTTGGAGTAACTGAAAGACAATATAATGCTATACATTATGGGCAATTTTAGGGATTTTAGAGGGAAATTTTGATTCTAACGTTTTTGTCTTCTATACCAACCTAACTTCTGCATAAGTCCATTGTACATTACAAATCCTGCTCTGCCACAAATGCGCTCTGCACATTACAAATCCTGCTCATAAGATGAGTCCACTGCACATTACAAACCTAGCTGCGTTGATATTGAGTAAATTATTTAAACCTCTCTGTGTTTCAGTTTCCCTACTTTGTAAAATGGAGACAACAGTACTATCTTCATTGGGTTGTTATGAGAATTAACAAAGGTAAAGTGACTAAGGACTTAGAAAAGTATCTTAGCACTTAGAATAGTGGAACTACAAAAGGCCCTGAAGAGCCAAAGTAATCTTGAGAAAGAAAAACAAAGCTGGAGGTATGAAGTTTCCTGATTTCAAACTATATTACAAAGCTATAGTAATCAAAACAGTATGGTAATGGCATAAAAACAGACCAATGGAACAGAATTAAGCCCAAAAATAAACTCTCGTATATACAGTTAACTAATATTTGACAAGGAAGCCAAGAATACTCAATGGGGAAAGGATAGTCTCTTTGATAACTGGTCCTGGGAAAACTGGATAATCATATGTGGAAGAATGAAACTGGACCTTTATCTTGTATCACTCACAAAAATTAACTTGAAATGGATTAAAGACTTAAACATAAGACCTGAAACCATAAAACTCTTAGAAGAAAATACAGGGAAAATGCTCCTGGACATTGGTCTTAGCAATGATTTCTTGTACATGATACCTAAAAAGCACAAGCAACAAAAGCAAAAATAAATAAGTGGGACTACATCAAACTAAAAAGCATCTGCACAGCAAAAGAAACTATCAACAAAATGAAAAGGCAACCCATGGAATGGGAGAAAATATCCGCAAACCATCTATCTGCTAAAGGGTTAATATCCAAAATATATAAAGGAATCATACAACTCAACAGCAAAAAACCAAACAACCCGAATAAAAATTGGGCAAAGGACCTGAATAGATGTTTTTCCAAAGACGACATACAAATGGCCAATAGGTACATGAAAAGATGTGCAACATCACTAATCATCAGGGAATGCAAATCAAAACCACAATTATCACCTCACACCTGTCAGAATGGCTTATTATCAAAAAGACAAGAGATAACAAGTGTTGGAGAGAATGTGGAGACAAAGGAACCTTTGTGCACTGTGGTGAGAATGCGAATTGGTGCAGTTGCTTTGGAAAACAGTATGAAGGTTCCTCAAAAAATTAAAAATAGAACTACCATATGATCCAGCAATCCCTCGTCTGGGTATTTATCCAAAGGAAATGAAACTAGGATCTCAAGGAGATATCTGCACTCCCATGTTGACTGCAGCATTATTCACAATAGCCAAAATATGGAAATAACCTAAGAGTCCATTAGTGGATGAACGGATAAAGATGTGGGGGGGGTGTGTGTGTGTATACATACACACACATATAAAATGGAATATTATTCAGCCATAAGACATAAATCCTGCCATTTGTGACAACATGGATGGACCTTGAGGACATTATACTAAGTCAAACAAATCAGACAAAAAAAGACAAGTATTATAGGATATCACTTATATATGGAATCTAAAAAAGCCAAACTCATAGAAACAGAGTAGTGGGAGTCCCCTGGTGGCCTAGTGGTTAGGATTCTGGGCTTTCACTGCCGAGGCCTGGGTTCAATCCCTGGTCAGGGAACTGAGATCCTGCAAGCCGGCTTGCAATGCAGCCAGAAAGAAAAAAAAAAAGAAAGAAACAGTAGCATGGTGGTGGCCAAGGGCTAGGGAGGTAGGGAAAATATGGAGACGCTGCTCAAAGGATACAAACTTCCAGTTAGAAGATAAATAAGTTTGGGGGATCCAGTGTACAACATGATGACTATAGGAGAGGAAATAAGAATAGGTGCTCAACAAATATTTACTGATATTGGCTCTAATCTTCAGATAACGATACCTATTTCACAGGCCTGTCTCATTTTGCTAAGGAGGAAACTAAGGCTCAGAGAGAGTAACTTGCCCAAAGTGAGAATCTGACTGCAGCTTATTTTGATTCTGAAGCCAGAGAATGCTGCTCAAAGGATGAAGCCCCTAGGTATTCTTGGTTCATGGACTCCTTTGAGAACTGGATGCAAGCTATGAGCCCTCTCCCCAGAAAAGGACTCAAACACACACACACAATCTTTCACAGAATTTACAGGGTCCAGAACCCTTCTCCTTAGGTAAGGGCCAAGTGTAGAGAATTCTGAGTGTTAGGATGGAAACATCTTTTCCCACCTTGCTTTGACTCCTTCTGTAGTGTAGCACAGCCCCAGAGTGATCATTCAATAACAGCAGCACTGAACAGAGAGAGCAAATGATGCCTAGAAAAGCCCAGGGGCTCACCAAATAATACCACAGACTGACAGGCCCCAGACTTCCAACACTTACCATAGCTGCAATTCTCCTTACAACCCATGCTCATAGGAAAGTTATAAATGAGCTTTAAAATAAGAAAGTATTACCCTAAATTTTCTTATTTTAAGAAAAGGGATCCAGCAAGGGATTCCTCAGGACCAGCATTCCTTTGTAATCCTATGGAGGACTCTCACTAAGTCAACTCCCTAACTGGGCAAGTTTGGAGCTTTAAGAAGGCAGCTGAACTACATGAACAGCGGTCCCACTCATCTACAAACAAAACTGGCATGCTATGAGAAATCTATTAAAGGAAGACCGCCTTCTACTCAGTAATATTAACCTAGTTTGAGCTACTGAACTATATGAGTGTAATAAAATGGCATTTCTTAAGAAATGTTCCATATTTCTATCATTTTCTTCATGTACTAGTATTACAATAGCAACTGCTACACTGCAAGTGGAGCAATAGATGCTTTGACATAAATCACCTTACTCAAGCTTTACAACCACCCTGCAAGTTAGGTATTTATTCCCATTTTACAGAGTGGGAAAGTGAGACTATGAGAGGTTAAGTAACTTGAAAAGGTTATCCAGCTTACCAGCAAGTGGGGGTTTCATATGTCAGTTGGTCCTGGGTTATTTAAATAATGATGCAATAACATCATTAGCAATAACAGCACCTGCTATGGGTCACTTACTTAACAAACATCTTAAATCCACTCAACTATCCCAAAAGATAAGCACTATTATCATCCCCATTTTTTTTCAGATGGGGATACTGATGCTCAGTGAAGTAAATTAACTTACTAACAGTTATTAGTAAATGGTAGAGAATGGAATTGTAGTTTCCAATCCAGATGCGTCTAGTTCTTTTCACTACTCCCCAAGAGGAGAGGCTACATCTTCTACTTCTTCCTCCCCCCCACCTCTGCCAGACTAGGGTACCCAATCCAGGGCACTCTCCCCACCACCCACCTTCTCTAGCAGGGCCTTTCGTAGACGCCGCTCCTCCTGCACCATGATGAACATCTCCTTGTGCACAGCTGCTGCCAGGTTCAGGTCCAGCTTCTCTGGACAGGCAGCCATCTTGCAGATGAGTTCCTCATGGGAGAAGACACAGTATCTTCGGAGCCGGCGGTAGTGCTCAATGCACTGGCGCCCAGCCGGCAGCTGTGGACAGGTTCAAGGTTGAGTATGGCCAAGTCCGGAGGCGATGGTGCCTCAGCCTCCCCACAACCCTCCTGCTTCTCCCTGCCATCCCATCACACTCCAGACTCACCCAGTCAGCAGTGCAAAAGTTGACAGCCTCAGCAAAGTTGTAGCCTTGGTTAAAGCCACTGTGGTAAGCACGAGGGAAGGTAATGACAAATTCTCCTGCACACTGGTTTGTGCGGACAACCTGAGGAAGAAAAGCCAAGGTCATTGAGACAGAGATCTAAGTGCAGGGTCCTTAAGGAGAGGAAGGAAAGTCTCAGGGAACACAGTCTGACAACAGATTCCCAGACCCTCCAACTCCGAAAGAAAGGACCATTGGTCTCTGCTCTCAAGGTTTTGATTTGTGATGACAGGAAAATCTGAGTCAAAAGCAGGAAATGTACATACCAAAATATTTCAACTTCCCTAATAAGTTTTTAAAAATTCAAAATATCACTTTTCATTAAGCTGGACATGTTTTTTCATTAATTTTTGTTACCAGTCATGTAAGCAGTTTCAAGAGCCAAGTGGTTCTACAAGATTTGTTACAAAATCAGCAGACCCTGCCATTCTCCATTCCCCAGAGCCATTCATTTTCACCTCTTCTGATTATTTTGGCATTCACCTTAACAATCCTAAATAACATGCCTCTAGCCTGTATTAAAAATAGCCTCCTACGTCTCAATTTGCTTAGTTTTCTGTGCATGTATTAGTAATTTAATCCCAACCTTTTGGACAAGTGTCCAACTCTCCTCTCTCCTATCACTTTTCACCTTTCTGTAGCAGTCTCTCATGGAGCCTTATGACATATGTTTCAATTGGGACCAGCTGCCCTCCCTGGATTGTCACTCTCCCATGACAGATCTCCTGTTTCCTAGATCCCATGTCTTCCTCTTTCTTGGTTTGTTCCTTTGCTGTGCTTAAGCACATCGTCCAACAGCTTCCTGAGAAACGGTGGGAAGAACTTTTTAAAAAAATGCCTCTATTCTACTCTCAACCTTGATAATCTGACTGCACATAAAATTCTAAGTTGAAAATCATTTTAAAAAAAAAAAGAAAGAAAAAATAATTTTGAAGGCACGGCTCTAGTCTTCTGGATTCCAGTGTTGCTTTTGAAAAGTCTAAAGCTGTTCTGACTCCTAATGTTTTGAATGAAACCTGTTTTCTCTCTCAGAAAGCTTGTAGGAGTTTTCTGGTCACATTGTTTGATATGAAAATTCACCAGATATACCTTGGCGTGGATCTATTTGCATTCATGTACTGGGTAGGCCCTCTGATTCTGGAAACTGTCGTTCAGTTCAGTGAAATTTTTTTGAACAATTTCTTAAGAATTTGATCCTTTCAGTTTTCATTTATTCTCTTTTCAGAGAGAATTATTTGAATATTGAACCCCCAGAACAAATTCTCTAACTTTCTCTACCTTTTTCCATCTTTATCTTTCTATTCTATTTTCTGGGAGATTTCCTTCACTGTTTATCTTCTAAGCTTTTTATTTTTTTTTTCGTCTTCCACTTTTGCTATCTTAATTTTAATTTTCGTTCTCAGCATGTTCTTTTAAAATAGCATCCTGTTCTTATTTTATGTTTGCAATATATGCTCATCTCTGAAGGTATTAATAAGGTTTCTTTTCCTTTTCTTTTTGAAGTTTACTTCTTCCTGCCTAGGCTCTGTTTGTCCAAGCTGCTTTTTTACCATTTGGTTCTACTTTGTTTATTCTAGAGTTTTCTCAGTTGTCTGTTAATCTGTGGCTATCTAGTTATATTCAAGAGTAAGAAATGAAAAGGCTGAATGGAAGTTCTGAGTACAGAGGTGAAGTCTGTCAACTGTGAGCCACTGTAGAGTGAAGCCACTTAGTTTGGGAAACTCTAGGTCTTTCCTTTTGGGCCAGTCAGATTCCCCCGAGAAAACTCTCCTATTTTTTTGCCTGAAGGAAAAAGGTCTGGCTGCTATTGTTCTAAGAGCCAAGTGGAGGAAGATGGCTGGGAACCTCAGCATTCAGTAAGTATACAATGAATCCTACTAGTTTCACTATACTTCTGCTCTCAACTATACCTAGAAGACCTCAACCCAGAGATTTATTTCAACCTCTTTGAAAGTAAATCTCACAGTGTTTTGCTAGAGTGAGGGAGGGTCACATTTCCAGATGCCCAGTGTGGGTGGGGATCCCATAGCTGCTGCTTTTTTTTTTTAAATTAATTAATTTATTTATTTTTGGCTGCTTTGGGTCTTCGTTGCTGCGCGTGGGCTTTCTCCAGTCGCAGCAAGCGGGGGCTACTCTTTGTTGCGGTGCTTGGGCTTCTTGTTGCGGTGGCTTCTCTTGTTGCGGAGCACAGGCTTTAGGCGCGTGGGCTTCAGTAGTTGTGGCACACGGGCTCAGTAGTCGTGGCACACGGGCTTAGTTGCTCCGCAGCATGTGGGATCTTCCCGGACCAGGGCTCGAACCCATGTCCCCTGCACTGGCAGGTGGATTCTTAACCACTGTGCCACCAGGGAAGTCCCTCCCATAGCTTCTTATATAAATATGAACCAATCTTTATTTTTACCCCATTCGTCTTTACTCCCGGAATGTCTGCTGCAACCAACTACTGAACCTTTGGGGGGTACTGAGGTATAAATCAGATTGGTTCTCAGATGTTCCAGAACTGGCTAAAGATTCAGTTTTCTTATTTGTTTCCTAGTTTCAAGAATTTTGTTTATCATTGTCTCTTTTCTTGTTTTCCCCATCTCTGTGATTTTTTTTTTACCTTAAAAAAAAAATCACTTTGTGCCATTTTGTGAGGTTTCAGTAAGGAATGGAAGTAGCCATGTGTATGTTTAATTAGCTGTCTTTACCAAGAAGTCTTGCAAAGTTTCTTAAAATGAACATTCCATGCTGATGAAGACACAGTGAAATAAGTACAGTGCTGGTATGGGGACCAATAACTTCTCTCTGGAAAGCAAAACTGCTGATTCATAACCAAGAACCTAAAATGTTTATAGCTTTCAATCCAACAATTCATCTGCTAGGGTTCTAGACTAATGAGGAGAGAATTAGCATCCTAACAATACTGAATCTCCACATTTATTCAGGTCATGTATCAGTTCCCACCTCCAGTACATTTTCTTCTCAAATCTACCCTACTTAGAGGCAACATCAGTATTTACTGCTTGTACTACTGCACTGGCCCCCATTACCAACCACTAGAATTGTCTTCCCCAACCAAAATGCAAACCTGATTATGTAATGTCCCTGTTGAGAACCCCTCACTTGAATCCCCGTATCTACATGATAAAGCCACGGCCCCAACAGGCAAACTCTTACTCTTCCTTCAAGTGTCACCACTTCTACAAATGCTTTCCTGACCTCCCCCCCGCCCCCACTTCCTAATGACCCAGACTGTTGTTCTTTTGTAGCACCTCTAATATTTTATTCCAGTTGTTTACTCACCTTTGTCCTCTACTCAACTGCACATGACTAAAGGCAGGGATTAGTTTATTTGCTTTAAGGGTGCTGACCAGAGGCCTTGCACACAGAGGGAGTTCTAGCAGTATTTGCTGAATGATCTAGTCCCAGCCTTAATTTTATAGATGTGAACACTGAGTCCCACAGAAGCCTCAAGTAGCAGAGCCAGAAATAGAACCTAATGCACCCTCATTTTGGCAATGTCACTTTACTGTTTCCTATGCAGTTTTTTTTAGAAAGCTCTCCTCACATTCTGCAGCTATTAAAAAATGACCCAAAAGTCCATCAACTGGTGAATGGACAAACAAAATGTAGTATATCCATACAACATAATATTATTCCACCACAAAAAGGAATGAAGTTCTAAAGCAAGCTATAACATAGATGAACCTCAAAAATATTATGCTAAGTGAAAAGCCAGACACAAAAGACCACATATTATTCCATTTATATGAACTGTCTAGAAAAAGCAAATTTTTAGTTAGCAGATCAGTGGTTGCCTGGGACTAGGGGCTGGAATGGAGACTGACTGCAAAAGTGCACAAGGGATCCTTTTGGGGTGATGGAAATGTTCTAAAACTGGATTGTGGTGATGGTAGCACAACTCTGTAAATTCACTGAATGGTGCATTTAAAATGCGTGATTTTTATGGTATGCAAATTATACTGCAATAAAGCCGTTTTTCAAAAAAGATGGTTATAAATAGTTCATGGTGAGGAAGTAAAAAATCATTCTAGACCAGCACTGTCCAATAGTAATATAATGCCAGCCACATATGTACTTTTTAAATTCTCTAGTAGCCACATTAAAAAAGTAAAAAGAAACAGGTGAAATTAACTTCAATGTATTTTATTTAATATATCCACAATATTATCATTTTAATGTGTAATTGGTATACAAAAGTATTAGTCAGATATTTCACATTCTCTGTTTCATACAATGTCTTGAAATCCAACATATGTTTTATACTTCCAGTACATTTCAGTTGGAACTAGTCTTGTTTCAAGTGCTCAATAGCCACATGTGGCTAGTGGCTACCAAATTGGACAATGCCATTCTAGATGACCAAACTTAACAAGAGATTATAAAATCCATACACTGATTACTGTCATGTCAAAACTTACATAAAAAACAGATGGAAACGTAACAAAATGTGGAGGAAATAGAGATGACCTCTCTACTGCCATTTTTTGGAAAGGGGGGATGTTTCTTTTATAATGAAAATACTTATACTATATATCTCTATCTATAAAAAGAAATGGCCTTCTCTCACCAAAGGGGAAGATGGGGGGGGGGGCGCGGCCAAAGATAGCTCTGAGGGACCTCCAGCTGGCTAAACTGCAGCCTGCCAACATGTGAATATGAAAATCAGATGTCCTGGATTGAGGGGATACTGCCAAGTCCAAAGAGCCTGGAGATGCTGGGAACTACCTATAGGAAGGGCCTGGCAGACAGAGGGTGGGGTGGTGAAGCAGCAGCTGGCCAGAGAAGCTGGGGAGCCATGAGCAGGAGAAATGCTGTGGAGGTGGTAGCAAAAAAATCTGTGATAAAAGTTTTTTTAAAAAGAGATTAGAATTGAATGAATATATATATATATATATATATATATGTATGTATGTATGTATGTATATATGAATCTTAGCTGTCTGAATCCTTAAGGAGAATCCTCTTCTACTCTTACAATTCTCCTTGACACTGTGGAAAAGAACTGATGCTGTGGGTCAGGAAGAAAGGAGTCTGAGGAAAGGTCAGACCCAATGTCTACTTGTGAAGAGCATAACTTCAAGGGCCCTTGGTCATTTCTATATCTTGAGCCCAGTAATTCTTAAATGGGGTGATGCAGAGAGGGAAAAGGAATGCGTTTCCTCTAATTCCCTAGATATCTCAAACCTTGGTTAAGTATCACTAAAATGCATAATAAAAAGTATTACTCATAGGTTATATAGTATAGCAAAACAAGCTGAAGGCAAGAAGAAATTCAGGTGAGAACCATTGACCTACTGTACAGATGACCAGGGATTTCAAGGAGATATTAATTCAATATGTACTGACTGCCTACCATGTCCCACGCACTAGACTAAGCAGCAGGGTAGCCAAGGATGGTTTTGGGGGGACAGGGTTGAAGGGAGTGGGGAGGAGTAGCAGCACAGAATGAATAAGACTCAAAGCAGAGGTGGAAGATGTACTCATTCCTGTTTCTACAGGACTGTTGATCAGGTTATTTTAAGATCCACACCAGAAAACTGGCCGATACTAATCAACCTTAGAAATTGCCAGGAATATAAAGGCCCTTATAGGTAAGCCAGGATGTATACCCAGGGTGGGAGAGAAGTCCACAGAGAAGGAGAATAGGACAAGTCAGGACTCTGGGTTCAGCTTTTTTTTTTTAAATGCTGAAAGATATTGGCACTTCTTTTTTTTTAGGTTACTTCCCCCTATCCCGTCCCAGCTTTATTGAGATATAGTTGACATATAACATGTTGGTGTACAACATGTGGATTTGGTACACTTATATATTGCAAACTAATTACCACCATAGAACTCTGACCTGTTAAATAAGTAAACAGACCTACCCACTGCTCCAAGAAGGGTCACAATATGGAAAGTATAGCAGAGACTGCTAGTTGTCCCTCTATATTCATTCTCACCCTCTTTCTTAATAACATGACCTCCAATTTGTAGCTGGTACATGACCATCCTTAATAAAAATCAGATTTTCCAGTTTTCCTCACAGCTAGATGTGGCCATGTGACTAAGCTGTGACTAACCGGAGGTGAATGGAAATGATGTGTGCCCTTAAGAGTAAGGAGACTTGTCTTGCCCAGTCCTTCCTCTATTTCCCTTTTCCACTGGTGGAAGCCATCCCTAAGGTGTTGCCCTCAAACATCAGGCCCAGAGGGCTCACCATCACACTGTATCTCTAACCACTATTATTTGTCAAACCTATAGCCTGATTAAGATAGAATAGGAATGAGAAAGGGGCAGGGGTAGATTCCAGACAATCACCACCACCACCACCACCACCACCACCACCACAAAGAACACCACTAACTCATTCCTACACCTTGCCCCTATTTCCTGGACACTCACCGGCACACCATGGGACATGAGGGTGTTGGGATTCATGAGGGTGACAAGTTGGTGCAGAAGGTCAGGCTGGCTATCAAAGAGCTCAGGTGTCAGCTTCTTCATCACCTCTTCCAAATGTTCTGCTGCAAGTGAGGGTACCCCATACCAGGTCTTCGGCTCACCCCTGGCCAAGCAGAAAGGAGACATGTAGAGTGGACACACCTATGGTACTGAAGGAGCCCACCCTGACTGCTTCCCTGGCTCTCCAGGACCCCACTCACCAGTGGAGGTAGTTAATGGAGTAACTCCAGTGATCCTCAATATGCCAGCAAAAGGCTGAGAAGACCATGCCCACATAGAGCCAGGGCACCTTCATGCCGGAGATATCTGCATTGATGTGGCACAGTACGGACTGCTCCAACACCGGCATCACATTCAGGTTCCAACCACTAGTAGCATACTCCTGTCAGGTCAGGTATTTGTGGAAAAGGGATGAGAGTTTTGCTAAGGAGCGGAGATCTTTAGCCCAGGGAACCTTAATTTTGAGGTCACAGACCTTTCTGAAACATCTAAGAAATAATATAGGTGTTCTTCCCCCTGCCTCTGTCAAATGCATACACACAAAATTTCAACTCACTTCACTTTACTTCAATTTTAGGGAGGTTTATAGATGTGCCCACCCACCAAAGTACCTGCAAGTTAAAAGCCCCTGCTCTGGACCAAAATGCACCCTTCCCTTGATACAGGCCTAGGGCCTCATTATTTCCTGCACTTACAATCCCAGTCCCTGAACACTTCTTATGAATGAGCCAGGCACCCTGCCAGGTACTTCATATACCTTCTCACTTAATTCTTAAAAAATTTGTAAAATGGATACTATCCCCATTCTACAGACAAAAAAACAGCCAATCTCATGACTGGAGATGCCATGCCAGATATTAGGCTGTGTTCTTTACACATATCATCCCATCTACATCTCACAGCAACCATATAAGGTAGGCATAATAGTCCCCATCCTATAGAGATACTGAGTCTTTCAGATACTAAACGACTTGCTTAAGTCACACAGCTGACATAACCATGAATCACCTACTCACCTCCTCCTCAGGGGTTAGGTGCCGCTTACTGTCACTGACGGGGAAACCGCTACCAAATTCTTTGGAATGGATGTCAGCCCCATACTCAACAGTCACATCTTCCTCAATGCTATTCACCAGCCGCCAGAATTCCTTCTCCACAAGTTCTGTGGGCACCATCTAAGGAACAGGGGTAGCAGATGACCGTGGCCCATCATATCCTGGCCCCACTGACCCAGGAGAGCTACAGACCATCAGGCACCTATGACCCTAACCCTGACACTACCCCAGCCCTCCATCACCTACGTGTACGGGCATGTTGAAGTAATCGGCTTTAAAGGAGTCAGCCATCTCGCCAAAGCTCTGCAGAGTGTATTCCCGGGTAGCCTGCTCAAAGCCAAAGGCTTCGGGGGGGCGCTTACACTCCTGAAACCCAAAGGAGAACATGTCACCAAGGCAGAGGCAAAGAGGTGGAGAATCCTCAAAAGCGGAGCTGGAATATGGGGTAGGAGTCAGGAGGGAGAACAGCCCTAGGTCTGTACTGAAGGCCCCTGAGGCAGGTCTCACGTCACAGCTCTACCTTTTCCTCCTAGCACTTGAGCACAGTTAGTCTCTTCATTCCCCACATGCACTTCTACCATGCTCTTGCTCTTCTCTTCCTTTAGGACTTTACTATCTAAACCATGGGCTCTGCCTTAAATATGCTACCCCATGCTCTTCTGCCACTATTTTTTCTCTCAAGATAAAATGTGAGTTTATACAGGATGCTTAGAGAAGTTTTATGCCCAGACTGGAACTACAGACCTGGGAAAATGACACTGAATATTCTAGTAGCTTGGAGGATGGGAAACGAAGGCACCAACTCCTAGTGTCAAACCCCACACTATTCCTGTTCTTTACACTGTCTCAGAAGACAGGACGTGTGTCTAACTCACTTTGTATCTATGTTCATGGTTTTAGATGAGAGATGTATGTACCCCAGTCAGACACACCTTCTGCTCATGTCTGAAAACTAAATGTCAATCTGGTCCACTGGCCCACAACCACTTAGAGAAGAGAGCCAAGTAGACCTGACAGTCTGTTGTCTATGATACTTTTGGTATCCAAACTCCTCCCTAAAGGAATCCCCACCACTACCAAGGCCATTATGCACTGCCCTGGTCTCTTTCCTCATTTGTGTGTGTCTAGTGTGTGTGCATGTGCACACCTGGTCTCTATGACCACAGTTGACAGGGCAAGAAACTGTCAGTGTCTACTCTCCAGAAACCCAGGGAGAGATGTAGACAAGCACCCAGAATTTGGATCAAGGTAGGAGGCTCATGAAATGGAACTGGAAGACTTCCCAGGCCTCTTAGCCCTCACTGCTGCTTCAGCTGCTCTCCTCACTGCCTCTCTTGCACTAGGTACATTATCCCCATGTATCCTTACTCCTGCACTCCTCCATCCCCCAGTCTAGAAAGCCTGCCCACCTCTTGTAGTTAAAATCGACAACACTGCAAACCAATCTAATTATCACAACAGAAGGAAAATACCTAAATAAATATTATACCCACATGATGGACCCCCTACAAGGAAAAAAAAAATCATACCCATGAATAAATTTAATAATACAGAAAAATGATTATAAAGTAACAAATGAAAATATACAGTAAGATCCCAAACTTGTTAAAGATAGTTATATATACGCAACAACGAAAAGATGAGAAGAAAATATACCAGACTATTAACAATGGTTGTCTCTAGGTGGTGAGATGATAGGTAATTTGTCTATTTTCCAAGCTTTCTAAAAGAAACAAAGAATAAAAAACTTGGAAATCAAAAGAACATTTTTTTTCATATTCCTGTCCTCCAAATCTCATTGCTGACACCTTCCCTGATTACTACCCTTAGTCACTTTCCTGTCCTCTGAACTTCTACATCTGAATTTCTAACACACAATTTAACATTTGATTATATGTCATCACATATGATCTGTCTAATCATGACTCTCACCTCCCCGGGTGGTCTGAGAGCTCCCAGAGAACACAGGCTGAGTGCCCTCCTTTTCTTTCTCCCAAAGTTCTGCCCAACCTAGCCCCACCCCAGGGACCCAAAACACAAGACTGTGGCTGAACTAGGAGGCTGCTTTCAATAAGACCGGATGAAGGAAGGTAAGGATAGCCTATGAGGCAGACATAGACTGGGGCTGGGAAGTCCTTACCGCCATGACACACTTTGGGCACCGCCAGACACCCTTGGGAATCTCAGGCAAAGGAGGCAGCAAGCAGAAGATGTGGTAGTTGTCATCACAGCCATCACACAGCAGGAGCTTGTCATCCTCATCCCCTCGGGAACACATTCGGCATACATATGACTCAATCTGCCAGGGGAGGGAGGCAACAGTTCATTAACCTAAGCCCTGTCCAGCCTTTCAAACATCAGACTCCTCCAGACAGCACCCTAGTCCACAAAGATCTCCATTAGAAACCCACCTTGCCTGCTGGCTGGATCATTCACAGCCCTGTACAGGTTAGTCATGCTAGGCCTGGAATTTAACTGCATGCACGTACCACCTCCCCAAATAAACTAACTGTAGAGCTGTGACAGCAGAGT
The DNA here is from genome assembly GCF_028564815.1 of Eubalaena glacialis. Lineage (NCBI taxonomy): Eukaryota > Metazoa > Chordata > Mammalia > Artiodactyla > Balaenidae > Eubalaena > Eubalaena glacialis. The sequence goes on from NC_083736.1 coordinate 47,433,314, forward strand.
CTTTATCATTCAGTCCTGAATCCCCCGTTTTCATTCATTCAATAAATACTTACTGAACACTTATGTGTTCAACATTATGCTGAGCTCTTCAGTACAGCGATAAATAAGACATGGCATCTGCCTTCTAAAGGCATACAGTACTCCAGAGGCACAAGTTCATAAAAATTAAAGGGCAGTGTAGAAACTGCCAATAGCAGCCCGTAAAAGGGTACTATGGAAACCTAAAGGAGGAAGCACTCGAATCAGCTGGAGATAAGGAGGGACAGCCTTGAGAAGAACTTCACTGAAACGGTGACACTTGAAACTGACTGAGACCTGAAGGCAAACTGGAATTTGGCAATGGGGCAGAGCACAGGGGAAAACTCTTCCAGGCAGAAGAAACAGCATGTACAAAGGATGAGGAAAGAAAGCATGGCACATCTCGGGAAAAAAACAAACATACCTACAAGTAGTTCAGTGTGGCTATAGCAGAAGGAGTAAGGTGGGCAGTGCTGGGGAATGAGGCTAGAGGTCTGCAGGGACTGGATCATGCATGGTAATGAGGAGCTTAGCCTTTATCCTGAAGCAATGGAGAGGGAGTCTCCTCCTCTGCACCCTTCCAGCACTTCATGTTGACAGCACTTGATCACCCTTTCTTGTTCTTTGTTCCATGTGAGTTGGCCTTGTTTCCCCAATTAAGTGAGCTACCTGAGGGCAGGGCCCACCAGGCCCACTTTTCTGCTTAATGCCACCTGGTCCAGTGCCATGCTGGGGAAATGCTCGTTGAAGGGATGAGAAGCAGAGCATTAGGAAGTCAGGGCTAGGTCCTTACAAACTGGGCATTGCTGTGGTTCCTCCGCAGCCTCATGGTCATCTTGGTGCAGGGCTCTGGGCTGTGACTCAGCTCCTCCTTGCTCTCCAGGAAGGTCTTGGGTGAGGGTGACTCCACCTTCACGTCCCCACCTGACTCCTCCTTCACCACTATGGTCGGGGGGCACTCGGGCCCTTCCTTATCTGGGAGAGAGAAGAACGGCTCTAAGGTACAAGTCTGAACAGTCACGGCCCAGGCTCCTCTCCCCTGGTGAGGCCATTCTTCACACTGCCCCAGCCTGTCAGGCCTCACCTTTTTTCCGCAGAGTCTTATCCTTGGCCATGAGGCCCAGGCCCATCATCTTGGGGCCTGCCCCATAGATCTGAAGCTTCTTCAGCTCAGGATTCTTTTCAATGTCTTCCTCTGTGGGTTCCGGCTGGGAGGAAAGAAGGAAATGAATCAAGACTGCTATCTTGGGCAGACTGCCCCATCCTAAAAGAACAACAGCTTGGACTCTATCACGTGAGTTCATGCCAGGGTGGAGGCATAGGTGGGCCCAGGCAAGAATTCAGATTGCTTTTTGGAGACTGAGGGTAAGTGAACTCCCTCCTCATTCCTCTCTTGGAATGGAATTAAGATGGGATCTCAGTTTTTCCAACTGTAAAATGAGAATATTAACTCCTACCTCACAGTTACAAGGGGGTTTGAGGAAAACATATATAAAGAAATCTAAGTATTTGAATCTACCAATAAATGGCAGTGACTAATATGATCTGGTAAATTACATGCTTCGGTGAGCCCAGGGACAGTGTCTATCTTGTTCTCTGCTGTATCCCCAATGCCCAGAAGAATGCCGGCACATAAGCTTCTTCCTGAGGCTAAGATATAGTTATAAGGAGAAAAAGAAGAGTTCTTCCCCTATGAGCAGAGTGAGTCAGGAAAGGAACAAGGCAGGCAAGAACACCAGACATAGGAAAGATATTATACAAACAGATCAAAACCCAGCTCAGAAGCTCAGCTGAGAGTAGAGGAAGAGCAAGAGTGAAGCCAGAAAGAGGCACGCTACTGCTCAGAACTCAGAGAACCAAGAGAAGGGAGAGTGGAACAGGGAAGAGAACCTTGGTCAGAGGGAAGGGAGAGGACTCTCTTCACCACCAAAGCTCCAAGTTAGAAGAAGGGAAGTACTCACATCAGGCTGCAGTCTCTTGGCTCGCCGGCCATAGCTGTTGAACTTGGAGGGCTGCACAGACTGTCGAAGGGGGATACTGTGGGGTTTGTATTCCTTGTCCTTCTCCTCATTATCAAATGGACGTGTGTTGCACTGCTGGGGACAGGTGAGGGGTAAGGGTCAGGGCATGGGGCCCCAGCTCCCAACAGCAAGGACTTCCCTTTACCCTCACCCAATGGCAACCAAAGCCGTAGTTTCATGTACCACGCCCCCCGCCACCCACCCAATAGGCCCTGCTCAACTGGCCACTGACACCAGCACACACTTTGGGAATTCTTCTCATGCCTCTGCTTATGCCATCCCTCCTTCCAACCACCTCCCCGCAACCATCTCCCCAACTAAACCAAACTCCATCTCTTCCCAGACCTCTCCAGGTCTCCAGTCCACTCCACTGAACCAGTTCCATTAAGAGCAAGTGTGGAAATCTGCATCTGGCAGGGGAAAGCCTACTCCCACCCCGGCTCGGCATCCTTACCACCAGGTTGGCTCCAGACTGGTACATCTCATAGGGGTAAACGATGCGTTCATAGTGGGAGCGTAGCAGGGAGCCAATGTTTTTGCCTGGTGGGTAGTTGAGGCGCTGGGCCACCCGAGCCCATCGACGGTCCTTGCAGATGGCTTCGTAGCCACCTTCCTCCACCACGATCTGTAAGGACAAGCAGGAAGGGACGTGGATATGCTGTGTGTATGTACAGAAAGGACAACGAGGACAACTCCAGCCCCTCACTTCACTGGAGGCTACCCCCTCCTACCTCCACCACTCAGACTCAAATTGCAGCCAAGAGATGCCGAGAAGTTCTGATGACAGCATGTGTGCTACCAGGCTGTGCCCCTTCCACTGTAGCCTAGAGATCCAATATCCAAACCAAGGTGGCCCCCAGAGTACCAAGGATATTAAGGTGTGGGGTGGGGAGGGGTTTGAGAAAAACCTGTTCTTACTTTGCTGAGGCTGTAGAGGTCCAAGATCCGCCGTTCTACATTGGGAATCTTTAAGGAGGAGCCCTGGATTTCCCAGAATTTGGCAATCTGATCCAAGTAGTTCAGTTTCACTCTCGTCTGGGCCTGGAGAAAAAATGGCTCAGAGAGGCTGGCCTCCCCCTCTACCTGACCCCTATCTTCTGGCCTAATCTTAGGGGAGGAGAAGGGATGCAGAGCAGCCCACTACTCAGGGCCTCTCCCAGTGAACTGGATCCCCAACTCTAGGTAGCACCTCGCCCACCTCTCTTATCTTTGCCACCTTCCAGGCAACAGGAGAAGCCCAAGGTCCCAAAACAGAGCAGGTCGAGTCATAACAGCCAAAGCTTTACATATACTCTTTCTCAATCTCCCTGACAGGGCTGTAGAAGTATTGTCATCTCTTTTACAGAGAGTCCCTGCTTCCTCAAGTCACACAGCAGGTACCAAGAGATTTGAGTGTCAAATAACGTAAGTTTTTGCTTTTCCTCTGCTAATAATTTGCTGTATAGTCTTGAGTAAATCAGTTCTATTCTCTGGACCCGTTTTCTGATTATGAGGGAAATAAAAAACTGCCCAGTCCACTCACCCCAGAAGGGTAGACTTATGAGAGGAACAGTGAATGCTCTCTGGAACTTTGGAATTAAATCTAAGCTCTAGGCATGTTTCAGAGAATGAAGGCTCCAAAAGAAAACATTCACCTCTTCACATGCACCATGAAATTTGTTCCATGGTGGCTGAAGGGTGAGAGTGCATGCTAAAGATAGAATGGCCTAAAGAACTGAGATGGTGTACCAAAGCAGCACTGGCACCTGGCCCACCCAGGAACCAATGTGGGCCAAAGATTCTAGGAACAACGCATGTACCATGCTTTCCTGAAATCTCAGTGACCCAAGAAGGGCTCCCCAAGGCCCTAAGTCTATAACCACCTCACCCTAATCAGAAGGCCTAGTTCTAGGGAGAACTGGGTAAGTCATTATCATTCATTACCTTGCTCTGATCCCATTAGGGGAAAACAGGGACAGTTCTTTCACAGATGAGGAAAAGTAAGGTCTATTTGTGGGAAGGAACATCCTATGGCTCCTTTGCTATGAGAATCCCTAAGGGGCCAGGAACCCTACTCCCTCCACCTCAACGCCTTAGCTTTCCAACCTTGGCCCATCCCTGCCCCTCCCCCTCATTAGCCAGCACTCTCTCTCTAGAAAACCTGTCCCTGTCCCATGGTAGGCTACACCTTGTCCTAGCTATACCCCAGCAGACCTGGTCAGATCCATTTCTCTAAGGACCTTGTACCCCATACAAGAGATGATTTTTGCCCTGACCAGAACAGCACCTAGACCAACTCTAGAACAGTGATTCTCAATGAGGGGCAATTTTGCCCTCCAGGGGACATTTAAGTAATGCCTAGAGACATTTTTGGTTGCCATAACCGGGAGAGGGTACTATGTGGGTAGAGGCCAGGGATGCTGACAGATATCCTACAATGCACAGGAGAGCCCTCCACGACAAAAAATTACCTGGCCCAAAATGTCAATAGTGCCAAGGTTGAGGAACTGTGGTCTAGAAGACAAGTACGCTTTTAGGTTACGGGTATTCGGTTGGGCCTGTCACCCCCACACCCCCAGACATCTAGTGAGGCTTGAGGATACATAATAATGAGGGAGAGGAGTGGTAGCATACCTCTACCTTACACCTTCCATGGGAAACTCCAGAACTTTACCTGGAACTGGCTTGAGGGCATCTACTCTCAGTGCCCTGGGGCATTCTCAAGTCCTTAGTGGAGAACCTCACCTTACCCATGCAAAGGGCCTAGATTTCCTGTATGGAACATAAAGGAGAGGGAAAAGCCTACCTGCCTGACCCCCTGTCCAAGTCTGTAACCATTCCAGCTTCCTCAAAGACCAGTTCTTGCGTTGTTCCTGCCCATCCACCTCACCTCCCACCTTACCAAGCACCATGGAAGAAAGGTAGGAAGCACAGGGCTGTAGATGAATTGGATAGATGAGGACACATTCAGCTGGCCAAGCAAGAAAGGGTCTCAACCAGCCCCATATTTCTCTTTTGTTGACCCAAGCAGGGTGGGTTAGTTGACAGGGGAGCTTCAGAAGTAGCAAACCTTTGTGGAAAAGGGCCATCCCCAGCCTTGGGGCTATCAGATTTGGGATGCTAAATGCTCCTGCTCTTGGTTATATTCAGAGCTCTAAAGCTTCCTCCATGCCCTCCAGGCAATTTCACAGAAGAGAGAATAAAGGCCTAGTTAGGTAAAGTACCTTAGACAGAGAAGGTAGGAGGGAAGTGGGATCAGAGCTCAGGTATCCATTCTCCCAACCCCACCACCAGTTGCTAGTCATCTTACCTCTAGTTCATTCAGCCTCTGGATTCGGGGAGTAAACCTGAAGTTGTCCACTTCTACAGCAAAGGGTGGCTGCCAGTCCTGAGTGGGTACAGAGGAGAAAAGGGAGTTGGGTTATTCCAGCATAGTGTAAGACCAGAGGTGCACCAAAAGCAGCTCAGCACCCCATTCATGCCTTCCCAGACCTCTAGCCATGTCAGACCTTTTAACCTGGCAAACACCCAACCCATACACACACAACTCACTACAGGGCTTTAGAAGCCCCTCAAGTCCACGCCCAACACCCCATGCACATACCCTGGGAAATGTCTTCAGAGTCCCTGCAACAGTACAGTGCTAGGATTTTAAGAAATAGAGAGGTGGGGCCCAAAACAGCTGACTGCAAACTCTCCCTATGCCCATATTAACTCCTCATCCCCTAGGCATAGGACACACAGTCTGGAAGTACTGGAAAGCACACAGGATCTGGAGTCAGAAAACCTGGGTTCATGTTTTAGCTCCACTACTTACTAGCTAAGGGATTTTACCTTTCTGAACCTGTTTTCTCAACTGTAAGGTGGGAATATGAACTCCTTCCCTGGCTTCCTCATAAGACTGATATGAAAATTAAACTGGTTTTCAAATGAAAATGTTATTCAAAGGAATCATCATTAAGACTTGACATCTAAGGCTGACCTCACTACCCAATACATATGCAGAGTAGCTCATCTCCAATTTGGGCAGGATTTAAAGGTTTGGGCCTTTAGTGTCTGTTCTCTCAGTTTAAAAGGCCTGAGATAGACACTGCAGGGAAGAGCAAGGAACAAGGAGCAAGAATTTGCAATACTCACCTGGTCAGAAAGGCTTCCTGTGGGTCCTCTCTCAAACACCTGCCCAGTACAGGAAGAGGCAGGGGAGGAAGGGGGGAGGGGTGTCCTAAGTGCTGGGATGCACCACTGACTGTGGTAGCAAAGATTGGGAGGATTTGGGGAGAAGGAGGGAAGTCAGGGAAAGATAATGAAAGTGAGGGAGACTCTGTCCTGCCAAGTCGGAGCTTGTTGTGTCCTGCCCAAAGGGCAGCTGTGAAGAGCCTCCTCCCCAATGCCCGCCTGCTCCCCGCCCCCATGCAGGCCTTTCCTCCTCAGAACCCTGGCTCCTGCTTGAGTGGTGAGAAGAACCTCGAGTAACCTAGACCAGTGCCCTCATTTAATGATGGAGAAAGTGAGGCCCAGAGAAGAAATATGATTTCTCCAGAATCACATGCTGAGTTAGTGGTAGAGCCAAGACTAGAACCCCTGTCTTCTGACCTCTGGTCCAAGGCTCTTTGCACTACACCAGGCTATGACTGTTCACGCAAACGTGCATACATATGGAAGCAGGGGAGGAGGACAGTAAAAGAGAAGAAAAAGCTGTTGGCCTCTTCTGTACACACACTTTGAGAAAAGGGGCCAGGGACTTCCCTGATGGCGCAGTGGTTAAGAATCCACCTGTCAATGCAGGGGAATGGTTCGAGCCCTGGTCCGGGAAAATCCCACATGCCGCGGCGCAACTAAGCCCGTGCACCACAACTACTGAGCCTGTGCTCTACAGCCCACGAGCCACAACTACTGAAGCCCGCGTGCCCTAGAGCCCGTGCTCCGCAACAAGAGAAGCCACCGCAATGAGAAGCCCGTGCACTGGAATGAAGAGTAGCCCCTGCTGCCACAACTAGAGAAAGCCCGTGAGTAGCAACGAAGACCCAATGCAGCCAAAAATAAAATAATTAATTTTTTTAAAAAAAGAAAAATACAGAAAGGGGCCAGAGGACTCATACTTGCATGCACACATATTCCCCCCACCAAAGCAGGTAGCAAACACATGGGACTCAGTGAAGCAGGGGCAAAAACAAACAAACAAACCCAACAACGACAAAAAAGCCTCAAACTAAAATGATATGGCTCAAGCCCAGACAAGCTCCCCATGCCCTCTTGCTTCCCATCAGTAGGGCACTCCCCTCAGCGCAGGTAACCCAGGCAGAAAGGTGCTCAAACCCCAAACTCCAGGCACCTTTCTTTCCTGCTGAATCAAGTTCTAGATAAGAATAAGTGCAACATCAAGCAACCTGACAGGAAATGGCAGAACTGAAATCCTAGAGCAGGAGCTGTGCATGCAACAGATAGCTGGGAAAGGTTCAGCAAATCTCCCTGCCTGGCTCTCCCTGGGACCTACAAGCTCCCTCATCCTGCCTTCAGTCCCATACTCCCATGTGCCAAATACTCACTATGTCATGATGGTGATAAAAAAGTGGGCTACCTGATGCAGGAAGCAAGGCCCTTCCAAGCTCCCCTGCGTCTACTCCAGTATACCAACACTCTCCTCGCACCCATCTTCCCCAAGAGTAGCAGTCACCTGCCTAGCAATTCAGAATCCAAATGGCCCTTCAGGCAAACCTTCAATTTCCAAGCACCCACCCATACAAAGGTTCCCACTCTGGGTCCAAGCACCACTTGGGTGAGTGCTTTAAATTCCAGCCAGAAGTCCCGGCTGCCTAAAGGAGGCCTAGGAGCAGCCCTACCAGAAGGGAAAACAGAACAAAAACCAGAGAGAGCCAGGTCTCCTGGATTAGAGGGAAGTACAGTGTTGGGGTAGAGAAGAGAAGCATAACAAAGGACGGCCCCCTGCAGGACAGACACACACACACACACACACACCCCAGGGACATGTCACCTATCCCACCCCTGGTCCCCCAAAGAAGGGTAACAATACCTGCACAAGGCCAGGCTGCCCCAAGAAGTCCAAGATAGAAAAATGGGATAGAAAATTCAAGCCTCAACTACCCCTTTTGTCAGATATGCCTCTTTCCCACAGGCCTGCCGGGCCACTTCAGGGAGTGCCTCCTTGATGCTGCCCAGGACTCCAGCCTCTCCCTTCTGCTGGCCTTCCCGACCTCTCACTACCCACTGCCACTTCCTCACCATGGACAAGGATACCTCAGAGATCTGTGGCCAAGCTCCAACAAGGAAGAAATTAGCTTACCCAACACCTCCCAGAGGATCCATCTGAAACCAGCCTAGATGTATGGCTGAACACCAGAAAGCACCAAGTTGAATAAGGAGGCCTATGGTGCCCTCCTCAGGTGGCAGCAGGGTTTCCCATTTGGTTTCAGCCAGGAGACACCTACTCAAAAATACCCTGTTCCAGACAAACTCAATTCCTGCCCTTGGAATCCCAAGTGGTGACTGAACAACGCATATCATCATTTCCCCTCCATGCTAACAAGGTGGCAGCCTATCCTAGCCCTTGGGGGACTTCTCCTGGCCTGAAGCCAGGCCTAGGAGCAAAGATATGCCCTTTGTCGCTGACATCTGGGAATCAAGAGTTCCAAAGGAGGCAGACTTCCATCCGTCCATTCTGTTTCTGGGAGTCCAAGAATATCCTATCCTCTGGGACCTCCGACATCCTGGGACAGGTCAGAGTAGAAATCTTCTGGGAAGGACTCATATACCCCACCCCAAACTGACTGGTCCAAGACTCTCCACAGAAGTCAAGCCTGGGCGGTGACGTGCAGGAAAGGCCCAGATATTGCCTTCGACTAGGAAAAGAAGGGAACAATTCCCTGAACCCATCTCAGGGGAGCCAGATAGAGCCTGTGAGACTGATTTCCTGACTGGTTTACCAGCCCAGAATATTATCATAAATGGACTGGCCTGGCAGGGTGTGAGTAAATATGAGTCAACCCACATAGGAGCAAACCAATGACCACATCAAACACCTTTGCAGTCACAATAATTACCACTTACCTAGTGCCTACTACACACAGACGCTACCTAGTTTAATCCAATTCTCGAAATAACCATTCAAGGGACCCATTTCACAGGCTCAGAGAGATTACGTTACTTGTCCAAGGTCACACAGCTGGTAAGCTGCAGAGTGGAGTTTTGAACTAAGGTCTATCTCCCTTCAGAGCTGTGATCTTTCCATTACACCACACTGCCTGCCTGAAGAGAAGTGATGCCAGTAAATGGGAAAAAAGCCTTATTTAGGGCAGCCTTGACCTAGGTGGTTTGGGGTAACCAAGAGATGTGCGGCGTGCCTCTCTGCGAACTCTCCCCGGGGCCACTAGGCATCCCTGTCTTGAACCTTACTAGGAGTAGTTCTGAAGGGCGGGGTGGGAGTTGGGGGGTGGGGGTGGGTCTCCGACTTAGGGCCCTCACACCACGAAAGGACCCCTGGCCCCAGCACCCTTTCTCCGACCCACGTCGCATCCACAACGGTCCCAGCCACTCCATCTCCCCACACCTCGAGCTGCCCTCCGCTCCAGACTTCTCCGCCCGCTACCCTAGTTCATCATCCCCGGCCTGGTCGCCGGCGACCACCAGCCCAGGGCCTTACCGCGGGTGGGCGGATCTTGCAAATGCCCGACTTCTCGGCGATGGGCCTGATTTTCGCAATGTAGCCGAGAGGGTCTCGGAACTCCGCCCAGCTAGGCTCGAACACCGGGCACTCCGGCGGCGGTAGGAAGTCGTCAGACCCCGGCTCCATGGTGGGCCCTAGGACTGGAGGGCTCGGACGGCCCTTAAGGACTCATGGCGGACGCCACTGTATGAAGCCGAGGCACTGCTCGGGGACTAGGCCCTAAGCGGGGCGGCCGCCGCCCGCCGAGGGCCCAGGGGGCGTGTAGCTGCCGCGCTCTGAGAGGCTCAGGCTGACGTTACTGCTACCACCTCTTCGTTCTGCTCCGTTCCTTCCAAACTCTGCCGCTGCCTCCCAACTACCGCAGCCTTCAACACCACAGTTACCTCCCAACCACCGCGGCCTTCATCGCCGCCGCCGCCATCTTGGTTTGTCAGCGTCTCCCCCCTCCCTTCACCACAACAAACCAGATCCCTCCGCAGGGTGTCCCTCCGAGCCTCGTATAACGTGCGTGAGGCCAAGCGTAGGGAGCCTTCATCCCGTGGAGACTGAGCTGAATCGGCAGGCGTGGGTTTCCTATCAGGAAGCAGGAACTCAAAAGTGCTTCCCAGACTGAGAGCAAATAGTCCGCCTCAGCGGCGGAGGAACAAAGTTGTAATTAACTACCGGATCCTCTTTCCGGATGGACCGGCGGTGCACGTTTAAAGGCCAGTGCTGCGCATGCGCATTATGGAGACAGACCGGAAGAGGAGTTGGCGTTGGTGGGTGGTGGGTCCGAACTGGCACCCCCCTCGATGACCTCAGCCCTGGCGCGAGCCCCGCCCCAACACGCTCTCTTTCTCCCGGGTCTTTCCGGTGTGGGCTACAGAAGGCGGCTTCGGGTGCCTGATTGCAAGGGACCCTTCTGCAGGCCCGCAGATTAAAAGAGGCGTACACAGCTCCCAGCTCTAGGCGCTGATACCTCTGGGGCTTTGAACGAAGGAGGTCGGGATGCTGCTCCCTCCCCGGGGATTGCGGATTTTTTGAATCCTGGGTCCCGAGGAGAGGAAGAAAATATTTATTTTGTCCAAGTTTGCGTGTAGAGGCCTCTCAGAGATGGGGCTTCCATTCTTAACCCCAAAGAGTCATTGTCAGTCAGCATTTTAATGAACACTTTCAACTGTTATGTTTGCACTTTTATCGTGTCCACATTTGTGGCATGTACACCTACAAAATAAGCCTGAGTGTATCCTACCAGTGCCCACCGTTTGAAGCACCTACTGTTTGCCCATTTGTGAGCCTACAGTGTACTTATCAAATATTTGTGTACATGGATTGTATGTATCGTGTATAGCCTCTGTCTTGCATTTGAGTACCTACTATGTGTACATCTGCTCCTATTGTGTGCATGTTTGTGAGCAGTTTCTGAATAGGTTTATTGCATCTAGTTTGAGTATCAAACCAGTACTTTGCCCATATGTCAGACATCTACTGCATTTGAGGAACTCTAAGTTATTCATCAGTTGTGGGCCTACCACATGTAGTTCGAACACCTACTGTGCACATATTAGTTACGTACGTGCTGATTAAGTGCTTATTTTATGTTCCCCCATCAGACTGTGAATTCCTTAAGGGCAGGGACCTTGTGACCTTATACATCCTTAGCACTTGGCATGGTAAGCAGTACATTAATGTTGAGTAAACAAAAGAAAAATGAATATTTTTGAGCAGCCTTAGTATATATTGACTAAAAATAATATATACTCTTTGCAAACATTTCCTGGATATATTAAGCATCTGCTGTAAGCTTGAATATGTTTGAAGGTGATGGAGAGTGTCATTCCTTCATTCAGTTAACTGTTTCTAATCACATACCATGTCCCAGTTAGGTATATCATTCTGCCTACTTCAGGACTGAGCTAAGGGCATCCGCTCTGAGGGAGTGGGGAACACTGGTAGGAGCTCACACCCTGGAGTCACAGAGGCCTGATTTCTAGTCCCACCAGCTCTGCCATTTTCTAGTTATGTACCCTTGGGTAAGTCCCAACTTATGAAACTGAATGATGTTGTACGGAGATGATAATCCCTACCTTGCAGGATTGTTGTACAGGACCTGGCATATAGAAGGCCCTCAGTATCTGTTAACTGTCATTTTTACTTCTGAGAGTCAACAACAATGTGTCAAAACTCATTAAGAATCTCCTTTGTGTCAGGCATTGTGCCTAGTGATTTCAGATTTTTTTTATCACCTGAACCCTTAGATTGCCTTGAATGTTTGGAATCTTTATCCCTACTTGTCTTGTGAGGAAACTTGTCCCAAGTAATACATATAGTAAGTGACAACTCCTTTCTAGTTTTCTAGGTGTCAGGGGAAACCTCAACCCTTCTCCACCTGAAACACAGGTGAATGACCCAACTGAACAACTGTCTGGACAGGAAACAGAAAGCTAGGTGAGGTGATGCTAATAACAGTAAAAAAAAAAAAAAAAGAAAGAAAAAAGAAAAAAAAAAATCACTAGCCTCTCACATGTGTAAGCATTTAACAGCCCACATAGCTCTTTCATACCAATTATTTCCCTTAATCTTTGCAACAGTCTTGGGAAAGATGTAGGTCAATTTACCCATTCTGTAGATGAGGAACCAAGTTCCAGACAGATTAAACAACTTGCCCACTGTTACACAGGAAGTTGCTGACTCGGGGTCAAATGCTCTTCCTGTCATTTGCTCCTACCAGTGATAGAACTAGGCAGGAGAAGGGTGAGGAGAACAAAGAAGATAAAAGAATATGCCAAATCCTAGGTTGAAGGAAGTTTGACCTTTCCATCTTGAGGCAGCTCAGTGAAGGGCAAAGAGCATGAATTAGGAGTCAGGAGACCAGGTTTGGGGTCTCAGCTCAGCCTAGCCTTCCCAAAGCCTTCTCTGAGGTCCTTAGCTGGGACACCACCCCCACCATCCTGGAAGGGCAAATGGAAATTGCATAGAGTCTTTGAAGCCAGTCAGATCCAATTCATTCATTCATAAACATTTATCAAATTCCTACTATGCACCAGGCACTCTTCTGGGCCCTGGGAATATAATGGTGACCAAGACAGACATGGTCCCTGCTTTCTTGCAGCTGACATTCACCCACTGAGATCTACCAAGTACCTCACCTGCAAGAACCTTGATTTTCTCATTTATCCAATGAGACTATGTAAACCCTTCCTCACAGGGTAGTTATGAAGATTAGAGATCATGATAACTACCATTCATCAAAGGCCAGGTGCTATGAAATAGGTATTGTTATCCCTGTTTTACAGATGAGGAGACTGAAGTTCAGAGAAGTATAAACTTAACCAAGTCACATGGCTAGTAAGTGGCAGAGTTCAAACCCAGGTCTGTCTGACTGCTGTACAATTCTGCCTGTAAAAATCTCAGATGGTGCCCCCTCCCCACTCCAAACCACAGGTGCTCAGGAAATGGAATCCTTTCTCAATCCTTGGATCTTGCTGGAGACCTGCCTGAATCTGGGCACTGCAGGGTTAAAAACTGGGAAGCAGCAGGGAGCTCACCCTGGACTGGGGGTTCAGTTGGCCTCACCCACCCACCTGGAAGAGAGGGTCTGGCATGGAACTGGTACAGAGCAGTGATTGGAACCCTCAGCTGTGCTCTCGACCACACTCACTCCATCCATGTTTTCTGGATGAACTGTATAGTGACTTTGTGCCTCACTTTCTTGATTTGTAAAATAGGGTCCCTTCCAATTCTGAAGTAGGTATGAGCTGTGAGTTCTAACTCCTAAATAGCTCTGAAATTTACCCCCTCCTCCCCATGCCTTTTTCTAATCTTCTGCTCCCCATGAGAGCCATTTACTATCTCTAGCCTAGATTATTAAAAGAGCCTCCTCAAGATATCAAGGTCTCTATGTGAATTTATGGAGAGATATATATATATAGAGAGAGAGAGAGAGAGAGGGAGAAAGAGAAATATAGATGCATATTATGTGCTTAATACATATGCATAACAATAAAATGATATATTCAAAATAATGATAATTCCAAATGAATTATGATAGTAGTGGATTATAACTCATTGAGTAAAATAAAAATCCATGACTCCACACTGATAGAAATAAATAAAATGAGGGAAAAGGGAAAGCTCTTCCTTCAAAGAATGATGGAGTTAGAAAATCATCAATAGATGCTCAAACTTTTTCCAAATAAAAAAGCAAACCCTGAAAACGTAGCTATAACACTTGGTGCCCAAATCTTGGTTCCTAGATGCCATCGTCAACCAGGCATTTCCAGGTCTCCTTGGAAAAAATGGTTGACTCCAGGGCTGGGGCAGGGAAAGTACAAGATGAGCCTGGAGCATCTTGTGCTGCCAGAAAACAAGGAAGTGCTCAAGGAAAGATGGAGACCTGCCAAAAGGACACAGGAGCCAGCTTGGAGGGCCTCTTGCTGGCCAAATCTGGGACATTTTGAACATCGAAATAAAGAATGACATTAATGTGTTATAACTCACTGAAAATGATAGACAAGCATGGTCCATGAGAATATAAATACATAAACATAGGAGAAGGGAAAGCTCTCCTTTACACTGGAGAGCCAACTAATCCATGTCAAAAGAATGATGGCATTGGACAGTCACCATTTGGCAACCTCAAGAATCATCAGCAAATGCTAAAACTGGTGAGTGAAAGTTTGAGGAGTAACAAGACAGTTACATAATGTCAATGCATCTCCCCTCAAGATACTCATTAATTACAGAGGGAAAAATAATAGCTTTACAACAGAGACACTACGTAGCCCAATGTGTCACCTGGTCTTTCTTTAGCTTCTACGGAGACCCCGGAGGCCTGAGGCCTGGGTGAGAAAACCTGTTGGCAACAGAGGAATGAGGCTATGGGGACCTCTGCTTTGGGATGTGCCATGCCCACCACCTGGGCTGCCCTCTCGCATTCCTTTCTCATAATTCCGCTAACATTACATACTCGCACACCTCCAGGCTTTTGCACATGCTGCTCCCTCTGACAAATGCCCTCCTTTACTGGGCTAATTCCTACTCACCGTTCAAGACTCAGCTAAAGGAGCGGTTCCAGAAACGCTTACCTGACCCCTGCCCCAAGTTGGGTTTTCCCTTTCTTTGTGCTCCCACACATGCTGTGCTTCCTTCTGGGCCTGGACTTATTACTATATTGTATTGACATCATCCCCCCAGGCTGTCTACTTCTGAAAGTCTTGTCCTGCATTGTCCAATATGGTAGCCAGTACCCACATGTGGCTATTTAAATTTAAATTTTAAAATTCAGTTCCTCAGTTGCAACCAGCCACATTTCAAGTGCTCAATAGCCACATGTGGCTAGGGGTTACCATATTGGACAGCACAGGTATAGGACATTTCCATCATCACAGAAAGACTTATAATAGGACAGCACTGGTCTAGATAAAGATAAGAACTCCGTGAGATTCTAGGACCTTTGTCATTTGTTGTGTGTCATCCCTCCTCATCCACATTGCCAAAGAGATTGGCAGTAGAACGTTTGAGGACAGCCAGCGAACTCCTTGTCTTCAGGTCCTCAGGGAAATGGGGAGGTGAGGAGCCGAACACCCCTCCACAGTCTGGATGGTGAGCCTCCAGGGAGAGGGGGAGGGAGGAGCAGGGATGGCCCAGTGCTGGGACTGCAGTGAGGAAGGGAGGAGGAGGAGAAGGTAGGAGAGAGCTGAGAGAAGCATGAGGAGGTTCCAGAGGGGCCTGAAAGCTTGCAGTTTGCATCAATCAATAAATCAACCAATGCCAAGATACTTTAAGATTTAGCTTAGAAAGAACTATTCATTCATTCAAATCAACAAACATTTTAGTGTCATCTGTGCTGTGCCAAGCACTGTGCTGGGCAATACTCTGGACAGAGGTGATTCAGACCAGTGTCATGCCTGTGCCAGCTATGGCCTAGTGGGGAAGATAGATAATGATGTGAGGGATCTCAGAGCATGTGATCAAGGGCACTTTGTGAGGGATGGGTCCTTTAAGGCCAGCTCGTAAGAGTGAGAAAACCTTCATCAGGGATGTTAGGGGAGTACATCTGGCAGCGGGGAAGGCACAGGTAAAATACTGAGTTTGGAAATTACACACAGATCTTTTCAGGGAGTGGTGAGTGGATGGCCAAAGTGTAGGTGAGAAATGAGAGGATTACAGAGATCGGCCGGGGCCACGTGGTGGAGGACTTCCAACGTCAAGGCAAAGGAGTTTGTACTTGTTTCTGTAGGTGGCCGAGAACAGCTGACTGTGTGTCTGGCAGGAGGTAGGCATTTCACATGCATCTATTAACAACTGCCCTGCAAGACTATTATCCTTATGTTACAGGTGAAAGACCAGACTCTGAGGGACAAGGTGACTTACCAAAGGCAACAGTCAAGTCTGACTGAGTACTAAAAGCTGAGCTTTGGGAAGACAAAACGAGCATCAAGCTGAAGGTGGGAGAAGTGGGAACAACCAAAGGCAGTCCAGCTTGGTCCACCAGGGAAGAAACAAAAAAACTGCTGACTGGACTTGATTCTGGACCAAATGCTTAGATGGCCCCAACTGCTGCTTTTGCTTAAATGTGCGTGTGAGGAAGAAAACAAAGACATTGATCCCAGCTGCTTAAGAGTGGGGCCATCCAAACTGCTCCCTCTTAGAGGCCATTCCACACTCTAAGAAGGCCCTCCAAATATTTACTGACTGCCGCTTCTGGGGACCCTGCTGATCCTAACCAAGAACCAGTGTCCCCCATTCCTCCTAGGCTCTGCCGCGACCCAGGACATGATTAGTGGTGCTGGAAACATGTCCATTTTATAGGGAGGCAGTTTTGGGCACTGGAAAAGGGCCTGGACTAGAAGTCAGGAACGCCCCATCCTGACTTGCTGTGTGACCTTGGGAAAGACCCTTCCATTCTCTGGGCCTGACCCCTCCTCTGTAAACTAAAGGGAGCTCAGCTCTTTGTTATCTAACATCCCAAGTACATACACAGAGCTCTTAAAATGGATGTATCTAGCCCCCACTTCCTGGCCCAGGTCACCATCCCCCCCCCCACACACACCCTTAAGGACACAAATGTGGCCAGCTGTGGGGAAGGAGAGAGGGCTCCAGGGCAAAGCCTGGCCAGTCACAGGAAAGGTGAGAATAGATGCCACAAGAGTAGAGGAAGTATCCAACCTGTGAAAGGAAGAGAAGGGAACTAACTTGCTGAGCACCTACTCCACGCTGGCTGCTGGACATTCGTTACCTCATGCCTTCATCACAATCCCACGTGGCAATGGCTTATCACCCCAAGTTTTCAACTGAGGAAACAGAGACTCAGTTTCCCGAGGGCACTAGGAAGGGAAAACCCCAGGATTTGAACTGGATCAACTCCAAAGCCCAGACCCTTGCCGCTCTGCTCTGTCATGCAGATCGTTAATGAAACGAGACAGGAAAACCTCCCTCACCCCCACCTCCCACCCAACCAAAGCATCTCACCCACCCAGTTGCCTGAGCTTCTACCATCAGCGCCTCACCTCCCTGGGCTAAGGCCTCTCTCCCGGGGCTCCACTGTGGGGGAGGGGGCACAAGTAGGAGGCAGAGGCGGGAGGTGAGCACAAGGTCTTTTATGAGGCATCAAATATACATTCTTATATACAAGGAGGAAAAAAGACAATGCCTAAACCCCAGCTCCTCTCCATACAGCCCCTCCCACTGCTGCCCTTCCCCGCCCCCAAGCCCTGGGGTCCCTGGCCCTTCATACAGCCAGGGTCTATCTGTCTGTCTGTACTGCAGCCCATGGTGGAGAGGGGAGAAGGAGGCAGGAGCTGAGAAAGGAGCTGGATATGCGGGGCAAGAAGAGGAGCTGGGGCTTGTAAAAAATATATTTATAATAAATAAACAGGGCTGTAAAAGGGCTGGAGAGGCAGCGGAGAGTTTGACGGACAGAAGGACTCAGGCATCCTGGCTCCCAGCCCCCACTTTGATGGCTCCAATCTCTGCCTCAGGAAGGACATCTCAGGCTCACGGTGGCCCTCTGGGAGCCCCTCTCCCCAGGGCTGATGCTGGGTGCCCTGCCCCAGCAAGGTGTGTGTGGGCAATATCTATAAAGTGCATTGTCTTCAGCTGTAGGTGGGGTAGGTGTGAGGGAATGGGGGGCATGCAATATGGGTGAGGGAGGGCAGCGCCCTTCTCATCCCAGACCTGAGCCCCCCCGCCCCAAACCTGTCTGGACTTTGATCAGGATAAGAACGTTGCAAGGAGAGGCAAGGTCCTGAAGCTGAAGAGGTCTGGGCTGGGGCCCACTGGAGAGAGGGCAGAGATTGGCTCCAAAGAGGAAGCACTGCCCCACCTGGGGACCAGCATAAGTGGGGGCCCACCCACCGCGTGCACTGACACTCCATGTCCTCCAGCAGGTGGAGAGACACATGGAGGTGCGTGGCCAGGCCCTGAGGTCAGAGAGAGGGCCGAGCCAGCTGAGGTTTGGCCACAACTCTACAGAGCTCCCTCCTGGCCCTACGCAGCCAGAGGTGCCCTGGGGAAGCCTTCACCCTCATTGTTCCCGACACCTGCCCTTCCCTACCAGCCAGAGCTGACAGGGAGCTCACACTGGCCCGGAGGTCTGAGGCCACCCAACTAGACCTCCAGGGAAAGGGAGGGGGGAGGGTGAAGAGAGGAAAGAGGACAAGGATCTCTGAAAGGTCCTCACCACTCCCCAGAGCTTGAGAGCCTTGTGTATAGGCTTCAAGTGGCAAGGAGTCTCGAATCTGGAAGGAAATCCCATGGAGACTGTTGGGGGTTAGAGGAGGGGTCCCAAGGCAGGGAGGCAGTGGGGAGGAGGACATGTCTATGTGTATATATGTTTTGGAAAAACTGAGGAAGCAGAGAGGGTGTGAGGCCCCTCTCCTGCAGATTCCCCAGACCTCCCTAGTCCCCAGCTCACACTCTCCGTTCATCAGACCACGGTGCTGATCCGGCTTGGCTTGGCCTTGGGGTTTGCAGTGGGTGGGTTGGCCGTGCCAGGGGGCCCAGAGGCGTGCAGTGGGCCGTGGGGGGAGGTGGGTGGCAGGGGCGAGTGTGGGGTGTGGGGTGAGGGTGGGGGCAGGGGTGGGTAGGAAGGGTGGGGTGGGATGGGTGAGTGCGGTGACAATGGTGACTGGGGGTGGTGGGGGTGGGAGTAGGAACCCCCTGGTGGCCGGGATCCAGGGCCCCCAGCGGCCCCCGCTGCTGGCATCATCTGTGGGTGGTGGCTGAAGATGAAGTGCTTGGGGCCCTGTTTGTGGGCTGGAGGGTGCTGGGGGGCAGGACTGTACAGGGGCAAGGGGGAGGTGGGCTGGTGCAGGGGGTGGCGGCCATGTGGAGCAAACTGAGGGTGTCCTCCGGCCCCCCGTCTGGGAGCTCTGCCTGGCCGGCCCAAGGTATAGTGCTGGGGGCCTGGGACTGGGCCATGGGCATGGAAGTGGCGATGCGGCCCCACAGGAGGAGCTGAGGCAGGAGGCGGTGGAATGGAGCCCAGCTGTGGCAGGGGCGGGGGCTGCTGAGGAGGTGGGGGGAGAGGGGGCTGCTGGGGTGGGAGGTAGGGGGGTGGGGCCGGGCCCGGTCCTTGGCAATACTGGGCATGCAGGGCCTGGAGCTTGGACTGCCCATCAGGCAGCACCCCCAGGCCGCCGTGGCTGTGACCGTGGTGGTGGTGGTGGTGGTGGTGGTGGGTGGAAGAAGCAGATGAAGAGGAGGCAGAGGCCTGGCCTGTTGGCGGTGGTGGCATCTGGAAGGGCCCCTTGCCCCGCTTGCTTCCAAATAGGGAGCCCAGGAAGGATGAGGAGTTGGAGACGGGCCTCTGGCTCTTGTACTCCTCTGGCGGCGGGGGTGGGGGCGGAGGTGGCATCCTCTGGTGAGGGCGTGGACTGCTAATAACAGACCCCTGGAAGGGGGGAGGGGTGGAAGTCAGGCCGGTCTAGATGTCCTAAACCCCCAACCCTAAACTCCACCCGGTCCCTGAGGGCTGGAGCTGGGGAGACAGGACCCCCCCCCCCCCACGGCATAATGAAAACCAAGTCACAGTCCTGTACTTGTACATGGAGCGCCCCCAGCTTGCAGAGCTCTGCTGTCACATCCACTATCTCATCTGAGCCTCAGCTGGGAGAGGAAGAGTTAGCAGTACCTCCTCCTCATCCCCATTTTGCAGACAGGGAGCATGTTAGGCCCAGAGAGACAGAGTGACTTGCTCAGGGTCAGAGAGCAGGACTTGGAGGTAAGAGCTTCTCTGGGCCCAACTCCAAGAGCATCACTACTTGGAGTCGGCCCTGGGGTTGAGAGGGGGCTTGGGAGAGTGGAAGATAGACTGAGAGACAGGCAGAGTGAGGACAGACAGAGTTGAGGACAGATTGAGAGAGTGGTTGGCTGGGAGAGGTAGCCGCAGGGTTCCCGGCAGGGAAGAGGGGGAAGCAACAGGTCCCCTCCTCTTCTGGGGCTCCACGGGCGGCGGGGCAGGGCTCATGCAGAGGACAAGTGGGGCAGGAGCTGGCACTTACTTCGATGGTGCTGTCCAGCGATCCCACGCTGTTACGCCGCCCCCGCTTCCCTGCACCCACAAGCAAGGAGCCCAGCGTCAGAGCAGCAACCCCCCCTCCCCACCCTGCTGGGCTCCAGAGCTGGGCACCAGGTCTGGGCCCCTCCCGGGGACAGACACCCCTATTCCCTTTCCCCCGCTGAAGAGGGGGAGGTGGGGAGGAGGAGAGGTGGAGAAGGAGGAGCGAGAGGAGGAAAAGATGGAGGAGGAGGAGAGGTGGTGCTGGACAGACAGAAGAGGAAAGAGAGGAGAGGTGGAGCGGCGAGAGAGAGGGGCTAAGACTGTGGCCCCATTCGCGCTCCCTGGCCCAAACCCTGGGATCCGCCTGTTCTGACCCGGCTCCCAGGCCCCCTGCGGCGCGGCACCCAGGGCTCTGGATGAAGGCAGGGTGCGTGCACGTGTGGCGGGTGCAAGGAAGGCTGGCAGTCAGTGATAGGAGGCGAAGAGGGCACCCGGTCCCACGGCTCCCCAGCCTGGGCAGGGACCCTGGGAGACTTGCCTGCATCAGAGAGGTCTCGCAGGGAACTGCTGAGCGCTCCCCGTTTGAGCCCATCGCCTGCCCCATACGTGTCCTCCAGGCTGCTTCGGG
Organism: Eubalaena glacialis; assembly: GCF_028564815.1. Lineage (NCBI taxonomy): Eukaryota > Metazoa > Chordata > Mammalia > Artiodactyla > Balaenidae > Eubalaena > Eubalaena glacialis. Next base: position 47,454,124 of record NC_083736.1, read on the forward strand.
CCAGCGTGCCGTTCACCGAGTCCTTGGCCCCTCCGGGCTGTGAGGCGTTAGGCCGCATCATACCTTTCTGCTTCTCCAGCTCCGCTGGGTGGCAGGTGGGGAGACAGGGAGCGAAGGTCAGGGACAGGAGTGAGAGGCCACCTGACTGACCCCAGCCCTCCGTGGGCCTTACCCCTCCTCACCTGCTCTGTCCTCAGGCCTCCTGCTTCGCCCCCTGGACAGCCAAACCTCAGCTACATCTGCTAAGCACTGCGGCGCCCAGCCCGTCTCGCGCCATCTCCTCTGGCTCAGTCTTCCCTTGTCCCTCTCAGTGTCTGCTCCTCCGGCTCCTCTCCCCTTCCCTGCCTGGTCTCCCAGACCACCCCTACCTTTCAAAACTGAGCTTTACATTGGCTGCTTTGTTCCCAGGAGGGGCAGGAAGGCCCTTCGAGCCTATGGCGAAGGGCACTCACTCCAGAGCCCTCTCCATTCTCAGATACCTTGCTCCAGAGCAGAGGGCTCCTGGAAGGACAGGAGCAGGAAACCAAAGGGAATCAAATCATCTATTATGTGCCAGCAGTATGCTGGGTGCTATGCGTACTCGATCTCTCTCAATCCTTACACCAGTTCAGAGGTAAGTATTAGTAGCCAGTTTTCAGAGGAAGAAACTGAGAATCCGAGAAGTCACAGAGCTTGCCCAGGGTCATACAGCTGGAAGTGGGGGAGCCGACATTCTGGAAGCAGGTCTGCCTGAGTCCAGAGCCCGTACTCTCAGCCTTACACTCCTGCCTCCTTGCGGAGGTCACGGAGACTTCTGTCTATCACCCTCCCCTCATCCTGGCATGCTCACCCTCTCTCTGAATGTCCCCAGGGTCTCAAGGATCTGGTGAGCTGAATGAGTGACCCTGCCTTGCTGAGGAGCACAGCAGACCCTGGAACTGTGAAGGCCTCACCGAGGAGCTGTCTGCCGCCTCTGTCTCTGTCTCTGTCTCTGTCTCTCTCTTTCTCTGCCTGCCTCTTTCTCCTTAACACCATGTTACTTTACTGTGACTGCTTAGCCTGGAGAAGAGAAAACTTAGAGGGCATTGGGAGGAATGAGATGTAATCACTATTTTCCATCATATATGATCAAAATGACTTGATATGTCCCCTGGAGGCTGGGAGGATGGGTCACCAGGACTCAGCTCGGGAACTAGAATGTGGGGAGAGGAAAGGAGAGGCTGGGAAGGGGGGTAACATTTGTCGGACACCTAGGATGTTCAACACTCATGTCCTACGAACATGTAGGACACACATTCCATCTTATCTCATTGAATCTCCACAACTCTGCGAAGGAGCTTTCACCACCCCAGTTTCATGTATGAAGAAATTGGGGCTCAGAGAGTCAGGCACCTTGCCCCAGTTTACCCAGATAATAAGTAGCATACCTGGCATCTGAAACTAGAGTCCTACCTCTAATACCCTGATTCTTTTCCTTGCTGCCTTTCAATAGAAGGAAGAGTTGGCTCATAATTAGGGCTTGGAATAATAATCTGAGGCTGAGAGGTTAATGAGCCCCTTGTCACTGAAGCTATTCAAGCAGAGGCTGAAGGGTTCCTGGAATGAGGGTAGGAAGGTTGGACAAGCTAACCCTCAACTCTGAGCTTCTCAGAGGACAGGATTCTTAGTGTTTGCAAGGCACTGTATCAGGAGATGGGGAAGGAGACGTGGCTGGGCTACTCACACTCCACGCGGTATTTCTCCATCTCCTGCACCTCAGCGATGGATTCTCGCAGGTCGGATGTGAAGCGCAGCCGGTCCTGGAGGCTGGGGGCGTTGAAGATGATGAGGACTTTGCGCTCCCCGCCAGGTACTGCAGACAGCAACTTGATCCCAAACTGGTAATCTGTGGGGAGGGAGGAGGTCAGGCACCTCTGTCAGGACTGAAGCAAGGTGGCTCATATGTGAAATAAGTTTTTCTAATGTCCGACTCTGACCCAGCCTCTTCTCTGCGTGAGCAGCAGCAGCAGCTCCCCTTTGCTCCAAAGCCCCCAAACTCCTGGTAGTCACGGCCCTGGTTGTAAAGGCAGACTGAACTCTTGCTGCTCTCTAGAACCCCTTTTCTCATGCCTCTACCTCTACTCACATTGCTTCTGCTGCCCAGAAGGCCACCCATCAAAGCTCCTCTGGCTTAGTCCTTCAATGCATACCATGAGCGCCATCTCTCTGGCCCACCAAAAAACATACATGCTGCAGTTCTCTGCCAGACCATGAGCTCCCCAGGGCACAAGTCATACTCCACCCTGGCCTGTCTTACATCCTGGGACCAAGTAGGTGCTTTGGAGACCTTAGCCCAGTTGTAAAGGAGTCCAAAAACTGGAGGTTGGTGTGGAGGAAGGATGAGCATGAGGGCCATGGCAAAGACTCTTGGGATGCTGGGATCCAAGAAGGGACTCACATGAATTCTGGAAGAGCTGCATGTGCATTTCCACGAGGGGAAAGGACTGACGGAAGCTGTACGTCACCAAGATCTTCTTCTTCTGGAAAATTTTGGTGACCTTCGGCAGGGGTGGGGAAAAAGACAAGAGGCAGGGTTTGGGGTGGGGAATTTCCACATGGCACCTATTGCTTGCAGCTGCCCTCCCCTCTCCCCCACCACCACTAACAGACATATACACACAAACACACATACCCACAAGCTGGGGAGAACTGAAGCTTGTGGAGCAGAACAGGAAAGACGGGAGAAAAATGCAAGTTCCTGATGTAATGATGACGCACAACAGGCACTTTCGATTTTTACAGGAACTAACTGAATGCTGCTCCCACCAGGAAGCCTGTTCTAACTCCTCACATAGATTTCCCTCCATTTTCTGAGCTTCCAGAGTGCTGGTTCAGTGCCTTTCACTGCTAGGCTTTAGGAGAGTGCTCTGAGTGTGTGATTGCTGGACTGGGAGCGCCAAGAGGAGTCTGGTTTTCATGTATCTTGTCCACCTGGACCAGACCCGGGGCACATTAGCAATCTTCAGTAAAGCAATGTATAGAGTTAACGAGTCTCCTTCTCAACAACCCAAGGTCTTTATCAAGTACTTGGGCACTCTGGGCTGAGCTAACATAGGTTGTAAACACCTCAGACCACCTGCAAATGGCGTTTAAAAGCACATGATTTGATTTCAGGATGGTTACAGTGCACAGTTATGCGAAGCATCTTTTTAGCCCTTCAGACTGTGAGCTCCCCGAGAACGAGGACCGAGTCTCCCTCATCTCTGGGAACCCAGTGCCTAGCATGGGGCTGGGCACCCACAGGTGTCAGCACATGATGGATGGTGAAACATTTACTCAATACCTGCGTGGGCCAGGCCCTCCTCTGGGTTAGGCTAGTCCGCATCTAACCTCTTATTTCATCCCCATGACAACCCTGAGATAGGGATTAGCTCTACTTCACAGAGGAGGAAATAAAGGCTCAGAGAGGGCACTGGAGGAGCTTCATCTAAAGCAGCAATTCTCAACTAGAGGTGACTTTGCCCTCCAGAGGACATTTATCAATGTCTGGAGACATTGTTAGTTGAGGAGTACTACTGCTATCTAGTAGGTAGAGACCAGGGATGCCGTTAAACATGCTACAATGCACAGGACAGCTCTCACAACAAAGTATCCCACATCTGCCCCAAATGTCAATAGTGCCGAGGTTGGGAGACCTGCTCTAAAGGAGAGAAGACCAAGGGAGGACAGGTCACTGTCCTCAAACCCCTGAGGAGCTGTCTCAGAGCAGAGGGAGAACACTTGTTCTCTGTGATCCCAAGGGTTGAGTGAAGATTATTGAAGGAAACCCACTGGGAGACAGATTCTAGCAGTCAGAGCTGTCTGAACGGGAAACTGGCTGCCTTGGAGGAAGGCAGCCTTCTGTGCCTGCACTCATGCAAGCAGAGAGCCATGCAGGAAGCTGGCTCTTCCGTGGGGTAAGAGGTTGGACAGGAGACCCTGAACTTCCCTTCCCACCTGCAGAGTCCTAAGAGTCCTAGTTCTAAAAGACACACGTCTACACTGGTGATGAGCTCGGTTTTAAGAATCACTTCAAGCAGCCCGACCACCGGAAGGCTTCAGACTGACCCCAGGGTCACAGGTTCACTTCCTCCAGCCAACCCACTGGGCTATTGAGGTAGGCAGGGACTTTTTCTACCACTTCCCAGATTGTACGCCTGTCATCTGCCCTGGTCCTCACATTTTCTGCCCCCATGTGGCTGTCACTACCTCCAAATGGATCCTCCAAATGGTGAAGTAAAGGAGGGGCAGAGGCACTCAGATCACATGGCAGAGCTCCTTACCTGCCACGCCTCCACCCACCAATGTTAATATGGTTCACACCAGACCCGGGGTCCAAGCTCACCACCTTCCCTCCTTCTCCCATTAGTGCTCATACCACAAGGAGATCGTTGAAGAGGAAGACCTCTCGCTGATGCAACCCTAGCCTCTGTGGGCGGTTTGGATCTGGCACCTCATAGAGCTGGCAGCAGCAAACCAGTCGACGGTGAGGAAGAGACAGGACCTAGATAGGCATGAAGAAATAGGTGTCCGCAAGGCCAGCCCACCAGCTTCAGGCATCTTAACATTAACTGCAAGAGGAAGTTCACCTCTGGTACATATCACTGTCACTCTGACACAAGGAGTCTAAGCAACTAAGCCTCGGCTTATCTTTGTCCCTGCAGCTCCCTGTGTCTGGAATGCCTTTCTTGCCCAGCTCCCGATGGCCACATTCCACCCCTCCTCCAAACCCCAGTTCCAGGGTTCTCTTTTCCAAGAAGCCATTCCTGATCTCCCTGGGCTGAAAATGACCTCTCCCTCCCGTGTACTCCCCTAAATTAACCTAACTATAAGGTGAAGGTATTGTGTCTTTGTCTGACACCTCCCCACCCGGTCTGTGAGTGCTTCCAAGGACAGAGACCACATCTTATTCATATCTGTGTTCCCAGTGCCAATCGAAATGCTGGGCTCAGTGGAAAGGCATCTGTAAATGTTTGTTGACTAAAAGACTAGAGTGTGTTCTTGGCTTTGGTCATCAGCTAATTATTATCTTGGCTGCTCACTTGGGATGGACAGGCAAAACCAGAGGTGTGAAGGATGCTAATGTTTATACACACCCATGATGTGCCTTGCCATGTGCCAGATGCATTCCCATAGAGCATCTCACTCAACCTGCCCCACCACCCCTGAGGAATGCATCACCACCCACTCCATTCGGCAGTTGAGGGGAGCCTGGGGCTCAGAGAGGGGCATGGACTCACCTCCCAAACCCTGTCCCTTCTGCAGTCTCCCAAGGTGCTTACCGGTTTCTTGCCCACAATCATGCGCTCCACGGCCTGCACCTGGGACACGTGGTCGTCGTTGGTCCGCAGCTCGCGCCCCTGGATGCGCTGGTAAATACCCACCAGGAGGTCTCGGGGGATGTCTTCACCGTTGTCAACCCCTGGGTGAAGGGAATACACAGGAATATATAGTATACATGTGGGGAGTGGGTGGCAGGGATTCTCCACAACATCCCACACCCAAGCGTGGGCCATAACAATGGCCAAGACTGAAGGGAGTGGGCACCCTCGGTCCCTTGGTCAGGATCGGGCCAAGAAAGGCGCCCTTCAAGATAGTCAGTTGCTTTCTTCCCCAGGGTGGGGATTTTGTCTAAACAACTCAGAGTACAGTGTGACTAAAACAATCAGACACTTTTTTTGGCCTTTCTAACTAGCAAAAATAATGTTAAATGATAATATCCAGTGTTAGTAAGAGTTCAGGGAAGCAGGCAGATATACTAACGTAACTATTTTGGAAGGCAATTTGGCAAGCTTAAGTATTCAGTGATTCCTCTTCTAGGAACCTACTCTAAGGAATTACTCAGAAATATGTGCAAAGATATATGTATAAGTACAACTTATGGGAAAAATTTGAAACAACCTAAGTTCTAACAGCAGAAGAATACTTAAGTAAAGTTGAGTATACCTGTTTCATAAAATAACTTACAGCTATTAAAAATTTGATGTTTATCAAAAAAGCATGAGAAAATTCCTGTAGCAAGTTAAGTGAAAAGAGCAAGATAATAAATTGCATGTACAGCCTGATCTTAACTGTATAAAAAGGTACATATGCACAGGAAAAAAAGACTAGAATACACCAAAATATCAACCATGGTTGCCTCTAGGGGGCAGAATTTTGGATGGTTAAAATTTTTAATAACTTGCTATATTTCTAAAATTTCCAGAATGAGCAGGTATTTATTTCATTTGTTTGTTTGCTTATTTATTTAATAATTGGAGGGGGAAATATATACACATATACATACATATATAAAATATGTATATGTGTGTATATGTATATATGTATACACACATACATATACACACACACACACACAAAGAGAAAGAGAGAAAGAGAGAGAGATAGAGAGAGAGACAGGGAGGGGGGAAGGGAAAATGGATGAAATGAATGAAGGAACGAACGAATGACGAATGGCAGGATTCTGGGAGACAGCTCCAGATGGCCTCTGATCTGTCTAATTCCCTCCTCTTAAGTCTACCATCCTTCTGATTGTCTGCTGAGCGAAACCCACTCACTCTTCTCTCTAAACCTTCTGCTAAAAAAAATGTTTTCTCCTTTGGAAATGCCACACCTCCTCCTTGGACACCAGGTGCTAAAGGAACAGCCTTCATCACACTGCCTTTTTACCTCAGCTGCCAGAGAGCTTAGGGCCCAATCGTGCAAACCGCGACAGTCAGCAAATTTGTCTTGTCTGTTTGTTTTCCCTCAATTATACTTCCCTCTTTCATTTCTGTTTAAATAATCCTAACATCTGTGCCATTTTTAGTAGGCTGCTCTTTGGTGAGAGGCAGGGCTTGACATCGATACAATAAACCGAGAAAAAAGGTCAAGGTGACACCTTTCATCTGGCACTCAAGGCTGCTTTATACTGGTTCCAACTGACCTTACCAACTGGATTGTCCACCCCCTCTTGATTTTTCTCCAAACAACTTTATGTTTTCCTACCTCTGTGCCTTTGTTATTCTTACTGCTAGGTAAGCCTCCTCTATCACTGTTCCATCACATTATCTGTGCCTTCAAGAACCACCTGAAAATGAAAATACTGCTTCCTCCAGGAAGCATGTTGGAGGTAGGCTCTCTCTCCCCTGAGCTCTGACTGTACTTTTGGCCTGTCTGACATCACAGTTCACTTCCTGTCTTGTGCTGGGTATCTCTCCCACAAACCGGGAGCCCTCTTAGGGCAGGGACTGTGGCAGATGCCCCTCCCCGGTCCTTAGCGCCCACCACAGGGACTGGGACACATGAGGCACCCAGTGTCAACTGCCTGGCTGGTTGGTGGAGTGAATAAATGAATGCAAAAGTGGAGGAAAGGGTACCTAAAATAAACGAGTCTTTATGGGCATAAATAAACAAGGGAGGGAAAGAGGGAGTGATGAGTAAACAGACGTGTGAGTGAATCAGTGTAAGTTCCGTAAGAGCCAGGGCTTGCACCTCCTGTTCAGAACCTCCTATTCAGTCAATATTCAGTGTGGGAATGAATGGATGGACAAATGACTATTTGAGTGAATTAACAAGTAAATGCTGTGGGCACATCCAGCCTTGGCAGAAATTCAGGTTAATTTCCAGGGAGCAGATGTGATCGCCCTCTTCCTTCCCCACCCCTGCCACCCAGCCCACTTTCCCTTCCCAGGTAAAAGACAGGGAAAGCTGATGGGGAGGTCTGAGGTCACCTCTCAGGTTCTTGATGAAGTCATCTAGTTTCATCTTGCGTTCAGCCTTGACGCTGGGACTGTACATGTCGGTATTGAGAAGGATGATGGCAAAAGCAAGGATGAAAATGGTGTCTGGATTCCGGAACTGGCGCACGAGGGCTGGGTTACACACACAGTACCGCTGGCTGCAGGACAGGAGGGGTCAGGGCCAGGGTCAGGCACCAGTAATCTCCACCTACCCACTATCCTCCCATCTGGCACCACCAACTCCTTCCTCCAAGACATACTCCCAAACCCTTTGGGTCTCTCGTCTTTCTTCAGAGTTTCCTCAAGACTAGCACGTAAAAATCACAGCCGCTACCTTTCATGGAGCTTTGCCAGGGGATTTATGTACATCATCTCATGTAATCCTATCACAGTCCTGCAAGGTAGCTAGTAGCAGCCCCATTTTACAGATGAAGTGACTGAGGTCCAAAGTGGTAAGGTAACTTGCCCAAGGCAGCAGAGCTGATAAATGGTGAAACCAGGATGAAAATGCAGATCTTTCTGACTACAAAGCAAATCCTTCTCCCATGTTGGGAAACAAGCTCTCAGTAACTCTTCTGTTTCTCCTCTAAATACCTCAAAGTGGTGGAGCCAGGATTTATACCCAGGTCTGATGCCTGATCCCCGAAGCATTCACAGAGGAAGATAATAGTTAAGGGCATGGGTCATGGAGTTAGACACACGAGTTCAAATCCTGGTTCCACTGCTTATTCACCACATGACTCTGGGCTAGTTACTTACCTTCTCTAAACTTCCTATTTCTCATCTGCAAAATGGGAATAATAAGAGAAGCACCTACCTCACCAGGTTGTTGTGACTATTCACTGAAATAATCATGTAAAGTGTCCAGCTCAGTACCCAATATCTGGCGGGTACAGTATCAGCTCAATGAATACGAGCTGTTGTTGCTGATGCTGTTGTCACTTGTTGGATGCCCATGTCCCAGATGCTGAGCTGGATACTTTAGGCACATTACCTCTGATCCTCACAACTGCCTTGCAAGATAGGATTTATAACTTCCATTTTCTGGTTAAGAAAGTATAAGGCTCAGAGAGGTGACTTGTAGACACATGCTACACTGCCCCCCAAAGTAGGGAAGGGCAGCTTCAGGATTGGGAAGTGGGCACACCTGAAGGCTTCGATGAGTCGTTCCACCTTCTGGGCCTCACCCTGAACCCGGATATGGGATTGGAACTTCCGGAGTGCGTCATCCAAATCCATGGAGGAGAAGTCCATCTCATCCACCACACAGCTGAGGAGCAGAGAAGGGTGTGTGGCACTCTCAATTTCCCTGCAGAAAACCTCTGACCCACCTTGACCTGCTCCAATGAACCAACACCCCCACTGATAGACTTCCAAAATCTGGACCTGTGGCCTAAGCAAGTACTTATGAGGATAGAACGTCTGAAATGGAATCCATCCCAAAAAGTCCATGCCAGACACATGGTTACTAACGGTCTGTTCCGTCAACCCACTCATATCAGGGATGGGAAAACTGAGGCTCAAAGCAGGCCAAAGGACAAGCATGCCTTGCCTGGGGCCACCCAGAAGACTCTAGGACTAGTTCCAAGAGAGATCAGATCTCTTTGCGGCAGAGAGGTATGGGAGCAGGAAGGTCTATTCATCCTGTTTTGCAAAGTTTATCTCCCTCCTGCCCTCCTTTTCCAGGAACCCCTGGCCCAGTCTGCCCCAGCCTGGGGTCCTCACTCCAACACGTCTCTGTTGAACTGCTTCTGCCGGTTCCCTAGGAATTCCCCTATCATCTGCCGGCTCAGGCCTTTCCGTTCCAGGATGAAGTGAGCCACTCCCACCGGCGTGTCTGACAGGAAGCCCCGCTCGATCAGATACTGGATACCCTTCTCTGGCTTCCTGCAGAAAGAGGGGAGGTAGATGAGATTGTCCTCCTGGAACTCTGCCCCCGTCCCATTTCTTGAACTAATTTTGGGCCCAACCGTGTCCTCAGAGAACTAAGGAAGTCGAATATATAACTTGGTCCACTCCCTTCATGGTACAGGTGAGAAAACTGAGGACCAAGGAGAAGAAGACAGTTTCCCATTTCACAGTGCTTCAAAATTCCAAGGTATCCTCAACCCAACTTCCTCCTGCACTGGAGCCACACTACAATTGAAAGAAAATTAAGGTCTAATGAGAGCCTGCTGTGTGCCAGGACCTTTGATATTCCTCACAGGCACTGAGGAGTCCTGGGAGAAAGCCTGAGTTCCAGGCTAAGTCCTCCTCCCTGAGTCACAGACCCTCAGAGTAGGAGAGAAGTGAAAAGATTACTTTGTCCACATCCCACATCCCACTCAGACAGGTATCACCCAGCCTCTGTGAGTGTTTCTATAGACAAGCTGCTCCCTATTTTCCACTAGGCCATATCTGGGTCTGAGCTATCCCATATTCAGAACCCCAGAGCCTTAGGGTCCTACGAGGCTAGAATTTGGAAGACTTCGGTGCCACAGGAGTCTCAGATCCATCACTTACTACGCATGACTTGGGACAATTCCCTTTACTTCTCCAAGCCTCAGTTCCTTCTCTATAAAATAGGGACACGACTACCAACCTTCCTGAGTTATCCTGAGAACTAAATATAGATGGCCGTATCTCATAGGCTATGAAGATGTAAGGCATTTGTTTTCTAATTATTTTCTAATCAAACGTCACACTCCCATTCCACTGCTAAGCACCTGGCACAAGACCAGGTACCTAGAAAGAGCTCGGTCCTGGTCACTGACTAGTCCAACACAGCACCCTGCCCCCAACACCTCAAATATCCACACCCTGCTAGTTAATAGATAGAAACACTGAAGCCCAAGGAAGGGACACACCTTGCCCAGGGCTACCCAGTGAGTCTGGCCCAAGTCTCCCGTTTCTGAGAACAGGGTTCTTCATACACCACATCGCCTCCCTACCAAAAAGGGAGGGTGGGCGACCCAAAGTTCAGAATCCATCCTATAGACAGAGAACTAGGGCCCAGAGAGGGAAGCATCTCACCCAAGATGACACAGCCAGTCAGAAGCGGAACTAGGACCAGAACTGCCTCTCATGGGGGTGAGGGCAGCTTTCTACTGTTGTCACCCTGTTGCCAATTCTTTTCCCTGAACAGCTGAAGAGAAACACCATCCACAAAATGAGAGGATGGTGGCAGCAGGATCACTGCCTCCAGGGGTCAAAGTGTCCGCAGCATGGTAGGAAGGGGCGAGGGAGTGGGAACGGGAGCACGTACTTATTGAAGAGGTTGAGGCCGATTCGGTAGTGCCGCCTCTGCACCACGTCGTTGTTGAAGGCTGGCGAGTCCCAGCTGTGCCTGGTCTCCCGCTGGTAAGTCTGCTTGCACAGGCCGGTGGCTGGAGGCTCCCTCAGGCTGTCCCGCGAAGAGGAGCCAGAGCTGCAGTTGATGGTCTCGTTGGAATTGCTGGAGCTCTCAAGGCTCTCGTTATCTCCACCATCAGAGTTCTCGCCTGCTGCCTCGCACTTCCCCAACCTCCGACCCCCAGCCACACCACTGGGCCCAGTGCCACTGTTGGGGGCTGGTGGCAGGGGCCCTGGCGGGGCTGGGGCTGGGCCCTCCGGGGCTGGGTAGTGGCGGTGTGGGATCGGGGCCCTGCCTGGTGGCCCCTTGTGCTTCAGGGTCCCATGGGGGCTGCAGCCATCAGCCTCATACACGAGCTGACGGTGGACAGAGCCGCGATCTGAGCGGTCACTCAGGTCCACGGAGCTGTCACTGGGAGGCTCAATAGTAAGCAGGGGAAGGTGGGCAGCTCGCAGCCGGAAATCCCGGCATTCCAAGCACCCAGGACCCCTGCGAGTGCCTTCCTCACGGCTACCATCTTCCCGGGTCCCTGGTGGCACTGGTGGAGGAACTGGTGGGAGAGGGGCGGGTGCCCAGAACTCAGGCCGGCCCTGGGGTGGGGGCTCTGTGCTGGGCAGTCGCTCAGGGGATGGTGGGGGAACTGGGTCATCCAAGTAGAGGGGAAGGTCACTGAAGGATGTGGCCGAGCTGTCCTCTTGCTGTTCCTTCGACTCTCGCTTCTCCAGCTGGGCTGACCCTGGCTCCTCAGACATGGGCCCCGATGGGTGGCAGTTCAAGGCCTCGTCAATGGATTCAGCCAGAGACTTTACCTGTATGGGAGAAAAGGGAAGGAGGGAAAGGGAGGAAAGATGAAGGATGGTGGGATGGTGGGATGGTGGAAGGGTGGGAATGAGGGAGGGAGGGAAAGAAAAAGGGGGGAATCTTCCTGGTGGGGCAGCCAAAAAAAGGGTTTCCCCTCCCTGACCTCCACAGATTCTCTGCAGCATATAAAATAACTCCCAGGGAGCCACTGTGAGCTCACAGGAGCTGGAACTAATGCCCACAAGTTCCCTTCTCAGATATCCCAATACCTCCTTCATGTCCATGTAGACCCAAGCCAAATGCCACCTCCTCCCTGATCCAAGCCACATTCCTGCCTCTGCCTTCCCTTAGGGTAAACCAAAATCCCAGCTGCCTCTGGGCTCCCAGAGCCCTCTGTCTGGTTCTCTCTTAGGAAATACATAATATTTAGCCTCGAGAATCTGGACCATGGCTGGTAACTCTGCCTCACTATGGTTTTCAGCCTCCGAACTGGCCCCTAATGATCCCTGCCTCCTGGTATTCACACCCTCGTGTACCATAGTGTCCCAGGGTTGGTCTATGGGACTGACAGCATCCGGCAGAAGTGATGGGATGTCACTTCTGAGATTAGGTTATGAAAGACTGCAGCTTCCATCCTGAGCACTCTCGCTCACTTGTGCTCCCTCTGTTATACCCCTCACTCTGGGGAAAGCCACACCGTGAGCAGTCCTATAGAGAGGCCCACGTGGTAAGGCCCTGAATCCTCCTGCCAACAGCCAAGAAAGTGAGCTTGGAAGCAGACGCATCAGCCCCAGTCAAGTCTTCAGAGACTACAGTCCTGCCCTACAGCTTGATCACAGCTTCATGAGAGACCCTGAACCAGAACCACCAGTCAAGCCACTCTGAGATTCCTGGCCCTCAAAAACTATTTGTTGTTTAAGCTCAGTCTTTACATTCAGTTTTAAGCTACTAAATTTTGGGGTCATTTGTTACGCAGCAATAGATAATGAATACACTTCCCCATCAGACTTGAATAGCACTGAGAGTTGGGCCCAGGCCAGACTGTGAGCCCAATGCTCCATTACCCCCTTGAGGGATGGGTCCAGGCCAGGTTTCTCTCTTTTTAGCTCAGCTCGACACATTGCTTGACACAGAAGAGATGTTCAATTAAATGTGTTGTATGAATGAATAAATGACTGATTTAGATCTTCCCTTTAATACTTCTTTCCTTCCCTCTACCCGCCCCTGCCCCCCCCCACCCCCAACACACCTCCAGGGAAGCATGCCCAGGTTTATGGCAGGGCCAGATCATAGAGGTTAGAGCAGAATGATTTCTTCTCTTATAAACTTTCTTTCTTTCATTCATTCAACAATTTCTGCCAAATACCTCTTTGGTTTTAGGAAGGAAACTAACGTACTTAGCAGCTACCATGTACTACGTGCTTTCAGATATACTACCTAGCTGAACTGAACCTTCCAAACAGCTCTAAAAAGAAGGTCTTATCTCCATTTTATTGATCATGTTTCAGTGGGGTTAAACAGTTTGCCCAAGGTCACATAGCTCGGAAATAGCAAAACTGGGATTTGCAGCTGATCAGCTATGCTGACACACCACAAGCCTAGAGTGATCTCCTACCACTATCACTGCCGGTTACATTCCCACCCTTTCCTGCTTTTGCTGATGCAATGCCTATGCAAGCAACACCCTCCCGACTATCTCTAACTTGCTGACTCTTAACTGTCTGCTAAGGCCCAGGTCCAGTGCTGTTTCCTCAAAGAAGCCTGCCTGGTCCTCCCAGGAGGAAGTTTCCTCTCCCTCCTCTGGGTTCCCATGGTACTATATGTGATCCCTTCTCATGGCTCTGAGCACATTCTTTCAGGAGACAGTCCTGTGCACATGTGTCTGCTATTTCCTACTGGCTTGGGGAGATCCCTGAGAAAAAGAACCCTGGCCGGTTCATCTGTCTCCCACATGGCACCCAGCACGGAGCCTGGTCCGTGGTCGTATGGTATAAGGGAAACCTTTGGAACCAGTCAGAGCTGAGTTCCAATCCAGTTTGGAAGTCACTTCACCTCTCAGGGCCTCAGAGCCTCAGTCTCCTCCCCTGTAAAACCAGGATAACAACACCGGTCTGGAAGGTCATTATGAGGCATATACAGCACCTGGTACAGAGCAGGAGCTCATCACCTGTTAGGCCTTTATCTGATAGTGGCTCACGTTCCAAACAGTGAGAACTTTAATTTTCTTATGTGTTCTAGACACCCAGATTTTTAATTTGCTTGTTTAAACAATATAATTTTTCTCTTGCCAATCCTTTCTTGTTATTCTCACAGTCCCTACTCAGATGGTAGCTATTCGTTGTTATCAAAAGCTTGTTGGGCAACTTCTTTCAGTTTGAAGTATAGGTAAAAAGTCGTAGGAGTAGCCAGAGCACAGGGATGGGGAGGAAAGGCCCTTTTCAGGGATGCTGACCTGTTTGGAGAAGGAGTCCTCAAGCTCTGTGATGTCATTAGAAAACTCTCCAGATGTGGTGACGGAGCTTCCCCCACCATCGATGCCCCCTCCACAGGAGCCTCCATATGGGAGCCCCCGTTCAAGCCGGTGGCTCCGGGCACCAGCCATGGCACCCTCGTCCAGCGAGGCAGGCTTGCCCTCGAAGTACGCGGGGTTCTGTGCCTTCTCATATTCCTCAAAGGAGAACTGCATCCGCATGTTGGAAAGGATGATGCGGCGGGACATGCGGCTCTCTGAAGCTGAGCTGCGGAGCCGCTCAAAGTTCTTGTTCATGCGGTACTGGCGGAAGGCCGTCTGGATGGTCCTGGCAGCCCTGCGGCTCAGGAAGGAGCCCCCATACTTCCTCTCCAGCATTTCCACCTGGCAGGGGAGGGTGGAGGGGAACAAGGTCAGAAACTCACTACAGCCTCCTCACCTCCCTGGGCCTCAACCACACCACCGCCCGAGTCACAGCTAACTGCTTACAGCTGCCTGGATGCGCCAGGCTGGGCTCTCAGTGTCGTGTTCTCACTTTAATCTCAGATAGCACATGTCACACGGGACTGAATTGTGGTTTTCTTTTTTTATTTACAAGAAGTAGATGTTCAGTATTTTAAAATAAGAAAAGAAAAAAAAAAACACAGAGAAGCCAAAAAAGGAAAGAAAGGAAGACATAAATTGAAAGCAAGAAGGAGAAGGAGAGAGGAAGAGAGGGAGGGAAGAAAGGAAGGAAAAAAGGAAAGGAGGAAGGAAAATTGAAAGAGAGAGGAAGAAAGGGGGGAGGACAGCGGGAGAGGAAGGGAGGGAAGGGAGGGAGGGAGGGAGGGAGGGAGGAAGGAAGGAAGGAAGGAAGGGAGGAAGTTTGGTTCACCTAAAGTCCCAACACCTGGGCATAACCACAATTACATTTTGGGATATGTCCTTCCAGTTTTTTTCTTTTGTACATAGTATTTTGTGTCCCCTTTTTAGCCAAACAATACCTTGTGTGATACATGTGATATTTTGTAACACACTGTTCTGAACTTGTCAACTTATGTGTGTGCTTCTCCCCTTACACTGAGATTTTTGAGGACTAGGTCCAGGTCTTTCATCTTTACATCTCCAGTGCCCAGCATGGAGCTCACGCAATGTTTGCTGAGTGAATACAAGACGCAGTGGATGGATGGTGAATGGGTCAGTGAGGCCCTAGTAGGGTGAAGGGTTCTGGAGAAAGTCTTCTCCTGTTCTAGTCTCACTATCCCTCCCTGGACACCACCTACGAGTGCCACATTCCAATCCCTCCCTTGGTCCTCTCACACCCCCACCCCCACTCCCACTCCCACTCCCGGCCAGAGCCATCTCGTCGGCACCTTCTTGTCCTGCAGGTCCGTGGAGAGTTCATAGCTGTCCGACAGGGCCTTGGAGCGCTTTATCTCCTCTTCTTCCTGCTTCCTCAGGGCAACACTGGCTGGCTGGAGGCGAGCCCGCTGAGCCCAGGGAAGGCCCACCCCAGCAGGGGGGCCCCCCATGTGGCTGCTGGTGGGGGGCAGCTGGCTCAGCCGGTAGGGGGGTTGGCTCCCGGGACTATCAACCGCTGTGCTCAGGTCACTGCCTGGGGCATCACCCTCCACACTGTGGGGATGAGATAAGATGAGCCAGGATGTGGGAACAGGAGAGAGGCCTGCTGGGCCAGACTGAGAGTGGGTGGACCAGATCCCTTCCCACAACCCCATCCTCCCCAGCCTCCTCACAGATACAGGGACCCCAATACTTAAAGGCCAGAGGGGAGTCCTACCCCCCAAGTTGTCTCCTCACTGCCCTCACAGTCCTGTCCTCGCCCCTTCAGCCCTGTCCCCTCACAGCTCCATCCTTTTAGACTCCTTTCCCTCCAGCCAGGTCTTCTCACAGTCTTGTCCCCAGTCCTACTCTACTCTCACAGCCTGGTCCCCTCGTGGCCATGTCCCCTCACAGCCTTATCCTCAGACCAGTTTCCTCCCACTCCTGTCCCCTCAAGTTCCTTTTTCTAATCATCTCAGCCCCTAACAGCTCCATCCCCGAACCCTTCCTCCCCTGAGGGACCAATTCCCTTGTATCTCTACCACCCCAGATCTCTTCCCCTCACAGCTCTGTCCCCAAGACTAGACGAGACGAGACATGGATCCCTCCCAGCCCTATCCCCAGCACCATCCCAGATCAGTCCTGTCCCCAGGCCTGAGGCCCACTCCCACATCCTGCACATCTAGGCTCTCCCCTGCTCGCCCAGCCCTGCCCCCTACAGCCCTGCCTCTGCCCTCAGAGGCCTGGACTCCGGGCTTGGCCAGTTCCCAGGGTTCCCTGGCCGCCAGGACACGGGCTCAGTGACAGTGGGAGGCACCTCCCATCCAGCGTCCTCACAGGTAAAGAGCTGCCCTGAGGGGCAACTTCCTTTTTCTCCTCATGGCCTCCTCTGTTCAGCTGGGGGAGGGGGACAAGGGTCTCAAGGCTGAAGAGTGGTAGGAGCTGGGCACTGGGTCTTGCCCGCCCTGGTTACCCGGAGCTGTTGTTCTGCCAGACCTGCTCCCACGGTGCCATGGCAACCAGGCTGCCAGGGAACTCAGGTGGCGACAGAGCCCAGACGCCCTGAGCCGGGCATGCACGGTGAGGAGCCACAGAGACAGAAACACTGGAGGGGGGTTGGGAGGGGGCGACAGGCGGGGGGAGGCGTGGAGGGGGTTGTGGGGAGAATGGGTGTGGCTGAAGCCCAGAGAATGGTCTGGTTCGGGCAGGCACGGGGGTGAGGGGGCTCTTGGCTGGCGAAAGGGTTAAGGGGCCATTCCCCAGCCCCTACTTGCAGAGGCCCGGGGCGCAGAACCAGAACGGCGGCAAGCTGGGGTGGGTGGAGGGGGGCTCCCTAGCATTTCAGGAGCTTGAGCTACAACGGGCCTGCCAGCCTGGCAGAGAAGAGCACTTTGGTCTGGGGGCTGGGTGCGGTGGGTTACAGCACTGGCGCTGGCTCTGTCCTGGTGGGGGCTCCCGCCCACTGCTCACCCTCTACCCTCCCAAGTGTTAATCTGCTACACAGTCAGGAGCAGGGCGGAAACAGACTGAGGGGCTGCCCTGCCCAGATGCTCTCTCCTTCTGGTCCTCTGGGGCCTGTGATGTCCCCCTTCAGGGGTCAGACCCAGCCCAGCGCCCCCCAGGCATCTAAGATGCTCCTCTTCTCCCCTTCAGGACTGCAGGATCCTGCCCACCAACCTCTCAAACCTCTCCCCTCCCAGCACATGGCTCCCAGTTTTGATCAACTGTCTCCTTTGTTCACGAACCATCCATGGTTCCCACTGCCCACAAGAGATAGCCCAAGTTCCTTATTTTGGCATTTGAGGCTTCTCCAAGATACAGTAGCTAATGTTTAGTAAGGCACTGTTCTTACCACTTCACATTTAATAACTTGTTTACTCTTCAAAACAACCCTATGAGGTAGGTATTGTTATTCATCTTCATTTTACACATAAAGAAACTGAGGCCCAGAGAGGTCAGTAACGTATCTATGGTCACACAGCTAATAATGATAGAGCCAGGATTCAAATCCAGGCAGTCTGACTCCAGAGCTCACAGTCTTAAACATTAAGCCATACTGCAGGGTTGGCTGCCAGCCCCCCACCCCATGCACCCTTCTCTCCAACCAGCCCAAATCCTGTTTCTCCCCAATACTCCTGTCCTTTCCACCTCCCAAACTGTTCATACAGTACCTTCTACCTGGAATGCCATCCCTATCATCTTCTGCCATCTGCAATCTGAGAATCCCCCCACACCCTAGTGCCATCAAGATTCAGGTCACATGCCACCACTAAGAAGCCCTCCCGAAGCCCGCCTCTAGCCAGAAATGATTGCTGATCCTGTTCAGGGCTCCCACACACAGCACATGTCTGTCCTTCTTTTTATGGAGCAGGTTAGCTTTGGCAAAGCGTGACAGCTATTTGTGTTCCTGACTCCCAGAATCCCAGCACAGGAAGAGAATTTGGTAATCTCTCCGCTAGCACAGAGCACAAGGCCTGGAACAGAGTAGGTGCTCAATGAAAGCTTCTGGAGGGAGGAAGTCAGTGAATGAGTTCTGGTGGCTGTGCTAATAAATCCTCTCACCTGAACTTTGACCTCAGCCTCCAGTCTCCTCTTCCCAATCCGTTCTCCATCCTGTGGCCAGAGAGAGCTTTCCAAAGTAGAAATCTGACCGTTTTGCTCCCCCACTAAAACCCTTCCATGGCTTCTCATAACTCATTCAACAAACAACAACTGAGCCCTTTCTACATGCCAGGCACAGTGCTAGGTGCTGGAAATATAATCGTGAGCAAGACGTGTAAGATTTGTTCCCTCACGGAAGTGACATTCTAGTGGGAGAAGAAGACTATAAATATATACTATCATTTCAGGTAGAGAGAAGTGCTAGGAAGGAAAATACAGCAGGGTGATTAAAGGTGCTGTTTTAGATGCGGTGGTCAGGGAAGGGCTTTTTGAATAAATGGCATATAATCAGAGTCCTGATGGAAGTGAGGGAGTGAGCTGTGTGGTTATCTGACACAAGAGCAGTCCAGACAGAGCGTAGAGCCAGTGCAAAGGCCCTGAGATAGAACTGTGCCTGGCATGTTTGAGGAATAGCCAGGAGGCCAGTGAAGCTGGAGCAGAGTAAACAAGGGGAGAGTGATAGAAGATAAGATCAGAAAGGTAATTGGGGCCAAATTGTGAAGGGCATTGAGCCCACGATAAAGACTTTGGCTTTTGCTCTGATTGAGATGAGCAGAGGAGGGGCGTGATCTACTTAGGTTTTACAGGAATCATCATCCATAGGATAACCTCCAGCTTCCTTACCATAGCTCTGGATGGTTCTCCTGACCGGACCTCTGCCTCATATACCCTCTGCCCCTTTACCCCAACCTGGCTACCTCCTGCTCACCCTTCAACATTTAGCTCGGGTGTTCCCTTCCATGCCTGCCTGAGCCCTTCACGCAGGATGGCTTACAGGCCCCTCCTCTGTGCTGCCATAGGGCCCTAGAGTCACCTCTATCCCTAGGGCAAGGGCATTAATTGGCTCATTGAAGCCTTACAATTTACTGAGGCAGGCACCATTAGCCCCATTTTATAGATGAGGACACTGAGGCAAGAGGTGATGTAGACTTGCTCAAGGTCACACAGCTATTAAGTGAGAAAGTCAGGATGCAAACCCAGGGCCTAGGCTGTCTTCTCATGACATCTTGTTGCCTATCCCCACTTCTAGCCCCATGATGCCCATCTTCTCATGACATCTTGTTGGCTATCCCCACTTCTAGCCCCATGCTGCCCCTGGCTCTCTACCCTTTGGCAGTTCTCCTCTCCCTTCTGTTTTGGTTGCAAAGGTAATAGTGGCAGGGAGGTCAGGCTGTCAACACAGTCCCCCAAAAAGGATAGAGCTTGAGGGCATCGTACACACTGCTAAAGAAATGGGACCTGGGGACGTGGGATCCCTTAACTCAGAACTCCCAAACACTCAGCGCACTTACAGCGCACCCTCCCTGCGTCAGGCATTTTCTGCACATTATTTTAACTGCGTGGCAAATGCTGATCACATGGAAAAATCTCTCTTCTCTTTCTTACATCTTACATAGACTCATATTCATTCTCTCTCTCTCTCTCTCTCTCTCTCTCTCACACACACACACACACACACACACACACACACAGAGAGAGAACATGTTGTGCAGTAAGAAGCTGGGCAGACCTAGGTTCAGGTCCTGACAGCCATTTATCCACTGTGTGAGCCTGGGTGTGTCCCTTTACCGCTATGCACCTCAGTTTCTCATCCGCGTGGAGCTCAAAATGCAATACCCTCTTTGGATTCCTGCACTTCAGAAAGGGCCTGGGAGACCTACCTCTCCTGGACTCCTCCCAGCCAGGAGCAGGAGCAAAGAAAACACACACGCGCGCACACGTGCACCCATGTGTGCTGTCTGCTGGGCTATTCTGTGAGGGAAACTGGGGAGCATCCTCTGCAGCGGGGGGAATAAATCACGTTACACAACTAACCACAGTATAAAGCTGAAAGTTCTCAGGGCTGGGGAACGGAGGAAGTGCTAGGAGAGCTCAGGAGAGATTTCTCCTGCTGGGGTGGGCAGGGGTGCTGAGCGGAATAAAAATAAACTCGCACTTACAGCGCACCTTCCCTGTGTCAAGCATTTTCTGCACATTATTTTAACTGCATGGCAAATGTGAAGGAAGAATTAGGATTCCGATTTTGCAGGTGAGGAGAAGGCTCTGAGGGGGAAAGTGATGCCAAAGGTCTCAGGACTAGCAAGTGGCAGAACAGGGATTCAAAGCCCAGAGCCTGTGCTAGTTCCCCTGCTACCTCGAAGGCTTCATGGGGCAGTGGGGGGGTGGGGGAGCTATTGAATAGGGCCTTGCCTA
Source organism: Eubalaena glacialis (assembly GCF_028564815.1). NCBI lineage: Eukaryota > Metazoa > Chordata > Mammalia > Artiodactyla > Balaenidae > Eubalaena > Eubalaena glacialis. The sequence goes on from NC_083736.1 coordinate 47,474,837, forward strand.
GGAGGAGTTGGTAGAGAGAAGGAGTGAGGGACCTTGTGAGCCAAGGCATTACGATGGGGAGAAGCGGGGCAGAACGGGCAGTAGGGATTTGGGGTGGCCTGCCCATGGCGGGGGCACTGACCCACTCCGGCTGCTGCTATTAATGGGAGGTCTCTCTCTCTCCTTCCCTTTATTGGCACTGACCGGAGCCAGGCAGCCAGCAGGGGATGGGATCAGGATGCAGTTGCCATGGAAATGAATGGGGGCTGTTGCTATGGATACCATAAGATGAGGGCAAGAGGAAGCTAGGGATGCTGAGGACTATCCCCATGACAACTTGGGCTGAAAGCGGGGGTAGGGGGGGACCGGAAGTGAGAGACAAGAAAACAAGACAAGGAGGTCAGCACACCTAGATGAGGCCAGGGGCATTGGGCTCTGGAGGAAGGCTGGGCAAGGAGACCAGACCCAGCGCGGGGTGGGGGCAGAGGGGCAGAGGGACTCCAGTCACCTCCCTCTCCCCCGACAGCTTTTCAACAAGCTGTTTCTGCTGCCCAATCCCAGCGCCATAGAGACTCCAAACCTGAGGCCAGCCCAGCTTGGCACAGGGACTGGCAGGGGAAGAGGAAGCCATCGGAGGGGCTGATTGGGTACCCAGCGGGCAAACATAGGCTTGGGAGCACACAGATCAGGGTTTGAATCCTGGCTCTGCTTCCTTTGCAGCCCTAAATATAATAGTTGTCATTTACTGAGGACCTACTTTTAGCTAGGCCCAGCAACTCTGCAAGGTCTGGGTTGTTTCCCTTGAAGGGGACAACACAGATGAAGAAACTGAGGTACAGAGAGATGAAGTAATTTGCCCAAAGTCTCAATGCTCAGCAGTGGTGGAGCCAGGAGTCGAATCATCGCTCATGCCTGTGCCCACCAGCCCAGCACTGAGCAGCCCCTCTGAGGCCGAGTCCTTGCATTCTCCAGCTCCCTGTGCCTTCCCACAGTGGCACACAGAGGGCCAGATGCTGAGTAAATATTTGTGGAGTGTGTGAGTGAGGAAGCGATCCAGGAGGAAGCAGGAAAGACTGAGGTTAGATGGAAGAAGTGTCTGACTTTGAGAGCAATGACTCATTGGTTTGGCTGGCCGAGAGTAGAAGATCCACAGAACCGGGATGGACTTTTCGAACCATCTAATTCCACATATTCAAATTAAGACTCAAAAAGTCTAAGTGACTTGCTTGCTCAGGGTCACACAGGACAAGAACCCCAATCCCCTATCTTCCAGGCCAGCGTAACTTTTTAGCTGAATCCGTCCAGTCCCCACCCCCACCCCCCGGCACCTTTAAGCTCCTAGATGTTGGTGGCAGCAGGCTCCTTGTACTTTCTAGGCAAGGCGAGCTGATCCACAGCACCACGCCTGTGCCCAGGCTCTTACTTTCTTCTGCCCAGGATGTCCTCCCTCTCCCCTCTACCTGCAGCCTTTGTCGGTCTGGCTGAGCTTTTCTGAATCTTGGGGCGCCCTGAGCCAGCCAGGCCTCCTGGGAAGTTGTTTCTGACTCACTCCCACCCCCCACAGAACCTGACAGGGTCAGTTATCCCCCCTCTATGTTTTGTGCACACTCATGTCACAGGCCGTCCTTATCACCAGCTAACTTGAGATTCTCTCTTGAAGTGTCCATTCCCTACACTACTCCCGTTTCCCATGGGCAGTGGCCTGGTATAATTCACCTCTGTGGACCCTCCCTATGCCCAGGCCAGGGCCCAGCAGCCACCTTGGTCCCCTAAGACCACAGGTGGCAGTCATGTGTGTCTGTGTGACCATCCTGTCTGACAACTGTCACCCTAAAAGCCACAGCCCCACATGCTCAAAAGCCACTGACACACATTCTTGTGATTATCTCCACCGAGGCACATGCAGAGAGATTGCTAGGCACAGAAAGTTGCTGCCTCACACAATCAACCTCACACACTCAGAATCCCTCACGCCCAGCCTCAATCACATTCCCTCAGATACACAACAGTGCACAGCCTCTCACTCTTCTCTCACCTGCCAGCCTCACGCACACCTGTGCACAGGCACACACGTTTCCCTCACAACAGGTAGAAACCTTCCCCTTTCCCATAGCACAGGCCCTCAGCCAATTCAGTTGCCTACACAGGAGTCTACACCCCCATGGCTCCCACAATGGCCATCTGACCTTTAGTTGAGCCCCTGTGCCCCCTAACTTCCTTCTATCTCCAATAAAATGAAGGGTAGAATGGTCTCCCCCTCCACAGCCACAGGTCACCTAGACTCACACGCCCAGCTTGAACAGAGCAATCTATGTATCATTCCCCAACACAACCCCTGGGGCTCTCCACCAGGTTTTGGTCCATGCTGTCTCTGACTCCTTAATGCCTCACCTCTCAAACCATCTATTCAAACCCTTCCCAGCCGTCTACTCTTGCCCCTCTTCCTCCAGCAATCCTTGGACACCACCACCCCCAGCCCATCTTGACATCTCCCTACTCTTTGGGCCAGGAACATATTTTGCTCATTACTGAAGCCATATCTGCTCAATCACTTCTGCCCTTCACACCCTGCCTACTTTCCCAAAGGAATTCTCATCTCCCCTGGGAGATGGAGAACTTATGGAGAACACAGCCACTGTCTTACTTTCGGTCCCTCATGGTATTTAGCTTGAAACCTTGTACACAGTAGGTGTTTGAGCAATGCCTTCTGGAAGAGTAAATAAAGGAGAGAGGAAGAGAGAGGGAGGGAAGAAGGGAGGGGAGAAATAAATGAGAATTTGAATGAGTGAGTGAGTAGCTGAGTTGAGTGCCTAAGTGAGTCAAGCAACAAGTGAAGAGTGAGGCGAGCCTCTGGAAAACTACCAGGGCATGTGATGGGGATGCTGAAGGGAGGGGGGAAACAAAGGAGAGGAGGGACTCTCACCTGGGCCTTAATCAAAACAAGAGCCGCCAATCAGTGCACACTTGGCAACTGTGCACTAGACCCTATGCTGAGCTCCTTGTGCTTTTTCTTGCTAATCTTCATGACAACGCAGAGAGGTAGATCTATTCTCACTGTACTCGGGAAGAAAATGAAGCTCAAGGAGAAGATAATACTTGTTCAAGGTTATACAGAGAGTAAGTGGCAGAACCATAAGGTAAACTCAGATTTGTCTAATGCAAAAGAAAAAAAAAAAGGCTCAGAAAGGGAAAGCAGGGGTATGAGCCCACCTGGGAGTCTCCTGGCTTTGCTCCTAACACAGACTCATCATGGAAGGTGTGGGTTCTACAGCGCATAGAGGACACCTTTTGCCTTCCTGCCAACAGCCTCTGGGGATTCTTAGAACTAGCTTTTGGCAGGTGCAGGAAATATTTAGGGTTATTGCATCTGGGGGCAGTGGCTTTCCCTCAGACTCAGAGATCCCTAAAGCTGTAGAATCAGAACCTTGAAAGTATAGAATCAAGGACTATTAACATCACAGAATGTTAAAATCACACCATCAGAATTTTTTCTAAATGGTAGAATCATGAAATCTTAAAACCACAGTATTGTAGAATCCCCAAATCACAGCATCATAGAAATAGAAACCACAGAATTGGATGGAATGTGTCACCAAATTATCCTCTCTTAAAGTCACGTAATCATAGTTTCTTAAAATTGTACCATCTCAGATTCACAGAATGTCAGAGCTGGAGGAGCCCTTGGAGATCCTCTGGTCCAACCTCCCTCCTCCTTTTACACACGGGGAAACTGGGTAGCAGGGAGGCCAAGCAACGTGTCCAAGTTGGCCAGCTCGCACCACCTCAGGCTGAAGAAGGCGCTAGGCTTGCCCATGGTGAGAGCGCCACATCGTTCATTCATTTATTGAGTGCCTTCTGGGTGTTGACAATAAAATCAAACCCTACTCTCTCTCCCAGCCCCTGTTCCCAGCCCTGGATAGGAAAGAAGGTAAGACCCTGGTGGGGATGGGGAGAGGGAAGTGGGGCGGGGTGGAACATACATCAGACAGAGAGAAGAGATCAGCTTTTATTGATGGAAATTCTTTTGTACACAGCGACACGCACTCTGAAAGGCCTTTTCCTCCTGATCATATTTACAGAGCACTATGGGAGTGGCAGGGGGGCACGGGACAAGGCCTCCAAGCAGTAGAAGAGATGGCAGCAATGGCCACAGCGAGGGAATGAGCAGGCTAGGTCCCGACCCCGTCTGGTCCTCTAAGCCCTAGGCACCCTGCATCTCTGTTTGTGCTCACAGAGGACAGAGGTAGGTCCTTGGGATGTCATTTGGAGACCTCTCCAGGAGTGGCAGGCTCCAGGGTGCCTGGGAAGTGGGGTGCGGGTATGGGAGGGTCCAGGTTTCAAGCTTCAAGCTCCAAGCTCTGCTGCTCCCACATTTTAGTCAGACCTAGGGCTCCAGCCTTTATAATTTGGGGGCTGGAGTCCAGGGGAGACAGCAGTGAGGGTGGGAATTCCAAGAAGGGGGTGGGTGAGGACGGGGCACGATGCCTGCCCATCTGGTTCCTGAAGCAGGGACGGGGTCCCATGGGGGATCGAGGGGGCAGGGGGCAGGGGGCTGGTTAAGGCTTTTGCTTCTGCATAGAAAATGACCCTTGTCCTCTCAGTTACCGAGAGGAGGGACTACTGCACTCGGAGGCCGGACAGCAGAACTGATGAGCGTCTTCCTCTTCCTCTTCCTCAGTCTCCTCCTCCTCCTCCTCTTCCCTGGGGCCAGGAAGGGCAGGGTAGAGGCCACAGGCGGCGGGTGACAGAGAGAGGCAGAGGCATTAGTTTGCAGAGCAGGGGAGACACAAGAAGGGCTGGAACCAGGGAGGTGGGGCTAGGATGGGGGTTGGAATGGGGAGGCCAGTGTGACCAATGGGGCCACATCCATCTCAGTCTCCAAGGAGCCTGTTGCTGGTCCCCCTCCTGGAACGGCCCTCCCCCACACTCAGGCTGGGCTCAGGCTTAAGGTTACACCCAGAGTATGTAAACTCCCTTTCTGACCTGACAGGTGCCCAACCTTAATTTTAACATAAATAGTAGCAACCAGCTCTCTGCTGGCACTTTGCATGGGTCATCTCATTTAACCCCTGCAACAACTGTGCAGCATTTTAAAGATGAGGGAATTGAAGCTCAGAGAGGTTAGTTATCTGCCCAAGGTCACACAGCTGGGTGAGCGGTAGTCAGGATTTAAACCTGGAAGTTCTTGGAGCTCCAAGTCTCAGCCTCTTCCCAGCAGGTCCTTTGGGTGAACTTGGTACTATCTCTAGAAATCCACCGTGCCCTTGAAGGACAAAGATTTGTATTTCCTGAAGGCTTCAGGGTTGGGAATGTAGGAGATGCTTAGAAATGGAGTGTGGAAAGTCCACAGCTTTGGAAGCAAACAGACCTGGGTTCCAAGGCCAGCTCTACAAGTGCTTCTAGGCTGCGGCCCCAGGCATGTTAATGCCCCTCTTGGAGCTTCAGTTTCCTCATCTGTAAAAATGAGGCTTATGATGCCAACCCCACAGGATTGTTGAAAGGACTGGAATACATGTCAAGTGCCTGGCAAACAAGAGTGATGGGAACATGGTGGTGGTTATTGTTAACTGCTCATGAACTGAACCTAATTACCAAGGTGGCCATTTGCACCCACACAGAAGCGCCACAGCGGCGGGGAGGAAACATTGCAGGAACAAGCACCTGTTCCTCGGGTCCTGCGGAGCAGTACCAGGGGCCAGTCTGCATGTGGCAGTCACTGGAGCTGGACTACATTTTCATGGGGTGGATGGACAGGCAGGAGGGCTGGGGCAGGACCAGGCGTCCTGGGAGTGAAAAGGCTGATCTTCTAGGGATATCCAAAGAAACAGTCTCACCCCACTCCCAGACCCCCTTGGCTCAGGAGATGTAGGAAATATGGAATCCAGGATACTGGAGGATTGGGAAGACATGGGAAGGAAAGAGAAGGCAAGGGAAGGCACTGCTGTCCATCTGACAGACAAGCGCGTGCAGGGGTGCGCACGTGGGGACACACACACACACACACACACACACACACCCTCCTCATACTCAGAGCTCCCTCTGACACATTGTTCCACAGAGTCACTGAGTCAGCAAAACCACATGAACCAGTGCTCAAGTCCTGGGCAAGTAGCTCCTCGTTTCAGAGTCTCCCATTCCTCATCTATAAAAGGAGAAGGAAACTCCACACCTCTCAAGGCTGTCATGAGGAACAAATGATCTTCCAGTCCCCCTGCTCACTCCCCTCCTATCCAGGCCAGACCCCTGCTACCCTTCACCCTGACGCTGCAGTCACCTCCTGATTTCTTCTCCCTACTCTCTTGGACCACATTAGCCTTCCTAAAGCCCACCTTTGAGTGTGAATCTCTTCTGCTCAGACACCCACCTTGGCCCCCCTTAGCTTCCTGGATAAAGTTCAGATTCCTCTACTTGGCATTCAAGGCTCCCCCACCATATGGCCTCACCTGGCCTTTCCTGTCAGGTGGAAAAAGCCCAGGCTTTAGAGTCAGACAGACCTGGGTTTAAATATCAGCCCCATCACCTACTAGCTGGGTGACCTTGAGTCCATTTCTTCACCTCTCTAGGACTTATTTTCCTTATCTGCAAAATGAGGAAATACCTATTCTGCAGGATGTGGTGGGATTAAATGAATTCAAGTATGTAAGGCACCTGCCACAGGGTAGGTTTGGTGCCTCATACATGGTAACTATTACTGTTACTGTCAGCATCAGTGGCATCAATGTTATCCCGTCCAGCCTTCATCAAACTAGCTTGTTCGTTATTACATCAGCACGTCCAGCCTTTTCACGCCTCTATGCCTTTGCTGACTCTGTTTCTTCCTTCTGCACAGAGCTTTGCCTGTTGAAATCCTGTCTGAACTTCAAAACCCAGCTCAAATGCTGCTTCCTGCAGGAAGTCCTCCCTGACTTCCAACCAGAAGTATTCTTTGCTTCCTCCTAGCTCCAGCATCCATGCTCTTTGTCAGGGATCTCCATGTGTTGCTTTGAACTTTTCTGAAGCATTTCTTTAACTAATCCCCTCAACGCCCTTGTATTCCCCCGACCACCACTATCTCTGCTTTCCTTCCCTGTGAGAAAAAGAGGGTCCCTATACTATTTAAGGCCAGTCCCTCCACCCAGGCTCTGGAGCCCACCCCTGCTACCACCTCCATAACAATCATCCCCTCTCCCTCCAGTATTTCAACCTCTCCCTCTCTGTTGCCTCCTTCCTACCAACATTTATAGAAGCTCAAGTCTCTCCCATCTGGGAATAAAAACCCTCGATCTGCCCCCACATCTCCCTCTAGCAATCAGTGTCCCTCTCTCCTCTTCACAGCTAAGCTTCTTGAGAAATTCGTCTACACTGGCCATCTCCACTTCAGTACCTCCCACGGGCTCTTCAACCCACTGCAATCTGCCTCATGCGCCCACCAAGCCACAGAAACTCTTCTTAGTAAGGTCGCCCAGGACCTCCCACTGGTTAAAGCCAATAGACTCTCTCCCACCCTCATCTTACTTCCCCCAGCTGTAACATTTGCCACTCTTAACAAGCCCCCCCGTGCGCAGACGGCTCTTTCCTTCCTCTGCTTCCGTGAGCCCACTCCCTGCTGGTTTTCCTCCTACTTCTCGGACCACCCCCAGCTCCTCTTCCTCTCTCCATTCCTTATGTGTTAGTACCTCTTCCCCAGTTCTGCTCTGGTCCTCTTCTCTTTCATTCCACACTCTCTGTCAGTGATCTCATTCCATTCCATAACTTCAGGTATGGCTGAGGACCCCACATCTCTCTCTCTAGCATGGATCTCTCTCCTGGGTCCCAGACCCATCAAGCCTAATGCTTGCTGGAAGCTCCACCAAGATGGCCCTTAGGGCCTTCAGAGTTCACAGGGACCTCTAACGCAGCATCTTACCGCTGCAAACCTGTCCTCCTGCATTTCCCACCTTTGTGAAAGGCACCACCACCCAGTGGCCCAAGCCCAAAACACACCTGGAAGTCACCCTAGGTTCTTCCTGCTCCCTTAGCAAGTCAGCCACCGAATCCTGCTGATTCTACCCCCTAAATAGCTCTAAAAGACTACACATGATCTGGCCTCCGCTAACTCATCATCTACTCCCCTTGTCCCTCGCTCACTCTTTCTCCAATCGTACTGGTCTCCCTGCCGTCCCTCAAACATAACAAGCACACTCTTGCCTCAGGGCCTTTGCACTTGCTGGAACATCATCCCCCAGATAGGTGTGGCACCAGACACATTCTATATATTTAGTTGCTTATTTATTTAGTATCTGTCTCACCCACCGTAAGATCCATCAGGACAGGCATCTGTTTTGCTCAGTGCTATATCCCTAATGCCCAGCACAGTGTCTAGCACTCAACAAATATGTGTTGAATGAATGAATCCATTGTCAGGCCTGAACACGGGCAACTCACCGTGACCACCCTCAGTCATCTCCACCCCCCACTTCCACCCCCATTATCTATTCAGTCTCTGACTCCAGTTCTCTCTTCTACCCCATCACCTCCCAAATCCACCTCCTCTGCTCCATCCCCACAGCCAATACCTCAGCTTACCTCTCTTGGATTACTGCAAAAGCCTCCTCCCTAGTCTCCCTTCCTTCTAAAATGCTAATTTGATCAAGTTACTTTCCCTCCTCAAGAACTGCTCATGGCTCTCCAGCTGCCTACCACGAGAAAGGACCCTGGGCTCCCCAGACAGCGGTTTGAGGTGTGTCTAACCTCCGCATCAGTGTTCAGCCTTACCATTTCTCACCTCCAGGCCTCTGTGTTCACTCTCAGAGCATCCTCTCCCATCTCTACCACTCAAAATCTTTACAGACCTTGGATGACTGGCTCAAACACGACTTTCTTCAGGAAAATACCTGACTCACAAACCAGAAGTAATTCCTCCCCAAAATACATAGAGAAATAAGTGTCTCCAGTGTCACTCAGAATCTCCGAGAACCAGGAGTAGGATGGAAGTTAGTAATTATATCTGAGACCACGGACTTTGGGGGCTGGGCGAGCATTAACAGAGGTTCCCTTCTCCTCCTGCACTATTACCCTGGACTCATGTCCCTCTGGCCCTCTGCTAACACTGACTCATCCTTGCCTCCTCCCTTTCTCTCACCTGCTGTTGGGTCTATCTCATCAATAACTCTCAAAGAATTTAGATCCCATAATTTGAAATTAAAATGGTTCTTTGCGAATGGTGCCCACGGGAGTAGTGCAACATAGTAGCCCTGCTCCAAGCCACTTCTTCTATGCCAATATCCCAGTGTAGGCCTTCCATCTGGCCTCCATGCATACGATCCATTTTTCATACCAACTGCTAATGTGATATGTCTAAAACACAAATTTTACCAAATTTCTCTCCTATTTAGAATCCATTCACATGATACCTCATCACCAGCAACATGGGTTCTTAACCTTTTTTGGAGGAACCCAAAACCCTTTAGGCATTTAATGAAAGCCACAAACCATCTCCCCAACAGAAAATGCACACAACTAGACACACACAACATTTTGCATTCAATTTCAGGAGGTTCATGGGCCACCTGAAGCCATTTGGGACCCATGCAACCCAGGTTCTTAACAAACCTCTGGCTCTTCCCAACAACATCCAGGTTCTTTTGCATATGCTGTTCCTTCTGCCTGGAACATTCTGCCACACTTCACCCTTCTGCCCCTGACTGCCTCTGACTCATCCTCTAAGACTCAGCTCTTAGGCTGAGTTGACCTGCACCAGCCCTAGGTGGGGCCAGATCTCTTCCACTGGGCTTCCACAGCAGCCCCCCACCCTGTGCTCTCCTCTGTCATAGCCCTCCTCAGTCTCCCCAACTGACTGGGAATTTGTGGAAGGCAAGAACCATTACCTAGCATAGGCCCTGCCATAGCAGAACTCCCTAAGTGTCTACTGAAACGAACACTAATAACAGCTACCCTTTTTTGAGTACTCATTATGTGCCAGGCACTCAACAACGTGAATACTATTTATGATCTCTTCTACTCCTCAATAAATAAACCCCATGATGTTGGTGTTCTTTTTAACAGATAAGGAACTAGGCTCAGAGATGTGAAGTGAGTTGTTTAAGGTCACCAAGTTAGTGAGTGACAGAGGTGGGATTGAATTGAGACATGTTGGCACCAATGCAAGTATTGGTCCACCATGCTTCCCTGCCCTGGACTGTGAGATTAGGAGATGGTATCAGTAGCAGAATAGGACCAAGAACCAGGGCCAGAATGCCCTGCCTGGGCTCCATTTCCCAGGGCCGCCTACCCTTATTTTCCCTCCTGTGTCACCTTCATGTCAAGACCAGGGACCTGGCTCTCTTTCTCTCTCCCTCTCTCTTTTTTTTTTCTTTTGGCCATGCTGCGAGGCTTGCGGGATCTTAGTTCCCTGACCAGGGACTGAACCCGGACCCCAGCAGTGAAAGCACCAAGTCCTAACCACTGGACTGCCAGTGAACTCCCTGGCTCTCTCTTCTTATGGTGCGATCCCCTCCATCCCATGTACTACTCTCAGCCTCCTCATCCCAAAGCCCCACTATGGTCAGGCCCATCCTTTGCTCCAGAACCATCCCTAGACATGTACAGCTTTTAGATCCAATCCAATCCAAGGCTACATATTAGCTATGAGGAAAACAAGACATGGGTAGTCCCTGCCCTTCAAGAGTTGATAGTCATCCAGGAGTTTTACATGTACCTTCTCCAATCCTAAAATCAGCCCTGAGAGGTAAATAGGCATTATCCTCATTGCACAGATGAGGAAATAGAAGCTCAGAGGCTTGCCGAAAGTCGAGCTTGTAAGTAGCCGAATTTGGACTTGAATAAAGATACTGACCCAACTATTTACCCCCATTAGGTCATCCTGCTTGGAAGAGCCAAAAAGTAGGCAACCATTTCCGGCAGGATTGGGGGATAAAGGAAAGCTATTACTCTTTCAAGACTTAGTACACATGTCCCCTCCTGTAGGGGACAGGTGGGGTTAGGTACCCCTCCTCTGGCAGCCCTCTGAGCCTACTTACATTCTATCCCAAACCACACTATGCAGTCATTGTCTATGTGTCTCTCTCTCCCTTCTAGACTTGAGCTCCCTGACTGTAGGACCAGATACAGTTCATTCCCATATATTGAACCAAGGTTCAACATAAGGCCTAACTGAGAGCAGGCAGAACAAATGCTTGCTGAATGAATCAGGTGGTATTTGAGCAAGTTATTAAAAGGAAAAACAACAGGTGGATACAGGAAAAAGGTATAGAGGAGGAAGGAAACAAGTTAGTAAAGGCAAGGAAATGGGACCAAGAAAAAAGGCCAGTAATTTTAAAATTGTGACAGGGTAGGTATAACATTTTTTTCATTGTTGTTATGGGGGTTTTCTTTTCCTTACAAAAATGGGATCATACTATAAGCCCTGTTCTGCAATTTGCTTTTTTCATATAAGTCTTAGAGGTCTTTCCAGATGAGTATCTAGAGATATATCTTTTACTTTTGATCTGCTACAGAGTATGGATGGATCATGAAGGAAAAGCTGTTTCCTACTGATGGACACGTAGGTTGTTTTAATTGTTTGCTATTATAAACAATGCTGCAATGAACATCTTTGCATATGTCTGGAAGTAGTTTTGAAGGATTCCTAAAAGTTGAATTGCTGGGCAAAGTAATGAACATTTTGTTTAAAATGTAGATAAAAGCTATTTCCGTGGCTTTAACATTTTTATAAACTGGCTAAAAATAAAGATTATTCCTACTCATATAATCCTGTCTTTATTTAAGAAGCATATATCATGCAACCTTTTCATTAAGAGTTGGTTGAGAATGCTATCCTACAAAAGGGCGTGTGATAAAGAGTTGCACAGTATGGCTTATGTTTGCAGTTGGGGTTGGGGTATTTTAGAAAAGGGCTCTGGCTGGCCAAATTGGGGTCTACCTAGTAGTAAAACTCTAGAGAAACCTAACTCTAAGACATAGTTCTCAGCTTGGAAGTATATGCACATTTAAGTTTCTGGGGGCAGCTAACAAACTGGTCCCATAAGAAAATGAAACCAATTCGTACTCTTATCAAGGAATATGAGAGATTCTGTTTCCTCACAACCGTTTCAATCTTTTAAATTTTGGTACTTTAAAATTAGTACTTCGTCGTTGTTTTAGTTACATTTCTTTAGCTATTTGTAAGGTTGAACATCCTTTCTCATTCATTAGCTGTATACTTCTCTGAATTGTCAAATCACGTTATTTCTCCACTTTAAATGGGTTGTGCACCTTTTTCTTATTGATTTCCAGGAGACGATATAGACAGAGATATTAACCTTTGCCTGATGTCTATGTAGCAAATACTTTCTTCTAGCCTGTTGTTTCTGTTTTAACTTTGTGTATAGTATCTTTCTCCACACAGAAGTTCTTAACTTTAACGTAGTTGAAATTATTGCTCTTTACTTTATGGCTCCTGAGTTCTTAAACCCTGATCAGAAAGGCTTCTCCACCCTGTTATAAAAATATTCTGGATTTTCCTCTGGTACTTTTACAGCTTTATTTTTTGCATTTGTTTTTGTACAAGGTAGGGATTTAACTTAAATTTTTTCCAAATGGTAGCTAATAGTCCCATCCTATTTACTGACTTCCCACTGATTTGAAATGCATTCTTTGTCACAAATTAAATTCCCATATGAATATATGGGTTTGTTTCTAAATTCTCTATTTTGTTCCATTTATGTATTCCTCTATTTCTGTGATGATATAATATTTGTAATTTCTGTAGATTTATGGTAAGTTTTTATATCTAACGGGGCAAGTCCCCCCTCATTGTTCTTCTTTTTCAAAATTTTCTTAGTAATTCATGGGCATTTACTCTTCCAAATGAACTTTAAAATCCAATTGCACAATTCCCAAAGAAAATACCACTGAAATTTTAATGAGAAATACATTGAACCTTTTGATCAAATTGGGGGAAAAATGTCATTTTAAACCATACTGAATTCTTTCCATCCAAGAATAGGATATGACTCTTGATTTATTCAAGTCTTATAGCCTTTGACGAAATTTTAGTTTTCTACAGAGAAGTATTTTAAATTTCTTACAAATTCGTAGCAATTTTACCTTTTTTTTTGCTACTGTGAATGGGAATCTTTTTCTATTATGTCTTCTAATTAGTTATTGATGGTATTCAGAGAAGCTGATGGTTTGGGTGTATATTTATCTTGTATCTACCCATCTCACTGAATTGTCTTATTAGTTCTAATAATTTTTCCTTTTATTCTCTTTGATTATCTAAGTAGACAACCATATCATCTTCAAATAATGCTAATTCTGACTCTTTATTTCTGATATTTATACCACTTATTTCTTTTTTTAATCCCAATGATTAAAACTTCCAGAAAAACACTGGTTAGTGACAGTGATAGTAGTCATCCTTATTTTGTTCCCAAATTGAATGGAAATTTATCTAGCACTTCACTGTTACATTTGATGATTGTTTTTGGTTTCTGATAAAAATTCTTTCCAAGTTAAGGAGGTTTTCATTCATTCCTAACTTACTGTACTAGTTATCTATTGCTGTTTAACAAATTACCCCAATGCAGCAAGAGATAACTAAGGCAGTAAGGGTTTTTAAACCAAGAATGGATGTGTGATTTTGTCAGATTATTTTTTCAGCATTTGTGGAGATAGAGTAAAAAGATTGTACAACTATTAGTATAATCAATTACAATAACAGCTTTCCTAATTTTGAACAATCCCTGCACTCCTGGGACAAACTTTCACTTGTCACGATACAGTCTTCTTTTAATACGCTGATGGATTCAGTTGGAGAATCTGTAATTTAAAACGTGTTGCTCTATTAATATGTGAGGTAAGGCTATAGTTTTCCTTTTTTTGTCTAAACCTGTCCAGTGATACCAGCCTTCTAGAATGAACTAGGAAGCTGTCCATCTTTTCCTATTAGCTGATCTTTCAAGATTGGATAGAACTTCCATGATACCTGAACTTCCATAATACCAGCTGGGCCTGGTACCATTTCTGAGGAGAAAACTTTGACCATCTTTTAAACTTCTTCTATACTGTTCTATTCTATTCAGGTTTTCTTCCACTCCTTAAGTGATTTTGGTAATTTATATTTTCCTAGAAAACCACCCATCTCATCTAGATTTTCACATTTATTGTTATAAAATTACACAAAGCATTTTCTTATGACTTTCATATCCTCTGAATCTGTGGTTAAATCCCCTTCATCATACCTTATTTTATTTATGTTTTCTTGCCTTTTTCTCAACCATAACTGCCAGAGGAGGGTCTGTCTAGTTTGTTGGTCTTTTCAAAAATCACCTCTTAGCTTATCAAACCTTTTGTTTTCTATTTCATTAATTTCTGGTTTTATATATAGTAATTACTTGATTCTGCTTTCTTTTGGTTGTTCTTTTTCTAGAATTTTCTAGACTCTTGATCAGAATAATTAGTTCATTTAAACTGTCTTGTTCTCTAATAAAAGCATTTAAGACTACAAACTTTCTTCTGGGAACCCCCATGGTCATATCCCATAGGTTTTGATCTATGATATTCTCAATTGACATTTATTCTAAATAGTCCATAAATTCCATTCTTATTTCCTCTTTAACACAAGTATTTTTAAACTTTCAAATGGACCTAGCCTTTTTGCCATTGCTATTAATATTTTATTTCATTGCATTATAATCAGAAAATGTAAAATGTGTTTTCAAATTAACTTGGAAATAATCTCCTTCCCCAAAAGTATAATCAGATTGTTCTCTCTGTCTAAACACCCTTCCCCATCCTATCCAACTGACAAACTCTTACTCATCCTACAAAACAGCTCAAATGTTACATATTCTAGGACCAACCACTCCCACTTTGGGGGGAAGGTATCTAGAGAAGGATTTTTAAGGAAGGACAAGCTACAAACAGGCTGTGAACGTCCTCTTTGGTCTCCTGGCCTGGTCCCCCAGTCACTCTCCTCACACTCTCAGACACCCATTCCACAGTCACTCCAGAGGCTAGAGGGAGATGGGGGAGGGGCTGGCAATGATATTGATATTTGTCTGGAGGGGTGAGGGATTGGGGGAGGGGTGGGTCTAGCTCTTACCTGCTCTCTGCCAGCCTGCCTGAGGGGGTAAGCTTCATGGAGTCAAGGACCTGAGTAGGACAGCAATACTGGTGTAGAGTATGAGACGCTGTGGACCTGAGAGACAGCAAGAGACAGAGAGAGAAAGAGAGACAGAGAGAGAGACAGGGAGGGAGGGGAGAGGCAGGGTGGGGAATGGGGACAAGGAGGTGAAAGTGAGTGGGATATGGGGAAAGGGGAAGACTGGGAGGAATGGGTGGTGGAGGATAGGGAATGGAAGAGGAGGGGTGGGAGGGAGGGAGGGAGAGAGGGAAGGTAGGAAGGAAGGAAGGAAGGAAGGAAGGAAGGAAGGAAGAAAAAAAGAAAAAACCACAAAGTCAAGAAAGAGAGGACGGCACTCGAACCACAAACAGAACACAACGACAACAGGGGGCAGCAGAGACGAAAGAGCTGGGCTGGGCCTCCTGTGTTCCAGGTGACTCCGTGGGGACCTCGGCCTCAGAGACACTGGGACACCACAGTAGGGAAGGGGGAAGGGAGCCCTCCTCACACCAGACGCCACACGGGTAGGGAAGAGGGGAGAGGGAAGGGTGGATGAAAGAGAAAGGGAAAAGGTGTATGGGGGGTTCCCCCTTAGAGAAGACCCCTCACAAGAAAGGAGGGAGGGATGGGGAGAAAAGAGGCTCTGGGTCCAAAGAGGGGAAGAACCAGGCCAGGGCGGGGTGGGGGTGGGGTTGGTGCAGGAGACACTGGAGGAGGAGAGGGAAAGAGACAGAGAGAAACCGAAAGAGACAAGACAGAAAAGGAGAAAGACAGAGAAGGAGGAAGACAGTGTAAGGGCGAGACAAAAGACACAGAGAGAAGACGGGGAGAGGCAGAGAGTGCCAGAGCAAAGGACAGGAGAGGCGAGGGCGGAGGAGAGCTGACAAGGTCTCAGTGGTCTTGGTGACAGGATGGGACTCGGGCTGAGTGTGCGAGTGGGGCCCAGCGAGCCAGAGGACAGGGTGGTTCTTTGCTTCCAAAGCCAGTGCTGCGCCCCAAGCCTGGGGCAGGGCCCAAGCTCCGCCCCCCAGCGCTGTGCTCCCACCCTTAGCGTGGGGTCCAAAGGCCCCTCTGCCTCCTGCTTCCCACGATTAAAGTCCAGAGAAGGGGAAGGGGGAGGAGAGACAGCAGTGTAGTGAGGCCGAGGGCCCTGTCCCTGCCCTACCCAGCACAGGGCAGATGCTGGAAGTGAGTGCCAGGTCAGCCAGCCCCTGCCCCCCACAAGCCCCTGAAGGCAGGTTGTGGTCAGGGCCTGGCCATTCAAGAGCCGAAGTAAAGGCTGGGAGATGTGGCTGCAGGCCAGGCCAGCTGCCCACTATCTCGCTTGCTGCGAATTAGAGAGGATGCCTAAATCTTAGAACCTTAACAGAGAATCCTGGAATCTGATACTTTTCTTATCAGGGACTCTGAAATAATTGTCATCAGCAGAACGACTGTTTCTCAAGTGCCATCTAAGTGCCAGTCACTGGCCCAAGTCCTTGACTCATTAAACCTGAGACTCAGAGATCCTTAGGCTGCTGGAATGTTGGTATCAGAGAGTCTCAGCTGTTGTGGACAGCCCCGCAGCGCCAGGCTAGGTGCCAGGGCAGCCACCAATCACACCCCTCACAGGCCACCAACTGCGCTGCTCAGGGCTCCAGGGTCCTTACAGAGCTGGGCACCCAGATGCCCCTGGGCTCACCCACTTGAGCTGGCTCCCTCCCCCAAGCCAAAGGCCTCCAAGAGTCCAAGAGGGGAGCCAGGAACCAGGAAGCCAGGAGGCTGCTGAATCAGCAGCCCAGGGACCAGGTCCAGGCCTGGGCAGGAAGGGAGGGGGTCGGGCTGCAGGGTTGGGGGTGGGGGCCAGGTTCCTACCTGCTACTCCTCCCGGGGGGCTCCATGGGTCTGGACCTGTCCCGAGGGCAGGCCCCCTGGCCAGGGCGGTGCCTCCACCGACTCGCCACCCCCTCCTCCCCAGCCCTTCCCTAGAAGGAGGAACCAAGGAGGCGGGGCCAGGCCTGCTGGGCTATAGGCCAGACTGCAACTGGAAACTTTGCTCCTTCCCCTGCTCCCCCAGGAGGGCTGGGAACTCCTAGTACGAGGAAGCAGCTTTGAGAGCTTGAAGTGACTCCTCTGGGCCAAACCTCAGGCTGGGCTCACTATATGCACCTCTGTTGGAATCTCCCCAAGCACCCTGTCAAGTACATGTCACTAGCCCTATTCTCCCGAAGAGAAAATTGAGATGTAGAAACATTACGTAACTCGGCACAGGTAATAGAGCTAGTAAGTAGCAGAACCCCAAGATCAGGACCTGGTTTGGCCATTCCCAAATCAGGACTCTGTCCCCTTGGCCATATTGCTGCCCTGTGAATACAGAAACCTTTCCATAGAAGCTTTTCACAAACATTCTCATCTTCCACAGAGTTAAAGAGACTCTGTGTGGTGGTTATGCTGGGATGCTCCAGTTCAAGTAAAATTCAAATCACCCATTTGGGGAAATCAAGATGAGGGCCCAGCCGATATTCTTGACCATTGCAATAAGCTCTCACTTTCTTCTGCGTTGTTTTCTGAACTGGCTAAGAGAAATGCTCCCTGAAGAGAAAAGCAAAAATCAGAAGACACGCCATTCACAATCTAGAGGCTGTTCTTCCAAGGAAATTGCCCCACCTGATTTTACAGAGGGGGAAATTGAGGCCTGGAGAGGGGAGGAGTCTTACTAAAGTTCATACAGCCAGTCAAACTAGAATCCCCACCGACCTACCACAGTAATCTCTCTCTCCTCCTTATGTGGGGGGCTGGAGAAAGGAGACAATTTGGAGGATTTAAAGGGTGTGGGGTTCCTGAAGAGTACCCCAGATCCAGCTCAGAGGGCTCCTGTCCTTTCACAGCCCCAGATCCCAGGCCCCTGGCTGTTCTGAGCAGAAGGCAGCCCTGGGAGGAGCCAGGGGGCCAGTGATCTAGAAGGAATAGGAGCTGACAGGCAACAGGCCAGCCTTCCTGCCTTCCTGCCTTCCTGCCTCCCTGCCGGGGCAGCTGGTTCCTCTCAAGAAAGCCAAAGCTGCTGAGAGAGATAGGCCCTCCGGACCACCGCAAAGTTGGCATCTATGGGCCCTTCATGGCCTCTTCTCCCTCTGCCCACCCCCTAAAGTCCCGTGGTCTTCAAGGCTCTGGTCTCAGCCCCTGCTTTTCTTTCTCTCTCCTTCAGCAACTCTCTTAGCTCTTGTGGCAGCCGCACCTTGTGCCCATTTGCACTTATTGTCCTAAGGGTGGCACCTGTGGCCCAAACCTTCACCTTGGCCTGGCAGAAGTTGAGAGACAGAAATTCTAGTCCTGGCCCTAAGGCTGATGCTGTGTGACCTTGGGCAAGCCCCTTCCCCTCTCTGGTGAGGCAAAGAGCTTACATTTTGGTGCCTGGCAGAGCTGGGTACAAGTCCCAGCTCTACAACTTTTCAGCTGGGTGACCCCTCTGAGGCACGGTTTGTTCATCTGTAAAAGGTGAGTGGCAACTCCTATCTCACAGGTTCTTGTGAGGTTTCAGTGAGACAAATATGCACATGCTGAAAAGTCTCAGTTTGAGCCTGAGAGAGTATGATCCTTCTCCCAGGGAGGTAGGGGAGACTCTTGGGAAACCTGTTTGTTTCGGGCAGGGGAAGATTTCTAGGAAGATACCTCTTCATCTGGGCCACTCTTGGAATTCAGGCATATCTGAGCCTGTTGGGGCGACTCATGTGATAACCCTCTAGGGGCTGAAGGGAAGAAGGAGCTAAGGGTGAGGAGCCTGACTCAGCCGCAGGGCACTGGCAGGGTCTTCGTTCACTTATGCTACAGATCCTGTGAGCCAGGCACTGAGCTGGGGGACAGATTCGGCAGTGACTAAGGGCAGTCAATGTCCTGATCTCATGGAGCTCATATCCAAGTGAGAGGAGACAGACATTATTCAACCACTAATGGAATTAAGCTGGGCAAAAAGTGGAGGTAGTGGGGGAGAGTGTTCCAGGCAGAGGAAACAACTTGGGCAAAGGACCTGAGGTGGTATTTCCAGGAACTACAAGGAGGCCAACGTGGCTGAGTGGAAAAAGCAAAGGGGAGATGAGCGAGACTGGAGATGTAGGCGGGGGCCCAATCATGCAGAGCCTGGAGGTCCTGATAAGGTTTCAGTATTTATACTAAGAGGAATTTGGAAGCCTGTGGTTCATGGATAGGCCTGGGGCGGGGAGTGTCTCTGAAGCCCCTAAAGTTGTATGAAAAATATGAGTGAGTATGAGTGCATTTCTGGGGAGAACATTGCTTTCATTAGATCCTCAGATGGGTTTGTGATCCCAAAAGGGCAGGGAAACTCCTTATATGATTCCATTCCCTAAGTGCCCACTATGAGCTAGTGTCAGGCATCCCAGGACCTTCTGTGAGCTGCCCCTCCCCCCCACTTCCAGGTGGTCTCAGCCTCCCCCCCATCTTCAACCTGTGCCCCACCCAAACAGAAGTGCCTACAATTCTCTGCCACACTCTGCTGTCTGCCCTCACCTTTGCCTCTGCTCAAAAGACCCTTCCCCACCACCTTGCCCCCACTGCCACCTCCCCACCTCGTTAGCTCCGCCTTGTTCCTCACAAGTCTGCTCAGAGGTGGTGCCCTCTGGGAACCTGACTCTGGGATCCCTCCCCTGTGTCCTTCCCACCCTGCGTTTCTCCAGTGCTGTCTATTCACATGCTGTTGCCCCTTCTGGTCCAGGAGCTCGGTGGGGACAGGGACCATGTCTTATTCATTCCAGTGTCCCCAGCATCCGGCACAGGGCACCTAGTCAAACAGGTCAGCAGGTATTGGGAGACAGACAATCCACACTGAGGTGGAAGCTGCAAGATGGGCTGCTGGACACTAGAGGGCACTGTGGCCACTGGAATCCTGGCCTGCCGCTGGCACTAGCCAGGCTGACCCAGGCTGGCCCTGGGACCAGGCAGGCGGAGAAGCATGGAAACTCTGCTCCTGGGTCCTGCAGCTCCTTGGCTCTGGGTCTAACTGACCGGGGTCCCAGTCCCAGCTTCCCAATTTACCTTCTGCCCCCTTTCCAGATTATCTCTCATGACAGCCCCATCCCACTGCAGATACAGTTACAGTTCTTCACGAATGCAAGTACCAAACACTGCTCCACAGCCCTGGCACACTTTTTTGCTCTGTCTGCAACACTCTCCACTTCACCTCACCCCACCCCCACCCCTCACCAGGCTAACTTCTACTCATCCACCAAGTCTCAGTCTAGATGTCAGCTTGGAGAAGCCTCCCTGACCCTCAGGCTGGGTTGGGTACACTTCTGAGGTTCTCCCACAGCACCTACACTTCCCCTGTAATTGTCTGTTTCCTTATCTGTTTTCCTACCAGACAGTGAGTTTTCTCAGAGCAGGATTCTATTATTCATCATTGTATCTACCGCATTTAGTTTAGCACAGTGCCTGGCACGTTGTAGGTACTCAAGAAATTGTCCCATGACTAAGTGGATGGATGGATGGACAGATGGATGGATGATCTCGGGCAAGTCACTCTACCTCTCAAGGTTTCAGTTTCCCCCTCTGTAAAGTGGATCCAATCACGCTTACTTGGCAGAGCTGCCAGGAGGATTAAAGATAAGGTGTGTGGAATGCTCCCTAACAGTACCTGATACATAGTACACATTTTCTGAATCAAAGCATTTATTAAGTTGAAGGAGGCTTTGCCCTGAGCCTGGGATGATCTCTCCCACTCAGGCTTACCACCTGTATGTGGAAGATGGCCTTAACAATAATAAGAAAACTATCATTTTTATTAAAAAATAACAACAGCACCTGCTATGTGCCAGGCCAGAAGTAGGAGCTCCCTAAGGAGGTGGGCAGTCTCCAGTCTCAGCCAGAGGATGCAAGGCCCTGGCCGAGGTCAGAGCCATGGGCATTGCCCCTGCATCTGGAGAACAGTCATTACGTGCACAGCTGGTTCCAAACTCTTTACTCATAGGTGAAAACCTGTCTAAGGGGTCATTAATTCCCTCTGTAATTAATGTAAAAACTGCAGGGTTTGTATTAATGGAAAAGTAAGCTCAAGCATCAAGTTGATAATATTGATAATGTGTGCTTGTAATTCTATACTGCAGATAACTATAAATTCAGTCAGTCACTGCACTAATAAAATGTGAAAATTCCTGACACAACCAAGAACTTGGTAGCAGCTGTACCATGAGTAGCATTATGCCAGTTGTTCTGAGGCTATGAAAATCACCGCACACTGGTGGCGATGATAATATTCACTGTGCACTTAAAGGCTGTTTGGGCACAAAATAAGGGGAAATTTTTAGATAAAACAGGGCATTTTGATGCAAGAGCATGGAACTTGAAAGCATAGTGAGCAAAGGTTGACTTGCATTAGAGTAGGAACCAAAACCTTGATGGACGAGCAAGCTTACAATCGTGGGCCTCTGAGCAGACTACTCCCCAGGCTGTGACCTCGCTTGTGAACACATAAAAGCTGTGGGCACTGTAGAAGAAACACCAAGTCCCGAGTATTTGACCTCTACCCTCACCCACTTCTAGGAGAATCCACTCCCACCTACAGCCCCTTGCCCCCTCGTTTACCACAGGATGGACAGAAACGGTGCTGTCCCATGGGGGTGGGCCCTGAAGCTGGAAGGTCACATAGCTTCTAGGTTGGCGGCCACATCAGGCCACCTGAGAGCAGAGGAAGCCAGTCCAGAGAGAGGAGTCAGTGACAAAGAGATGACAGGGACCAGGCAAGTCATGAAAGATGGAGAGAGACAAGGCATGAGCCAGGGAGATGCAGAGATGCAGAGAGAGAGAGAGAGAGAAAGAGAGAGAGAGCAATCTTGCTCCTTGACTTCTTGGTCCCACTTCCAGTTGGCGTGAGGACTGGCTATACGTCATTTACTGCTCCTAGATTCTGTGAGATGTAGCCTCACAATAGTCTCCCCCCCACCCACCCTTTATTCTTGAGCGCATTTGAGTGGGTTTCAGTTCCCTGCAACAAAGTGTACCCAGACTAAGACAAGGGAAAATTGGGGATATAAGTGCAGGGCTTGCATAAGCAAAAACGCATAAAGAACACTTAGGTAGGGAGGGGTGAATGCAATTATAAAGCATTTGTGTTTGTTCACCCAAATGCTCCCTCATTTCCTGACAGTTGCGACCACAGATACATGCTACAGTCGCACACTCACATAACGCTGACATTCAGTGGACACCAAGACAAATGCAGCAACAACCAGAGCTGCTTCTATGCAGACACCCTGCCGTGCATGGACACCCACCAGCACGCAGCGCTGCTCCTGCGCTCCTCACACCCGCACAGATGCGGAGCCACACCAAGAACACAGTGGCGCTGCCTGGGAGGCTTGGGCCAGGAACCAAGGCTCGACTGGGCTCTGAGCAGCCTCCCTCCCCAGCTGCCAAGTGACTCATCCCCAGGGCTGCTAATTAAAGCCAGGACAGAGGGGACACAGAGGAGGGGAGGGAAAGAGAGAGAAGGCAAGTTTATTTTGGTGCCAACCAGGCATGCAGCCAGCTTAGGGGTCACCCACTTCCTGGGGCTGGTCCAGGTGGGGGCAAGGGAACACTAACAAGAAGGGGAAGGAGGACCCCCTTACCT
Source organism: Eubalaena glacialis (assembly GCF_028564815.1). Classification (NCBI taxonomy): domain Eukaryota; kingdom Metazoa; phylum Chordata; class Mammalia; order Artiodactyla; family Balaenidae; genus Eubalaena; species Eubalaena glacialis. The sequence goes on from NC_083736.1 coordinate 47,497,498, forward strand.
CTTCTTGCCCCTCGTGAGCTTCCTGGAAAAAGGTACCTCCTTTAGGAAAATTACCCATCTCCCTCCCCCACCCGACCTCCCTCCTCCTCCATCCCACTGTCAGATTCAAGTTCTACCCCTTCCAGCCTCTTGTCCTTACAACTGGCTTCTCCTCGTCAACACACTCCCATTTGGGCTTGCCAGAGCTGGCTCATCTGTGTCTGTAGCCCGCTTCCATCTCCCCCATGGATCACCCAACACAGGCCTGGTACATAGGGAATGCTCTGTTCGTGCTTCTGGAATACAAATGGGTTAACCCCGGTATAGCATGGTGACCGCAACTCTGATGGTCTGGATTCCGATCTGAGTTCTATGGGGGGGAGGGGGTAAATTATTTTAACTCTGAAAGCCTCAGTTTCCTCACCTGTAAAGTGGCTAGAATATATACTCTATAGGATTATTGTGAAGATGAAGTGAGAAAACACAGGTAAAGTGCCCAGCATGGTGGCCAGCATATATGGGCTTTAGCTATCACCCAGTAAGTGCTGCTGCCGCTGATAAATTATGCCCTGCCTCAGGCCTGGGGTAGCAGCAATTATACAGAGCTGAGTTCCAAGCCTGGCTCCACCACATAGGACCCGGGGGAGCTCAGACAAGCCACATAAGCTCTCAGAGCATTGGCTCATATGTAAAATGGGGATTCACAATATGACACCATAAATTTACTGTAATGATTTGAGCCTGTCAAGGGGAGCCCAGCTCTCAGAAGCGGCTCCATGCATTGCAGCAGCAATTACTAAGGATAGCAGGAGGAGCGCAGACCTGTGGGGCTAAAGAAGCCCAGGAGGGAGGAAGCAGTCAGGGTGGACTAGGGCAGCCAGGGAAGGCACCCCAGAGTGCGCAGGGCTGGAGTTGGACACACCAGAGCCAGAGAGCATTCAGCAGGCGGTAAGTGACAAGGTTCCAGCAAAAGGAAGTGGTAGGAACAGAGAGCTGGGCAGGGCAGGCAACCAGGCTACGCTGAACAGGAGGCAGCACGGGAGGGAAGATTTGGAAGCAGCTGGGGCAGCTCTGGGGACTGGCGGTATCTTGGACATGTGGATGGGGGAGCCACGGAAGGTCTGTGAGGTCTCAGCTACCCCAGATTGCCAGGAGGTCAAAACAAGAAAGAATCTTAGAGATTACCTAATCCAAACTCCCGCTGGACAGATAGGGGCACTGAGGCCCAGAGTGGGAGGCCTCCTCTGGGAACAGAGCCAGCGTTGGCTCCTCCTCCCACTTCTCCTCCCGACCGCAGCGGCTCCTGTTGCCATGGGGACGTCCCTGGCTCTGCGGGTGTCAGCAGCTCCCCCACCTCCTCCCTCCTTCCCTAGCAACAGGCCACCTCCTCTGGCTCTCATCCTTGCGTGCCTGTCAACCCCAGCCTGGTCCCCAGGGCCCCCGAGTTCCAGCCAGACCCTCACTGCAGCGGCAGCACCTCTAGGCCTGGGCTCCCTCCTCTTCTGGTGGCGGAGGTATCAGCCCCTCCTGCCCCTCTGTTTTCAAGTTCTGCACCTCTCCACATATCTCAAGCTTGACTGCCCCATAAATGACAATGCATTGGGTTAGGGGATGGCGGAGGGCACTACAATATGTTGAGCCACCATTTTATGCTGAGCATTGCTTTAAGTTCTCTCATCAACCCAAAGAATTATTGACCTCATTTTACAGATGAGGAAAGTAAGGATCAGAGAAGCCAAGTGACTTTGCAAACAACACACAGCTAGGAAGCAGGCTCTGCTGAGAGCTAGTTTGTGAACTTGAGCCATCGCCAGTCCCTTTCTGGACCTGGATTTAAGGCGCCTGTAGGTCTGACAACTTCTCATGGATCTACAGGAAGTCCAGGCACCTTCCTCTGCCCACAGCCCTTTCGCAACACCAGCTGTTCAGCTCTAATTAGACTCCACACTTCCTCTGGCACCCCATACCTGGAAGCCCTCATGCCTGGGCCCTGCCACGGCAGGGCGGGGGGGGGGGGTTCAATCCACCGACCCTGCTCATTCCTTCCCATTCCACTTCCACAACAGCCGAAGTCTAGCTCCTTTCCTTCGTGTTTCTTCTACCCTCCTAAACTTTCCCCTCCACACACACAATGTTTATTAGATGACAACCCTGGGGCTCCAGGGGGGAAATAGATCTGTTCAAAGTCACATAACTAGAAAGCGACCTGGCCATAAATGGAACCCTTTGCCCAGATTCAGTTGCTGCCCTTTCTGTGCTGCAGAGCCCCGCCTCTCTCCTCCAGCCTCCCCCGGCTCCCACTGATGACAGAAGGTGTCTGTGACCCAGTCCCAACCAGACCAGTTCTGAACTTTAACACTTGCTCCTTTCCTGCCCAGATCTGTTTTAGCCTGACTGACTGCCCCCACCCAGCCACCCTCACCTCCGATGCCTGCTGGTTTCATTTTCTGGGATGCCCTCCTTCCACAAAGTCTGCGTGTCAGTCCTCCATGACCCAGCTCAGACATCATCTTCTCCAGGAAGCTCTCCCTGACCCCTAACTGAAGCGAGCTCAAGAATTTACATGCGGGTCCTCAGAGCATCCTCAGATGACCCCACCCAGCTCTGGTTCCAAGTTAAAGGATCTTCCCACCATATTTGCAAGATTTTGCCCCACAAGTGCTATTTTAGGCCCCTTCCACAGTCCAAGTTTGACCCTTGCTTCCACAGTTGCTGAGTCTTCAAGGTCCCTGTAGCCTCCTTGACTGTAGGTCCAGGGTGGGTGTCGGGAAGTACATCTCAGTAAAACAAATAACAGCTTTGGAAGCAGACAGCCCAGGGTATGAGTCAGAGTGATGCCACCCTGCCCCATTGCTCTTATTTCCTTGGGCAAGGCACTGACCCTCTGGGGAACCTCATTTTCCTCATGTGTAAATCAGGGATCCCAATCCATGCCTAATAGGGCTGTTGTGAGCATTAAATAAGATCACATTCAGAGTTCTTAGTATGTGAGGAGCAAATGATAACTGCTATGATTACTAATATTAGGATGAGGATGAGGATGATTATTATTATCTGTAAGGCTGTCAAGAGCTCCTGCAGGGATGGCGTGGGCAGGGCTCTGGGCTTGGTGCCAGGCAGACCTGGGTTTGAATCCTGGCTCAGCCATAAATAAGTTTCATGGCTGTGGGCAAAACCCATAACCAGTGTGAGCCTCAGTTTCCTCAACTGTAAAATAATGATGATAAGGGCAGCCCAGGTTCCACCTACAGTGTCACTGGGAGGATCAAACAAAAGAAAGTCCCTGACAACTTCTGTAAGTTGTAAAGGCCCAATGTACATCATCATGTGATTTATGATTATGATAACTATTAAACACCCTGAGCTATAGGTCCTAGGAACTCCCCTGCCGGGAAGAGCTAGAGACGCCTTCAGTCGCGTTCCTTGACAAGTCGCAGGCATATCAACGGGGATGCCTGGGGGCCTGTGCTTGGAGTCAGCCCAAGCTGTCTTTCTCCAAACCCACAGTGGGGCACTGCGATCAGTGTCCTTTGCTAGACCAGTGCCTTCCTAAATGCTAGGACAGGCTGTGCCCAGGCCATACTCCTTGGCTGCATGCCGGACTAATTGCATCTCGTCATATACCCCTTGCCTGGACACTAGGCCTGACTGTATCTATCACACTTCCCCTGCTTTCCTGCTGGCCGAAGTGTGCTCCCATCCCACAGCCCCTACCTTGGCCCAGGGCACCAGTGTGCTCATCCCATCCCCCCTGCCTGGGATGCTAGGACACAGCGTGTCTCATTACGCACCTCCGTCTGGATGCTGGGATCCTCTGCCCCCCTCCCATATCCACTGCCTGGATGCCAGGACCTGGACTGCTGCATATGGTTGGACAAGCAGTGCCTTGCACAAGGGTTCACAGCCAAGAGGGTATGAGTCGTGGCTGAAATTCAACCTGTGCTCTACTCACTGAGCCGGGAACCCTGGTGAGGGGCTGCAGGAGCCCTGTGGAAAGGGAACATTCCTCCAACTGATCCACGCAGTGGATTCTACTCTTCACGTAGGTGCTATATATGTTAGTTGCAGCCCTGGCTGGAACTGAGTGAGCCCATCTCATGCCTCTGCTGCCTGGACCCATCTCATTTCAGAGGCCCACTGCATCACCCCTGGCCTGGATGCTCTCTGACTGGGCCCTACCCTGAGCCCCCCATCATTCCCACATAGTCCCTATCCTTGACACTTGTGTTTTCACGAAGCTTCTGATGGGTTAAGGCCTGGGAAATGCACTAATAGTCCTTGCCCCTACCCCAGTTTTACCCCCAAATGGCAGATTGCTCACACCCTGAAAACTTACTGATTGATGCTTGTAAACCTTTTTCACCAAGCATGAAAAAAAAAAAAAGTGCGCTTGTTACACTTAAATATAAGGTATATTTAAGTGTAACATTACCTTAAATATAAGGTATATTTCTAATGACTGGAATGTGTCACATCAAAAGTCCATCCAAACCACACTACTCAGGGCTAGTGCAGGTCAGGGTGGAGCACAAACGCCAGACCAGGGAAGCCCCGTTTCTATCGTGTCCCCTTCTCCCGGGAGGAGAGAGGGAGAAGGTCCCAGGTCCAGAGCTGACCTCTCTGCAGGTCAGCTTTCCCATCTGGGTAGCTCCCATGAGCCCCTCCAGTGTTCAGCCGAGCCCCCAAATCAGCTAGGGTCAGAAAGACTAAGGAAGAGTTTTCAACCCCCTCCCTATGCTTGCCCCCTTCCCACCCCTAATACCAATGGGACAAAACCCCTGGAGTTGGCCCCCGCCCCTCCCATGGATCCCGAAGTGACAAGCCAGAGGCCCCACCCCAGTCCCTGCCCCAACTCCCAAGTACTACTAAAGAAAGGAGGTACTGACCTGACTGTTCTGGAATTCTCACCATCAGATCTGAAAGAGAAACAGAGAAAAAACCCGACAGTCAGCATATGCCCTCTACTCCTCTCCTCCCTCTGCCCTACGCAGCGGCCCCGACACCTAGCACGCATCATGAAAATGAAGGGTAGGGCATCTCGTGCAGAGAGAATGGCCAGTGCAGAGGCCATGAGGTGGCGGAGGGCCTGGCCAGTTGTTGGGACAGGGAGGAGGACAGCGTGGCCGGGGTGGAATGAGTGAGGGGAAGAGTGGTTGGAGGTGAGGTCAAGGAGGTGCCAGGAGCCAACCATGTTCTAGCCTAGTGGGTCATGGTGAGAAGCCTTCCTCGGAGTGGCTGAGAGGCAGCCTGCAGCTGTGGCCAGGGGCAGAGCCCGAGGTTTAAACAGAGAGACCAAGCCTCAGATACTGGCTCTGCCACTTACCAGCCCTGTGACCTGGGCAAATCACCTCCCTGCTTGGAATCTGAGCCTCAGTCTCCTGACTTGTAACACGAGGCCAATCCTTGCAGGGCTGTTGGGATGATTAAGCCCTTTGCAGCCCAGCAGACAAATGCCAGGTATTATTAACAACATAGAAAAGGCTTTGCCAATTGCCTGGTCCAACCTGCTTATTTTCCGGATGACAAGAATGAGGCTGAGAGGGTGAGTGAGTCAGCTGCTGGGCTCCTTTCTACTACATTGGTCTGCCTTCTTCATTGTGAGGCCCCCTCAGAGGCAAAGGAAGGGCAAGAGAAGAGAGTGGCACTGGAGACAGCTTTGAGGGGACTGAGAGAATGAGTGAAACCGGACCCACACCCCCTCCGGCTGTTCCTCCCTAAAAGAATGTGTGTGTGTGTGTGTGTGTGTGTGTGTGTGTGTGTGTGTGTGTGTGTGTGTGTGTGTGTGTGTAGGGGAGGAACAGTGGAACCGTCCTTGGGGGTGGGGAAAGGGAGGAAGAAGGACCAGGGCACTTGGAAGAAGCGGGGAGAGTGTGTGAAGTGGCGTCCCTGTCCCCTCTGTCCTCTTCTTCCTCCTTTTCTGCCCTCCCTCCCCCACCCCCACTCCCACTGCAGACTTCGGAGGAGACAGAGATGAACACATCACAGGCTCTGTCCCCAGGTGAGAGAACCAAGAAGCGACCTTAGTGAGGGGACCTGAGTGGGGGGAGAGTCATCTATGCTGAGTGCAAAGTGAGAGGGACACGCTGGGAGGGGAGGCGGAGCTGAGAGTGAGTATTTGTTGGAAGAGTGAATGGAGTGCCCACCGGCCAGGTGGGGCAGGCAAGCATCTGGGTGCAGGAGCGCAGGCAGTGGGTGAGGCCATTGCTTCCAGTTCTGCTACTTACTAGCCATATACTCCTAGGGAAGGCACTCCCCGATGTCCAGCCTCAGCTTTCTCACTTGTAAAATGACATGACAGGGGAGGGGAGGGGGGCAGGAGGGTGGGGTGGCTGTGAGGTTCAGCCTGGCACAGTGGACAACAGTGGGTCCAATCGTTAGCCTCTGCAGCCCCCTAAAGGGACAGAGGACCAGGGCCACAGAGCACCTTTTCACATTTATTAAAACTTTCCATCTCACTCTGCAGCAACAAGATTTCTTCTGAGGCCTGGCTCAATTATTCGCAGGTACCAGATCAGATGGGCCTAATTCAATGACTCTCCAGCTGTCAACAGGATGGAGGCTAAGCCCCTCAGCCTTTCTCCCTAACACGAACCCTCTGCTCCAGGCAGGCTGGTCTCCTCGCCACCCCACCCCAAAACCCCCAGCACACCCGTATTCAATCTACTATATACCAGGCCCCGACTCAGGAATATAAACCCTCAAGTTGCTCACAGACTGGTCCCTTGCCTCAATCTATTATACTTCAGAGCATAAGCCACATATATAATCATCTCCACTGGCACATGAACAATCACCGGGCACCTACTATGTACCAGGCAGGGTGGCAGGCTCTTTTGGTACATGACCTCCTTTGATCCTGCAAAGTGGGAATTACTCATCCAATTTTAAGATGATGAAACTGAGACTCAGAGAAGTTGAAATGATTTGCCCCACGGCACACAAGTAGGGGAGCTTGGCCTGGACCCCACAGCTCGTGTTCTTACCACCACGCTCCACTGCACCAGCAGCTCAGTGCTGGGCACTTACGCATCGTTAAGGTGAGTTCCCTTATCCTCGTCCCCCAAAGTCAGGACAGGCACTTCCTGACAGGCTCTTTCTTAGGAGAGATTACCAGATATGTACCTCTGCTCCAAAAGCACTTCTGTATGATGTTACAGTCCTCAAGATGGCAGCTACGGGGAGCAAAAGAGCTCCACGCCATAAGGCAGAGTGAATTAGCCAGCTCTCCTCACTGTGGACTGATTCTTACTAGTTCGAGGGTATACGGCATCTTATGACCCTCAATGCGGGGGTGCATGCCACCTCAGGGGTTTACAGGCTCTTAGGCGTTTAGTATACAAATTATTAGTTACATCTAGAGAACCATCATCATTAACACTGTGCTATCCTACACCTCTTCAGGACTAATGCCCAGCCCAATGGTCAATCCACCCCTTACTCCATGAAGCTGGACCGCCATTCTTTTGTGAGGTAGCACAGATGTAGAAAGAATGCTGGGCTCTATTATGGCTCATTCCCTAACTGGCAGCATAGAATTGGAGAAATCACTACTCTCTGGACCTTGGTTCATCACCTATAAAACAAGGGGGCTGTGTTAGTTGAGTTCCAATCTTCAGGCCCTAAGATACTTAGTTTCTTCAGAATCCCAAAGTTTCTCTCTTTTATCAATTGGGTTCAGCTACCTATGGGTAGAAACAAAGACCCAGGGTACCAGATACCAGGGTACCAGGGTACCTCCCTTTATCAATCCATGTCAGGAAAGGAGATGGGATTTCTCCTGCTACTCCTATGGCTTTCTCCCAATGGAAGGCCACTTCAGACCCCAGGGTTCTCAAAAGGCTTGTCTATGCCAATTCCCATCCTCAAGAGTAATGCTCAATAAACAGTAACTGATTGAAGCCTATGAGTATAGTGACCATATTTGCTGAACCAAAAACTCAGGCCATGTAATGAGACCAAGGATTTTGACGTTGCTGTTTCCAGGTACAAGGGGCAATCTGGCAGATGGGAGAATAAATGGCAAAATATCGACAGTTCTTGAACGTTTGGGGGACTTATGGGGACAACAGGGCAGAATAACTCAAAAGAATATAAGCCTTTGAGTTGCCATACTGGGGTTGCTGCTCTCACCTCCTGACTGGATTCCCTGCCTCTCATTTTGACCCTCCAAGCTATCTATAAACAGTATCTCGGAACACAATAAGGTGCCTCTCTCCCAAGAACCTGGAATTAGATAAATAAGGTTGTCCTCTGAGACCTAAACTAATAAACAAAAAACGCATCAGAAACGAGATATGCAAAGTTACCTGAGAAAGAGAGACTGTTTCTCAAGCCAGCATTTGAGCAACATGTCTACAAAATCAGGTGTCCAACAGAAAGGAGATTGGACACGAACAGAAGTACCTTTTTTAAAGGAGACTTGAAGAGCTACTGTGTACAGGGCTCCTCCTAGAAGTGTCCTGAGGAGAAAGAGGTGGGGTACCCTGGCCCAGGGATCATACAAGTCTCTCTAAAAGCTGAGAACCAGCCCTGGGGCAGCCAGGCAACTGATCTCCCAAACATCAACTTGTCTAACTGCAAGTCTCTTCAATGGGCAACCACCTTGTCTCACTGGCTGCTAAAGGAACATCTCTCAAGCACAAATCAGTTGATGTGGTCCTGCTGCTTCAAACATTCAATAATTTTCTCACCGATAATTTTCCCACAGACGATTTTCCCACAGACTTCCGTGCCAGTCAAGCCCAAACTCTCCAAAGCTCTAAATCTTACTCCGCCCTCCCATCTACTTTCTTAGAACATCTGGTATTTGTTCCCTGGAACACTCTTGCTCCTCTTTATGTTTTTAAAAATTATTTTAAATTTTATTAAAGTGATATGTAAACTAGTTTAAAAAGTCAAATTCTGAAAGGATCTTCAAAATAAAAGTTTCCTTTTCAACTCTCTTAGTTACCTTTTTCTGAGTTTACTTTCATATTTCTAAAGTATACGCTTATATTGCTAATCCATTTTTGGCATTTTTGTGTGTGTGTGCCCTTTAAACATTTTTTTTAACCAAAGTAATACATGCATATAGATTTTCAAGTCACATAGTACTGCAAGGATTAAAACAAAACAAAACACACAAATTCCCCACTCTACCCCTCCTCACCCCCAACTCCCACTCTCAGAGACAAACTGTTTTCAAGTCTTTTAACTATTTTTTCGGGTATTTACCTCCTCATTTCTAAGGAACACATGCATACTTCTATTTCTTGATTTATTTTTTTCAGTTTTGTATATCATGTACTGAATTCCTACCGTGCAGGGAGAGGGTAGGGCTCCCTAACACACATAACCGCCTCTAGCCCCCAGTTCTTATGCGGGTGCACTGTCCTTCCTTCCCGTTCTACCACTGTAGTTATAGCACAAAGTTTTGGTTAAATCAATATTGGTGGCTTACATTATTATGACTGCATCAATACTAATAATGAGTAAATCACATCATTTGCTATAATTACATTTTCCTTCCCATACAACTTTTTCTTTTCCCTGGTGTTGATGACTATTTTTTTTTTTTTGCTTGCTTAGTTTTCTTCATGTATATGATCAATTCTCCCCAAACTCTGTGAGTAGTGCATTTCTCTTCTCAATGTGTTCTGACACGTCAGGTAATCCATCAGATTTTTTTCCTTTGAGACATCATTCTCGCTGCAATCCAGACTGGTTGCTCTCCAGGCCTGCACAAGGTTGCCCATAGATCTGCTCCCTTCTCCATCACTCTGGGATTCCCTTCACCTCTCTTCTGTGTTAATTTCCTGTTTCCTGGATTCCTTGGCCTTTTTTCTGAGTTTATGCCTGCATTTTGCTGGAGCACATTCTCCAGTGCTTCCTGAGAAAGGAGGCCTAGGACATAAAATCTTTAGCTCTCCTTTGTCTGAAGATGTCTCTATTGCGCCCTCACCCTTGATTGATAATTCAACTGAGTATAGGCTTCTAGGTTGGAAATTATGGTCTGTCAGAATTTTGAGAACACTTTGCTCCATTGCCTCCCAGCTTCCAGTGCTGCTGTTGAGCAGTCCAATGCCATTCTTTTTCCTGATCCTTTGTACATGATATGTTTTTCTTCTGGAAGCTTTTAGGATCCTCTCGTTATCCCTGGTATTCTGAAATTGCGCCGTGGCATACCTTGGTGGGTTTTTTTTTAAATCATTTATGTTGCTGGTTACTTGGTGGGATTTTCATTCCTTTAGTTCTGGGACTTGTTCTTGTATCATGTCTTTGATCCTTTCCTTTCTGCTGTTTCCTCCATTCTCTATTTCTGGAACTCCTATTGTTGGATGTTGCAGTTCCTCAACTGATCCTCCCGTGTTCTCATCTTTTCTCTTCTGTTGTCCATCTCTTTGCCTTGTTATTCTGCTTCCTAGGATATTTCCTCAACTTTTATTTTCTAATCCTTCTCCTGAAATCTTTATGTTGGCTCTCACTATCTTAAATTTCCCAGGTTTCTTCCCGTCTCTTCATTACCTCTGTTCCTTCCAAGTTTTTTGGTTTGTTTGTTTGCTTTTTGGGTCATTCTTGCAGGTTGATGGGCTTCCTCAAATAGCCTTGTACTATCTGATCATCTCTGGCTACCTAAGGCTTGTTTTTTTTTAAATGCCAGTTACATTGAGGTTTAACTTACATAAAATGAAATATACCCTTAAGGGTCCTTGGCTGGTGAGCCCTGGCGATCAGTTCCCATGACGGGAAGCTCTGTGTGTAGATGGAGCTGGCCAGGTGATGGGCTTCACTACAGAGTTTATGGGCTGAGAGCCTGTTCTTTTGTTGGAGGACTCCCACATGTCATCTTTTGGAGGCCTCTGTCAGGGGCCTTTCAGTTTCCCCAGAGAAGAAACTTTTTCTGTCTCATGTGCTCCTGACTTTGGTGTCCTGGAAGTAGGCAAGTGGAAGGAGGCTGAGGTTCCACTGCTTTAGGTTACAGATCCCTTTGCTTGCAGCCTTGTTTCACCCCCATCCTCCACTGTGCCTGGTGTCCCCAAGCCTGGAGGCTCCTAACTTAAATTTCTCCAAAGAATCACCCTCCATCTGTAGAGATGGAGCTGGGGAGGGGTGTCCCAACTGAATGGGGTCGGGGAGGGGCCAGGAGGGTCTGTTCACAGACTTTCAATATTCTCCTTGTTTTCAGTTCCATGCCTCATCCTGCCTTCTGTGCTTCACGGTACCTCTGATTCCCGAGCATTTCTGGGGCTTGCTGGGTGGAATAGTTTACTTCTGGTCAGCATCCCAGACCTTGTGTTTCTACCTTTTTTATTCCTTTACTCATATTTCAGTGGGATTTGGGGAAGCAGCAGAGATAAATAAGTTTACTCAATTAGTTGTGTTTAACAGGAAGTTCCCCTTCGTATTCCAGCCAACTCTTACTCATCCTCCGTGACTCATTTAGGCAAGACCTCCTCCAGGAAGCTTATCTTAATGTCCCTAAGTTGGATGAGGAGCCCCTCCTCTGTTCTCCCACAGGATCCTTTTCTTGCTTCCATCACAGCTCTGATCAAACTGTTTTGAAAGTGTCCGTTTCCATGCCTGATTCTCCCTGTAGACTGGGGCCTCCTGGCAGTCTGGGGCCATGTCTTAGTCACGCCTGTGCCCCCAGTTCCCAGGGTCTGGTCCACAGGGGTACAGAGTAAATATGTGATGATAGACTGAATGAATAAATGAATGACTATACGTATGAATCAGACCCAGCCAGAGGGACCATCTAGAAAGGGAAATAAGCTGAATACAATTGTTCTTATACAAGGCCAGTTCCCTAAAAGCTCTAAGTTCCCTAAAAGCTGTATGTGCAAAGATGCCTACTGCAGCATGATTTAAACCTGTGAAGGACTTCCCTGGTGGCACAGTGGTTAAGAATCCGCCTGCCAATGCAGGGGACACAGGTTTGAGCCCTGGCCCGGGAAGATCCCACATGCTGTGGAGCAACTAAGCTCATGCGCCACAACTACTGAGCCTGCACTCTAGAGCCCGCGAGCCACAACTACTGAGCCCGCGTGCCACAACTACTGAAGCCCGTGCGCCTAGAGCCCATGCTCAGCAACAGGAGAAGCCGCTGCAATGAAAAGCCTGTGCACCGCAATGAAGAGTGGCCCCGCTCGCTGCAACTAGAGAAAGCCCGCACACAGCAGCAAAGACCCAGCGCAGCCATAAATAAACAAACAAACAAAAAATAAATAAATAAAAACCAGTGAAAAAAATAGGCCCAGCATGTTGAGAGGACGGTTAAGTACATTATGGTATATCAGTTGCCATTAAAAATGATGCTTCTGAAGAATATGCAATTACATGGGGAAATGTTCAAACGAACAAAGCAAGAAAAAATTGTATGTGTTGTATTATTTCAATCAGATGAAAAGAATGCAGAGAACAAGGGAAATACATCAAATGTTCAGAGTAGCTGCCTCTGTGTGTTGTTATTATGGGTAATGTTTTTCTCCTCTACTTTTCTAAGTTTTTCTAAATTTTCGAATGGAAGAATGCATTAAGTGTATACTTTTTAAAAATTTCCTAAGAAATGAAGTATCCTGAGATACTTATGAACAAAATATTGTGAAGGGGACCCAAGGGTCTGTGTACACTTCTAGCGGCACCTGCTGGGAAGGCTCCGTTCTCCACTGGCCAGAGACCCGGAAGGCCCAGGCCCATGGAACACCAGCCCCACCGCAGCCCCCACCCCCACTGCAAAGCAAGACCTAGTTCAGGAAGCCAAAGGAGGAGGATCACGGAGCCCAGCTTTTTACAAATTGCAATATCATAGGCTGTACTGGGAAACAGAAGGTCCTACACTGGACATCACACTTCAGAGGCCTCTCTCTGTGAGGTAAAGGGTCTGTGGGGCCAAGAGAATATGCCCATCAGGATCTCTGGCCCTCTCCCTTCTAGACTGCACTCAGGTACCTGGAACCCAGAATTCCCTGTCCATATTTCTTGAGCTTACTTGCAGGAATTGTGTGGTCTTATTATCCAGGTCCATCTGCTAGGCCCAGTGGGTGGTCAATGGGAAGGGAAAATAGACAGGGTTTGGATGTGGGCTGGGGTATCCATACACATCTCAAGGCTCCATATGAACTACAGGTGGGAAGAGAAGGGGGAAGGGCCAGTGGCCTCAACTGGTACCTTGCATGGGCTGCACAAACATAGAGGCAGGCAGGTCCATAGGTCCCTAGGCCTCAAGGTTGGTAGAAGGGCCTACCTTGAGTGTTAGACAGATCTAGGTTCAAATCCATTTATTTGCTGTGCAACCATGGATGAGTCCATTCCCCTCTCTGAACCTCAGCTTCCCCAACTATAAAATAGGTATAATAATTCCAATCTCAGAGAGTTGTTGTGAGGCTTGCTGGGGGCACAATGGCTTAGAGGTTATGAGCACAGGCTTTGGGTCAGACAGGCCGAGGTTTGAATCCCAGCTCTGCCCCTCCTAACTATGTGATTTACATCTCTAAGGCACAGTTTGCTCACCGATAAAGAAAATAATAGCACTAACCTGATAAAGTTGTTGGAAGGATTATGGTTGTAAGGAGTATGTAATAACATTAGAAAATGCTTAAATGAGAAAAGGCTGCTTTTATTAATGGGCGTGCAAATATTGGCTATGGTAGGGTTGACCGGCCTTCTGCACTCCCATCCTCCTGCCCAGCTTTATTTTTCTCCATAGTACTTATTACTATTTGACATATTTTTGTATCTTCTTGTTTATTTGTTTCTTTTCTTTCCCCACCCCCTACATTCACACACTAGAATGTCGTCGGCTCAGCAGGACAGAGGTCTGTTTTGTTCACTGTTTCCAAGTGCCTGGATCAGTGAGAGACTGAAGATGTTCCTCAACAGTTGAGTAGACATCTGCCACGTAGACAGGGGTAAAAGGTATTCTTGGCCAAGAGAACAGCCAGAATATAGGCATGGACCCATAAAGAAGTCCACTTTGCCGAGGGTATCCTAGATACTTCAGTACAACTTGAATGCAGGTCAGGAAGGAAACAGAGTGGCTAGAAAGATGAGTGGGGAAAGCGGGGGTGGGGGGAGGGCGGGGGGGGCAGGGGGATGAATTGGGAGATTGGGATTGACATATATACACTAATATGTATAAAATACATAACTAATAAGAACCTGCTATATAGCACAGGGAACTCCACTTCGCTGTACAGTAGAAATTAACACAACATTGTGAAACAACTATACCCCAATAATAAATAAATAAATAAATAAAAACTAAATTTAATTGAAAGGTGAGTGGGGCTGTGGCCTGACCCAAAGGAGCATGCGAGAGCTTTCCTAGACCACAAGTGGTGTGAAAACCAACTTGTGACAGCCAGGAAGTGGAAAAGCACTAGGGGAGAGGCAAAGATGCCTCCCAAGTTCAACTGCCACCTAAATCATGATGATGTGAAAGGCCAAAGTTAAAACCTCTTGAAAGATAATTCAGGTGGAGGGAAGACTCCTTTCTAAGGGGCCATCTGAGCCAAGAATCAGACCTAGAAATGACAAATAGGCAAGTATAGAAGTCATATGGATGAGGTAATAGTGACATGCAAGAAAATCTTATAAGGTTAATTAAAGAGAAGAAAAACTAGATGGACCACAGGACAAATCAGAAACCTTGTTGGATAATGTAACCATTTTCAGCATTTTTCACATGACATTGAATGGATCCACATGATCCACAGGCCAAGATGGTGGTGGGGAAACAAAATGAAAGCCCCTGGTGGTTTCAGTTGCTAGTTATCTTTCTGTTGATGATTACTCTTCCTCTAGTCCTTTGTTACCACTGCTCATTGAAAAGTCCTGGGATGACAATGACGATGATGATGATGATAAAGATTGCTGCATCAAAGGAAATATCTGTCTATCACTTTTCAAATTTCTTTTTCAGAAAATAAAGAGGCAAGTATCACTTCACATTTTTATTTTAAAGAAAAGAAAGACAGGCAGAGACTACAACAAAAACAGCATTGAACACCAGGCAAGAGTGTGAACCTCACTGTATAATTGCCAGGAAGCCCCTGGGGGTCTCGAACCAAGGAGTGACAAGGTCAAATGCTGCCTTCCTAACCTCCTGCTCCTTTCAATCACTAAAGCGGCATTTATTTGGTCCTTAGCATTTCTGCCTTCTAATAATCCAAAAAGAATAAAGTGATTATTAAGCACCTACAATGGTCCAGGACTTGTGTTATCTTCATAACAGCTGTGCAAGGTCATTATTATTCTTCTCATTGTATAGATGTGAGAACTGGGGCTCATAGTAGCAATGTGATTTACCTAGAGTCACACGGCTAATAAGTAGTGGAGCCGAGACTCAAGTCTAGGTTTGTATGATTCCAAAGCCAATGCTTTTCACTGCTACAGCTGTGGCTTCCTTCTGTCATGCCAGAGCTAGGCAGCACTTCATCTCCCACAGCTTGGCCTCTCTCCCTCACCTGGCTCCGATCTCCCCTCCACACCATGAGCATTCAGGGGGTGCTTCTGGAAGAGACAATCATTCAAGGATGGGAGGCGGGGCACCAAAAAGGGAAGGTGGGGTTAGGCACAGGTATTGCAGCCCAAAGCAGCTCAGCACTATTACAAAAAGAGAGAGAGAGAGAAGGAAAATGGAACTGGCTCTCCAGCCCTCCCTTCTTGCTTCCCTCTGCTGGCGGCAGAAGGATGGAGGTTCAGCCATGATGGCAGAGAGAGTGGGCGGAAGGGGGCGCAGCAAGAGCAGCCTGCTATTGCAGAAGCCTCAGCTCAGCCTCAAAGCCCCCTCCTGTGTGCTTGGGGCCCAGCTCTGGCCCACCTGCTCCCACTGCCTAAGCAAAGGAGGCCAGGCTGTTCTCCAAGCACCCACCCAATCCTGCCAAAGCACAGCTCACAGCAGACCCAGACCCTCTCAAGTCACAGTGAGGGCACCCTGAGAGGTGGAGGGACTAGCCCGGGGGTTCAGAGGAAGGCAGTGGCAGGGTGGGGGTCAGAACCCAGGTCTCCAGTCCCTCAGCTGAGGGCTCTCTTGATGGCATGGTCTAGATGGCAGAGGTTGAGGAAAAGGGGTGCTCAGGAGGCTGCCACAGGAATGCTCATGACAGGGCTGCAGCCAGAGGCAACACATGCCAAAATGAGGCCATAAAGGGTTGGGTATTTGGGGGTTGACTAATAATTTCCATTCTCAATCTGGATTGAGAAAGCAAAACAACCATTTTTTAAAAGTAGCTTTAGCCTTAGTTTGGACCTCAAGAGCATAAATCTTTACCTCTCTCTTCTGTCAGGACCCTGCTGAAAAGAATGTGAAGGAATAAAATAAGGTAAGAAATCATAACAGTGAAGAGGATGGGAGAGGGTGATATCAATGGGTGAGAGATTTCAACAAATTTCTGGGAGCAAAAAACAAAGAGAAGAGTGTTCACAGTTGAAGGAGAGCCAGCAACGCCACTCAGGGGGTTGCAGCTGGAGAGGGAGCCAGTCAGGCCAGCAGAGGCCCAGAGAGAGTCCAGACTTGAAGATGGTAGGTACAGGGGAGGGTAGGAGCAATCAGGGGCTGAAAACGGGGGGATAAACTGAAGGTAAGTACATGAAATCCTTCCCTGTGCCCCCACTGACAACTCCCAGATCTAAAACACAAGCTGCCTGGCTTTCATCCCTAGGCAAAATATGAAAGGAATTAAACTATCTGGGATTACTCAGGGCACCTAGTGGCATGTTGGTGCTCCCAGAATAAAGTGCTTTTCATTCTGGCATTTGGGGGGCACCCATTACAACTGCCAGCTCCCCGGCGGCTCACCTAAAATAAAGCCAGCGAGTGGACAAGTCAGCTGGATATACAGACATCTCACTTTGTATCAACTCATTCACAAACTATAAAATAGAAAATATGAGAGAAAAGGTGAGCAGCTTAGAGGATCAATCCAGGAAGTTCAACATCCAACTAACAGACATTCCAGAAAGAGAAAACAGAGAAAATGAAGGGCAGGAAACTACCAAAGAAATTATGTAAGAAAAGACAAGGTGCAGCAAGTTGAAAGGGCTCACTGAGTACCAGGTAGGGTGAATGAAAAACAGACCTTGAGGGGAGTGTTGGTTTTATAGGTGTGCTTGGCTTGTAGAAACTTGACCATGTGATATGAGCACTTTTCTGTATACATATTTCAGTATGAAGTTTTTAAAAAAATCCCCCTCCTAAAAAATCTTCAAATAAAATGTCCCCAGAAGATGTGCTATGATTATCCTGTGGTTTCAAGGAACACCACACAACAGTAAGTTAAGTAAGTACATAAATAAATAAATAGATTGATAAGGTGGAAAGTCTAAATAGATCGATAAGGTGGAAAGTCCTGATCCAAATATGCAACAAAGTAAAAAGCGGCATGACTTTGAGCAATTCGTAGAGCATAAGAGATGAAAATTCATTTGATCTTGATGCTAGGAAAATTTTCCTGGGAGTACAGAGGTTGGGACAGTGGACCTGTGGGAAGTGATGTGTAATTATAGTACACTATTTGGCCCTGCAATGAATAATACGACATAGTCATAATCACATAAACACCGTGTATTGGTGGTCAACTTTTAAAGTCAATCTGTCCAGAAAAGCGCTGAAGACCTAATTATTGTTACATAACAGAATGCAAATGTAGTCAACCTTGCTGGATGCAAAAGTACAGAACACAGAAAGTGGGAGGTGGAAAGGTGGAGGAGAGATGGAGGGAAGGATGGGGCACTAATAACTATATCTTACAAACTGAGTGGTCAAGAGATACTGTGGAAAATTGATGGAATAAGAAATTACAGTCTAAGTAGTATCTAGCAAAGTTACAAAGGTAACTAATAGAGGAACCAAAATAGTAATATAATTATTAAAGTTTGGAAGGGGGAAAAAAAGAGTCAAGTGTTGTAAATAAGCTAAATTCTCACTTGTCATAGTAGAAAGAAGTCAATAGATGATGTTTAAAGTTGATAAATGAAGAAAAAACCAACAAAGGATGTTTATTTGGAGATATGAAGTCACCACCAGAAAGCCTCAATGGTAAAAGTGGTCACCTCTGGGGGCTGGGAAGTGGGGGCAGGGAGACATTGGCTTATTACTATGCATGTCCTTGTGTACTATTTGCCCTTTTAAAATTATGTATATGGGGACTTCCCTGGTGGTCCGGTGGGTAAGACTCTGTGCGCTCCCAATGCAGGGGGCCCAGGTTTGATCCCTGGTCGGGGAACTAGATCCCACATGCATGCCACAACTAAGAGTTCGCATGCCGCAACTAAGAAGTCCACATGCCGCAACTAAGATCCCGAGTGGTGCAACTAAGACCTGGCGCAGCCTATATAAATAAGTATTTTTTAAAAAAATAAATAAAATTATGTATATGTACTGCTTTGATTTAATTTTTCAAAACAAGTCCCTCCTCTTTCTTTGGACCTCAGTCTCCCACACGGTCCATATAAAATGGGGAGGTTGATGACTCTAAGTGATGCGAAGTCTTGTTCTCCAAAATCCATGCTTCTTTCTAGAGCAGAAGCAAGACAGGCCAGTGAAGGACCGACTCTTTCCTAACTAACCCCTCGACTCCTCACAGTATCATAATCATCCGTTACAGATGCCTTCTCAGGTGCCCCAGCCTGCACCACCCTCTAGTCCTCTTCAAACCCCACCATCACCAGTCCAGCCTCACCAGCCTTCCATTCATTCAACTATTTACACCCATTAGTTATTTATACCTGCCTGAGTCACAAAGGATTTGAGGTGGATTACTCTAATAACACAGATAAGGAAAGAATAAAAATTGAACTAGAAAATAAGAGCTCAGAAAAAGAGATCAACAAAGATGCTAGAGCTGTACTTCAAATTAACTGGTAGCTGAGGCAGAAAGCAAGATACAATGAGCCATGACAGCCTCATATTAGGAAGGAGGAAATACACCAGTTTTCAGGGGAAGCAAACCTTTGCCGAGCACTGAATTCTTCAAGTCATTGTCCATTGTCCATGGGAGATTTCATGAAGGAGAAGGAAATGACTGTTTTTGATTTGTTTTGTTTTTGTTTTGTTAAACTTCAAGTTGTCCTATTGTAATGATGTGCTATCCAGATATCTGGATGACTTATCTCCTATAAAAACTGAAGAATCCTAGGTAATATCATGATTATGAAATGAGGTATGAGAGCATATGTTTTGGCACAATCATGAATTATGTCATTGCTTTTCTTCCCCCGGAAATGACTATTTATTGAGCACCTACAAATACCAGGGAATGCCATTCAAATGATCTTGGTCAATCCTGAGAGATGGGCATTGTCATTCCATTTTACAGATGAGGAAACTAAAGCTCAGAGAAGGTAAAATGACCTAGCTGAGGTCATCCAGTTTGTTGGGGCAGAGCCGAGATTCAAACTTAGGTCTGTCTGTCTCCAAAGCTCATTCTTTACGTATCATACCGGGGGCCTCAAAACAAAGCCACCCAGGCTAGAGACACCCTGCCTAAGGCAATGGGGACACAGTGATGACACAGGCCCGCCCTCTTCCATGAAAACAGAAAAAGGGGGATGACAGGCCTTGCTGTCAAGCCAGAAACTGCCTCTGAGCTGCCTCAGTTGCATTAAATGAGGACCTGCAAGGCAGAAAGCAGCAGAAAGAAGGCTGGGCCTGGGTGGAGAAAAGGAAACCACAGACCCCAGCTATGAATCTAACCGATCTGATTTCTGAGGGGCTGAACCAGAGTAGAGGGTCTGTCTGCCACTGAAGCAAGAGATCCTTCACTTAGGTGATGCCTACTCTTTATCGCTTCCTCCCCAGCAAATCACCCAGCCTCCTGGAGGCCTGGTTTTCTCATCTGTAGGACAAAGATAATGATCCCTACAACCTTCACAGGATTTCAAGGCATAAAATAGCACATTTAAGGAATGATGCTTTAAACACTGGCATTAACACTAGAGTGACTTTTCTAATCAGAGCTCTTCTGCTCACACGTTGAGTGGCCTCCTACAAGTCCTTTCTCTAGGCTTCAGTCTTCTCATCTGTAAAATGAACAGCCTGATTTTTAAGGGTCCCTCCAGCTGGAAGGTTCTTCACGTTTATGCTGATATTATTAAAACCCTACTGGTCATGAGTGGCTGCACTCCCTTCTGTCACAGCACTTATCAGTGTGTTGTCACTGTCTTTCTCCCCCAGTAGATTATCTCTACTCCCACCACCCAAGTTCAGGCCTTATCACCTCTCATCTAGACTGTCCCACAGCCTCATCACTGAATGCCCTCCAGTCTATCTTCCAAATTGCCCTGTAGCAGGATCTCTCCAATACACTGCTCTCAACACGTCACCCCATACTCTACAATACACACCTCTTCCCTCAGCTTAGAACTCTATGTTGGTTCCCAGTTCGCAACAGAATAAAGCTCCTTATCCCGCTACTCAAGTGTCCTCATGATCTGCACCAGCCAAGTCGTCAGACTCTTCTCTGGATCCTCCCTGCCTCCCTGTTTGTGCTCTAGTTTGTACTGACCTGGTAAAAGTGTTCCCCTCCCCACCTCCACATACCCTACTGGTCTCATACCTCTGTACATTTGCTCGTGCTGTCCCCTCCGTCTTAACCTCCCTTTGGTTCCCAATTCCCACTGACCCACATGCTGTCCTTCTTCACCTAGCTAGCCCCTACTCATCCTCCAAGCCTCAGATCAGGCATCACCTCAGTCTGGGTAGATGTCCCTCCTTTGGGCACTCGTGGCCTCCCGTGCTCCCCTCTGGCATAGCACACAAGACACCATGTTACATTTGTCTTCTCCACCCAACTGTGAGCTCCCTGAAGCCAAGAAGCGTATACTATTAATCATGGAACTCCCTGCCTGCAATAGCACAAGCTGTGACACATCCCAGGTGCACAATATTCACTGGACAGCCCTCTCTCTCTCAGAAATGTGATGAGCTCCCACATGACCTCTCACTCCTGCCCTTCCATGGCATGGAATTTTGCAAAATTATTATTATTAATAATAAAAATGCCTATCACCGAGTAAACACACACTCTCTGCTGAACACTTCTCTGTCATCTCACTGAATTCTCACAACAATCATGACAAGATGGGTCATTTATGAATTGTCTAGCATATCAGATGTACAGTTGTGAGGGATGCCTCCCAGTTTTGTAAGGAAATTTGGGGGAAGGAAGAAATTAGGTACTTTTTATCACAGATACAATGACAATAATTCTAAAGTGGTTCTATAGAGGAAAATATTGGTTTTATTCAGGTGAATGCAGTATACTGCATCTGGAATCCAGTAGGAAATCACAAGGCCCAGCCAGATATGCAATCTTATTATCCTTAAAAAAAAAAAAAAAATATATATATATATATATATATGTATGTATCACATAGCTACAAAGAAATGCATTTGATATTAGTGAAATGGTACATATCAGGTGATAACTGTGATAAATTTCCCTCTAAAATGTTAGAGGAATCATCGTGATCTGTCGTGTAGCCCTGGCTTGTCATGTTTGTTTTAAAAAGGATGCGATGCGACGATCTTGGCTGGGTTGTTTTGTCTGCTACATTCCACCTCTAGAGGGCAGGGCAGCCTCACATATTGTTTTCCATCCTTATCCCTCGGTTTTTTCATCCTGATCAGGACCTTGCTGGGTGTGCTAGGCAGCCAGGAAACTTTCTGATACATTTTTGTGGGGCTGGGGGGAGGGGGGAAACAGGAATCACACCCATCAGAAAATAGTTTTATCCCCATTGACTACTTGAGAAAACGGAGGTTCTGAAAGTTAAGTGACTTGCCTAGAGTCACAGAAATTCCTCCTTCCCACGGCACCACATTTTTCTCCAAATGCGAAGGTCCCAGAGAGCTTCAGCTCCTAAGTGCTTAAGAACAGGCGTCCCAGGACTTCCCCAGCGGTCCAGTGGTTAAGACTCTACACTCCCAATGCAGGGGGGCACGGGTTCAATCCCTGGTCGGGGAACTAACATCCTGCATGCCACACTGTGCAGCCAAAACAAAAAACAGGCATCCTTGCGTGAGTGCTTTTCAACATGGATGCCTGGAGAGAGACCTGACACCACAAGGAAGTGAGGGTAACTAGCAAATGATCTTGCCCTAAATGACTTACCACAACAGAGGAATAAGTCATTTACTCATCATTCTTCCCCATGACAAGTGTTGATTCTTCTGCCAGGGAACATAGCAGAGAATGAGCTAGAGGGGCTGTGTCTTATTCTGACTCCAAGACACCGTGCCTAGCCCAGGGTCAGAGCCCAATAAAGATGTGATGGGTAAATAAGTAATTTCCCACTGGATGAGGCAGAGGGCACACAGGTCCTGTGCAGGCCTCTTTGCTCCTTTCAGGACAGAAGATCCCGCATTAAGGGAGAAGAACATGGTATGACATGGCCATGGCATGGGAGGGACAGGTAATGATGAGCAGATTGGCCTAAGTGTCTCTGAAGTCTCATCTGACTCTGCTACCCTGACATCCTATGAACTGGGAGACTGGTGAGTGGGAGGAACACAGAGGGCAGAGGCCAAACAGCTCCAGGGAGCATGAGGAAAAAGCCACAGAGAAGCCAAGAGAACCCTGAAGTTGAGTCATCTCTCTCTACAGGAGTCCTGAAAGGAAGAACACCTTAGGCACCCCTGGCCATTAGTGCACCGGGACTTAATCTGACAATCATTTGTCTACTCAACATTTACTGAGCAGCTACTATGTGCTGTGCTATGTTTTTCCAAGCTTCTAGCTCCTTCAGTTACGCCCACAGCACCTAGCAGAGGGACTGACACAATGTGCACATGATATATGTGTATGAATCTTAATCTGACGGAGCCCTCAAGCTAGTAGAGATGACACAAGATGTAAACAAATAAAGGTATAAAAAGGGGCAAAGTGCTCATTTCAAGGGTCAGGGACAGACCTGTGCGCAAACACGGGAGAGGCAACAACAGTGGAATGCAGCCTGGGCACTGGATGGAACAGCCCGGGAGAAGGGAACAACATGAGCAAAGACCCAGAGGCTCTCAGGAGGCTGAGTGGGCTGACAATGGGGCACACAGGCCAGTCTGGCTGGAACTCGGTCTGTGTGAGGGGGACTGTAAAAAGATGAGAGGAGAAAGGTGAGATCCTAAAGGGCCCATGCATGGCAGGCAAAGCAGTCTGAACCTTCTCCTGCAGGCAAAGACAGCGGGAAACTGCTGGAGCCCCACACAAAGCTTGGTCTGGCTGTACCTCATCAGGGGCCCGAGGGAACAAGAGCAGGAGGGCATCGATTAGGAGACTGTGGTCAAAATCCAAGAGGCTATCAGGAGAGGGAGCTTGACTCAAGCAGTGGTCCCAGGAGCTCTGCTGGGGGAAGCCCAGAGCCACACCCAGAGCATCTTTACCGTCTTCACACCTGCCTGCAAGAGGCATTGGTGGACCAAAGGCTCAGGAGCCAGATGGTTCTGGGCCTCATGCAGTTGTGTAACCTTGGGCAGGTCATCGCACCTCTCTGACCTCTCGTTTCCCTGTCTGAAAAAAGAGGATAATACCAATATCCACCTGACATGGACTCTGTGCAAATGAGATAAGAAGTAGCATGGAATGGTGGGTGAGAACGTTGTGGACGGACTCTGGAGCCTGGCCACCTGGGCTCCTTCTAACTCCTTCTCAGTTCTGCTACTTATTCACTGAGTGACCTTGGGGAAGTTATCCAACCTTTCTGGGCCTCGGTTTCCTCATCTGTGAAATGGACTTAATAACAGTATCTACATCAAAGGATTCATATGGCGATTGAATGAATTAATACACAGAAGGCACTTAGAACAAATAGTGCTTGGCACACAGTAAATGCAGGTTAAAAAAAGACGTTAGCTATTGTTACATAAAGCCACATAGGGTGGTGCCTGGCACATAGAAGGCTGAGGCTCACTCAGCACATGTGCGGCCCCTTCTCCATGCCCCAGGCCTCCCCTGTGCTCCCAGCAAATTCAGAGGCCACAGGAGGCAGAGGTGAGACAGATGAAAGAGTAGCAGAGGGCAAGCCTGGGTCCGGTCTTCCTCCCACCTCCCCCTCCATCCGATACCCACTCTCTTCAAAGCTCCCTGCCCAGGTCTTTGACCAGTGGCCTGGCCTCCACTCCTCACTGCCCTTCCTACTCATTTTGTCCTAAGCACCGGCACTACAGTGGGTCAGGCTTGGTCCCCTGTGTCTTTGGCCAGGGAAGGGGGTGGGAGGGCTCTCAAGCGCAGAGAGTCTGGTGTTTGCTCAGCCTGGGGGCCCCTCCTGCTCTGTGCACACAGCCAAGAAATGTTTGTGGATGACAACAGCCCCATTCTCGCCCCAGATCTGACTGAGAAGCAAGATTCCTCTAATTCTCATTCAATTCGACATTATCATTGCCTCCCACATGAGTATAATGCTCCCAACACAGTGGGGGGAGGGAGAGAAATGGTGTTCCCTCCTGGGAAGAAGGAAAGACCCCCACCCCCCGCCCAGGAAAAGTGCCCAATACCCCAAAGGAGACAGACTTCCCCAAGGCCCCTCCCTGGGCTCCCTCCCTCCCTCCCAGTGCCCTCAGCCCCCGTAGGGAGCGCACTGACACTCCAGCGCACACACAAGACAACCCGGCAACTGTGCCTAGAGCCTAGACCACGCATTGCCCTGGCTGTTGAGAACACCAGGCCGGTCCTGCTGGTTGCTGTTCCCCAATGCAAGCCAGCCTGCTCGGGGTGGGGGGTGTTGCAGAGGATGAAGAGTTACCACCAAACCAGCTTCAGCCCACCACCGCCTACGGCAGAGCCGGAGCTGGGCCCAGGCAAAAATCGTAGGAAATGCAGCTCTCTTCAGCGTGGAGGACTCAGCAGTGGCCCCCAGCACGCCTGTAAATCATTCCAGGCGCCAGAACTGCAAGGGGGGCCAGGCCAAGATCAACAACGAAAACAGAGCTCTTCTCTAACCATGGGGAGTGGGGGTAACAATTCCAGGGAAAAAGACCTGAGCATTGCAGAGACCAGCAGCTGCTAAAAAAACAAACAAGCAAGCAAAGACCTCATGTACAGAGGCCCAGTGGCCAGAAGGAGGTTGGGCCTCATCGTGCGCTATGCTGCACTAGAAAGGCCACACCCAGAGCACAGCAGAAGGCAGACTGGCATCCGGGAACCTGTCCAGAAGAGACAGTGCGGGAGGATGTGGGAATCCTGGGGGGATGACATAGGTGGGGGTGGACACGACAGCTGCTATCAACTGCGGTAGAGGGCAAGTTCACAGGCTCGGGAGTCTGTCTCACAGATAGTGTGACCTCTGGTGTGTTACTTCACTTCTCTGAGCCCCCGGTTTCTTCAGCTGTAAAACGTGGGTTGTGGTGACAGACGGACAGGGTCCCTGGGCAGAGGGGCCCTTCAACAAGCAGCAGCTGGGCCCAGGCCCCTCTCTCCCCTCTTCCTCCACCAGAGGGAGCCTGGGGACCAGGAGCGCCCAGCATGTACCAGCTCTACCTAGCCTCCCCCAATGCTGCAGCCTCTGCCGCTCAACACCCACCCTGCCTGCCCTGGCTTCCAGTGGCAGTCTCTCACCCACTCCTTACAAACCCAGAACAGGCCTGGCAGGGGAGTAGCTTGCAGCAGCTGTGGCGACAACAATGGTTAGTGCATCAATAGGCCCTCCTGATGCCTGGTCGAGAGAGAGGGAGGGAGAGCGGAAAGAAGGGAGACAAGGCCTTCTGCGCTCCCCCATCGACTCCCCCCTTCATCACTCATCCCAGAGCCATCTCCCCCTGCTCAAATCCTCCAGATACCTCAGGCTCTCCTGGCCTCTCCCAGTTGGTGACCTGGCCAGGTCCTGAGGCCAAGAGACTCCTTCAGGCTGGAAAGCTCCAGTGGAAAAATAACAGGCCTCGGAGACAGGTGGACTTGGGTTCTAGCCCCAGCTCTATTAGGAACTGGCAGTGTAATCTTGAGCACGTTCCCTTCATTTTTTTGGAGCCTCAGTTTCCCCATCTCTAAAATGGAGTTGCTAGTGCTCACTGCACAGGTCCTGTTGTGAGGACCAAAAGAGGTAATAATGGGTGTGCAAATATTTAATATATGGTTAGGAGAAATTCAAAGTACCCTCTAAATCCCCGTATTAATCCAGTAGGAAATGTGAAGCAAGGGAATCCAACAAACAGCCTGGAGGGTGCACAAAAAGAGGGAAAGACCGAGAGGCAGGCCTGTCCAGATGGCAGAAGCACAGAGCTCAAGAGCAAACAGGCTTGCAGCCAGCCAAGAGATTCAGACCCACATCTGCAGGATGGAGAATCTGAGAGGAATGGAATCCTAGAATTGGGGAAGACCCAGGTCATTTCATTGGGCTTTCCACCAGTTCAGGAATTATGCTCTCTCCAGCCCTCCCCGACCCCCTTGAGGCAGTCCACTGCATCACCAGACAGCCAGGTTGGAAAGTTCTTCCTGATTTATTCCAAAATTTCCCATTGCTCCTGGTTCTGCTCCCTGGAGCCACACATAATGAGGCTGCTTCCTCTGTCACAGGTTTGACCACTCTGGAAAAGTCTTCCGCAGCTAGGCTAAAGGACAATGCCCATACAGTCTCCCTCTGTCCCCACCCCATCATGGCCCTCTCCTGAAAAGGCCTTGCTTGGTCAGTCGACCTGGCCCCTCCCTCCAGTGTGGGGCCCCAAGCTGCACACAGTCAGTCCTCCTGGAATGGGCTCCCAGCAGCCCTGCCTGGGCAGAAGAGCCCATCTCCCTCTGGGGCAGCCCACACCAAACCTCAGCTGAGGGTGCACTGCAGTGAAGCCCAGCCGAGCCCTTGAGCTGCAGCTGCTGCTCCTGGGGCCCAGCCATCTCAACCCAGCACCCCAGCCTGCTGCCTCACCACGGGGGAGTTGCAGAGAGCTGTCTCCCGGCAGATTTCCTGAGGCAGAAGGCTTCCCCACCCCCAGCCCAGCCTCCAAGAGACACTCCACTGGTTGTGGCACATGGTAGGACCAGCTGAGCAGTGAGAGGAGGGGGAAAGCTGTCCATTCGCTAGAGGACTTCAGACTTGCTCTGTAGTGGTGGCTGGATTAGTCACAGAACCATCAAATCTAAGCTGGAGGGGCCCTTTAAAGAGCATTCAAGGCAGACCTTGCCTTTTAAAAAGATATGGGGGAACTGATGGCCTGAGAGAGGAAGGGACTCAGTCAAGGTCACAAAGCCAATCTGCAGCAGAGCTGGAAGGGGAACCTGGGTTTCCTAACTCCCAGGTCAGTATTCTTTCCAATCCAGCAGAAGAGAAATCAGGGAGCCTTTAGGGCAGCCCTGTGGGCCTGCACGCCCTTGACTCTCTTGGCCTGACATTTATCCCGACCAGCTCACCGTGGTATCTGCATGGAGGAAGTGGACCCAGCCCATGCCCCACCAACCCAATAGATGTTGCCAAGGTGTCCCAAATAGGCAGAAACACAGACCCCAGCACAGAAACTGGCACTGATCCAACAAGAGGGAAGATCTGTAGACTTCCCTTGCTGGTACGCTCTTTAATTGGGTGGTTTTTCCTTGAGGGTGGAGAGGGGGTGGTCTTTGAGGAACTAGCCAAGGGCCGGGCCTCCATCTTTGCTCCCCCGACCAGGATGTGCTGCAGTTCCCCTGAGAGGGATATCAACCTCCAGCAGCCATTCTGGTCCCCACCTGCCTCTCTGCGAAAGGATGGAGCTGAGGCCGCCAGAGGAGATTAGATCAGGCCTGTGCTCAGGACCCGCAGAGGAGACCCGAGGGGGGGGGGGCTTTCTTTCCCTTGGGGCTCTGATCTGACACCGTCGGAGCCAATAAAAATCCCAACCGGCACATCCAAATAAAATAAATAAATGAAAAGCCATCGTCTGGCAAGGATATAGCGAGGGGGTGAAGAAGTGGAGGGGATGATGACTGCTCCAGGCCCTCACTGGCCACGGTTTTGAGAAAGAAGAAACGCCTGCACTCATCGGGCCAACCCACTCTGGGGTAGCTAGAGAAGGGGTGTCGGCTGCACGAGGGCGACCCGGCTTCTCCCGGCAGGTTGGGACTGGAGAGAAGGACATGGAATCAGGCACCGGCTTCTTACTTTACCAGCCATACAAGTTGGAGAGGGAACTAGCGGGGAAGAGCCAGGGAAGACAAACACGCGTTCCTTACTTTCTCTGGAGGGTTGTGGCCGGGCTGGTGCTGGTACTGGTACTGTGGCCGCCGCCGGCCCCGGGGCTGGAGCTCCTGGATGCGCCACGGCTCAGCTGGCCCCGCTCTCGCGGTGGACGGGGCCCCACGCCCACCGCCGCCGAATAGCCGGATTCCTTCTCGCGGCCCGGGTGCGCTGGCCCTGCCTCCCGCCCGCCACGCTCGCGACCCAGGGCTGGGTTCTCGTGGTGCAGGTGGCACTGGGCCACGTCGCGCTCGCGGGCAGAGTAACCAGCAGTGTCCTGGAGTGGGTAGGAGGCGTCCCGCTCCTTGTCCCGATACACAGCCTCCCGGTTCTGATAGGCGCCGTCCCGGTTCGGGTAGCCCACGTCCCGGGCCGCCTGGTGGAACTGACTCTCCCGCAGCTCGCGGTGGTGGAACTGGGTCTCGCGCAGGTTCTGGTACTGGCTCTCGCGGCTCGGGCTATCCCGCGCACCGTGGGGGTCCCGGTGCAGCTCCCCGCGGTGCAGCTGGCTCTCCTCTCTCAGGTCGCGGTTCTCCTGGGTGAGCTGGTCCAGCTGGCCCTCCAGCTCTTCGATGCGCCGCCGCTGGGTCTCCAGCAGCTGCTGCTGGCTCTCTATGATGTTGTTCAGCTCCAGCAGGTACTCCACCGCCCGGTTGGGGCTCTCGGATCCCGGGCCGCCCGGGGGACCCGACCCCGCCTCCATCCTGGCGGCCCAGGGGCAGGGGAAGGGGCAGGAGAGCCCGGTCCCCGCTCGCTCACGGCGCCACCCTCCCCCGGGCCCAGCCGGGGGAGGGGGCCGGCGGGACGCGAGGGCGCGCACCGGGCTCGAGGGCCCGGGGGCCCGGGGGGGCCCGGGAGACAGCGCTGGGGCAGGCGGCACGGGGAGCAGGAGCTGAGGCTGCCGCCGCCGCCGCCACCGCCACGGCTCTCGAGGACGCGGCCCACGGCGCTCCGCCCGCTGCGGAGTCACTGCGCAGCGCGGCCGCGCGGGACCGCCCCGGCCGCCGGCCCGCCCCCCGCCCCTGTCCCCACCCCGCGCGCCCGGCCCGCCCCCGAGCGTCCCACCTGCCACCGCCGCCCGCACCCGAAGCCGGACCCGCCCCAAGGCACCCGGGCCAGCCCCATCACATTCCACCGGTCCCAGAGTCTGCACTTAATGCAGCCTAAAGAAGCCGTCCATCCCAGTCCGTTCCAATGTCCCTTGGGTCCACCAGGCCCAAGATCCTCGTCTAAGACCTCCCAGAAAACTCCATCCCAGGCAGCTCCCAGGTCTGGGCATCACACAGACTCCCCATCCCCTGGGTCTGCCAATCCCAAGTGTCAGATTCCCCATCCCATCCAACCCCTGGACCTCCTACCTCAGGTGACCTCTCTCTAGCCCACAGCATGGGCAGTCCCAGGATCTCCCACTCCAACAAGCCCTGGGACACCCCATCACAGCCAGTCTTAGGATCAAAGCCCCATTCATTCATTCAACCCCCATTTTCTGCTCTCTTTTGGAAATGCTCACCTCCATTTACTCCATCACCTCCATCCAATGAAACTGTACCCATCTTTCAAGACTTATATGCCACCTTACTGAAGCCAGCCCTGATCTCCCCAGCCAGAATCGCTCGCTTCCTCCACACGTCTTTTGTGGCACTTGTGGGACAAGTGGAACTCTGCTTTATAGCGCATTCATTTTTGTTCTTGTGTCATGTCCTCTGCCAGACCAAGCTCCTTAAAGCCAGAAACATATCTTCATTCATCTTTGTGAGCAGGTTGGGGTAGAAGAGAAAGCTTGAGTTTTACAGTCAGACAGAACTGGATTTAAATTTCATCTTCTCTCTGAACTTCCATTTCCCTATCAATAACACCTACCTCACAGGAGTGGTCTTGGGAAACAGCATGCAAAAACATTTGTCACAGAAAAGACAACACAGAAAATGGAAGAAAATATTTGCAAATGATATATCTGAATATGTAAAGAACTCTTACAGCTCAACATCAAAAAAACAACCCATTTTTTAATGACCAAAGGACTTGAATAGATACTTCTCCAAAGATATACAAATGACCATTAACCACATGAAAAGATGCTCAACATCATTAGCCATCAGGGGAATGCAGATCAAAACCACAATGAGCTTTCCATTGTAACTTAAAGGGAAACTTTCACAATGTCCAGAGCCCTTGATATCCTGAGATGAAGGAGGAGGATGTCCTTAAATTCCTTGCAGCAGGAACCCACTTAGGTGGCACCAACCTTGACTTCAAATGGAACAGTATGTCTACAAAAGGCAAAGTGATGGTATCTACATCATAAATCTAAAGAGAAGCTTCTGCTGGTGACTCGTGCCACTGAAAACCCAGCTGATGTCAGTGTCATATCTTCCAGGAATACTGGCCAGCAAGCTGTGCTGAAGTTCGCTGCTGCCACCAGGGCCACTCCTATTGCTGGCCACTTCGCTCCTGGAATCTTCGTTAACAAGATCCAGGCAGCCTTCCGTGAGCCACAACTTCCAGCGGTCACTGATCCCACCGCTGACCACCAGCCTCTCACAGAGGTGTCTTATGTTAACCTGCCCACCATTGCTCTGTGTGACACAGATTCTCCTCTGTGCCACGTGGACACTGCTACCCCATGCAACAACAAAGGAGCCCACTCAGTGGGTCTGATGTGGATGCTGGCCTGGGAAGTACCATGCATATGTGACACCATCTCCCATGAGCACCCACTGGAGGTCATGCCTGATCTCTGCTTCTACAGAGACCCTAAAGAGATCGAAAAGGATAAACAGGCCACTGCTGGAAAGGTGTGACCGCAGAAGAATTTCAGAGTGAATGGACCACTCCAGCTCCTGAGTTTACTGCTACTCAACCTGAGGTCACAGGCTGGTCTGATAGTATGTTGGTGCCCTCTGTGACTATCCAGCAGTTCTCTGCTGAAGATTGGAGCACTCAGCCCACCACTGAAGACTGCTCCCAATGCTCAGGCCACTGAATGGGTAGGAACGACCACTGGGTAGTTTGAAGCTGTTCTTCCATAGGCTCTTAAACAGAAAATGGAAATAAAGTTGTTGAAAAATAAACATCAGTTTCTTAAAACACACACATACAGATACCACTTCACACCCACTATGATAGCTAAAACAAAAAGGACAGACAAGGAGAAGTACTGGTGAGCATGTGGAGCGATTGCTGGTGGGAATGTAAAATGGTTCAGTTGCTTTGGAAAACAGTTTGGAAGTTTCTCAAGATGTTAAACATAGGGTTACCATATGACCCAGGAATCCAATCCTAGGAATATACCCAAGGGCAATGAAAAATGTTTACACGAAAACTTATACATGAATGTCCATAGCAGCATTATTCATAATAGCCAAAAAGTGGAAACAATTAAATGTTCATCTGTTGATGAATGGGTAAACAAAATGTGGTATATCTACACAGTGGAATATTGTTCAGCTATAAAAAGGAATGAAGTTCCAAAACATATAAACAGCCCATCCAACTCAATGTCAAAAAAGCAAAAAAATTTTTTAAATGGGCAGAAGACCTGAATAGACATTTTCCCAAAGAAGATGTACAGATGTCCAACAGGCACATGAACAGATGCTCAACATCCCTAATCATCAGAGAAATGCAAATCAAAACCACAATGAGATGTCACCTCACACCTGTCAGAATGGCTATCATCAAAAAGATCACAAATAACAAGTGTTGATGAGGATGTGAAGAAAAGGGAACCCTAGTACAGTGTTGGTGAGAATGTAAATTGGTGCAGCCACTGTGGAAAACAGTATGGAGGTTCCTCAAAAAACTAAAAATAGAACTGCCATATGATCCAGCAATTCAACTCCTGGGTATATATCCAAAGAAAAGGAAAGCATTACTTCGAAAAGATATATGCACCCCAATGTTCGTAGCAGTATTACTTACAGTAGCTAAGATATGGAAGCAACCTAAGTGTCCTTCAACAGATGAATGGATAAAGAAGATGTGGTATATGTACAAGATGGAATACTACTCAGCCATAAAAAAGAGTGAAATTTTGCCATTTGCAACAATATGGATGGACTTGGAGGGTATCATGCTTAGTGAAATAAGTCAGACAGTGAAAGGCAAATACTGATGATATCATTTATATGTGGAATCTAAAAAATAAAACAAAGTAATGAATACAACAAAACCGAAACAGACTTACAGTTATAGAGAACAAATTAGTGGTTACCAGTGAGGAGAGGGAAGCGGGGAGGGGCAAGAGAGGGGTAGAGGATTAAGAGGTACAAACTACTATCTATAAAATAAATAAGCTACAGGGTATATTGTACAGCACAGGGAATATAGCCAATTTTTATAGTAACTATAAATGGAATATAACCTTTAAAAATTGTGAATCACTGTATTGTACACCTGAAACTTATATAATATTGTAAATCAACTATACCTCAATTCTTAAGAAAGGAGTGAAGTACTGATACATGCTAAAACATGGATGAACCTTGAAAACATTATGCTAAATTATGCTAAAGGAGACACAAAAGTCCACATATTGCATGATTCCATTTATATAAAATTCCAGAATAGGCAAATCCATAGAGACAAAAAGTAGCGTAGTGGTTGTCAGGGGCGAGGGCATGGGTTGGGGAAAGAAGAGTGACTGCTATGGGGTTTTGGGGAGGGAGAATGAAAATTTTCTAAAATTAGATGGTGGTGATGGTTGCACAACCCTGTTAATTAAAAACCACTGAATTGTACATTTTAAAAGGGAGAATTTTACGGTATGTGAATTGTAACTCGATAAAGCTGCTTTTAAAAACACTTTGCACAGAGTCTAGCATGTAACAGCAACTACAGTAATAATAACACATCTATGGTACTTACCATGTGTCGGGCACTGTGCTAAGTACTTTACATGCACGAACTCAATTTGCATGACAATCCTATGAGGTAGATAATGTTATTACCTCCACCTTATGGATGAGGAAAGTGAAACCCAGAGGCTGAATGACTTGCCCAGGGTCACACAGAGGCATAGCCAGGATGCTCAGATGTTTCCTCCTCACTTCTCTGTATCTTTCCTTATACTCTGTACAAAATAGGTGCTCCATAAGTGTTAAATTAATATATCCATCAAATACTTCTATTCATCCAGCAAACATTTACAGAGCATTTATTATGTTCTAGGCAAACCTGCATTCCCATCCCTGTCCCTGCTTCTCTCATTCAGATTCTCTGCGAGGTAGGAGGCAGATGGGTACAAAGTTTCAGTCACAAAATATTTATTGAGTGTTTACTATGTGTCAAGCAGTATTCTAGACACTGAGGATATACCAACGAACGAAATAGACAACAGTTCCTAACCTCATAGAGCTGACATTCTACTGGGGGAGAGAGACAATAAAGAAATAGAATAGATAGAACATGTTGGATGGAGTACTGGGTTGAATAGTATCCCCTCAGACTTGATGTCCACCCTGTGAATGTGATCTTTTTTGGAAATTAGGGTCTTTGCCGATGTACTCAAGTTAAGGTGAAGTCATATTCTATTGGCATGGGTCCCAATCTAATGACTGGTGTCCTTAAAAGAAGAGGGAAATTTGGACATAGACACACACACACACAGGGAGAGAGAGAGAGGGAGAATACAACGTGAAATGGAGGCAGAGTTTGGAGTCTCCAAGCTAGGGAACACAAAGGATTTCTGGCAACCACCAGAAGCTAGGAAGAGGCAAGGAAGGATTCTTCCCTCTAGCCTTCATAGAGAGCATGGCCCAATTTTGGACTTCTAGCCCCCAGAACTGTGAGAGAATAAATGTCTGCTGTTTCAAGCCACCCGGTTTGTGGTACTTTGTTACGGCAGCCCTAGGAAATGAACCCAGATGGTGCTAGATGCTCTGGAGAAAAACAAAGCAGCAAAAGATGATGGAGAGCTCTGGGTGAATCAAACATAGCCTGTGCCCTAAGGGAGCTCCCAGTCTAGTCAGACTACAATCCTATGTCACAAACAGGACTAACAAAATGGAATGTGCAAAGAACAAGAGTGGAGGCACCAGGACTAGGGTGCTGGGAGGTCTTTATGGATGTGAAGGTATTTGAGCTGAGCTGAGGATTTCAACAGGTGGAAGTGGTAGAGCTGAGAAACACCTGTTGAAGGGAGCCACATGCCATGGCAGGAAAGGAACAGAGTCAGGAAAACTGTGTGTTTAGGGAACCACACGTAGTTTGAAGAGAGAAGGAGAAGTGCACGCGTGCGTGCGTGCAGTTGTAAGAGATAGAAGGAGATGGGAAGACATGGCTTGATTCTGCTTGGAGAAGACTCCAAAGCCAAACTAGAGCATCTGGACCTTCTGTTATAGGCAATGAAAAGTCATGGAAGGTTTTTGAGCAGGAGAGTAACATGCTAGGAGGGGAGGGGTTCCTGGACACGGACATTAAGTGTACCGAATATTACACACTGCAAAGTGGGTTTTTATTGGTTCATTGTTGTCATTCACCAGAGACTGTGGCACTACCTTCTTTTCCTGCCTGCTGCCTCCCAGAGTCGTT
Source organism: Eubalaena glacialis (assembly GCF_028564815.1). NCBI lineage: Eukaryota > Metazoa > Chordata > Mammalia > Artiodactyla > Balaenidae > Eubalaena > Eubalaena glacialis. The sequence continues at coordinate 47,532,115 of NC_083736.1, forward strand.
TCCCAGAAGCCTCGGTCCCTGGTGTGATTGTTGCAATTCCCCTTACCCCAGGGCCAGCTTTGCCAAGGAATGCAGAGCTAAAGCAGGAAAGAACCCTGAAAACCACATCTCACTGCTGCCAGTATCCAGTCAACAAGAACTCATCATGATGATGAGAGCCATGAAATATTTTCCTCAGATTTGAAGGCGGCATCTGTTCAAATTGGTTTTTCCTATTGGATTCTCACAGCTCTACCACAAGCAGATCTTCTCCTATACTGTTAGCTGCCAGACACAAGATGGGAAAATAAAATTTTTTTTTAAATCATCAGTCTTTTCCCTCAAAGCGTTTACAGTCCAGAATATCCAACCTGAAGCTTAGAGTGCTTAGAGATGAACTCATTTTTCAGATGAGAACACTGAGGACCAGAGAGAAATGATTTGCACATAATTGCTGTGTGACCACTAGGCTATAACTCCTTACTTGGGCTATTTCATGAGGTCTGGTATTCCCAAGAGTCTTAAGATTGAAGACTGTAAAGAGAAGAACGGTAAGAAAGTGACCATCTGTGAGGCACATAGAAGGAAAAAGGAACGGAAAAGGAAGGCTCATCCCTGTGGGGATCCCTAAAGAGATAGCGGTGCTTAAAACTGAGACAGCATTTTGCTAATTAATTAATTATCCTTCCAGCCCCTTTCCCCCTAGTGGGGGAAGGGGCAAGATGTATGTAAAGTACCTGTCAGCCTTTGAACAGTCTCACAGAAAGCAATCCTAATAGGCCAATCTGGGTTTCGTTTAAGGAAAAATTTTCTCTCTGAAGATGATTTGTAAGCTCGAGTCTGTCAGAACATAAAACCACATAACCCAATGCATTTCCAATTTTGTCCTAGCTGCCATAAAACTTCGAGCCAAATTCAGAGTCCAATTATAATCCAGTTCATTTTAGGTACCTGGCAACATCTATTTGTGCTTCCTTTACATGGTCTCTGGTCTGTTTTCTTCCACATTTTTATCCCTAATTGTCTTTCTTTCATGTTGTAACTGATGAGTGGCCTAATATCCTCTTTAAAGTAGGTGGGATATAAATCTTACATAAACTAAACTATATTACAGATGCTAAGGGGATTTGAACCAGTGAAGAACATTTGAAGGAACAGATGATATTAGGCCTAGAGGAGAGCACGCTTATGAAGACATGATTCCTGGCTTCGAATATCCAATAGGCTGTCAGTGGGGACAATGTAGTGGAATTATTCTGCTTAGCTCCAAAGGGCATAGCCAGAAGCAATGGGTGAAAATTACAGGGAGACTCCCAGAGGGAAGAAACATCTCATAGGCGAAGCCTAGTGAAGAGGGTGAGTTCACCATCAATGGAGGTCTTCAAATAGTGGCCAGACGGCCTCACTTGGAGGGTCTATTGCCTAGGGAATGTAAACACTGGATGGAGGGGTTAGATAAGATGATGTTAAAGGCCCTTTGCAGCCCTGATATATGAACACAGTTCTAGATGTAGACAAGAAGACTGGGGGGAGGGGGGGCAGGTGGGGAGAGGAGAGAGGAAAGAAAGAAACAAAGGTTCATGGAATTCTGAAACATTCTTCCCAAAAGCAGTGAACCCTAACTGCTCCTGAGACCCTTGTAAAAGGGAGAATGGTCCATAAACAGAACTCAAGTCTGCATTCCCCCAGTCCTATTCTATGTGACGCCTATAAGGCAGGAGAAATGGAAGCATCCGCTCCACTGTTCCCACTGCCATCTAACCAGCTGGTATTCAAGGAAGAGCGGGGCAAGACAGTTAGAGCTAGAAGGGGCCTTAGGGATTTTGTAACCCCAATCTTTCATTTTAGAACCAAAGAGAAAGAGGGCCAGAGAGTGGAAGGAGCCTGTCTATCTGACAGCCACTTCACCCGACCCTGTGCTGCTGAAGGGCAGAGACCGCTTTGTTTACCTTTCAATCCCCCAGCCCAGCCTGGCCCCAGGTCCTTGCACATGATGTGTGCACAGTAAGCAGTTGGAAAATCGAATTACCCAGAAGGGCTGGAACCAGAAGTTAGGTCTTTTGACCTCCAACCCATGATGATTTCCATGACCAAATTTCATCCAATTCAATTCCCCGGGCATTTATTTGGCATCTCCGTATGCCAGGCCTGGAGCTATAGCAAAAGATGAACAAGAGGCAGGTTGTGCCCTCAAGAAGCAAACAGCTCCTCCTGGGAGCTGGGCTCTTCCCCTCTCAGGCCCTGCACACCTGCTGTTCTTTTGGCATAGAAAGCTCTTTTCTGCTGCCTTTGCCTACTTACCGCTTATTCATTCTTCAGATCTCAGTTCAAATGTCAGTTCATCAGCAGCACCTTCTCTCACTCCCAGATGAGGCAGATCCCTCTGATATATGCTTTCGGTGAGTCCTCCTTCCTTGAACTTAGCAAGTGTGTAATTACACATTGATTTGTGTGGTTCTTTGTTTGCTTCCCTCCTACCTCCCTCACTAGACTATTAGCTCTACAAGGGCAGATATTCCATCTGTTTTGCCCACCACCGTACCACGAGTCTGGCAAAAAGCCTGGGACATGGTAGGTAAGCAGTAAGCAATCCATGTTTGTTGAGCGCGTGAATCAACAATCTAATGGGGTATGTAGATAGATAAATTACAACTACAATTTGATGTGATGACAGCTATAAGGTAATACAGTAATCAATTCTTTATTTATTTATTTTTAAAATATTTATTATTTGGCTGCACCGGGTCTTATTTGCAGCATGCGGGATCTAGTTCCTTGACCAGAGATCAAACCTGGGCCCCCTGCATTGGGAGCACGGAGTCTTAACCACTGGACCACCAGGGAAGTCCCACAAGTCAATTCTTTAGGAAGGAGAAAGCCAGCTCCTGTATCAATGGAGCTGGCCTTGTGGAATGTATATACTGCCAGGAAGTCAAGGCATGCAAGCATAGCACAGGGAGATCAACTCAGTGCTTTGTGAAGACCTAGAGGGGTGGGAGAGGGAGGGTGGGAGGGAGGCTCAAGAGGGAGGGGATATGGTGATATATGTACATGTATAGCTGATTCACTTTGTTGTACAGCAGAAACTAACACAATGTAAAGCAATTATACTCCAATAAAGATATATTTTTTAAAGAAAGCATGCAAGCAGCAAAGCCCTGTGAATGTTCCTGTTGTGTTCAGACAAGCCAACACTATGTGCCAGCATCTCCTATATCCCCAGTCCCCAGAGAAGCAGGGTAGTTCTGCCACAGTGAGACAGACTAGGCAACTGACTGCCGTTTGGGGTTTGGGCACAATTGGCAAAGTCAGACCATGTGGGACTGGCAAGGCCAAAAGGAAGCTCCTGGAATTCAAGGTCCACAGATCTTTCTGTTCCTCAGTGTTCTCTACAAGAGAAAGACTGAGAGGATTGGTTGGTCTTGGAATGAGGGGACACTTCCGTACCTTTTTTTTTCGGAGGGGGGGTGGTTAGACCTACTCCCAGGCGTAAGAGAGTGTTGCCCTCTAGTGGTAATAATAATGGTAATGATAACAATAATGATAGTGATAATAACAAGTAGGGGATGTGGGCCTTGCTAGGGTGACCAACTATCCCAGTTTGCCCAGGATTGTTTCAGCGCTGAAGTTCTGCTTCCCAGGGAACCTCTGAGTCCCAGGCAAAATGGTACAGTTGGTCATCTAATCCCTTGATGGTGTTCAACACACTCTGGATACACATGATCTCATTAGATGGCTCATAACACCCCCCACCAAGGCCAGGAATCAGGATTCAGGCTCCACAAATCTGTAGAGCTTTAGAGATTCTGCTTATTTTCCAGATGAGGAAAGACAGCCCAGGAGAAAGGAAGTGACTTCCTTTTTCAACATCACATTACAAAATGGCAGAACCGAGATCAGCATCTAGGTGTCCAGACCCACAACTCCGTGCTTTTGGCCTCTGCCTGGCATGCCCTCACCTACTTTATCAGTTTGCCTCTGTCCCACATCCTCCAGGAAGACTTCTGTAAATTACTCACCCCTTAATTCTTTCAGAAAGCTTCCCCCTCTGAAAGCCTGAAACACTCATTTGGCACTTAGCATGTGCTATAAGTACTGTTTTTTTTTTTTTAATCCTTTAAATGTATAACTAGAAAAAAGGAAAGCTCCTCAGCTCCCCACCCCCAACCCCCGACCATACTGGAGAGGAGAGCAACCTCTGGGTAGAAGAGTCTCACGGGTGCCCATAGTTTGTCCAGGGCCCTGAGGAAAGGGCATTTGGCATTGCAGAGCAAGGAAAGAAGCAGAGAAAGCCTTTTGCAATCACCAGGTGGGATGGATTTGAGAGCCAAGAGTTGAACAGAGGTGAGAAGGCGTCCCTGCAGCCTCAAAAGGAAAGAAGAGAGTGAGAGCCTTCCACGCCCTAGTGATACTATCAGGGAATGGGCCCTAGTTTTCTTGTTACCAGAATTGCAGTGTCCTTCTCTGCTCCCCTGGTCCCTGACAAGGACCCCCCAAATCGGCTCTTGCCTCTCCCCTCCACTGAGACAAATTTGCAAACTCCCACATCTCTGTGGAAACGGCAGAGAGCAGGAGAGAAGAAAAAAGGAGAAAAATCCACCCACATGCCAACAAACTGGAAAAAAAATAACCCAGGCCTTGTCTCACTCAGCTGTTGGCTTGCTGCTCCCTCCCACTGTGGCGGCTGCTCCTGCCTCCTGGACAGGGACCTGGCTCTGTGCAGTCTCCCTTCCCACCCTGAGCTGGCTTTTGTCAATCCCCCTCCCTCCGCCCCAGCTATGGAGACAGAGGGTCTTGGAGCCCAGGGTAGAAGAGCTGGAAGGAAGGACTGACAGAGCCACCAAATGCTTGTGGCCAACTACAAACTCAGTTCCCATCACTGTTCTTCCAAACCATACAGGGGACCCTCTTCTCATCCCAGGGAAAGAAGTCAAGGAGCTCTCCCTCACCAGGCAACTTTTTCCACAGATGCTGTCCCCTGCCCCCCGCCAACCCGTTCCTTCTGCTGCCTCTCTCTACCATTTCATTTCTACACTCTGTTTGCAGTCTAACTCCCTCTACTCCAATCTTTTCATGTCCTACCCTTTCTTCACCTCTGCCCCAGTTCTGGGAACCATATATTTTTAAAAAATAGAATGTGCTGATAGGAAAGGAGAGCTCTGGAAATCATCACTATTAGGAACTATTGAGGAAAACAGAGATGTTTAGCCTGCAGGAGAGATGATATGGGCTCAGAGAATTATGGAAAGATGGAACCACAAGGAGCTTTTTGGATAACCTTGTCCAACCCTTCATTTTCTAGGTGAGGTGACTGAGGCCCAGAGATGGAAGAAGACCTGGACTGTCATGAAGAAGAAGGGACAACTTTGGTCTGTGGGTCTCCAGGAAACCAAAGGAGAACCAGTGGGTGAAAGATATGAGAAAGTACATTTAAATGACAGTTTTGTTTCTTCCTTCCAAATCCCTATTCCTGTTATTTCATTTCCTTCCCTTACTGTGCAGGATCTCCAATTCAATGCTGAACAAAAGGGGTGACAATGGGCATCCCTGTCTTGTTACTTATCTTAAAGGGAAAAGTTTCAATGTTTAACCATTATATATGTTTGCTGCAGGATTTTGGAGGATGCTTTTTTTGGTTTAAGGAAGTTCCCTCTTATACCTAATATGCTTAGAACTTTTTTTGTCACTAACAGGTGTTAAATTTTATCAAAGCCTTCTCAGCATCTTTCGTAATGATCATAAGTTTTTTTTTCTCTTCTAATCTGTTTATATGGTCAAGAACGCAGTGCTTAGCTCAAGAGAAAGATGAAATTTCTAACACAGAAAACCATCCAAAGAGCCATCGGCTGCCTTATGGATCAAAGTAGTCAGCTCCAAGTCACTGGAAATGTTCAAACAGAAGTGCAGCCATTCAATAAATATTTAGGTGCCAGGCTCTGCTCTAGATGCTGACAGTTTGGCGATGAAGAGGGTCCCAGCTCTCCTGGTGGTCACATTTTAGAGAAAGGATGACAGATACAAACAACCAACAAATACAGGAACAGGATCATTTCGGAAAGTAAAATGCTTTGAAAACAAATGAAAATAATGTGCAAATGTAGTGTGACTGGGTGGGGCTGGGGAACAAGATTAAATAGAATAGTCAGGAAAGGTCTCTGGGCCGATTTGGGATATATTTTTACCTGAACAGAACTATCAATCAACTTGATCACATTGTCACTTACAGACTACAAGATTAAATAGAGTAGTCAGGGAAGGTCTCTCCGAGGAGGTGACAGCTGAAGTGAGATTGAATGACAAGAAGGCAATCATTTCAGGAAGATCCAGAGGCATGGCATCCCAGGCAAGGTGAAACACAAGGGCAAAAGCCCTAGAGTGGGAATGAGCTTGGTGTATTCAAGGGATTTCAGGAAGAAGTCTGACTAAAGAGAACAAAAGGGGAGACCGGTACTAAATGAGGCAGGAGAGAAATTCTGGAGCAAGCCTGTGTAGGACCATGTCAGCCATGGGAAGGTGTTTATTCCAAGTACCATGACAAGCCATTAGACAGTTTTGAGCTGGGATTGACATGTCTATGATCATTCTGTCTGATGTGTGGAGAATGGATTATAGTGGGGGCAAAACTGGAAACAGGTAGACCAGTTAGGAGGCTAACAATGAGACCAGTTAGGAGGTCTAAGCAAGAGACCATGATAGCTTGGGCTAGGATAGTGATGATGGAGAAAGATAAGTGGAAAGATTTTGGATCTGTTTTTACCTATTTTTAACAGCACTATCAATCAACTTGATCTCACTGGCACTTATAGACTACTCTTTCCAACAACAGCAGAATGTACATTCTTCTCAAGCTTGCAATGAATGCTCACCAAGATAGTCCATATTCTGGGCCATAAAACGCATCTTAACAAATTTAAAAGAATAGAAATCATACAAAGTATGCTCTCAGACCACAATGGAATTAAACTAGAAATCAGTAACAGGAAAATTTCCAGGAAATCCCCAAATGTTTAGAAATTAAACAACATATTTCTAAATAACATATAGGTCCAAGAAGAAGTCTCAAGAGAAATTTTTAAATATTTTGAGTTAAATGAAAATGAAAAATACAATTTATGAAAATTTTGGGGATTGTGGAAAATCCCAAACAATCTACCCCCCCCCAAAAAAAACCCTTCTGGAACTAATGAGGGTGTATATAGATAGCAAGGGTACAGAATACAAGGTCAATACACAAACATTAATTCCTTTCCTATATGTCAGTAGTAAAAGTTAGAATTTGAAATTTTAAGAAAACGGTACTACTTACAATAGCTGCAAAACAATGAAATAGGTATAAATATAATAAAATATATATAGTATCTGAATGTGGAAAACTACAAAACACTAATGAAAGGAATCAAAGAAGATCTAAATAAATGGAGAGATATTCCATGTTCATGGATAGGAAGTCTCAATATTTTTAAAATATCAGTTCTTCCCAACTTGATCTATAGATTCAACATAATTTTGATCAAAACCCTGCTAAACTATTTCATAGATATAGACAAAGTGATTCTAAAGTTCATATGGAAAAGCAAAAGACCTAGTGCAACCAAAACAATACTGAAGAAGAACAAAGTTGGAGGATTGACACTACCCAATTTCAAGATAGCTACAGTACCAGAAGCTACAGTACACAAGACAGTGGAATGGAATAAATTTTAAGGTAGAGCTAAAATATTTGTTGATGGAGGTACGGGGTGAAGAAAAGAAAGGAATCAAGAAGGACAAGATGGGAGGAAGATTGGGTTAGATATCTTTAAAAATTTCTTCCAGACTTTGTTTTAATAAAAAGCTGTAAGGTCTATGATTCCTTGACCTGACCCACATATTTCTCCTAACCCACTACAGTTATACTTGGGGCTGGGGTCTCCCTAGTTATTGACCCCATACCTCCAAGCTCAGCTCCCCCCCCCACACACTCCCCTTTCCTCTTCTGTGGAGGGTATGCTGGGGACTCTGCAAGTAAGAGCCAATGAGCAAGGTGAATGCTGCAACTAGTCTTTTTATTTATTTATTTATTTATTTATTTTTGGCTGCGTTGGGTCTTGTTGCTACGTGTGGGCTTTCTCTAGTTGCGGTGAGGGGGGCTACTCTTTGTTGTGGTGGCGGGGTTTTCATTGCGGTGGCTTCTCTTGTTGCAGAGCACGGGTTCTAGGCACGCAGGCTTCAATAGTTGTGGCTCACGGGCTCTAGAGCGCAGGCTCAGTAGTTGTGGCGCACGGGCTTAGTTGCTCCGTGGCATGTGGGATCTTCCCGGACCAGGGCTCGAACCCTTGTCTCCTGCATTGACAGGTGGATTCTTAACCACTGCGCCACCAGGGAAGTCCTGCATCTAGTCTTGATTCTAAGAGGCTTCAAGCTCTGTGGTCAAAGCCCGATTACCCTATAATTAATGTGTTAATGAAGCATGAGGGAGAAGGTGGGGAAGAGAAAGAGGAAGAAAAGGAGAATGAGGGAAAGAGAAAAGGGGAAGTTGAAGAAGAGATGGGAGGGGAAGGAAAAGAGAAAGAATAAATGGTCTGTTGGCAGAAAGCGGAGAGAGGAGCAGGCCATTATGGCACACAGGAGGCCCCTGAGGCAGAATGCACCCAGCCCTGCTAACCTCAGTCCATGTCCTCCGCAATAGCCCCTTCTTATTTGTGGCCCTAAGAGAGCAGAGAGACTGTTATATGGAGAAGTAGGTCTTTGTAGTGACTGCATGTGGTCAGAGTGGGCGGGATGGGGGGGATGAAAATAAATGGATGGATTTAAAGCAATGGTGTTTAACTTTTTTGTTGAGTCGCAGGCCTGTGTAAGAATATAATGAAAGCTATGGCTTGTACACTCTCCCTAGAAAAATGCTAATACACACAATCATACCAAATTTTGCCTGCAATTCAGCATGTTCGTGGATCCTTTGAAACCTTCCAGGGTCCATGAACCCTTGATAGAATTCTGAACAATAGAATATTTAGGAGGTAAAAATCAGCATGATTAGTGAATGGATTTCATGTGGTAGTTAACAGAGTGAGTCAGAGAGGAAGTCTGGATTTATGACTGAGGTGGCTGGATGGATGATGGAGCAATTCACTGACACAGAGTAAAGAGTAGAACCAGGAGAGTGTGGTGTCACAGAAACCAAGGGCAAATCATCTTCCAAAATGGAAGGAATGGTTAACATGCCAAATAGTACACAAAACAAAGTCTGAAAACCAACCACTAATTTAGCAACAAGATCACTGGGAGTCTTGTAGAGAACATGGAGTGGTGGGGGTGGATGGCAAATTACAATGGGCTAAGAAGGAAGGAGTGGAAGGCAAAATGCAATGGGTTAAGAGGTGATCAGAGGAAAAAAAGATAAAAATGAAACCAGTGAACAGGAAGTATGGACAGAGTGCAAATAATGTTCTCAAGCTGTTCGCCCATGACAGTGATAGAGATACACTGCAGAAGCTAGAGAATGATGAGGCGCGCTGAGGCAGTGTTGTTGTTATCTTTTTGTGTGTGTGTGGTGAGAACACTTAAGTTCTATTCTCTTAGCCAATTTCAATTATACAATACAGTGTTATCAACTCTAGTCATCATGTTATACATTAGATCCTCAGACCTTCATCATATAGCTGAAAGTTTCTACCCTTTTACCAACCTCCCCCCATTCACCCCCCACCCCCCAGCCTTTGGTAACCACTTTTCTACTGTCTGTTTCTATGAGTTTAACTTTTTTTTTTTTAAAGATTCCACATGTAAGTGATACCATGCAATATTTGTCTTTCTCTGTATGGCTTATTTCACTTAACATAATGCCCTCAAGGTCCATCCATGTTGTCGCAAATGGCAGGATTTCCTTCTTTCTCATGGCTGAATAATATTCCTGTGTGTGTGTATCACATTTTTTTCATTCATTGATGGACCCTTAGGTTGTCTCCATATCCTGGCTATTATGAATAATGCTGCAGTGAACGTGGGAGTGCAGATATCTCTTTGAGATCCTGTTCTTATTTCCTTTAGATATATACCCAGATGTGGAATTGCTGGATCATAGAGTAGTTCTAGTTTTAATTTTTTGAGGAAGCTACACACTGTTTTCCATAGTGGCTGCCCAATTTACAGTCCCACCAACAGTGCAAAAGGGTTCCCTTTTCTCCATATCTTCGCTGACATTTGTTATCACTTGTCTTTTTGATGATAGCCATTCTAACAGGTGTGAAGTTATATCTCACTGTGGTTTTGATGTGCTTTTCCTGATGATTAGTGATGCTGAGCACCTTTCATGTACCTGTTGACCATTTGTATGTCTTCTTTGGGAAAATGTCTATTCAGCTCCTCTGCCCATTTTGTTTGGGTTTTTTGCTATTGAGTTGCATGAGTTCTTTATGCATTTTTAATATTAACCCTTATCAGATATATGATTTGCAAATATTTTCTCCCATTCTGTAGGCTGCCTTTTCACTCTGTTGATGGTTTCCTTTGCTGTGCAGAAGTTTTTAGTTCCACTTGCTTATTTTTGCTTTTGTTGCCTTTGCTTTTGGTATCAGATCCAAAAAAATCATTGCCAAGACCAACATCAAGGAGCTTACCCCCTGTGTTTTCTTCTAGGAGTTTTATGGTTTCAGGTCTAATATTCAAGTTGTTAATCCATTTTTAGTTGATTCTTGTGTATGTTGTAAGATAGGGGTCCAGTTTCATTCTTTGGCATGTGTCTATCCTGTTTTGCCAGCACCATATACTGAAGAGACTACCCTTTCCCCATTGTGTATTCTTGGCTCCTTTGTCACAAATTAATTGACCAATATATGCATGGGTTTATTTCTGTGCTCTCTGTTCTCTTCCATTGATCAATGTGTCTGTTTTCATGCCAATAACATACTGTTTTTCTTCCAGTTTAATTGAGATATAATTGACATACAGCACTGTATAAGTTAAAGGTGTACAACATAATGACTGAACTTTTAGGGTCTAATAGCATGCTGTTTTGATTACTATAACTTTGTAATATAGTTTGCAATTAGAAAGCATGATGCTTCTAGCTTTGTCCTTCTTTCTCAAGATTGCTTTGGCTATTTGGGGTCTTTTGTGGTTCCAACAAATTTTAGGATTGTTTGTTTTGTTTCTGTGAAAAAAAGATTTATTGGAATTTTGATGAGGATTGCATTGAATCTGTACATTGCTTTGGGTAGTATGACCTTTTTAAAAATATTAATTCTTCCAATCTATGAGCCTGGAGGATCTTTCCATTTTTTATGTGTCTTCTATTTCTTTCATCAATGTCTTATAGTTTTCAAGGTACAGATCTTTCATTTCCTTGGTTAAATTTATTCCTAGGTATTTTATTCTTTTTGATGCAATTGCAAATAGAATTGTTTTCTTAATTTCTCTTTCTGATACTTCATTGTTGGTGTATAGAAATGCAGCTGACTTTTGTACATTGATTTTGTATCCTGAGACTTTACTGAATTTGTTGATTAGTTCTAACAGTTTGTTTGTTTGTTTGTTTCTTTTTGTGGAGTCTTCAGGGTTTTCTATACATGATATCATGTCATCTGCAAATAGAGGCAGTTTTACTTTTTCCTTTACAATATGGATGCCTTTTATTTCTTTTTCCTGCCTAATTTCTCTGGCTACAACTTCTAGTACTATGTTGAATAAAAGTGGTGAAAGTGGGCATCCTTGTCAAATGCTTTTTCTGCATCTATTAGGATGATCACATGATTTATATACTTCATTTTGTTAATGTGGTGTATCACATTGATTGGTTTCTAGATGTTTAACCATCCTTGCATCCCTGGAATAAATCCCACTCAATCATGTTGTATTATCCTTTTAATGCGGTGTTGAATTCAGGATATTGACCTATAATTTTCTTTTCTTCTAGTGCCCTTATCTGGTTTTGGTATCAGGGTAATGCTGGCCTCATAAAATGAGATTGGAAGTGTTTCCTCCTATTTTTTGGAAGAGTTTGAGAAGGATTGGCATTTATTCTTCTTTAAATGTTTGGTAGAATTCACCAGTGAAGCCATCTGGCCTGGGGCTTTTCTTTGTTGGAAGGTTTTTGATTACTGATTCAATCCCCTTATTGGTAATTTTTTCTATTTCTTCATGATTCAGTCTTGGTAAGCTGTATGTTTCTAGGAATTTATCCATTTCTTCTAGGTTGCCCAATTTGTTGGAATGTAATTGTTCATAGTAGTCTATTATGATCCTATGCGTGTCTGTGGTATTAGTAGTAATAACTCCTCTTTCATTTCTAATTTTATTTATTTGGGTCTTCTCTCTCTTTTTCTTGGTAAAAGTCTAGCTAAAGTTTTGTCTATTTTGTTTATCTTTAAAAAAATGGCTCTTAGTTTCATTGATCTTTTCTATTTTCTTTTTTGTTTCTATTTCATTTATTTCCACTCTGATCTTTATTTCCTGCCTTCTACTAACTTCGGACTTAGTTTGTTCTTCTTTTTCTAGTTCCTTGAGGTGTAAAGTTAGATTTTTTAATTTAAAATCTTCTTTCTTAATGTAAATGTTTATCATTATGAACTTCCTTCTTAGAACTGCTGCATCCCTTAAGTTATAGTATGCTGTATTTCCATTTTATTTGTCTCAAGATATTTATTTCTCTTTTAATTCCTTCTTTGAGTCATCGGTTGTTCAGTAGCATGTTGTTTAATCTCCATATATTTGTGAATTTTCCAGTTTTCTTCTTGTAATTGATTTCTAGTTTCATACTACTGTGGTTGGAAAAGATGCTTGATATGATTTCAGTCATCTTAAATTTATTAAGACTTCTGTGGCCTAACATATGACCTATCCTGGAAAATGTTCTATGTGCACTTGAGAAGAATGTGTACTCCAATTCTGTTGGATAGAATGTTCCTGTGTTGTTGCTGTTGTTGTTGTTCTTAAAAAAAAAACAGCTTTATTGGGATATAATTACATAGCATAAAATTCACCTGCTTTAATTATACAATTCAATTAATTTTAGCATATTTACAGAATTGTACTACTATCACCACAGTCCACTTTTCAAACATTTCTATCTCCCCAGAAAGATCCCTTGTGCTCATTTATAGTGACTCCCCATCTCCACCCCCAGCCCCAGGCAACCACTAATCTACTTTCTGTTTCTATAGATTTGCAACTTTTGGAAATTTCATATAAATTGACTCATAATATGTGGGGTTTTGGGTGTGTCTGGCTTCTTTCATTAAGCAAAATGTTTTTAAGATTCATACCTGGAGTAGCATGTATCAATACTCTATTGCTTTTTATTGCCAAATGGTATGGATATATCACATTTTATTCATGCATGCACCAGTTGGTAAACATTTGGGTTGTTTACACCTTTTGGTTATTATAAATAATGCTATGAACATCCAAGTACAATTTTTAATGCAGATATATGTTTTCATTTCTCTTAGGTAGATACCTAGGAGTAGAGTTTCTGGGTCACATGGTAAATTTATGTTTAATTTTTTTAAGAAATGGAGGCAAGTATTTTTAAAATAGAGGTAAAGGACTTCCCTGGTGGTTCAGTGGTTGGGAATCTGCCTGCCAATGCAGGGGACACGTGTTCGAGCCCTGGTCCAGGAAGATTCCACATGCAGCGGAGCAACTGAGCCCATGCACCACAACTACTGAGCCTGCACTCTAGAGCCCCCGAGTCACAACTACTGAAGCCCGCGCACCTAGAGCCTGTGCTCTGCAACAGGAGAGGCCACCGTAATGAGAGGCCCATGCACTGCAACGAAGAGTAGCCCCCGCTCACAGCACACACACACACAGCAATGAAGACCCAACATAGCCAAATAAAATAAATAAATTTATTTTAAAAATAGTAATAAAATAAATGAATAAAGGTAAAATGCACCAAACAGAAAAGTAACCATTTTAAAGTGTACAGTTCAGTGAAACTACATAGATAGTGTTGTGCAACTATCACTTTTATCTAGTTACACAATATTTTCATCACCCGCAAATGGAAACCCTGTACCCATTAGCCAGTCATTCCCCATTCCCTCTTTGTGCCCAGCCCCTGGAAACAAACAATCCACTGTCCATAAGAATTTACCTTTTCTGGACATTTCATGTAAGTGGAATCATACAATATGTGGTCTATTGTGTTTGGTTTCTTTCATTTAGCATAATTTTTCAAGGTTCATCCACATTGTAGCATGTATCAGTACTTCATTCCTTTTAATGGCTAAATAATATTCCATCATATGGGTATATCACCATTTTGTTTGTCCATTCATCAGTTGATGAACATCTGGGTTGTTTCCACCTTTCAGCTATTGTGAATAGTACTGTTATGAACATTCATGTACAAATATTTGTTTGAATACCTTTTTTCAATTTTTCTGGGTATATACCTAAGAGTGGAATTGCTGGGTCATGTGGAAATTCTATGTTTATCTTTTAGAAAAAGTGCCAAACTGATTTCCACAGTGGCTACACCATTTTACATTACCATCAGCAATGTACAAAAGTTCCAATTTCTCTAAATCCTTGCCAGCACTTATTTTCCTTTATTTTATTAGAGCCATCCTAGTGGGTGTGAAGTGGTATCTCATTGTGGTTTTGATTTGCATTTCCCTGATGATTGATATTGTGCATTTTTTCCCATGAGCTTCATGGTCATTTGTATATCTTCTTTGGAGAAATTTCTACTCAAGTCCTTTGCCCATTTTTCAATTGTGTTGTTTATCTTTTTGTTGTTGAGTTGTAGAAATTCTTTATATATTCTAGATACAAGTCCCTTATCAGATGTATGATTTGCAAATATTTTCTCCTGTTCTGTAGGTTATCTTTTCACTTTTTTAAAAAGATTTTTAAAAATATTTATTTTATTTATTATCGTTTATTTTTGGCTGCATTCTGTCTTCGTTGCTGTGCACGGGCTTTCTCTAGTTGTGGCGACAGGGGGCTACTCTTCATTGGGGTGCGCGGGCTTCTCATTGCGGTGGCTTCTCTTGTTGCAGGGCACAGGCTCTAGGCGCATGGGCTTCAGTAGTTGTGGCGCGTGAGCTCAGTAGCTGTGGCTCGTGGGCTCTAGAATGCAGGCTCAGTAGTTGTGGCGCACGGGCTTAGTTGCTCCGCAGCATGTGGGCTCCTCCTGGACGAGGGCTCAAACCTGTGCCCCCTGCATTGGCAGGCAGATTCTTAACCACTGTGCTACCAGGGAAGCCCTCTTTTCACTTTCTTGATGGTGTTCCTTGATGCACAAAAGTGTTTTTTTTATAAAGTCCAATTTATCTTTTTTTCTTTTTTTGCTTGTGCTTTTGAAGTCATATATAAGAATCCATGGCCAAATCCAAGGTCACAAAGATATACATTTATGTTTTCATCTAAAAGTTTTATTGTCTTTGTGCTTACATTTAGGTATTTGATCTGATTTGAGTTAATTTTTGTATATGGTGTAAGGTAAAGGGTTCAACTTCATTTATTTTGCACGTGGCTAGCCAGTTACCCAGAACCATTGTGGTGAGGCTGTATTTTCCCCCATTGGATGGTGTTGGCATTCATGTTGAAAATCAATTGACTATAGATGTTTGGGTTTATTTTGGACTCCAAGTTCTATTCAATTGATCTATATGTCTATCCTTATGCCAGCACCACACTGTTTTGATTACTGTGTCTTTGTAATAAGTTTTGAAACTGGGAAGTGTGAGTCCTCCAACTTTGCTTTTCTCTTTCAAGACTGTTTTGGCTATGTGAGGTCCCTTGCAATTCCATATGAATATTAGGTTCAACTTTTCCTTTTCTGAAAAAAGTGTCAACGGGATTTTGATAGGAATTGCATTCAATCTGTAGATGGCTCTGGGTAGTATTGCCATCTTAACAATGTTAAATCTTTCAATCCATGAACATGGGATATCTTTCCATTTATTTAAGTCTTCTTTAATTTCCTTCTGTAATGTTTTGTAGTTTTCAGCATGCAAGTCTTGCATCTCCTTGGTTAAATTTATTCCTCTGTCTTTTATTCTTTTTGATGCTATTATAAATAGGTCAATGGCTTTTTTATGATACAAGAGACTTGAACATGTTTAAAGGCTGAGTCAATAGAGAGGGAGATACTGAAGATACAGGAGGGAGAGGGGAAAATGATATATCAAGGTTTTCCTGAGTGGGGAATGGGACACAGAGCACCAATGGAAGGATTAGTCTGCATGAAAAAGGGCACCTCTTCCACTGTGACAGGGGAGAAAGAGCAAGGATAGGTCAGTTGGGGATGCTCATGAGTTTGCAGGTAGTTTGTGGCAAGAAGTTGAGAACATTGCTGTTTGGGGGTTTCTATTTTAAGTGCAGTAGGAGGTGAAGTGAGGGGGGAAGGGAGCGGAACATGTAGGAGGGCTGAGGAAATGAAGATTTAGCAAAGCTGCCGTGGAGGCTTGGAGAGCAGATCAGGGAAACAAGATTTCCAGGGCCCAGTAGAAGTTGGGGACCATGACTTTTAAGTGTCTCCCATCTGAGCAATTGTATGAGCCTAGGATTGACAGAGAGAAGGTGGAAAGTTGTATTGATCTGGGGTGGAGGATGTGCTGGAAAAACAACAAGGCATGTAATTGAGGGCATTATTGGCTAGAGAATGGCAGTTTGGGTAGATTTCCACTTTTCAGGGGAGAGAGGTAAGTTTCAGTTAAGTCAGGAGGTGAAAGTTGGTCAGTGAAGGATCTGAAGACTGGAGTGAACATTTGTATTTTGGCTGCTCAGCATTCGAACACTCTTCCTATTTGGAAGGAAACCCAAGATAGGTTTGGAGGCAGGGCCCTACCATGCACTACTGAAACCAGGGAAGGTGGCACATGTTTCTTCTCCCCATCCCCTGGTGGCTAGTGAATGGGCACATGAGCTCAGCATGGCAAATTACATGATACTGCCTGGAACTTTCAGTGTTGAAGGAGCCATACAAAGGTATGCTGGGTCAATTAATGATATTTTCAACCAGCTGCTGGAGAGTTAAAAATCTGATAGTATAGCAATAGTATCAAGGGATAGCAAGGTCCAGCTGTAGTGAAAAGTGTTAGTTGGCAACAGGGGCAACAGCGTCATCCTATCAAACCATTCCTGCAGCAAAATCTTTGCTGTGTCATGTCATGCCACTCTTGGTTCCTGACCCTGCCTGGTTCTCCAGGCCTCTCATGGAACCTGTGGATTACCTGATGCCCTTTTCTGTTAGTCATGATAGGGTGGCTTATGCTTTGATAATAAATAAACCCCAAATCTCAATGACTTAATACATATGAGTTTATTTCTTGCTCATGCAAAATCTATTGCAAGTCTAGTGGCTTTTCAAGACAGCTCCTTTCCAAGAGGTAACTCAGGGATACAGGCTGACATCTTGTGGCTGTCTCATCTAGCACCTGAGGCCCCCTGGTTGCCATAGCAGAAGAGGGAGCAGGAGAACTGAGCACCAGTTCTTAAACGCACAGCCCATTGGCCAGAACTAGTCACATGGCCCCATCCAACTGTAAAAGGACTGGAAATATGGGGGAGCTTGTGGATATTCAGCAAACAGTAAATGACTCTGCCACATCTTCCAGTAGTTTCATATTCTGCTACAGTTAACCAAAGTCATTACTAATACTGTTTGCAATCAATACCCGTGCCTAGTAAGGATATAGGTGGTTAGAGCATTTAAAAATATATATCTTCATTTTTCCTGATTATAAAAGTGATACATACATGTTTTAAAAATTTGAACATTACATAAACATTTAATGTAAAAAGTAAAAAGTCCCTCATAATCTCACACCCCCAAGATGACTGTTATTAATAGTTTGTTATATAGTCTTTCTCTATATATTTTTCTATGCTGAGTAATGTTATATCAAAACTAGGATCATACTATAGTTACTATTTGCAAAGGCCTTCTTCACTTAACTCTATATATCTGACCTTGTTCCAAGGCATACAGATCTAAACTTTTCTTGTTCTTCCCCCCCGTTTTAATTTAAAAAAATTTTTAATTATACAAGTATTGATAATATAGGAGTAGGTTATCCTTTTAAATTTTTTAAAGCTTTAAGGTGAAGCTAAAGTTCTTTTTGACCACCACCCAATTCTAATTTCTCCCCTGCCTTTACAAGTGTTTGAATGACTGCATAGTATTCCATTATATGAGTGCAACATAATTCTGCAATTCCCTTTCAGTGGACAATCAGCTTTTCCTTTGTACTGTGGGTTACATGCAAATATTTTTCCAAGCTTATCCTTCAACTTTACTTATAATGTCATTCACTAAAGTTTACATTTTTCTATGGTTAAATTTATCTATCCATACATTGTTATCTGGGAAAAAAGTGAGAGGCAGAAAAGTACGTATAGTATATTACCATTTGTGTCAGAGAGGAGGGAATAGGAATAAATATTCATATTTGCTCATACTGGCATAAAGAAACATCGATTGAATGAATGAACAAGAAGTTAACAAAAATGGTTACCTATAGGGTTCAAGGGGGAAAAGGTGAATGGGGACAGGATGCAAGCAATGCATACCAGTGTACACTTATTTATACAGTTTTTATTTTTTTAACTATATGCATTAGACTTCCTATTGCTGCTGTAACAAATTACTACAAACTGAGTGGCTTAAAATAACACAAATTTATTATCTTACAGTTCTGAAGGTCAGAAGTCTGAAATGAGTCTTTCAAGGCTAAAATCAAAGACTGCAATCCTTCTGGAGACTAAGGGAAAATCATTTCCTTGACTTTTCTAGTTTTTAAGGCCACCTGCATTCCTTGGCTCATGGCCCCTTCATCTTCAAACCCAGTACTATAACATCTTCAAATCTCCCTCCTTCTCTCTCTCGTCTCTGCATCTGTTGTCACATGTCCTTCTCTGACTCTGACTCTCCTTCCTCCCTTGTGATTACACTGATCCTATCTAAATAATGCAGGATCATCTCTCCATGTCGAGGACCTTTTTAGTTCATTCCTTTTTACTACTGAGTAATACTCCATTCTCGGGCTGTACCACATTTTGTTTATCTATTCACCTGTAGATGGGATTTGGTCCAGGTTTTTTTTGTGATTATGAATAAAGTATGGGTAGTTTTTGAACATTTATATTTTTGATACATCTGGAATTTATTTTAGTGTAAGGAATGAGATAGAGGTCCAACTCTGTTTTTGCCAAATCACAAGCCAATTATCCCAACACCATTTATTGCATAATCCAGCTTTTCACAGATGATTTAAAATATCATCTTTCAACATACTAAATTCTCCATAGACTATTTTTTTCTTAACTTCTTATTGTATTCCATTAATCTAGCTGTCAGTTTTGAACCAATACCACTGTATTTTAATTCCTGTGCCCTTATAATGTGTTTCAATAATTCATGACTGGTTGGTACTCAATTTTTTTTCAGAACTTCCCTAGTTATTTCTAAACGTTTATTTGTCTAAAGAGATACACTTCAAAACTTTAATGTCAATTAAAATTGTTTGGATTGTGTTAAATTTATAAATAAATTTGGGGAGATTTCACATTGTCTGTCCATCCAGGTACTAGGTATGTCCCTCTGTTCAAATATTTTATATCCTCCAGCGGAGCTTGTTAGCCATATGATGAGATTCCCAGAGGGTACGGTAGAAAGGTTTTGGAGGAAGAGAGGCAGTTCAAGTTTGGTTCAAGGGAGGGAAAGCACAGAGTTGTATACAGGAGAGAATATATGATTAAAGGAACATCTATAAAAGATGGTTACTGTATTAGCTATCTATTGTTGAGTAACAAGGAATCACAGCAGCCTTTATTCATCTCATAGTTTCTGTGGGCTTAGCTGGGTCCAGGCCCTCTGCTGGATCCTCTGTTTCAGGGTCTCTCACAAGACTGCAATCAAATTGGCCAGGGCTGGGGTCTCTCTCATCTGAAGGCTTGATGGAGAAAGGATCCACCTCCAAGATCACCTGTTTGTTGGCAGATTTTCAGTTCCTCAAGGACTGTCGGACTGAGAGACTCAGTTCCTGGCTGGATGTTGGCCTTCACTTCCTAGGCAGATGAACCTCCCCAGTATGGCAACTTGCTTCATCAAAGCCAGCAAGGGAGAGGGTCTGCTAGCAAGATGGAAGTCACATTCCTATGTAAGCAATCCCTAAGTGACATCCTATCTCCGTTGCTACATTTGATTGCTCAGAAGTAAGTCCTTAGGTCAGCTCACACTGACCTAAGGGGAGGAGATTACACAGGGTGTGAATACAAAGAGTCAAGGATCATTGGGAGGTCATCTCAGAGGCTACCTACCACAGTTACTAAGAAGTGTAAGGTATGGTAGGTTTGGTAGCATTAGCTAACTCAAAACTTGTGAAAGGAATGTCCTAGAAGCCGCCTGGTACATGGGGATAAAGAGGGACACGGGTCTTCAGGGTTCTCCTATAATCTAGATCAATCGCATTTCCAAGAGAAT
This sequence comes from Eubalaena glacialis, assembly GCF_028564815.1. Classification (NCBI taxonomy): domain Eukaryota; kingdom Metazoa; phylum Chordata; class Mammalia; order Artiodactyla; family Balaenidae; genus Eubalaena; species Eubalaena glacialis. The sequence continues at coordinate 47,552,510 of NC_083736.1, forward strand.
TGCGATCTCTGGTGGAAGAGGAGACTCCAGGTGCATTAGGCCAGCTCGATAATAACCATTTCCATTTCTGTAGCACTTCACGGTTTACACGTCTGCTTTTGGAGCCATTATTTAATTTGATTCTCATAACAACCCTATGAGGTAGCCAGGTTCAAAGAGGCCACATGGCCACCTCAGATCTCACAATCAGCGGGTGGCGGAGCTGAGACTAGCGCCCCAGTCTTCAAATTCCTAGCCTGTTACACCAGAGTGTCTTCTCCAAAAACACAAAAGTATGCTGTTTTTCCTCTTCAAAGGCTTCTCCTATCATCGTCCTCCTTCTCTGGGTTCTTATTGTGGCTCAGTTATTATTAGCCAGTCAGTCAAGCTTGCTGCACCTTCCAGAATTACTGTGGGGATCAGAGGTAATGTTGTAAAGTTCCCAGCCCACTGCCTGGCACACAGTAAGTTCTCACTAAATGGAAGCTATTATCTGCTATTATTTTTTCAACTCTTCCAGGCCAGCCTCATTGCCACTCACCTTCAGTTCTGCTCCTTCCCATGAATCTCTGTAGTACCACATCCCAAGGTAAAACTTGCTTTCAAAAGACATCAATACCCAACAACTTTTTAAAAAATATTTTTTCTGATCTAATATTTCCATAAGGGTGTGTGTGTGTGTGTGAGAGAGAGAGAGACAGAGACAGAGACAGAGAGAGACAGAGACACAGAGACAGAGACAGAATGCACAAGTGCATGCTCTTTGACTAATACTCAACAACTTTTACAGGCAGTCATTGCCCATCTACCAACACTTCCAACAAGGAGTATTTGGTTGTCAGTGGTGTGGCTTCAGCTTTCTTTCCCCCTAAATAAAAAACCAAACTCTTAAAATATAGGTATAACACCTAATGCCCAAATCTTTGTTCCTAAATGCCATTCTCAACTGAAAAGGACCAGGTCTCCTAGGGAAAAATGGTTGATTCTGGGGCTGGGGCAGGGAAAGAGCAAGATGAGCCTGGAGCACCTTGTGGTGCCAGAAAACAAGGAAGTGCTCAAGGAAGGATGGAGACCTGCCAAAAGGACAAGGATTCATCTTCCTGCTGGCTAAATATGGGACATTTTGAACATCAAAATAAAGAATGATCTTAATGCATTATAACCCACTGAATATGATAGACAACCATAGGTCCATGAGGATATAAATATATAAATGTAGGAGAAGGGAAAGCTCTCCCTTACACTGGAGAGCCAACTAATACAAGTCCAAAGAATGATGGCATTGGACAGTCACCATTTGGCAACCTCAAGAATCATCAGTGAATGCTAAAACTGGTGGGCGAAAGTTTGAGGAGATGAGGAGATATATATATATATACATATATAAAATCTCAGTGTATCTCTCCACAAAATATTCACCAATGACAAAGGGGAAAATAGTAGCTTTACAGTGGAAAAACACAAATAGTCATCATGTGCCTCCTGATATGATGCACTGAAAAGGACACAGCATCCCTTCTGTGATATTCCTACCAAAGTAAAATCTAATCGTGAGGGAACATCAGAAAAAACCAAATTGAGGGATAGTCTAAAAATAACTAGCCTGCACTCTTCAAAAATGTCAGTGTCAGAAGACACAAAGACTGAAGAACTCTTCCCTACCGAAGGGAACTAAAGAGATATGACAACTGAATGCACATGGTTCAGTTTTCTTTTGCTATAAAGGACACTGTTGAGGAAACTGGTGAGCTCCAAATAAGTTCTGTAGATTATGATTATAATAGTATTGTATCAGTGTGAATTTCCTAATTTTGATGATTGCTCTGTGTTTATGTAAGATAATTTCTTGTTTTAGGAAAAACATATTGAAGTATTTAGGAGTAAAGGGGTATTATGTCTGCAACTGACTATGAATTAGTTCACAGGAAAATATATATATATATATATATATATATATATATATATGAGACAGAGGGAGAAATAGAGTAAGATAAGTGTAGTAAAATGTTAACATTTGAGGAATCTGTTTTTTTTAAAAATAAATTTATTTATTTATTTATTTATTTTTGGCTGCGTTGGGTCCTTGTTGCTGTGCGCGGGCTTTTTCTAGTTGTGGCAGACGGGGGCTGCTCTTCGTTGAGTTGCGTGGGCTTCTCATTGCAGTGGCTTCTCTTGTTGTGGAGCACGGGCTCTAGGCACGAGGGCTTCAGTAGCTGTGGCACACGGGCTCAGTAGTTGTGGCTCGCGGGCTCTAGAGCGCAGGCTCAGTAGTTGTGCACGGGCTTAGTTGCTCTGTGGCATGTGGGATCATCCCGGACCAGGGTTCGAACCCCTGTCCCGTGCATTGGCAAGCAGATTCTTAACCACTGAGCCACCAAGGAAGTTCCCATTTGAGGAATCTGGATTAAGAGTATACAGCAGTTCTTTGTACTATTCTTGGAACTCTTCTGTAAGTCTGAAATTATCTAAATAAAAATTTAAGAGAAAAAAATCCTACTTTAAAAGACATAGTTAAAAAACATTTACAAAACCCTAGAGCTCGTATCATACTTAGTGGTGAGAAACTAGACTTTTTCCCACTAAGATCAGGAACAAGGCAAGGATGTCTGCTCTCATTACTCCTTTTCAACCTCACACTGGAAGTCCTTGCTAATGCAATAGGCAAGAAAAGGAGTTAAAAGGTATACAGATTGGGAAGGAAGAAATAAAACGGTCTTTGTTCACAGATGACATAATTGTCTATGTAGAAAATCACAAAGAATCAACAAAAAGATGGCTGGAACTAATAAACAATTACAGCAAGGTTGCAGGATACAAGGTTAATATACAAAAGTCAATTGCTTTCCTACATACCAGCAATGAACAATTGGAATTTTAAATAAAAAACACAATACCACTTATATTAGCACCAAAAAACTAAATACTTAGGTATAAATTTAACAAAATATGTACAAGATCTATATAAGGAAAACTATAAAACTCTGATAAAAGAAATCAAAGAAGATAAATGGAGACATATTCCATGTACATGGATAGGAAGACAATATTGCCAAGATGTCAGTTCTTCCTGACTGGATCTATAGATTCAATGCAATACCAAGCAAAATCCCACCAACTTATTTTGGGGATATTGACAAACTAATTCTAAAGTTTATCTGTAAATGCAAAAGACCCAGAATAACCAACACAATATTGAAGGAGAAAAAGAAAGTCTGAGGACTGACACTACCTGACTTTGAGACTTACTATAAAGCTCCAGTAATCGAGACAAATGTGGTATTGCTGAAATAATAGACAAATAGATAAATGGAACAGAATAGAGACCTCAGAAATAGATCCACACAAATATAGTCAACCAGTCTTTGACAAGGAGCAAAGGCAATTCAATGGAGAAAGGATAGTCTTTTCAACAAATGGTGCTGAAACAACTGGACATCCACATGCAAAAACATTAATCTAGACAAAGACCTTACACCCTTCACAAAAATTAACTCAAAATGGATCATAGGCCTATGTGTAAGATGCAAAACTATAAATTCCTAGAAGAGAACATAGAGGGAAAATCTATGTAACCTTGAGTTTGGCAATGACTAAAAACAACACCAAAAGCACAACCCATGGAAGAAAAAATCGATAAACTGGGCTTCATTATCAGTGGAAGACACTTAAAAAGAATGAAAAGAAAAGCCAGAGAATAGGTGAAAATATTTGCAAAACACATATCTGATGAAAGGCTGGTAATCAGAATATACAAAGAACTCTTAAACCACCCCCCCAAAAAAATGCAATTTAAAAATGGGCACAAGATCTCAACGGACACCTCACCAAAGAAGATATACAGATGGCAAATAAGCACATGAGAAGATGTTCAACATCTATGTCATTAGGGAAATGCAAATTAAAACAATAATAAGATACCACCACAGACCTATGAGAATGGCCAGAATCCAAAATACTAACACCACCAAATGCTGGTGAGGAAGTGGAGCGACAGGAACTCTCATTCGTTGCAGGTGGGAATGCAATATAGTACAGCCACTTTGGAAGACAGTTGGGCAGTTTCTTACAAAACTAAACATACTCTTGTCGTACAAGCCAGCAATCATGCTTCTTGGTATTTACCCAAATGAGTTGAAAACATGTCCACACAAAAACCTGCACACGAATGTTTATAGCAACTTCATTCATATTTGCCAAAACTTGGAAGCAAGCAAAATGTCCTTTAGTATGTGAGTGAATAAATAAATTGTGGTACATCCAGACAATGAAATATTATTCTGCGATCAAAAGAAGTGGGCTATCAAGCCATGAATAGACACAGAGGAACCTTAAACACATATTACTAAGGGAAAAAAGCCAATGTGAAAAGATTACACATTGTATGGTTCCAACTATATGACACTCTGGAAAAGGCAAAAGGATGGAGACAGTAAAGAGATCAGTGATTTCCAGGGCTTCAGGGAGAGGAAGGAAGGGGTGAATGGGTGGAACAGGGGATTTTTACAGAAACTACTCTGTATGATACTGTAGTGGTGGATACATGTCATTATATATTTGTCAAAACCCATAGAATGTACAATACAAAGGGTGAGCCTTAATGTAAACTATGGACCTTAGTTAATAATAATGTATCAGTCAATTATATCTCAATAAAGCTAGAAAAAGAGAAAAAATAACAATGTATCATTATTGGTTCATCAATCGTAACAAACGTACCACACTAATGCAAGATGTTAATAATAGGGGAGACTGGGTTGGGTGAGGGGGGTATATGGAAACTCTCTGCACTTTCCATCCAGTTTTTGTGTAAACCTAAAACTGTTCAAAAAAATAAAGTCTATATATAAAAAAAGGAATGAAGTATTGATACATACTACAACACGGATGAACCTTGAAAACATTATGCTAAGTGAAAGACGTTAGTTGCAGAAGGTCACATACTGTATGATCCCATCTATAGGAAACGTTCAGAATAGATAAATCTACAGAGACAGACAGTGGTTTCCTAGGGAAGGGGAGATGGGGGCTTTGGGGGTGACAGCAAATGGGTACAGGTTTTTTGGGGGGAGTAAGGAAAATATTCTAAAATTGATTGTGGTGATGGTTACAGAACTCTGGATATACTAAAAGTCATTGAATTATACACTCTAAATGGATGAATTGTCTAGTGTGTAAATGATATCTCAATAAAGCTGTTAAAAAATAGAAACACAGGGCTTCCCTGGTGGCGCAGTGGTTGAGAATCTGCCTGCCAATGCAGGGGACACGGGTTCGAGCCCTGGTCTGGGAAGATCCCACATGCCGCGGAGCAACTAGGCTCGTGAGCCACAACTACTGAGCCTGTGTGTCTGGAGCCTGTGCTCCGCAACAAGAGAGGCCGCGATAGTGAGAGGCCCGCGCACCGCGATGAAGAGTGGCCCCCGCTCGCCGCAACTAGAGAAAGCCCTCGCGCAGAAACAAAGACCCAACACAGCCAAAAATAAATAAATAAATAAATAAATTAAAAAAAAAAAAAGAAACACAGCTATGCACACAAAGGACAAACAGGGAAGTGCTAACAGTGGAGATCCCCAGTAGAGAACTGGGGAACTGAGGGTGGGGTGAGAAAGAGACTTATTTTTCACCGTGTACCTTCATGTGTCATTTGAAGGTTTTATCCTGTGCATGTTTAACATAATCCTAAGTTCCCCTCAAATACTGTTTCCAACAAGCCTACCTTGCTTTTCCTAACTGCACTCAAACAACGATCTCTCTCAGCTCGGTGCTTTGTGACCACCTAGAGGGGTGGGCTAGGGAGGGCGGGAGGGAGACGCAAGAGGGAGGAGATATGGGGATATATGTATATGTATAGCTGATTCACTTTGTTATAAAGCAGAAACTAACACACCATTGTAAAGCAATTATACTCCAATAAAGATGTTAACAAAACAAAACAAGACAACGATCTCTCTTATGCTATCTCTCAAAATAAGACACAGAGAAAATCAAACCTAAAACCTGGCCAAACAGTTCTAAAGGAGGAAAGAAAAGTAATAAAAGGAATGCCAAAACCCATGCAGAAAGGAGTTCCATAAGTATACCCACTCAATGGAATATTGTGCGGCCATTTGAATGATGTTTATAAAGACTTTTAATGGGGAAATGCTTATGTAAAAATGGCAATATATAATTGACTATACAGCCTGATCTCAAATATGTTTTTTAGGCCTAGAATACAGCCTAAATGCACCAAGATGCTAACATTGGTTTTCTTTGGGCAGTAGGATGTGGTTTTTTTCCCCAAATTTTCATCAATGAACATGTATTACTGTTGGAGGGAGGGGCATTTATTTTGTTGTTTGGGGACTTCTGAGCAGAGGGTGAGAGAGAAAGAGAGAGAATGTATACATATATATATATATATATATATATTTTAAATAGAAACATATAAAAATATATTTTTTAATGGAAAGTGCCCAGTCTGGGTCCGGCATTCTAGCTCCATACCCTCCAAGGCCACACTCCACCCTTTCTTTCAAAGCACAGCCCCCACCGGTCCCTCTTATCGGCCAGGCCTCTCTCAACCCAACCACTCTTGTCCCAGCCCCTTGCTGAAGCCATGATCCACTTCGCTTCTGAACTTTCCTCATCCCCTTTCATTGTGAAGCCTGACACTCCTATGCAAGTCCTGCCCTTGCTGCTGATTAGGTGTCTAAACTTCTGTAAGTCACTTCCTGTCTAGGAGCCTCAAGTTCTTCAGAGATGAACCGGGATATTAAGTTTCCACATAAAGGGGCTGCTGTGACTGTTAAGAGGTTATGTATAGAGAGACCCAGCAAGTAACAGAAGCTCAATAAACGTTCACGCTCCAACCACCCCCGCTCCGCCTCGATATGTCTTGGTGTCACTACAGCACAAGGTCACAAATAGGTGTTCAGGATATGATTTCTTCTCTCTCTCCTGCCTTGACAATTGTTTCTCTAAGACGCCGGTTCGAGGCATGACTCCACCATTAACTACCGCAAATCTGTTGTCTAAAGGGGATGTTGGGGACAATGTGGAAGTGACTTGGAGTTGATCAGAGTTGGAGTCTCACCATTGCTGTACTTAGCTGTGTGGCTTTGGCAAGTCATCTAAGTCTCCCTGTGCCTCACTTTATTTACCTATAAGGGGGAGGGGAAATAATAGCACCTACCTCGATGGGCGCCCTCACCTTCTATCCGCACCGCACCCCGTCTCTCCCACCACACCTCACCTCCCTGCTCACTTGGCTGGTTTGCCTCACCCTGCGTCAGCTGGTGAACCAAGCCACGCCTCCTCCCGGAGCAACCACGCCCTGGAGCTGAGAGGAACCTGCCAGAAAAGAGGGACTTCATGCAAGCCCAAAACTTTTGGGCAGGAGTGCACAACCACGGAGCTGAACCCAAATTTCGTTCGTCATTCAACCATTCACGCACCTGAATGCATGCAATGAATATTCGCTGACCCTTCTTCTAGGACCAGACAGTTGCTGGGCTTTGCTGGAGACAGAGTCAGCTGCCCTCTCGGAGCTTCCCATATGCAGGAGAGAGAACCCCAGACATCAATTCCACAAAGGGCAGGGCAGAGTGGAGCTCTGGGGGCTGTGGGAGCCCAGAGAACAGGATCCAGTCCTGCTTGGGAATCAAGGAAGGCTGCTTGGATGAAGTGACACTTGAGGTGAGTTCATTAGGTTTGGGGAGTCATTGTGAAGGGCCTTCCATGCAGGAGACATTGCACAGACACCGAAGGGAGAGCCTGGTACATTGAAGGACCCACGTGTAGTCAGTTCAGTGGCCAGAGAACAGTGTGTGAGGCCAGGGTGGCAAGAGATGAGGCTCGAGAGGCTTGGCAGGGACCAGAACTGTGGGTGGCCTTAATTGCCCAACAAGGAGGTAGAATTTTATCCTTGTGGGGGGATGGGGTGTCACAGAAGGAAGTGACGTGTTGACTTCTAAACCAATGTGGTCTCACTGCTGGTGCCCAGAATAGTAGGTTAAAGGCGGCCAGTCTGGAAGCAGGGAGCCGGGGAGTAGACTTGGGGTCATTCATGTGAAAGGTGCTGAGGCTGGAGCCAGGGCAGTGGCAGAGGATGAGGAAAGAAGGTGGAGTATTTGGGAGACAGAAAGGAGAATCAGAAGGACTTGGTGAGGGATTGGCTTTGAGGAGAGAAGGGGAGTTTGGGCTGCACGTAAAGCAGAGAATACAGAGGAAACATATAGCACATGTGCCAGGGAGTGATTGAGATCATGTTGGGAGGAACTCTGAGGGCTGAGAATTCAGCGTGGGATAGCAGGGGCAGAAACACCTTTCTGGAGGAGGAGGGATTCAGGCTAAGACTCACCGTGTGTCCTTGAGCCAGTCGCTTTATCTTCCTCTGGTCCTTTAGGTTCCCACCTGCTAAATTGAAAGACAGAGAATGATCATTGTGAGGAGTGAATCACATAAAAGAATGTCCAGGAGGTGCCGAGGCCTGTGGGTGATTTGGGGGGGGAGATGTGGGGCAGGTGTGTTTGATCCACGGTGAGGTGGGTCTGGGCTGCCACTTGTGCGACAGCATTGCCATTGGCAGTGGGAAGCACCTACTTACAGAAGAAGGAGGTGTGTGGGGAGGGGATATGTGACCTGAACACATGTGTGTTGGATTTGAGAGCGTCAAAGGCCAAGGCAGTCAAATCACTCTTACCCTGGGAGGCCGTATCTTGACAGTCAGGAGTGAGGGACTTCTCTGAACGGTGAACCCCAGACTGCTACTTCCTCAGGAAATACCTAGACCAAAGCCTCTGGGTTCTGATCTCAGGTCGTCACCCGAGTTGCCGTGTGAGCCTGGGTCAGTTCTAACCCACTTTGGGTCCCAGGTTTTCCATATGAACAACAACGACGATAAAAGCATATGTGTGTTGGTGGAGAGGTGGATGAAATGTTTTCAGAGGTCCTCTCCAGGTTTGTTATGCTTCAGTTCTATGACCCTGAGTCCTTTTTAAAAAAGCCTATTCCTATCTCCGTCCCTGACTTACTGTGTGGCCTTGAGCCAGCTGCTGGACCTCTCTGGGCCTATTTTCACATCTGGAATATCAGGAGATTGGGCAAGAGAGTCTCCAACATCCAGTGATTCTCCCTGGAGGATGCTCACCCTCTTCTCCAGCTGAAAGCTTCAGACAAATCAGAGGAAAGCGAGGCGCTGGTCACAGACGACCCCCTCCTTCCAAATCTTCCGTCTTCTCCCACTGCCCTCCCCTCCCTACTGTCAGGAGCTTGCAGCACCAGCTCGCTTGCCAAACTTGTTGCTATGACAACGGGTTACAAATAACTCAGATGCAGACAAAGATTTTAACCCAAGAGCTGCTGGGCCAATGGCTTCTTCCTCCCTCCCCACATCAGACTGAGGGAACAATCTGACAAATTCTTTGGGATCACATCACTCACCTGCTCACAAGCCTGCCAGGGCTCCTCGGTGTCACAAGATTAAATTCTGGTGTCTGAGGCCCTCCTGGAACCTGATTCAAATCCTTCCAATTACATTTCCCACTTGCTCCCATTAAAAAGTAGTCACTCCCATTTTTGAGCACCTACTGTCTGCCAAGCCCTGTGTTGGATGCTTTACATACCGTAGCTAAGAAGATCTTCCCAGAATTCTATCAGATAAACATTATTATTCCCATTTTGTAGAGGAGAAAATTGAGGCTCACGGATGTGACTTGAGTAAGGAGGTCAGCGAGTCAGAATTCAAACTCAAATCCACCAGATTTCCAAACCCGGGCTTTTTTCATTGTGGTTCACAAATGTTGGTCTACACACTTGGGGCATATTCAGACAATCTGGGGCAGTTAAAAATTCAGATTCTAACTTCCGTTCAAGAAGGTGGAACACGTCTGTCTCCTCTAACTCCTGAGACGTCATAAAATAAGAGTAAAGGAATCACGTGCATAAACCCACATCTCCAAAGAAAACTGGAGAAGTTTCCATCAATCAGGGAGAGATTTTAACAAGCTTCTGGCAAGCAGAAAGGGGCTGGAGGGGTGGTACTGAGAAAGCCCAGCAGGGAAAGGTGAGGCACAGTCCACACATGGGAGGGGATCCATGAGAAGAGCACTGGTCTAGCCTGCAAAATTCTGGCGAGGCGGCTCTGGTGCAGAAAAGGTATCCTGACAGTGGGAGTGAAGTGTAGAGCCCCCAGCAGGGGGAGAATTGAAAGTACGTGTTGGAACAGTTGACTCCCCCACCCTCCCTCTAACCTTCCCTGTGCTCGTGGGTAGAAACCACAAGAGCCAAACATCTATACTCAAGCAGAATACAGAGAGTTCTCCCAAAGAAATCAAACAGTCCCAGAGCAAAGCCTCCACTTTCTGGACATAGAGATCCTCCAGCAGATGGTCCCCACCCAGTCACCTTAAGGGGAAATTTAATAGCAGACTTGACAAACCCCTACTCCTTCCACAGGCTCCCAGCCAATCAACCTTTTATTGATTTCGTCTTAAATCAATGGGCTGAGAGGTTTGAACATTTGTGGGGAAATATGCTGATAGGTTTATGAACGAACTGATGAAGCAAACGGTAAAAGCTAAGGCTGGGCACGTTTCAAGTGGAAAAGAAAAAAACAACAACAACAACCCAAGCAATTATTAAATTCAGGAACACACCTCAAAAAGGCCAAAAACCCCCCCAAAATCCAGGTAATTATAGTACATTTCTTGGCTCGGTTGCAACTACTGATTTGCTAGGAATTGGGATATAAACATATTGGAAGAGTGAAGGGAGGGAAAATAGGAATGTGTGCGTGGAGGGGGATAAAATCTTCTTCTACCATAATGTCTCAAATTGCTAAGTTAAGAAATAGTAGCATAAGCACATAATATAGAAACATGGTGGTCCTTCAGTGAAAAATCCTTTCAGCTACAAGTAACAAAAAACCCAACCGACAGTGGCTTCAACACATATAGCATTATTTATTTATTTGTTTATTTATTTATTTTTCAGGAAGTTAACTTGTTATTTACAAAAGTGTGGTATGTGTTCAGCTGCTCAATGATGCCGTCAAGGATCCAGGCTCTTTCTAACTTTTTCTTCCTTAATGTGTGGAGTCTACATCCTCATGTTCATCCCCTCATGATCACAAGATTTCTGTCACAGCTCCAGGCAGCACAGCTATACTCAAGGCAGAAAGAAGAAGGAAGGGGACGTTGTCAGATATGTGTGTCTCAGGAAAACAAAAGCCTTTCAGAAGGCCCCAGCAAACACCTCAGGGCCATAACTGGAACACATAGCCATCTCTAGCTGCAAGGGTGGCTAAGAAAGTATCTGGCTCTTCAGCCTCTGAGTGGGAGATGGCAAGGGAGAAGGGGGTTTTGGAGTAGTAAGTGACAGAAGAAAAAGCCAAAGACTGGTAAAATAAAGTTCTTGCCTCTAGGGAGCCGGACTTGCAGTGGGAAGGAGTGGGACAGGATATTGCTGGGGTTTATTATGAGCTCTTTAGAACTTTTTTATTTTTCAACTATGTGCAAGTCTTACTTTGATGAAAAGTAAAAACTTAGAAATAAAGTGCTATGGTTTCTATGAAAGAAAAACATTTTAAAAATAAAAACTGGTGGCAGTTTTCTGTTTCCAGAGAAAAGGACATCCATTCACCTTAGAAGCAAACTAACCAGAACTGGGTCTTTATTGGACTAAGGAATCTCAGGTATCCACCCACTGATCTTACAGAAAATTGTGCCATCACTATTAACCTGAATGTGGCTGCTGGAAACCAGTACAGCACTGTGTAGCAGTTACATGGGTTGACTGTGGTTAGACAGTCCTGGTGCAATTTCCTGTCTGCCGTTCATTGGCTTTGTGACCCTGGGCAATTGACACCTGGGAGCCTCACTTTCCTTCTTTAGGAAATGAAGGTAATCCAAGTGCCTGGTTCAGAGTAAGCACTCAGCAAATGTTACCTACTGTGGTACAAATGTTAAACGTTCTGAGCAGTGACATAATTTGGGTGTACTACAACAGTATTATGCTTCTACTGAGTTCGTTTTTTTTTTTTTTGTCCTATTCATGGGCTTGGACTGAACCGTCCCTGAAAATTATTTTTTGTTCCTGAGAGATGTGTGTGCATATTTTTGCCCAGGCTTTTGCTCACAGAAAATACGCAGTTTGGACCATCAAAAAATGTGCAGGCTTGGATTGCTGTTGGCTCCTACTGGAGGACGGACTGTAAAAAGGAACTAGTCTGGATTATTGTTTCCACAACATATATTGCTATTTAACATTAAAGACAATCCACCCAGTGAAATGTGCTGCTGACTACTGTGATTGCCTTGTGTAGGACACAGGGACCAGGTCACCACTGTGGGAAGTAGGTGTGAGAATATTCCAGAAAGAAAATGGATACGGGCAGTGTCGTGCTGGCGCAGGAAGTACAGCTGGCCTGGGAGTGGGGGACAGAACGGTGACCTCCTCTCTCTGATGTCAAGGTGAGAGCTGGAGATCTGGCCTCCAGGTAGGGAGCATATGGCCAAAAACCATCCAGTTGGTGGATAATAATCTTTCCCACACATGGTATCAGGCTAGGGGGCTAAAGAGAGGGACAGCCAATAAGCGGTCCCTTTCAGAGGAGCGTGGGTGACATTCTTGTGGAGAGGTAATATCTGGTACCCATTTACAGTTTTCCTTTCTGGCCTGGTAATTATCATCTGTTATCCCCAAGACTCCTGTAAAGTTCTATTAAGCACACATACAGAGAAGACATTGCATCCCTTAAAAAACAAAACAAAACAAAACGATGCTATGAAAAAGGCATCTTTGGAGAAAAAGAAAGAGTGCTTAGAAATTTTAAATGACTGCCAAAAATAAAAATCTTCAATAGAAGATAAAGTCAAGAAAATGTCCCAGAATGCAGAACAAAAAAGCAAAGATATGGAAAATATGAGAGAAAATAAAAAGACAAAGACAATCACGCAGGAGGTCAAAATCCAACTAACAAGAGGTCTAGAAAGGGAACAGAGGAAATAGAGGAGAGAAAATTTGCAAAGAAATAAAACAGTGATTTCTTAGAGGAGGCGGACCTGAGTCTTCAGATTGAAAAGGCCCAACCACCAGGTGTCCAGTAAAACAGATGGGGAAAAAACACACTTTTGGGCTCATCATTGTGATATTTCAAAACACTTAAGTATGAAGGGAAAAAAATGTAAGCTTCCAGAGGTAGGGAAAACAGGTCGCCAACAAAAAATTAGAACCCGACTTCTAATCAGCAACACTACATGCTAAAAGCAATATGTGCAACATTCAGAGGAAAAATATTTTTAACGTAGAATTCTAAAGACAAACTATCATTCAAATATAAAGGTAAAATAATGCTACATTTTCAGACAGACATGCAAAGACCCCAAAATTTACCTTCTTAGGAAGTTACTGGAGGATGTTCTCCAACAAAATATGTGACGTATCAGTCAGGATCGTTGGATGCAAGTAAAAGAAGCTGACTCTAGTTAACTAGAGCAGAAAAGGGATTTATTGCAAGGTCATTACTGTAGTTCACAGAAGTCTGGAGAATCGGGCAGGAGAAGCCACAACTAAGGCCACGCTGGGGGGACAGCTGGGTTTGAATGCTGCTACTGGCACTGCTAGCCCCACTGCTGTGACCCCTGGACATGACCCCTAGCATCACATGCCACTGAAGATGAACTCTAACCATCTTTCTGTCTGTTCTCATTTATTTGTGGTCACCTTCAGCATTGTGTTAATCATGCTCTTCAGTCCATGGCACATTATTTTCATCAGTCCATTCAAGGCCCCTTTTTTGCTTGATTTCATTGTAGTATTATTTTCCCCTGTCAGTCCCCACCCCACCCCAACTCCCACTCTTCTGCCCACCTCAGTGAACAACTCCAGTGTATGTCATGTATATACACTTCCAATCCATCTTCCACAGATCTCCTTCGATATATGCACAGCCATCATATTATACAGTGTTGTTTTACATTTACACAGATGGTATTATGCCATAAATCTCATTCTCTTTTTCACCTTTTCCATTCAACACTGGGTATTGGAGACCTATCTATGTGACTATATGTAAATTTAGCTATTTTCCTTTTATTGTTGTATATATCCCATCTTATGAATATATCAGTTTGCTTATCCAGTCCCACGTGATGGTCACCTGGGTTGCTTCCAATTCTTCACTATCACAAACAATGCTGCAACAAACCACCTCAACTATATTTCCTTAATGACCTGTGTAAGAATTCTCTGGAATATATACCCAGGAGTGCAATTGCTGGGTCATAGGGTATACACCTACTGAATTTCAGGAGGTACTGCCAACTTAGTCTCTGGAATACCTGTACCAGTTTACACTCCCACCCACGCTTTTCCTTTTCCTCACATCCTCATCAGCACTTGATAATATCTGACTTTCTACATGTTGCCATCCTTTTATTGATTTCTCAATGTTATTTTAATTTTCATTTCTTTAATTATAAACAGAGTTGAAAATCTTTTAATATATTCAAGTTTCCTCTTGTGTAAATTCAAGTTTCTCCTTCTGTTAATTACTCTTCATATCCTTTGCCTATTTTCCTATTGAGTTTACTATCTTCTTTTTCTAGTTATTAATCTTTTGTCAGTTTTGCTCATTGCAAATATATTCTCCTAATCTATCATCCACCTGTTAATCTTGTATATTTCTGTCTCCTTTGTGTTGCTTACTCTGGATGCAAAGCCATGAACAGAGTATTCAGCCCTTGCTGCCTGGTGGGCAGGGAAAGGAAATCTGACCACCTTCAGTTTCCATAGAGGAAGTGGGGGCCTGCCTTCCACCGAGACTCACACGATGGGGAATCCCCCCAAACAGGATGGAGATTTAGATACTAGGCAGCCAACAGAGTTCACTCCTTTGGTTGTCCAACATCCACATATACCCTTCTTCCCAGACTTACTCTAAAAAAATGCTTTCACAATGTAGTGCCTCATATAACCAAAAAATGCACTCATTCCTTCTCTGAAGGGTGAGACCAACAAGTATAAGTTATAATGCTTTCTGGTGCAGGCGATATAAAACCCAACTCAAACTGGCTTAAATAACACAAGCAATTTATTGGCTCGCTTAACCGACAAGTCCATAGGCAGGGAAGACTTCAGGCCTGGTATGATCAGGAATATGGTTCCATTTCCCTGTAATCCTCTTGGCTGTGCCTTCTCCATTTGTCAGCTCCATCCTCAGGTAGGCCTTCCACATGTTCACAAGATGGTTAACAGCAGCGACCAGGCTACATGCTTCTTTGTTCATGTCCAAGGGAAGACAGGCTACCTCTTCCCTCAAAAACTGAACAAAAGCTTCAGTGTGATTGGATCATCTCTGAACCAATCATCACTGTGGCAAAGGGGAGAGAGAGATTATCCATAAAGTTCTATACCTAGAGCTGGCAATGGGGTCAGTCCCACTCAAATTGCATAGTTGTTGTACAATGGGGGAGGAGAGGAATGGATGTTGGAGAACAACTACAAAGTCCACTACAAAGGAGTAAACTAAGAAAGAGGAAGATATGGGGTCCAGGAAAGATTGGGTCCAACCCAGAAGAGTAATGAAGGGACGTCCCAGGATGACAGTTGTGCTGCAGGCCTATAGAGCAATCAGTCCAAATTGGAGCAGGAAGACGGAGGGCTCCAGGAGGGAGGTATCTGGGAAAAAAGGGGATTCAAACGATTTTATACTTTCCTTAAGAATTTGGAACAACTTAAGAAGGAGATAAAGTCAGACAACGCAAGGAAAAGAGAAAGGCAATTAGAAACTCCAGGAAAAAAAAATTGTATAAGAAAAGAAATGTAATCCTAGTACACTGATTGGAGCGTTAGGAACAACATTTACATAATCATAATAACATAAACACTTTATTGACTTTAAGCTTTTAGAATGACCTGTCAGCAAAGTATGGATGACTTAATTTTGGTTATAGAACAGAATGTAAATATTATTAATCTTGTTAGTATAAAAGTAAAAGTATAAATGACAGAAGTTGAGAGATTGAAAGAGGGAATATAAGTCTATTACTTAAAGCTACAAAGGTAAGAAATAGAGGATATATAACTAGTGATATGTTTATATTGGGGCATTGGAGGAGGGCAGTTGGGTGGTATTAATAGCAGGAAGTCAACAGATAATGTCTGAAAGTGTTAAGTTGATAAATAGAAAAAATTGTATATTATTTAGAGATATGAAGGTTATTATCAGAAAAGTAAAAAATAAACAGTTATAAGTAGACTAGCAGATTTCCAGGACAAGATAGTAGACTTACCACATGTTTATGTCCACTCCCACCTGAAACCATGCTAAAATGATAGTAAAGGAATTTTTAAAAAGTATAAAAACACAATGATGAAGAGTATGTCCATCAGGAGCAGGTCCATCAGCAAAAGAGAGATTCCAACAAATGTCTGGAAGATAGGAAGTAAATGGAGAAATGGTGACTGATGAAGCATGGTGGAGGAAGCCACAGCCTGGAGTATGCATGGAGGTGATGCCACCGAGGAAGGAGTTGATCTTTCTCTGCAGAAGCCTGCAGTGTCTTGGGTCTTAACAATGCCAGGTATGGTATAGAGTGGGAGTGAGATGTGGGGCTGAAAACAGGGAGATTAATTGGAAGGCTGTATATCAAACTGTTAACCCACCACCCTGTGTACAATTCACAGCAGCCAGGTGTCTACCCATTAGGCAAAACCAGAGGTTTCTTATCTAAGGAAACTGAACAACCTTGGAGAAAAGATCTTTGCATTTTGGCGCAGCAGAGTAGTCAGCTATTCTCCAATCATCCTAAAGGTAAGCCACCAGTCACCTAGCTCTGTACCCCATATACAGAGCTTCCAATCAAATTTTATTGCTACATTCTTAAATATGAGTAAACAACTATAGATCACCGGGTATTTGAGAAAAGACTACAAATTGAAAGAGATCAAAATACACAAATGGGGGAAAACAAATCCCAAAGGAAATAAATATATCAAAGAACACAATGAAATATAAAAATACCTCTATTATTCTCAGAAAGATTCAAGATAATAGTGCATCCATTAAACAAGAACAGGATGCTATAAGAAAGGAAAAGATAACATGAATGGATATTTGGAAATTTTAAAATGTGATTGGCAAAGTGAAAAGGAATGTTAATAGAAGAGTTGGAAAATAAAGTTAAATCTTCTAGAAAGTAAACAAAAGGGAGAGAGAGAGAACTAGGAATGGAAGGGAGAGGGAGGGAGGGGGGAAGTGTGGCAGCAGTTGAGAGAACAGATAAAAATACAAAAGATCAATTCAGAAGGTCTAACATCCAACTTTAAGGAGTTCCAGGAGAGAACAACAACAATAACAAAAACAAAAACAGAAAAGAGGAATGTATCAAAGAAATAATATGAGAATTCCCAGAGTTAAAGAACTTCAAAATGAAGGGACCTAACCAATGACCATCACAATGAATGACAAATCCCCAAACTTAAACACATAATTAGGAAATTTTAGAACACCAAGAATACAGTTTTAAAAAAATAACTATTTAAAGGTGGGGGGGTGGATGGAGTAAAAGTACTTTTCCCTATTCTTCTCCCCAAGTACAGCTAAAATCCTGGGATATTACATATAAACATAAGAAGACTGAGAGGTGGAGAGAAGAAGGCAAACCTCCTGGGGACCTCAGTAGCAGAGGAGCGACATGGTAGTGAGCTCCCTTGGTTTGCTTTTTGCCTCACATATCCCAGACTTGGTGCTGGAGAAGATGGCAATTAGATAATAACCACTCTACTCCAGCCAAACACCACAGAAAAAACTGTGGCCCCACCAGCAAAGGCCAAGTGGGGAGCCTAGACTTCTACCTTTGCTGGCTATAAAGAGTAACTCTTCCCCCTTCTCACTGGGGTGGTGTCAGAGAAGGCTGTGTGGGGAGCCAGAACTACCACCCTCACCCAAGAATCATGAGGAAACCCTCCTTCTGGGGTGTGAACAGAGATTGAGTGAGGATCCTGGACTTCCATGCCCATCTGGTAGTAACAAGGCAGTGTCCCGTCTTTCACTGCTGGAACAGTGTCTAAGGAGACAAGCTAAAACAATTAAATAATCCTCGTATTGGACTTCCCTGGTGGCACAATGGTTAAGAATCTGCCTGCCAATGCAGGGGACATGGGTTCAATCCCTGGTCCAGGAAGATTCCACATGCCATGGAGCAACTAAGCCCATGCGCCACAAACTACTAAGCCTGTGCTCTAGAGCCCGCACGCCACAACTACTGAGCCCGCACGCCACAACTACTGAAGCCCGTGTGCCTAGAGCCCGTGCTCCGCAACAAGAGAAGCCACCACAATGAGAAGCCTGTGCACCGCAACGAAGCGTAGCCCCCGATCGCCACAACTAGAGAAAGCCCGAGTGCAGCAATGAAGATCCAATGCAGTCAAAAATAAATAAATAAATAAATAAATTTATTTTTTAAAAAAATCCTCGTATTTAACACCATATCCAAAGTGCCCAGGTTTCAATAGAAAATCACTTATGTTACCAAGAACCAAGAAAATCTCAACTTGAATGAGAAAAGACACTCAATAGACTCCAACACCAAGATGACAGAGATGTTAAAAATCATCTGACAAGGGTTTTTAAGGAGCCATGATAAATATGCCTCAATGTACAATTAGGAATATGCTTAAAACAAGTAGAAAAACAGAAACTGTCAACAAAAAAATAGAAGATATAAAGAAGAATCAAATGGAAATTTTAGAACTGAAAAATACAATAACCCAAACAAAAACCTCAATGGATGGGCTAACAGCAAAATGTAGGGGACAGAGGAAAGAATCAGTTAACTTGAATATAAAACAATAGAAATTACCCAGGGACTTCCCTGGTGGCCCAGGGGTTAAGAATCCGCCTGCCAATGCAGGGGACACGGGTTCGAGCCCTAGTCCGGGAAGATCCCACATGCCGCGGAGCAACTAAGCCCGTGTGCCACAACTACTGAGCCTGTGCTCTAGAGCCCACGAGCCACAACTACTGAGCCTGCGTGCCACAACTACTGAAGCCTACGCGCCTAGAGCCCGTGCTCCGCAACAAGAGAAGCCACCGCAATGAGAAGCCCGTGTACCACAACGAAGACCTAACACAGCCAAAAATAAGTAAATAAAATAAATTAAAAAAAAAAAAGAAATTACCCAATCGAGAAAATAGACTGCAAAAAAAGTGAACAGAGACTCAGGGACCTGCAACACTATAAGAAAAAATATAACATTCATGTCACTGAGATCCCAGGAGAGAAGAAATAGAGATGGGTAGATTTATGTAAAAGCAATTAGACTCAGACTAATATTAGGCTTCTTATCCTCAAAATTGGATGTTAGAGGAAAGTGGAGCAATGCCTTCAAAGTTCTATGGGAAAATGATGTTGAACCTCAAACTTTAGGGGACATCCATGGTGGTCCAGTGGTTAAGACTCTGCGCTTCCACTGCAGGGGGCATGGGTTCGATCCCTGGCCAGGAAACTATGATCCTGCACGTTGCATGGCCAAAAAAACCCAAAAAACAAACAAACAAAAAAACCCCAAACAAATCAAACTTCTGCCAAGTAGAAGAATGGAATATGGATATTTTCAGATATGCAAAGACCAGGAAGTCTACCCCCTACACAACCTTTTTGAGAAAGTTACTTGAGGATGTATACTATCAAAACAATGGAAAAAATAAACAAAACAAAAACCCTGGGAACCAGTAAATAGTAGATATAACCAAGGAAAGCTGTGAAGGAAAGTCTCAAAATGACAGCCATGCATCAGGCCTAGAGAGCAACTAGTACAGATTTGAGAAAGGAGATGGAGGGCTCCAAGAAGAAGGTCTTTTTCTTTATTGGTGGTGGGGGGGGGTGGACTTGATGTACTTAATGTGATAGAGATTTTGGGAAAGAAAAAAATGGAATATATGAAAAAGTAAAATAGTGAAAGAGAAACTTCAGGAAAAATGAAAAACTGCTACAAGGAAAAAATTATAAAAGTACATAATTGGGACTTCCCTGGTGGTGCAGTGGTTAAGAATCCACCTGTCAATGCAGGGGACACGGGTTCGAGCCCTGGTCCGGGAAGATCCCACATGCCGTGGAGCAACTAAGCCCACGCACCACAACTACTGAGCCTGCCCTCTAGAGCCTGCAAGCCGCAGCTACTGAAGCCTGTGCACCTAAAGCCCGTGCTCCTCAACAAGAGAAGCCACCGCAATGAGAAGCCCGCACACCACAACAAAGAGTAGCCCCCGCTCGCCACAACTAGAGAAAGCCCGCGCGCAGCAACGAAGACCCAATGCAACCCAAAATAAAAAACATAAATTTATTTTTAAAAAGTACATAATTGGCTCTGCAATGAACAATTAGTCATATTAATATAATAACTGCTTATTGCTTTTAAACTTTTAGAATCAAACTATTAAACTGTAGACAAAACACACAGAAAAAGCCTTAATCATGTTTACAGAACAGAATTCAATGTTACCAACTTTGACACATAAAAGACCAGATGACAGAAGTTGAGAGGTTGAACTGTGGGGAAGAAAGCAAAAAGATATTCTCAGCTAACAAAATTCTGGTCAAGAAAAATTGTCTCATGGAACAAGGAATCACAATGTTGCTTAAATTCAGAAAAGTATCTAATAGAGAAACTAAATTATATTAGAAGCAGGAAGGACAAGAGTTGAGCTTGGTGTAAGTCATCTAAATCCTCATCTGTCATAGCAGGACACCAATGGGTAATGTCTGAAATTGATAAAAGACAAATCACATGGCATAGTATTTAGATATGGAGATAACAATCAGAAGAAATAACTAAAAGTGGTTGCTAATAACTAAAGGCGGTAGAACGGTGGTGGGGATGTGTGGGTCAGTAGACTCTTCCTTTTGTACTAATTTGAGTTTATTGATTTGTTTTCTGAACAACGTGCATGCATTACTTCTATTTTAAAATGAACGTGTATTTAAAATTAATTTTTAAAAACAGAAAAAGGACACCCCTCCCCACCACTTACTCCCTCCCCGCAAATTCCCTTGTCCCTGCAGACCTAATGGCAGCAGAATATACAAATCTTTGAGAAACCTTGCAGTCTCCCTCCCTGCCTCTCCCTTAAATGCAGCTCTACTGCAGTCAAACTGGAATATTCGTTAGCCCAAGCTTGCCATACTTATGCTCATCTCCTTGCTTGGAAAAAAAAAATTATTCCTTATCTCCACTAGTTGGAATCTTCCTTATTCTTCAAGGCTCAGCTCAAATTCCACCTCCTCCAAAAAGTCTTCCTTAGTCCCCTGGCAGAACTTCCTTCCTCCTCGGTGACTCCCGAGTCTTCATTCATGCCTCTAGTTATGACACTTACATGTTCTTTCTTCAAGTATGTTATTCAGGTCAATGTTTCATGCCCCCACCATCCTTCAAAGCAGCTATCACAGTGATCTTCCTAAAATACCAATCTGACTCTGTCACTTCCCTGCTTCAAACCCTTCTATGGCTTCCCATTGCCCATAGAATCAAAGCTAAGCTTGACTCCCTGGCTTCCACCATTTCTTCCACTGCTCCCCCCAAAATCCATGTGCTTTCACACTCTTTATGTAATTTTGCTTAGGCAGCTCTTCTGCTTGGAATATTCTTTCCCCCATTTCTACATGGTAAACAGCAGCTCTTCCCTCAAGATTCAGTTCAAGTACCCCCTTCTCTATAAAGGCTTTCCTGATTACTCCCTCCATCCCACCCCACCCCAGGAAGAACAATCCGATGGTCTTATATTCTCTACTCTGCCTCATCTAGACTTCTGTTAGATCATTTGTCACAGTTGGTGCACTTATCTGCTTACTTATCTGAGTCTCCAGGTAAACTGTGACTTCCTGGAGTTCAGGGAGTATATCTCATCTCCAGAACCAAGCACAGGGCCTGACATGCAGCAGGAACTCAATGTATGCTTGCTGAACAAATGGATGGAAAAGTTATGACCGAGTGAATACTGGAAAGAACAAATGAGCAAATGCTTATATTAATGCATGAATGAATAAGTTAATAAGTAAATGAATGAGTTATACATGAATAAGTGAATAAATGAATGATGACCAGACGAATGAATGAGAAAAAGAAGCCAATGAGTAAATGAATGAAAAGTGCCTGTGCCGGTGAGGGTATGAGAGAAGAATGAATGAATTCCCACCTCTGTGTCTCGGTTCAAACCCACCTGGAAGACCTTCTGCCCTGCTCTTCACCCATCTAAAGTGCACGCCACAGTGTTAACCTCTTTTAGATTACAAGGAACAGACACACTCAGGTTAGTGATGGAGATTTATTGAAGCATTCACAGGGAAATAAGGAAGACAAAAACAGCTACACAGGCAGCCTCACAGAAGAGAAACTTGAAAATGGTTCATGATCCAAAGCAGCTCTAGAGCCTGGCTTATCTTGTCACCCCCTCAGCTGCAGGCATCTGTTGCTCCCTTCTCTAGTGCTTCCCAAAATGGTGACTCAACTTCTTTCTGGCAGTATTTATACTCCTCCTACTGCTACTGACTACCTTTTCTCTGCTCCCCTCCTCCCTAGCCCATGGCCTTCAGGGCCTCAGAGTTTCTGGGCCTCCTGGCTCCTGCAGCTTCCTGGCTTCTGGGGCTTCAGTTCCAATTAATCCAGGGCTTCTGTGTGCTGTAATTTCTGCTTGCCTTGTCTATCCCGCTGCCTCTTTGATTCCTGTTGCCTTGCTGCCACGCGGTTGCAGCTACCTTGTGGCTCTTGCAGTCTCATCGCTTCTGCTGCCTCATGGATCTTGTCTGTTCAAGCCTTATGCTGCTCCGTGAATCTGATTCAGGGTCTCATGATTTCTGTTCCTCATGGCTACTGCTACATCGTGGCTCCTATTGCTTCATGGCTTGTGTCCTTTTGACCCATTGTCTTGCTGCTTCATGGCTTCTGCTACCTGTGGCCCCACATTCTAAAGATATGTCTCATTATTTCTGCAGCTTTCTCCTTGCTTTCACTGTTCAGTTTCTGACACCCTTCATCCACCACCACTCCTGCCTTGATAAATTCTAATTAACTGTTCACTTCTTCTGAATGCCTCACATTCAACCTCCCTAAAAAAGCATCTGATTGTTTCATATATTTGCCATCCAATACAGCCCATCACTAGGAGGCAGAGTTCTTACATCAGTCCACCTAGTAGGCCACTGGCCAGCTTAGAGACTGGCTGTCCTTGAGTAAGATACTACCCCAACTTAACCATCTGTGGCCAGGACTGTGAGGTCACATGGTACAGAACATGGCAACTCATGCTTAAGAAACCCCTTAGAAGGGACTGTGGGCATGGCAGGTCTGCTGAGGGCTTCCAGAAGGGGGCAGCGTAATTGGCAAGCTGCTTCTTGGGCTGTCCAGTATATCAACCTTCAAGGCCAACCTAAGTCCCACCTTCTCCATGGCCTCCTCTCCCTGTCCTGATCTGCAATGGGAGAAATCAAGGCTCTAGGGGCAATGTGGAAAGGGAACTTAGGTTCCAGTTCTGGCTCCAACACTTCCTAGTAGAGGGGCCTTGGGCAAGTTCCCTCCCCTCTGAGAGCCTCAGGAAGGGGTTAGACAAAATCCGTAAGTTCGGCTTCCCTGGTGGCGCAGTGGTTGAGAATCTGCCTGCCAATGCAGGGGACACGGGTTCGAGCCCTGGTCTGGGAAGATCCCACATGCCACGGAGCAACTAGGCCCGTGAGCCACAACTACTGAGCCTGCGCGTCTGGAGCCTGTGCTCCGCAACAAGAGAGGCCGCGACAGTGAGAGGCCCGCGCACCGCGATGAAGAGTGGCCCCCGCTTGCCGCAACTAGAGAAAGCCCTCGCACAGAAACGAAGACCCAACACACCCAAAAATTAAAAAAAAAAAAAAAAAAAATCCGTAAGTTCCCTTACAGGTCTGACATCTGGGTATCTCCCTTTAGGTTACTGTATAAGGGATATAAGTCTTATCTGGGGAAGCCCACAAAAACATCTGAGGTAGGAAAGAGGGAGTCAGAGTCCTGGCTTGGAAAAGCACAGGAGGTGCTTAGCCAAGATTTATTGAACTTGATGAATGAATCAATGGCCGGGGGGAGGGGGAGACCACACAGCACACAGAGAATGTTTACCTAACTTGAGGAATTCCAGTTGCTGAGGAGGCTGGAAGGAGATTCTGAGTCAGATGGATAAGGAAGGAGAATGACTGGGATAGGGTAGGAATCTTGGCTATTAACGAGTATTCATTCTATCCTCTCAGTCACCCTCCACATCCAATAATCAGTCACCAAGTCTGCTTCATCATCTTCCTTTAACGGCTCATCTCCAATCCATTCCCACTGCCCTTGCCCTTGAGTGGGCCTAGTATTTTCAACTGTTCCCTAACTAATCTGTCTCCCCTCTCTCCCTCACAAATGCATTCATTCATGCATACATTCATTCAAAACTATTTATTAGGTGCCTGTTTGGGGTCACGCACTGTGCTTTTTGCTGGGGATATACCAGTAGCACGATAACCCCAGGCTGACCCTTGTGGTGCTTACAGCTTATTCAGAGAGACAAAACAAGCAAATATAAAACAGTGTGAGAATTGAACAACAAGGAAACTACAGGCATGGGAGCATACAGCTTGAGCATCTAACCTAATCTATTTCCACACTGGCTGGCCAGAAAGGGGTTTGTTAAAATCACATCTTATCTGGAGTCTCCTCTGCTTAAAACTATTCCACGGCTCCCCTGCTGTCTCCAACCCACAATTCCCAAACCTGGCTGCACCCTGGTGTTGTGTGCAGACCTTTATAAGCACTCCAGATCCTAAGGCCCCCACTCCAGTTATGGAAATTGAATTTTTAGAGGTTGGGGCCCAGGATGCCCCAAGTGTTTCTGGTGCACAGCCAGTTTGGGAACCACACTGTCCTACGAGGTAAATCTGCTCTGTAGCCAGGCTCTTACGACCCTCTTCAAATCTGGTTCCTGACTACCTCTCTAGCTTCATTTCCTGCTGCTTTTCCCCAGCCCAGGAAACCTTATGCTTCAGTATTTCTGAATTGCTAGGATGTTTCTTGCCTTCAGGTCTTCGTGCATACTGTTCTCACTGGAAACTCCTTCCACTTCCTCCTCAACTGGCTAATTCCTGCCAGTCCCCCAAGAGTCAGCTCAGGTGTCACTTCCTAGACTAGAGGACATCTTCCCTGAACCTCTACCTAAGCTAGATGCCTCTCCTTTATCCATGCTTCTGTCAGAGCACTGATCACACTGCTTTATGAATTGCCTCCCCAACTAGACAGTGAGTTCCTCAAAGACAGGAGAAAGATTTGACTCATGTTTGTGTCCCGAGACTAAGGCTACCGGGTCCAGAACATAAGGGAGTCAACCTAGTGTCCTCCAACTAGCCCTAGGGATTCTACTCAGATCCAGCTGGCTCTTGGAAACACACCATGGTGGTGTCTGCTCTTCTCTGGGCACAGCCTGCACTGAGCACGTGTTGCCTTGTGATGATAGGAGGTGGTATGGCACAAGGGAAAGCACTGGGCAAGCACAGAGGAGATCCCAGTGGAAGTCTAGGCTCTGCCAGCGAACCACTGGGATCTCAGACAAGTCATCTCACCTCTCTGATCCTCAGGATTTAAATCTTTTGTAGCACTTGTGTTCCTATGTGCCAGGGTCTTATCCTGAGGCATCTCATGTAATGCTTTCTACCTCGTGAGGTAGGGATTAGTTACCCAGATTATCATCCACACCTACTGAATTAGATTTCCAGGGGTGGGACCAGAGCAAGGAGCTCCACATCCTTTGGACATGGGGGTGCAGCAGGGAACTGCTGCTTTTCATTATAAGCCCTTCTGTACTATTTTATTTTCTAACTGGTGTATATATTGCTTTGATTTTTAAAAAGGAAAAAGAGGGAATTCCCTGGTGGCCTAGTGGTTAGCATTCCGGGCTTTCACTACCATGGCCCGGGTTCAGTTTCTGGTCGGGGAACTGAGATCCTGCTAGCTGCGTGGTGCAACCAAAAAAAAAAGAAAAAGGAAAAAGCTTCGCAGGTAAGGTTGATAACCACCCTTAGAGTGGAGAAAGCACAAGACTGAATTGGAGGGTGTGGGTTCAAACCCTCACTGTTATCTGGTAGCTGGGTGATTTAACCTTGCTGGGCCTCAGTCTCCTCATCTGCAAAGTGGGAAGAATAGCAATCGCTACCTTTAAAGTCCTGTGATAATCTACATGCCAGCCAAATTGCTTCAGATATATATCATTTCATCTTCCTTACACCGCTGCAAGGTAGGTGTATATTATCTCCTTTCCTACATTAGGAAACTGAGGCTCAAGGAGGTGAACTAACAGGTTCAAGTTTCTACAGCTAGGATTTGAACCAGGGTGACTCCCCAATTGTGCTCTTCCACATACGCCAGCATTTCCCAAATTATAGCACACATACCACTAGTGGTATGTGACTTCTTTGGTTGAACAGACAAATTTATTTTGTTTTGATAGCTATCCCTTTTGATATGTATTAGAAAATACATACTTATTAGCACATCAAACCCATGGTTTCATGGTTATCACTACTCAGGATGAAATGAAGTAGATAACGATATTAGACCTAAGACAACCTCAAGAAAAATACTGAGTAAACAGTACAGAAAGACAATTTGGAAGTATCTATTAAAAACAAAAATATAAATAACCTACGATTATGTAATTCAACTTGTAGGAATCAACCCTAGGTAAATTTTCACACACGCACACACGATGCTCCTGCGTAGTATCCTTATAAAAGCCAAAACAGAAGAGTCTTACTGTCTATCACACGAGAAATGGGTAAATAAAATGTGGCAGAGTCACATCATGGCAATCTACATAACAATTACTAAGGATGAACTGCATCTACATTTAGCAACATGCATAGATCTCAAAAACATTGCTAAGCAAAGAAAGAAAACTGCAGAATGATTCAATATACCATCTGCATTAAACACAGTATTTTCAATGAACTCATGTAAAAGTCTTAAAACAAAGTCAAGATGGATGTACAACAGACATTATAGCAATTGAGAGGGGGAGGGGGAATGGTAGTCGAATGAAGCTAGCTTTATTTGCAACAATCTAATTTCTTAAAAAGAAAATGGACTCATGCATTACTTGGGTAATTAGAACTGATTTAACTTTTAAAAAGAAAAAATGTAGTATACAGATCGGACAAGGTGATGGTCTGACAGTATACATGAACAAGCAAAGACCGACCTCATGGCAGCAGACTGCACTGCCTCTGCACAGTGCCTGCAACTAATGCGGTTAGTTCCCAGAAGGAACATTACACGCATTCAGCCAGGATGCGGCCCAGGCTACCTCTCCCCTACTTCCTCACAACCCAGGTTGGGGCCTAGGCACCCAGTTATCATACATGATTGAAGCGATAGGGTTCCTTAGGTCCACCACTTACCAGGTAAACCCCATCAATGCCCTGGAACTTTCCCAATAACCAGGGCATTCAGCATCTCCCAGATTTGGAGGCTCCTTCTGTCCCTAACAACTGGGATCAGAAGCCCTCAGGGGTTAGGCATGAGAAGGCTTGTATTCTGAGGGGTTGGCACCTAGTGGGCTCCAAGCAGGGATAAGGCCTCCAGTGAGGAGTTTGACATCATTAAATCCTATGAGGTAGGTAAATACTGTTAGCCCCATTTTACAGTTGAGGAAACAGGCACAGAAAGGTCAAATTACTTGCCCAGTGTCAAACTAGTAAGTGATAAAAAAATGGGACTAGAATTGTCCCCAGAGCCCAGGCTCTGCTCCTAGCACCCAACCAAATCCTACCAACTTGTCAAGGCCCAGCTCAAATGTGACCTCCAGGAAGCCTGGAGCTGATCATCCTCTTCTCAAATTCAAAGCACCTATACATGATTCAGCTAACCACGGGAACTCATGAACCCACTAGCATCTCCTTAGTAGGAGGGTAGAGATCATGTCTGATTCAGTTCTGTATTCCTAGCATAGAGTCTGACAAAGAGGGTGTTCAGTATGTATTTGATGAACACATGAAATGAATGAAAACATTAATGAGTGAATGAGGGTGGTTTCATGTAACTGCCTGAATCCTGAGGTCTGGTTATGCCCAGCGCCGGGATGCTGTCATACTAAGCTCTCTTGGAATCAAATTCAGCCTAGGCTCCTTCTAAAATGGGTCTCCAATATCTTTATTATTTTTCAAACACACCCACATGCGCACATGTGGACACATATACACACACGTACATACCCACATACAAGCAAAATGCAGGGGGCCCAAGGAACCCATGATTATGGGTGATGGGGTAAGGTCCAGGGTGGTGGAAGGGGGGATGGACAGATGGCCCTGTTCAGCTCAGTTCAGCTCAGCACCTCCTTCCAGAGGCCAGGATGCTCCCTGAAGCTCAGGAATTTTTGCTCCAGAACTAACATCACCTCTGTTCCTCTTCATGCTTGATAGCAGTGCCTAAATCTCATGATTATACCAAACAGGGGCAGGAGGTAGGGGAAGGTTGGGAGCCAAATATCCAGAGATTGGGAGAGGCGTAACTTAGGGATCTAGACAGGGCAGGAGGGCAGAACTACTGCTACTGCTCATTGGGGTTGGGGTTGGCATCTGGGTACTTGGTGAGGTCGAAGGTCAGGACTTTGCTGATCACACAGTCCCCTTGCTGAAGGAGGAGGGAGAAAAAGAAAAATAAAATTGTAAGGAGAGAATTAAGAGGGGTCAAGTGCCCCAGGACTGTGGGCCCTCAAACCCTCCTCCCTACATACCTGCCCAAAGCCCAGGCAATGGTTCTCTGGGTATGAGAGGATGTGCTCAGTCCCATGTGCCTTCTTTTCCTGCCTATCTCTGCACTCTCCTCCTTTTCTCTGCTGTCTGGCTGCCTCTGCCTCGCCTTTCCACCTGTCCCCAAATGCAATGGCCCTGCCCAGCTGAGCTGGCTAAGCCTCCAGGGCAGGGCTCCAACAAGCCCAGATGGCCATTCAGGACCTGAGTCCCTATGCTCCCCCACCCCCGTGCCCCTCCACTGCAGCCTTCCCTTCCTGCCCTGGGGAGTCAGGCAGGGAGTGGGGCTGGCTCCTGAGCCAGGCCCGCCCTACCTCGGGGTAGACTCCAATGAGGCTCTCAGCCTTGGTGTAGAACTCCTCCTTGAGAGAAATGACGATGGCCTGGAAGTTGCAAGTCGACTGCTCCTTGATGTAATTTGCTACCTGTGGGAGGGGCCGTGGAGCACTTAGCAGGGCTGAAGCCCTAACACTCCCTGTCTTATCCAGTCAGAACCAGAGGCAGATGGGGTGGGGTAGGGGGTGGAGGGTTGGGGGAAGAGAGGCTGAAAGGAGGCCACTGACTAGCACAGTGCGGATGCCCCTGGGCCCAGCCTCCCAGGCACAGAGAACAGGCTGCAGGAATGGCTAGGGCGCACTCAGGAGTTGTTCCCTGAAACCCAGCCCTGACCTGAGGGCCTTCCTCCCGGGCCCCACTTTCCTTGCACCCA
Source organism: Eubalaena glacialis (assembly GCF_028564815.1). Taxonomy (NCBI): domain Eukaryota; kingdom Metazoa; phylum Chordata; class Mammalia; order Artiodactyla; family Balaenidae; genus Eubalaena; species Eubalaena glacialis. Next base: position 47,581,979 of record NC_083736.1, read on the forward strand.
CCTTGCCAATGTTGGTGTTATCCAGGGCAGCATCGATCTCATCCAGGACGAAGAAGGGGGCTGGCTTGTAGCTGGGAGGGAACCAGTAGGTGAGCTGACACTGATGGGGGCAGGGGCGGGGCATGACAGCCCCAGAGCCCATCATACAGGCCAGCACCCGCTTCCATTTCTTCAGAGATTAAAAAACCCAGGTCTGAATGTTGCCTGAGCCCCTAAAGGCCAATATACCAACTGAGTCCTCCTTTGCATCCAGCCCTGCGCTCCAGGATCCCACAGAACAGAAGACATGGTCCTCTCTGGAGCGTCCAGGTTGGCTGGGGAGATAAAGCTGTCCTAGGCTCTGGCCATACTGACCAAGCTACCTGGAGGTCTACCCCACCCACTCACACCATGTCTCCCTGCCTCTGTACATGCTGTACCCTCTGCCTTGGAATGCCTACTGGTCTCCCTGGTTAACTTCTACTTATCCTTTGCATTTCCTACTCAAGTGTTAGCTGCCCTTGAAAGGCTTTCCTGGCTACCCACACCCTCCCAGATTGGGTTGGTGGCTCTCCTCTGTGCATCCACAGCTCACACGCTCACCCGGTTACAACATTTAGCTCACTGTCTGTTTACACATCTGGCTTCCACTAGACCATGAGCTCCTCGAAGACAGAAACCATGTCTGACTCATCTGTGTCCCTAATCCCCCAACAAGGTCTGGTACAGAGCAGCCCTCAAGAAATGCTCACTGAATGATGCTGTACAATCAAGCACTAAGTTGTGGGGGGGAGTCAGATTCAAGTACTGTTGGCATTCAGGAGGGGGAGGTCAGGGTATGCCACAGTGGTCGAAGCAGGCTTCCTAGAGGAACAGGAGGAAGACAATGAGATGTGAAGGGGTGGAAGGTGATGGCCAAGCTAGATTTGCATGAAAAGGGCTTATGAGCCAGCAACCATGTGAGCAAAAGCCTGGAGGTGGGACTGAATACATGCAGGGGAGGGCATGCTGAGTGGATGAGGCTGGATTGGGAAGACAGGTCCAGGAAACCAAGGCCAGATATGCTGTAGTAGGTAGGGAAACGGATTCAAACCAGAGTCCACCAGATCATCTTCACCTCGGCATAACTCTGCATATCCTTGGACCCCAGAGCCTCCAGTGGCCTCAGTACAGTCTCCACCAACTGCCCTGGGGGGGCACAGCCATACCTGTGGATGGCAAAGAGCAGGGCCAGAGCTGCCACTGTTTTTTCCCCCCCTGACAAGTTGTCCATGGGCCGGAAGCGTTTGCCAGGAGCCACACAGTTGTAGTTGATGCCATCCAAGTAGGGCTCCTCGGGGTTCTCAGGGCCCAGGAATGCCTAGGGGGAAAGGAGATGGGTCAAGGGTCTGGGTCTAGATGGGGATGAGGACAGGAAGCCTAGAGGGAAGGGCAAATGAGGATGGGTAGGGGCTAGTTGGGTAAGGGGCTCCAGCCTACCTGGGCACTGCTGTTACGGGACAGGGCCTTGTAGATCTCATCAATGTTGGTGGCCACTGATTCAAAACAGGCATTGAAGCGGTCAAAGCGCTCCTTCTTGATCTGTTCAAATGCCTGCTTGGCCTTCTTGGCTCGCTTTCGGGCTGCCTCAAACTCTGCCACAAGGGAAAGACAGGTGACCCCTCAGTACCCAGGCTCTGCCAAGGCTGAGGACCATGCCCTGGCAAAAATGACCTACAACTGACAATCCACAGAGCAGGGACATCCCACAGGAAGAGGAATGCCTGCGGAGGGGCCCAGGAAGACAGTTCCACGATCACCTGTATCCAGTGGGCCAGCCACATAGTGCAAAGGAAGAAACATGGGCTTGCAGCCACATAACATGGATTCTTCCCTGGGCTCTACCAGCAACCAGCTGTGTGACCTCAGGCAGGTCACTCATTCTCTCTAAACCTCAGCAGTTTTCTACTCTATAAAACAGGTGTGATAATCCCTACTGTTTAGGGCTCTTGGAAGTTTCAAGTAAGAAAGCACGTAAAAACAGGAGCTGTTGTGATGTATAACAGGCCCTTGCCATACCTCTAGCTTCCTGCCTTCATCTTAGAACCAAGAAGAAGAGGAAACCCTTACCGTCTGAGGTTTCCTGGAACTTGTCTCGGACACTTTCCAGCTTTTCCATGGCCTTCATGTTGGGGGCAGCAATACGCTGGAGCACACTCTGCTGCTCATTCAGCTTCTGCTGCAGTGTGTTCATCTCCTGCTTGATCTCCTCCTCGGCCTGGGCATCCTGCAAATCCCAGGCCCAGCAACATCAAGAAGGGCCAGGCCCCTACAGAGATACCTGATCCGAGCGGGGGCCTGGGGACCTACTCCCACGCAGAAGGCAGGTTCTTTTTCCCTAACCCTGCTCCTCTCATCAGGTCCTGCCAACAGTAACCATTCCCACCGTCCCTAGAAATTACAGGCTGACGTCGCTTTTCTCATCTCTAGCCCTTCCCCCAGGCCCTGTCAACCTCTCCATCTCTCAGGAGGAGCAGCTGGTGGTGCCCCTCTCTGGCTCTCAGCCCAGGCCATGAGCCAGCGCCATCCCAGGGTGACCTAGAGGCTCCCACACAGGCTGGTCTGGACTCCACTTACAGCTCGACAACGAATAAGGCAACTCACGTTTTCTGCTCAGATCACCACACCTGAGCAAATTCCATTTGAACTTGGTTTTAGGTCTTATGGGTATTGTGATGCATGTCTGGGCTTGTGCCTTTCTGCCACTTTTAGTCAATAAATATTTACTGAATGCCTTCCAATGCCAGGCACTGGCCACTCATATCCTGTGAGTCATGGCTCCTGTGTTCATAGAGCTCATGGACTAACAGAGGAATGCATATAAGCAAACAATCAGAACATCGTATGGTGAATACCCAAACAATGATAAACAGATGGTGATGGGTCAGCACACAAGAAGGGCACCTAACTCAGACAATGGGGCTAGGGAAGGCTTCCAGGAATATTTTTAAGCTCAGGCCTGTAGGATGAATGGTGAGGACAGAGAGAAGGAATAGTCTTCTATGCAGACAGGAGTATCACATGCAAAACCAGGGTTTATTCATGGTTCACTCAAGGAAATCAAAGCAATTCAAAAAAGTAATCAACTTTAATGAACTTCAAAAGCCAAACAGGGGAATTCCCTGGCGGTCCAGTGGTTACGACTCAGCGCTTTCACTGCCGGGGCCCATGTTCAATCCTTGATCAGGGAACTAAGACCCCGCAAGCCACACAGCACAGCAGAAAAAAAAAAGGCCAAACAAATAAGCAAAGGGCAATTCAACATGGCAATAGTAGCAACTGTGTGTGTGTGTGTGTGTGTAAGCACACGCGTGCCTGTGCGCTAGGCAAAGAGACAAAGCTGGAGGCACATGAAGAAGCCCAATGATAACGGGCCTTTTAAGAAATCTGGACTTTATCCCAAGGGAGGTGAGGTACCACTGAATGACTTCAAGCACAGGAAGGACATGAATATATATATATTTTAGAAAAGCCTTTCTGAACATCTCTCTCTCTATATATACGTATGGAGTGATTCGTGGATACAGTATAAGTAAAATATGAAAGGTACACAATAGAATGCTATCTTTTATCTAAGAGAGGAAATGTGAATAATTTACGTACAAATATATTTGTATTTTAAAAATACAACAACAACAAAAAGATAATCCAAAAACTAAAATGGTCACACATACAGGAAGGGGGGTGAAGTTGGACAAGAAAGGAAGCTAAACTTCTCTTCACATACCTTGTATTATACTTTTGGTTTTAGAATCAAATGAAGAATTTACATAATTATAAAACAAAATTAAATTGAATCAAAATGTGAAAGCCACTGGGTAAAAAAACTGTTGGGGAACAAGATACTGACAAGATGCCAAAGAATCACCCTAAAGATTCCTTATTACTTACAAAGGTAAAAGTGTATGCTTAGCATTGAGATCTGGCAATTGATACCTTAACTGAGGATCAAACCTAGCATCATGAATAGTGGGACACCCTAACACTATGTGCCTCCTGGTGTGGTGCAATATAAAGTACACAGTGGGGAGTTCCCTGGCGGTCCAGTGATTAGGACTTGGTGCTTTCACTACCATGGCCTGGGTTCAATCTCTGCTCGGGGAACTAAGATTCTGTAAGCCACGCTGCACAGCCGGCGGGGAGGGGGAGTACACAGTGAAATGTTTTTGCCAAAAAATTACTTAACCCAAATCTATCAAGCCTCTAAAATAGTTCAAACTTCCAATTTATAGGAAATACAAGGTTAGGTAGAACAAATTAAACAGAGTAATGAAAGGAAACTAACATATCCATAATGTACCCATAACATATCCTGTTCTTCAAGACAACATGTAGACTGTTCAAAAGACCAGTGTTATGAAAAAAAAAGTGAGGGGACTGCTCCACATTAAAAGAAACTAACTAACTAAATAAAAGAAACTAAAGAGACAGAACAACCAAAAGCAATGCATGAATTTGACTGGATCACAGCTTAAAAAAAACAAACTACTACAAAAGACACTTTGTAACAACTAGGGAAATTTGAATATGGGTGGAATATTAGATATAAAATTATTAATTTTCTTAGGTATAAAATTGAACTGTGGTTATGGAGGAGAATCCCTTGTTCCAGCATGCTGAAGAATTTAGAGCTGAAGTCTACAACTTCCTTCAAAAGGTTCAGCAAAAACAAAAAAAGTGTGCAGTGCAGAGGGAGGGAGAGAGTCAAGAGAGATAAGAGAGAAAGCAAACTGGGAAAATGTTCATTGGTCAATCTAAGGTGAAAGGCATATGGGTGTTCAATTGTACTTTTCTTTCAGTTTTTCTTGTAGGTTTGAAAAGTTTCAAAATTAAACTTGGAAAAAATAAAGGAGAATACTAAAAAGCAAAATCCTTTAAAAATTGAAAACTAAACAAAAGAAATCTGACTATATATTAAGCTGGTTAAACACTCAGAAGATTCTTTCAAATCACTTTAAAACATAGGAACACGACTATCCATGCCCAGTGAGCCATTAGCTTAATGAGCCATTAGCATCAAGGAAATCTTAAATAGCATTCAATAATCGAATTGTTACTAATAATATCTTATTATGATTTTCTATATATATGATAGGCTAAAGTAAATATACTATTGAATACTTGCTAGAAACCAGATTTTTAGCAAGAATAATTGGAAACTCAAACATAAAATCAACGTTAAACTGTGAAAATTACAATTTCAATTGGAAGTATCAATATGAACTCATGATACATTTTTCCCTCAAAATAAAAAATGCATTTTGTAGCCCAGTCTACTGAAAAGTTCTAGAAGCACTGAGCAAGCCAGCAGTCATGAACATTCCAGTGTCCAGATGGTAGTTGCTAAATAATAGCATTCCCTACTAAAAGAAGTCAGAGCTTCTCAGAGAAATGGCTAATTCCAGATCTGGGGTGGGAAACGTAAAGGATGAGCCTGGACATACCAGAAAGCAAGGAAGATATCAAAGACTACAAGAGGGGACTTCCCTGGTGGTCCAGTGGTTAAGAATCCGCCTTCCAATACGGGGGGACGGGTTCAATCCCTGGTCGGGGAACTAAGATCTCACATGCCACGCGGCACAGCCAGGGGAAAAAAAAAAAAAAAGACTACAAGAGTTGTGTCAAAATTATTCAGAAGGGGTTTCCCTGGTGGCGCAGTGGTTGAGAATCTGCCTGCCAATGCAGGGGACACGGGTTCGAGCCCTGGTCTGGGAAGATCCCACATGCCGCGGAGCAGCTGGGCCCGTGAGCCACAGCTACTGAGCCTGCGTGTCTGGAGCCTGTGCTCCTCAACAGGAGAGGCCGCGATAGTGAGAGGCCCGCGCACCGTGATGAAGAGCGGCCCCCGCTTGCCGCAACTAGAGAAAGCCCTAGCACAGAAACGAAGACCCAACATAGCAATCAATCAATCAATCAATCAATAAATCTTTAAAAAAAAAAAAAATTATTCAGAAGCCAACTTGAACGAGTTCCCACTGGCCAAAGATACAACACCTTGATGCAATGAGAAGGATAATAACCACAACAGAGTGCAACACATCAAATGTGTTTAAATCCATAAGTTCATAATAACATGAAAACAACTCAGTGGACAAATCTTGAGAATGCCTAAGAACCAACTCATTATTTTATAAACTGGTAAATAAAGGGCAAGAATCAAGCACATATATCCTGCCTTTCCTATACAAACTACCTCAGGGTAACCAAATAATTGACGAGAGGAAATCTCTTTACAGTATTCCAGCTAATAAAGAAATGATAGAATAAGATGACCATTTTGCAACCCCTGACAAATTATGTAATGGATCTAGGCAATAATCATCATGGCTGCAAGCCACACAAAAAGAGCCAATGACCAGACATTATAAACCTCCTGATGGAAGTAATGACGTCATATGAAGTAGTCTTGACCAAAATAAACCCCAAAACTTGAATCTAATCAAACCTCTAGATCTGAGCTGTCCAATACAGTGGCCACAAGCCACATGTCACTACTGAGCATGAAAAACGCAGCTAGTGTGACTGAGGAACTAAAGTTTTAATTTTATTGAATGCTAGCTAATTTAAATTTAAAAACGGATACTCAATTCAGTTACTACAAAACTTCTAAGTATATTTGGAACAACTTAGGTATGTGGTTCTCCTTTTTCAATTGTAAATTTTAGGATATCTAAATACAGATCAAGTATTTCTGAGTAAAATTTAGCATCCAAATTGAGATGTGCTGGAAGCTTAAAATAGATAATGAATTTTGAAGACTTAGTACAAAGAGATGGTTAAATTTCTCATCAATAATTTTTATACTGTTTACGCATTGAAATGATCATTCTTTTGGATATACTCGGTTAAACAAAATATAGTATTAAAATTAATTTCACCTTTTAAAAGTTACACATGTGGGTGATACTGTATCTCTATTGAACAGCACTGATCTACATGTAACTACCCACTTACAGGAACTATGGGGGACAGCAGAACTTATTTTTTTTGCTTTGTTCTGGGGGAACATTTTAAAAACCACAGGATACAATCAACAAAGTACAGAATGTAGAAAATCCTTCAGGAGAAATGAGCGAATTTCTTCAACAACAATAAATATTGCAGAGAAAAATAAAAACAGAGGGGGAACTTCTGGATTAAATGAGACTTAGGAGACATCATCAACCAATCACTATATCAATCATCTATCCCTCTTTCATCTTACTTGACTCCCAGTTCAAGCAAGCAAACTGTGAGTGTGTGTGTGTGTATAACAATCAGGGAAATGTGAATACTAATCATAATATTATTATTAAGGAATTATATAATAATATATAATTCTAATGTTAAGTAATTGGGTTTTTTGTATGATAATGATTCTAAATATTTTTAAGAATTTTCTCTTATAGAGATACGTTCTGAAATATTTACAAATGAAATGACATGGTGTCCAGAATTTTTAAAATGACCTGGGGGTGGGAAGGGGAGGATGGAGTGTGTGGGGGTGCATATGAAACAAGTTTGGCCATGAGTTGATAACTGCTGAAACTGGTGATGGCCACATGAGACAGCACTGTACTATTTTACTTCTGCATATGAAATTTTCCATAATAAAAATCTAATAAGAACAATAGCAAAAATCAACTTGAAGTGGCTCCCGCTGGTCAAGAATGGGACAATTTGAATATCAAAAAGAAAAATGACTCCAAATAGACTGAAACATACCAAAATACATTTGAACACTTAAGTTTATAATAAATATAAATTAGAAACCTCACTGGTCACCTTTAAAGGTTACAAGGGCAACCAACTCATTCTGAAAGCTGGTAAATAAAGGCAAAGAATTAAGTATTTATTCTACTTTTTCTGTACTAACTGAATTTCAAGGGAACCAAACAGTTGATGTGAGAAAGTTCTTTTTTAGAAATCCAATTAATAAATGTAGGAGGAATGAAAGAATCAGAAAATTACCATTTTGCAGCCCTTAATAGATGTAGGCAATGATCGTTCGTTAATAGCTGCTAAAACCAGCTGTGAAAGGCTGATAGGGAACTTTATAAGATTGATGGGGCTAACAACACCTGAACATGGTGATCATGATTGTTTTTCCTTTTTTAACTTTACATTACGTAAATTTTTAAACATTCACAGAAATGCAGAGAATAATACAATGAACCCCACGTACCCAGCTTCAATAATTATCAACTCATGGCCAATACTCTGCCATCTATACCCAATTTCTTTCTATATTCAACTATTTTAAACCAAATCTCAAATGTTTCATCCATAAATACTTTAGTATGTACCTCTAAAACAGGGTTTCTGAATCTTAGCACTAACGATATTTTGAGCCAAATAATTTGTTGTTGTGGGGGCTGTCCTTTGTGCACTGTAGGATGTTTAGCAGCATCCCTGCTGTCTACCCACTAGATACTGGTAGCAACCTCTGCCCCAGTTGCGACAACTGGGTGTGACAAGAGTATCTCCAGACATTACCAAATGTCCCCTGGGGAGGCAAAATCCACCCCACCCATTGAGAACCACTGTTGTAAAAGGTAAGGACATTTTAAAAATAAAACCACAATACCATTATCACCTAAAAATATTAACAGCAATTCCTGAACATCATAAACTATCTGGTCAGCGTTCAAATCATCCCAATTGTGTTACATAAAAAATTTTTTGCAGGTTTTTTTCAAAGCAGGTTCCAAATAAGGTGCCCACGTTACAATTGGTTGATATGTCTCTTAAATCTCATTTAATCTATAAATTCCCCTGTCTCTCTTTTCTTTGCAATGGATTCAAGGGAAGGCCACACATTGTAACTGGTTGATTTGTCTCATAAGCCTATAAAAGTTCTCCCTTTCTGTTTATTTCTTTCTTCCCATTTATTTATGGAAGAGACCAGGTCTTCTGTCCTTTAGAGTTTCCCACAGTCTGGATCTAGTTAACTGCATCCCTGTGCTTTTATTTAACATGTTCCTCTGGCACCAGTGTTTCATATAATTGGTGGACATAAAAGCTTAATCAGATCCTTGTTTGAGTTTTTGGCAAGAATATTTCATAGGTAGTGTTGAGCATTCATCAATCTTATCATTACAAAGATAGAGAGAACTGACATTCAGTGTCTACTGATGCGATGCAAAAGGAAGTTCATAAGTACACGGTACCACATATGATATATTCTTGCCAAAAATAAAAAATGAATCTGAATCCAATCAAACCACAGATTTAACTACCAGTTTATAGGAAACACAAGGATGGAAGAACATGTTAAAAAACATCATGGGACACAATCAGCCAAATTCAGAGTATAGAAAATTGTACAAGACCAATGACCCAGTTTCCTCCATAAATAGCAAGAAAAAAATAAAAAGGGATAAAAAAATGTTATAGACCATAAGAGACCAATTTAAACACACGGACCTCACTTGAATCCTGATTTAAACACAGAAACAATATTTTTAAAAAAGATATTTATGGGACATTCATGGAAATCTAAACATTTATTGAATATCAGATGACATTACACAGTTAGTGCTAATTTTTTGGTATAATATCGTGATTACATTTTTTAAAAAGGAGTCCTAGAGATATATACTGAGGTAATTATGAATGGAATATCTAGAATTTGATTTAAAATGTGCTCATCAGGAGGGGGAAGGGTATAAAAAACAGGATTGACCATATGTTGCTAATTATTGAAGCTGGATGATGGGTACCTGGGGTTCATCATATCATTCTCTCTACTTCTGTATCTGTTTGAAATTTTCCATAATAAAAAAGTTAAAAAAAAAAAAAAAAATCAAGTCCCCCTGCCTGGCTATAAGGAAAGATTGGAAAGCATCAGAAACTATTTGGAAGGCTCCTACAGTAGTCCATGTGAGTGGTGAAAGCAGCCTGAACTAGAGAGACAGTGGAAACAGAGAAAAGTAGAATTCAGTAGATATTTGGAAGGTAGACTTGACAGGGCTTGGTAATTCATTGAATATGCAAAGTGAGAGAGAGAGTTAAGGACAAGGCTCAGATTTCTGGTTTGAACCTGGGGCTGGCACTGAAGAGAAGAGGCCGATTTGGGGAGGAAGGCTGGGGTTTGAGGTACCTGTGGGCCCTAGCATAGAGATGGCAGCTGAAGCCAGGGGAGTAGAGGAGATACCCAGGATGAGAGAACACCAAATGAGAAGGAAAGGATGCCTGGGACAGAGCCCTGAGGAACCCCCGAGGTCTATCTGTTCACTGTACAGGAGCCTGTTCTCCGTGTATCTGGGCTGAGATGTGTACACAGGTGGAAGGGGAAGACTGGCAACAGGCAGGGATGGGGGCAGCTGGGGGTGGAGGTGGAAGATGTGCCTGTGTTTGTGTTTGCATATGGGGGGAAGCCATGGATCACAACTCCACCCCCCCCCCCGCCTTGCCAGCTCGCCCCTCTTTCCAGACGTGGTCTGTCTCCACAGGGCCCCCAGATGAGCTGACCCTTTCTCTGGACAGCTGGGAGGATGTACCCACTCCCCGAGGCTGAGCCTCACCTTCAGATCCTCACACAGGTCGCCGTAGTCAATCTCGATGAGGGCCTCTCGTGCATAGATATTGGAAGTTCGTTGGGAGCCACTCACTGAATCCTCCCCCTGGGAGCTACCCTGCAATGGCGAGAGGGAGATTCAAATGGAGCCGAATGGCCATAAGAGCACTTGCTCCTCTAGAGGGGGCTGAGGGGCTCCTTTGCAGCCTTCGATGTCTTTGAGAAGCACCTTGCTAGAAAGTACTTGTGGCAAAAGGAAGAGCAGCTCTGACAGCAGGAAGATCTGAGTTCAAAATTGGGCTCTACCGCCGACTAACCGTGTGACCCTGGGCAAGCCATGCTGTTGCTTGAATCCTCATTTAAACACACAAACCCTCATCTGTAACACAGGACGATGCCTGCCTGGCAGGGTTGTGCTTAGGATTAGGAGTAATTATATCACATGCTACCATGATGCCTGGCACACTGCCGGTGTTCAAAATATTTTGCTGAATTAAATGGAAATGCTATTTGGGAAGAAAGGAGGGAGAAAGACGTGTGGGACTGAAATACATGTTCAGGTCAAAGACAAGATATCTGCAAACCTCCTCTCAGTTAACATTCCCACCCCTTTGCTACCAAGCTTCACTTTCAGTGGATAAAATGCCTTGGCTCTTCTATTGGCTGGTGTCCCTCCCTTTCCCATAACTAAGCTTCATCACCTCTGCATTGCTGATGTCCCTTACCCAACTCTCTCCTGGCCAACCTCCCTCACTGCAGCTAAGTTACCATCCCTCAGGTCCCTCAATTCCGTCTTCCTTTGCTCTTGGCTAATGTCCCTCAATTCCCACTCCTACCAATATCCATCACCTGCTGGAACTATCTTAGCTCAAGTCCCTAAGGTTAATGAATGACTTCCTCTTCTCCTGGCTTACCTCCCTCACCACCTACTGACATGCAGCCCTACCCCCAACAACTTCCCTCTCACACCAAGGCTATTACCTTTCACCTCACCTGCCTTCACAGCCTCACCCTGCCTCATCTCCCCTGCATCCCTCCTTTTGTCTCTCACCACCTGCACCCACCATCCTTTTCTCTCTCACCACCTGCACCCACCATCCTTTTCTCTCTCTCTCACCTGCCCTCCCTAGCGACCTTCATCCCCCATTCCTGGTTATGTTATTCACAGCCCACACCCACCACCAGCCTTAATACTCACCTCTTCCTGACTAATATCATCCATGGTGCCCTTAGACAGTGGCAACTTGATGTCCTGCATCTTGCAGGCCTGTAGCAGGTTGTGGCGGTCACTGCGTTTCTGTTCAAGCTTGGTCTCAATGGCTGTCACCTCCTTCTGTAAATGGGTCATTTCCCTAAGAAGATCGAGGGAGATAGGTGAGACCCAAATCCAGCAAGCTGCCCGTACTACGTACTTCCCCCAGGCCCAGGCCTGAACCCACTCACTTGTTGGCGCCCCCCAGTTTCTTACGAATCTCCTCCATCTCATGGTTCTTGTCATTCACCTCTGACTTCTTGGCCAGGTGCTGATTCTTCAGGTCTTGTAGCTGGGCCATGGTCTCATCTATGATCTTCATGTGTCTTTGTTCCTCCTGGTCCCAGCAGGGTGAACAGGACAAGAAGTGAAGGCTTTCCCCAGCTCACCTTGGGATCTTCTCCCATTGTCCCCACCCTTTACACCAGACAGTATGCTGGAATCTGTTTCAATGAGCTCTGCTTTTACAAACCCCCATCACCCCTCTGAGTTCTTTTACCTTTTTCCAAATTATTTTGTTGACCTCCCCCTTACCCCAATATACAAGTTGCCTGCTGTAGAAAAGTTCAAAGTATAGGAAAAGTATGAAGCAGGAGGAAAAAAAGAAATTACTTGTAATCGCACCAGCCAGAGAGAACCAATTAACATTTAGCCTATTTCCCCTCAGCATTACTTATGGACAGGTCTACATAGCTGAGACTAGATTGTAATTAAAAGTCTATATTCTGACTTAATGTTATTTAAGCATCTTTTCCACACCAAGACTACTGTCATGAGCAATAACATCAATGTTTTTGTAACACCCACAAAAACAATACTGTGTACTTTCCATGAGTACATATATATGAATGCAAAAGTATTTAAGTAAATGCCTATAAGGTCTGGAAGAATACACCCTACATGAGATTAGCCCCAGGAAGAGTAAGGGGACTGGGATTGAGAGTGGTCAGTCAAAGGGGACTGTCATCTTACCTATTATGTTCTGATTTTTTTTTAAAGGAGAATGTTTTCATTTTGATCTGAAAGTCACAGAAGGGGACATATCCGCAACTTTCTCTCAAATGGCTCATAAGAAATAATATGCAGGGCTTCCTTGGTGGCGCAGTGGTTAAGAGTCCGCCTGCTAATGCAAGGGACACGGGTTCAAGCCCTGGTCCGGGAAGATCCCACATGCCGTAGAGCAACAAAGCCCGTGCGCCACAGCTACTGAGCCTGCGCTCTAGAGCCCAGGAGCCACAACTACTGAGCCCGTGTGCCACAACTCCTGAAGCCCGCACGCCTAGAGCCTGTGCTCCGCAACAAGAGAAGCCACCTCAATGAGAAGCCCGTGCACCGCAACGAAGAGTAGCCCCCGCTTGCCACAACTAGAGAAAGCCCATGCACAGCAATGAAGACCCAAAGCAGCCAAAATATAAAAAATATAATAATTTAAAAAAACTTAAAAAATAAACAACCTGGGGGACCTCCCTGGTGGCGCAGTGGATAAGACTCCGCGCTCCCAATGCAGGGGGCCTGGGTTCAATCCCTGGTCAGGGAACTAGATCCTACACGCATGCCGCAACTAAGAGTTCGCATGCCAGAACTAAGGAGCCCGCCTGCTGCAACTAAGACCCAGCACAACCAAATAAATAAGTAAATAACAAAACAAAAAACAAAAAACAAAAACATCAACCTATGTGTCAGCATTTTGGATTTCCTCATGTATTACTGAGGAGAAATGTATTCTGAAGACTCTCAATGGATGGTGCCATATGGCCTAAGAATGTTGGTTTTGTGCATCATGGCCAGTATCCTTTTTTTTTTTTTAAAAAATCTTGGGTGATGTGATAGGAAACAAATTACACATAATTGTTTTAATTTGCATTCCTTTGATTTCTACTAAGGCTAAATTATATATACGTGTTTATGGGTTATGTGAATCTCTTCTTGAACTGTTTGTGCCACTTACTCATTTTTTCTCCCTATTTAGGTCTTGGTGTTTTTCTTATTTAGAAGAGGGCTTTATAAATTATGGATATTATCTCTTCCAATTTTTCCTCTTAGCTTTTAGTTTAGTTTTTCATGGTCTCCTTCCTTACCTTCTTGAGCTTTTCTATCTCATTTTCATCTTTTTTCACTGTCTGCTCCCACATGTGTACTTTATCCTGGTCCTCCTTCAGTTGGTTCTTTTCAAAATCCAATTGGATGCCCAAGCGAGTCTTCTGATTCTCGAACTCCAAACTGTGGGGAGAAAGGAGAACTAGGCCTAGGGCACAGGGACTCAGTTACTGCTGAATTTTAGTCACCGCTCAGCTCATCCACATAAAACTGTCCCCTGAAGTTACAGAACTAAGTTCCTTGGCCTAGCTTTGTAGATATGGCACAAGGCAGAGGAGATTGGGCCAAACTCCATGAATCCTCCTTTAAACACTGGAGCCCCCGTTCCGAGTTCCTAGAAGGAGGCACAAAAAGGTCCACCTGAACCCACCAGCTAAGATAATTCCTATTTATTAAGCTTCTATGTAATTTACATACATTACCTCTAATCCTCTAATGAACAGCTCCACAAGAAGGCATTATTATGCTAATTTTACAAATGAGGAAACTTGGGCCAAGAGGTAAAAGACCTTGCCCAAGGTCACAGAGCTGGCAAAGTGAGATTAGATCCCAGGTGTAAACACCAAAACCTGGGTTTCTTCTCCTACGGCATCCTTGCAATATAATGTGGTGGGATAAGGGGACTGGTATCCCAACTCTGTCATTTACTATGAATCTCAGACAACTTAGTCATACTCTCCATGCCTGTTTTCTCACCTGAAAAATGGAAATAATAATAGTACTTACCTCAGAGTTATTGGGAGTTAATATGTATAAAGTCCTTAGAACCATGCCTGGTACACAGTAAGTACTCAACAAATTTTAGTTATCATCACCATCTCCAGGTATACTGGCTGTATTCAGTTCATATTCAGTTCATGGGCTTTGACTCTTTCCAACTACCCCCTAACCCCCGCATACACCTCTGCCCCAACATTCCAGAATCTCTAAAGGGGCAGAGCTTGGGTAGTAAAAAAAAAAAAAAAAAAAAAAAAAAAAAAAAATGGAGAAAATAGATTCCTGCTAGTTCCCTCCTCCCTATCTCTATAGAAACTCAAGAGTATGTAACCAGCATATGCAGATACTAGCAGGACAGGCAGGTCTAACTTCCAACTGTCCCTCCACCCCCCAATATGGTGTGACAGATGCTGCCAGATGTCATGCTAGCAGCTTAAACCTATTAGTCACTATAATCCAAATGGAATGTAATTAACTCTATAATTTTGAGCTATGCAATTTTAAGTTCAATCTCCTAAGCATGACTCACAAAGCCTTCTGTGATCTGGCCCCTGCTGACCTCTCCACACCTCCGCCTTCCTCCTGACCCCATTTTTCTGCTCCAGACATTCAATACTTAGTTTGCAGAACAAGGTATGCTCTCTCACACCTCTGAGCATGCTGTTCTCACTGCTTGGAACTCCCTTCTTCTGTCTACTGCTTGGTTGGCTAAATCCTACTCACTCTACAGGTCTCCAGTTCATCACTCCTTGGTCTGCAAAACCTTTCCTGACGATTGTGAGCAGGTTCTTAGTTTCTACTACACTTTGTTGGGTTCCTCCCTTTTTGGTGTAATCATACCCCATAGTCCATAAAACACTTATGATTGCTGTCTGTACAAGACCTTTCCCTTGTCTCCTTTGGTTCAATCTGATTTCTACTCCTATTATCTTCCCTACAGTGAGCATGTACACCCAAGTGACATACATACATACATACACACACATACATACGTACGTATATAACCTTAAAAATGCATATCCTTGTAAAATGTTGTTTTGTTTTTAAATTTATACAAATGTACAGTGTTATAAATTTATCCTGTTACTGCCTGTAAATCTAGTTCTTGTCTGAACTGCTACACAGTATTCCATAGTCTGTATAGTCATCACATTTAACTTATACTTCTCTGCAGTGATGGCCATCTACATTGCCACCAATGTCCCACTATTACAAATTATGCCAAGATGAACAACTTTGAATGTGTCTCTTTGTCACCCTGTGGCCAAGACTCTCTCTGGGATGTACTCAGGAGTGGCTTTGCTAAGTCATTGGGCTCGTGTAGACTTATTTTCACCAAATACTGCTAGATTGTTTTAATTCGCATTTCCTCTAATTAGGAATGAGATGGAACATCAATTCACAGTTATTAGCCATTCGAGCTTCTCTTTCCATGAAATGCTAACTACATCCTCTCTCCATTATTCTACTGGGTCTCTAGGTTTTTATTTTTCCTTTTGTTGATTTGCAGCTCCTTGAACATTTTCCTCTGTCTTTTCTATCTACCTCAAGTACAGCATCATTCTGAAACTGCTGATCTACTTGTTCGTCTCCCTCATTACTCCATAACTCCCTGAGGACAGGGACAGTCTCTGATTCAATTCTATATCCCTTGAGCCTGACTTGGGGGTAGGAGAGCAATGAACAGTTACTGTATGGGTGATGGGCTAGACGAACTGCTGACTGAAGCCCTGGGTCCAGGGGGTGACCTCCTTCAGAGAGACTGTGTCGTGTTCATCTATCTTACCCTCATCTCCCCACCCTCTCCAATACCTAGCACAGGACAACTTGGCACAAGTAGGTATTCACACAAGGTTTGTTGAACAAATGAATAAACTAAAGTGGGAAAGAAAGGAGAAACTTGCTTTGTTCTTACTATTCTTCCAACCTAGAACTTTGGTCCTCCTCTCCCACATCACCCATCAGGACAATGACAATAATAAAAGCTAATATCTATTGGGAGTTCCCTGGTGGTCTAGTGGTTAGGATTCGGTGCTTTCACTGCCATGGCCCAAGTTTAATCCCTGGTTGGGAAACTGAGATCCTGCAAGCCACATGGCGCGACCAAAAAAAAAAAAACTAATATCTATTGCTCTTAGTAGGTGCAAAGTATCATGCTAAATACTTTATAAGGATTAAGCCCAACCTCTGATCCACCCCAACAATTCTATGAGATAGGTATCACAATTATCCCACTTGATGCATAAGGAAACTGGGGCTTAGAGAGGTCAAGTCACTGCCCAAGATAAATGAACCATGGAGCTGGGATTTTAACCCAGGTAAACCACGTTTAAAGGTGGTACTCTTAATCCCTATACTGTGCCACACGCTTCCCTGATGTCCCTGTTCTTTAAGGCTGACCTACCATAAATGCCCATCGTTGTAAAAGCTGCTCCCTGCCTTATGATGGCATTTGACTTCCCAGATGTCAGGCTAGGGGCTCAAGGGCACCCCAGTCTCCCCTTCTAACCACACTTCCACCTACCGCTTCTTGGCGATTTCATTCTGCCGCTTCACCTTCTCTTCCTCAAATTCCCGGATGTTGCGCACACCAATCTCCCGACAAAACTCTTCAAATACCTCATCCTCTACCTGAGGGGAGAAGCAAGGGAGAGAAAAGGCCCTCTGGGTCAGAGTGCTGCTTCCAGCCTCAGTCCTGCCCTGATGCACATGCTGGCATGGCTCATCCTCTACCAACCTGGTTCATTTTCTCCTTCAAGTCTTTCATTTCCCTCTCTCGACTCTGGATGATCCTCTTGATATCATTGATTCGAGGCCCAAAGTTGGCTAGCTCACTCTCCAGCTTGGACTTTTCCTGAAGGAAACAGGGTTGAGAGGACAAAAGAGACCAGGATCCTTGGAGAAAAAGAGCCACCCTGAGTATACTGGCCCCATGGACAAAAAGGGCTAACTCGCCACATGCTGAGAGAACCTGACTTAGCACTGCTGTCAAGGCTGCATCATCTCTCACTTGGACCATCACATGGCTTCCTCCCTGGCCTCTAGTCAGCCAGCTTCAATCCAAAAGGCTGGGCACACAGTAAACATCATTACTTACAGGTCCACACTCCCTCATCAATAACCCCTGGGGCCAGATATGTTTTGGAATTCAGACTTTTTGATTTTAGAAAAATGATACATATACTACATATTACATAACACCTCCAGGGTGAGCTGGGGAACCACCCATAATCAAACACATTAGTATATCTATAAAAGTACCCCCACCCACAGGGACTGAAATATCTGTAGCTCACTTTGAAAACTTTCAGAAGAAACTCAAATATTTGTTGAATGAATTAGTTATGTTAATAGCACCTAACATTTACTGAACATTCACTGGCTATGAGGAATCAGTCTAAATACTTCACATATATTAACTCATTCAATCTTTGTAAGGACCCTATAATTCTAACTCCCACTTTACAGATTAAGATGAAAAAATTGACACTGAGAGGTTTATTTTGTTTGTTTTTTGTTTTTTTTCCTGTTTTGTTTTGTTTTTTGAGTACCTGCAATACATATGTTTGACAAAGATATTGTTTCTGGAATATATTTTTCAAAAAACTTACAAACCAATACAAAAATGAGCAAAAGATTTGAACAGATACAACACAGAGGTTTAGTAACTTGCCTAATGTCATACAGAGCCAAGATCTGAACCCCTGCTTGTCTGACTTTATGCTATGTCTGGTTCCCCAAAGGAAGTGGGACAAGTTCCCCACCCCCAGAAAAACCTAGGCCAGGAATGTGAGGATGGCCTTTGGCAAACAGGGCTGAAGGCCAGGCCCCACCTGCAGGTTCAGGGCCAGATGCCGTGTCTTGGTCTGTTCTAGGTCACTCTGTGAGTACTTGAGCCGCATCTGCAGTCCGTGGGCCTGAGACTGCACCTGACGTAGTTCTGCCTCTTTCCGCTTTGCCTTCATCTGCTCCTAAAGTGGACAAGAGAGAGGGGCTAGGTGGTAAGAAGGTGGCCAGCTGGCCTGGGCTTCGGACCCCCATTCCTAGGGACAGCCCTGCCTATGGCTTACCTTCAGCTCTTCTGTCAACCGCTCTTTCTTCTCTTTCAACTTGTCTACTGCTTTCTCATCCCAGCGCCGGGCCTTGGCCTTCAGATCACTAGCCCCGCCAGAGATCACCCCTGACTTCTGGAACAGGGTCCCATCCAGTGCCACTGTCTACATACAGCAGGGAGTAGAGAGGAGAGGGGAGAAGCTAAACAGAGGAATCGCCAATACTAAGCTTGTCCAGCTCCAATTTGGGCAAGGGAATCCATACCTTGTGGCGCTGATGGCCTCCAAAGGCAATGCGGCGGGCATCCTCCACATTGTCACAGACAAGGGCATTGCCACAGGCGTACTGCAGGGCTTTTTTGATGTGAGGTGGCTCATAGCGAATAACATCAATCACCAGCTTGGCCCCCTTCAGCTCCCGGAGTTTCTCATCTGTAGGTTTCACCTGTGAGAAGAAGCTCAGTTAAGTGGCAGAACACGGAGGGCTAGGAAGAGCAGCCCTCTCACACTGCCCTGACCCCATCACCACCAGCTTCACCTCCAGGTAATCAAGAGGCAAGAAGGTCTCAGGCTCCCCACGCTGCTCCTTGATATACTGAATACAGTCCCGGCCTGTCTTCTCTGAGTCCACAATAATGGCATCCATGTTCTTACCCAAAACCTTGGTTACTGCAATCTGATACTTCTTTTGTGTGGGCTGGCAGAGGTCAATGAGGCGGCCGTACTAGGAAAAGTCAGAAGAGAAGAGTGAAGCATGAGGCTTTTGGGAGCTGGCCTGGGAACCCCAATTCCCAGCCTGGAAGGGGGTGGGAGCAGGTCAGAATTTCTATGAGGAACACAGCCCCCACACTATGGAAGAAAAACCTACTCTGGCCCCAAAGCAACAACAACTTCAGGCAGTCATGTCTGAATCCAAAAATCATCTTTCTAAACCTCACTTTTACCATTTCACAGACCACTGCCACCCCAGGCATTATGCCAGAGACCCTATATGCATTATATCAAATTCTCACAAACACCCAGCAAAGTAAATCTCTTTGTTCAGTTCACTTCCCCCATGCCCCCCAAATCAACCATGGTTCCCTAAGAACTATCAGATAAAGGGTAAGATCTTTAAGGGCAGTGACTGAGCTTAACTCCTTCTTATCAACTCCCCAGCAGTGTCTATAGGAAAGATCAGGAAATAGTTGTGGAACCCAATTAAGTTGAACCCAGGGATGGAATTACAGCCATAGAGGAGTAATATTCAGGGAATCTGGGGACTCAGGATTTGGTTTAAGAGGCCAAGAGATCTGATAAAGCCTAGTGAATGAGCTGGTTGTTACATGCCAAAGAAGCTCATACTGAAGCCTGCACAGAGCTACTTCCTGGGAGCTAATTCCTGCCCTGTGGCCCCTTCCCTTCCCAAAGCCCTCTCCAGTTTCCCCACCTCCCACAGAGGAGTGGACACAAGCAAGACAAAACTTTCAGAAAGATACAACTGGTGTGATGAAAAGAACACGAGGTTAAGAATCAGAACAAGTTGGGTCTGAACTGCAGTTTTTTTTCTTTTTTTAAATTTTATTTATTTATTTATTTTGGCTGTGTTGGGTTTTCGTTGCTGCACGCGGGCTTTCTCTAGCTGCGGTGAGTGGGGGCTACTCTTCGTTGCGGCGCGTGGGCTTCTCACTGCGGTGGCTTCTTTTGTTGCGGAGCACGGGCTCTAAGCACGCGGGCTTCAGGAGTTGTGGCGCGCGGGCTCTAGAGCGCAGGCTCAGTAGTTGTGGCACACGGGCTTAGTTGCTCTGAGGCATGTGGGATCTTCCCGGACCAGGGATCGAACCTGTGTCCCCTGCACTGGCAGGCGGATTCTTAACCACTGCCCCACCGGGAAGTCCCTGAATTGCAGTTCTTATACTTATAAGCTACGCTGTTTTGAGCAAGTCATTTAACCTCTCTGACCCTCAGTTTCCCTAGCTGTAAAAATGGGATTAGCAATCCTGTCCTCACAGGGCGGCTGTGAAAATTATCTGACAGTGAGTGTGAAAGTAAGTGCTCAGGAAATGAGTTCCCTCTCCACTCTTACCACAGAGCCAGGGTACAGGCGCTTGATGCTTTCCATAATTTCTGCCTTTCGCTGTTGGCGGCTGCTCTCCTGGCGGTCAATGCGTGCATCCCCCAGCTGCTCCATCACCTGGTTCAGCTCCTTATTGATCTCATCAATTCGCCGCTTGGCCATCTCCACCTCCTCTGTCAGCTCCCCCTCTAGCTTCTTCTGCTCCTCGAGGGACTGCCTACAAAGTAAGGAAACACAAGGGTTACCCTGGCTGGCCAGAAAATATTCCTGGCCGAGAGGGACTCTGTGGGTCCTGCCTGGAGAGGGGCAGGACAGGAAGGGTTCACAAGAACAGGCCTGGAAGTAAGAGGGAAGGTTACAAGGCCACATACTTGCTAGTTGTGATGTATTCCTCCAGTTTCTCAATCCGCTTCTGATTCTCTTCAATCTCCCTCAGCTTTTGCTTGATCTTGGCCTGGGAGAAAGACAAATACACTACATCACCATAGGCTGAGTAAGTTAACTCCAAGACCATGGGGCCCTGGCTCACCCTCCCCATGTGCCTGCTCATCCAAGAGCCCAACAGTCACAGACAATGGGTCACTAGTGCAGGAGGCCCATTAAAAAGCAGACACACAGGGACTTCCCTGGTGGTGCAGTGGATAGGAATCCGCCTGCCAATGCAGGGGACATGGGTTCGATCCCTGGTCCGGGAAGATCCCACATGCTGCAGAGCAACTAAGCCCGCGAGCCACAACTACTGAAGCCCGAGCACCCTAGTGCTCGTGCTCCGCAACAAGAGAAGCCATCGCAAGGAGAAGCCGGCACACCGAACAAAGAGTAGCTCCCGCTCGCCACAAAAAGAGAAAGCCCGCGCGCAGCAACGAAGACCCATCGCAGCCAAAAATAAATCAAATTAAATCTTAAAAAAAAAAAGCAGACATACAGATGGTGTTCAATGTGGCTCTGCTAACTGATGGGGTCACCCTGGGCCCTATGAAACCCTCTCATAGGTGTTCTACCCAGCCTGGGCTAACTTCCTCACCAATCAAGAGAGGCTCGAACCAAAACAAAGTAAAGCTTTCTGGGCCCTTCTGCACCTCTGTTTTCTCATCTGTAAAATGCAGGTAACCTCCACTTCATATGATATCCATTAAGTGCTTAACATACTTAGCTGTTAATACTAATGCCTAACGCCGTCTTTTAAATATTTAAAAGTACTTAGCATAATGTCTGGAACATTGTAGGCTCTTGGGGTACTATAATAACTTTCTATCATTCTTATTATTTTATTATTATTGTTATTAGGAAAACAGTAAGTGAAGTATACTTCAAAGTGTGGGCTTTAGGGACTTCCCTGAAGGTCCAGTGGTTAGGACTCTGTGCTTCCACTGCAGGAGGCGCAGGTTCGATCCCTGGTCGGAGAACTAGGATCCCACATGCCGCAAGGTGCGGCCAAAAAAAAAAAAAAAGTGTGGGCTAGACTGCCCAGGTTCACATCCCAGTTCTGCCACTTAATAACCTTAGGCAAATTACTTCACCTCTGTGCTGTACTTTCCTCATTTGGAAAATGAGGAATTAAATGACTGCATACATGTAAAAAACAGTGTCTAGCACACAGTAAGTGCTTGCTAGATGTTAGCTATTGTCATTACTGTTAAGACTATCATTACTTCCTTTTCTCTGGACCATCATTCCTAATCTTGTACGGCATGCCCACCTCTGTCTCTACTTTCTTCCGCTCTTCCAGATCCAGCCGGTCCTGGTCGGCCTTCTGGTCTCGATTGAACTTCTCCAGCTCCTGGGCCAGGGTAGCTGCTCTCTTGCTGGCTTCTTCTTTCAACCGGTGATATTTCTTCACCTGTGTCAGGGACAGGGAAGGAGGACAGGGATGACCAAGTCAGTCCATGTCAGCCCAGCGATCTCTCTACTCCCCACCCCCCCAAGAGCTTACCTGATTCTCCTCCAGGGTCAAATCTCTGCCCTGACTCTGACTCTCCTCTTCCATCCGTTCCTCAAACTCCTGCCGGGCTTTCTCCACTGACAGCATCTCCTTTTCCAGCTCATCCATGTCACCTTTACGCTTCTTGTAATGCTTCTGAGCATTCTGTAGGGACTTCTTGGCTGCTTCCAGCTTCTTGATTTTGTGGGAGGTATTCTCCTTGGCTTTGATGTACTGAGGCCGCTTCTGGTTCAGCTCTGAGTCCTTCTCCCTTTTGCCAGAGGGGAGGGGGGAAACCAGTTAGCACCGTGGGAGAAGGGAGGGTTCCAAGGCTTTTTAATCCAAAGGGGGCCTAAACTCCAAGCCTCAGGAAAGTGCCTAAAAGACAAGGGCCTGATGTCCCACAGATCCTCAAAAAAAGGGGCTATTCCCTAGAAATGATGGCTTCGGCCTGGCATTCCAGCCACTCTATAAGGTAAAGCTACCACCCCTGCCTCAACCCTAGCCAGGCCAGGCCCCTCAGTAACAACTCCCAAGAGTAACCTGTGTTCATGTAATCTGACTTAACCTTTTCAAATTTCTGTCCTTTAAACTTCAAGCTCCAGTTTTCCTCTTCTAGGAAGAAACTACCAGCCACGAGTGGCTTCCCATCACTTCCTCTCACTTGGCAAAGCCACCACCCCTTTCAAGTTCTCCTCTTCTGAGTACCTATCTACCCGGAGTCTGAGTACTTAAATACTCTATTTGTCTAAAATGCAAGTCAACAAATGTGCCTGATTCTAGCCAAAGCAAGTCAAGGGGAAGATAGAGAAACTAGTATAGGCACTGGGCTCTGGGCTCAGAGGAGCCCTAGGAAACAGCACAGCCTCTTGGCTTTCCACAAGTCACATGCCCAGGTCTGCCACTTACTTGATCTCCTTCTCAATCTGCTGCTGCTCCCGCATCATTTTGCCCAGCTCCTTCTTCTTCTCCTTCAGCTCATCCTCTACCTTGTCCATCCGCTTCTTGTCCTTCTCGATCTCCTTGTTCTTAGAGGCCAGTTCTTTGTTGAGCTTCTCGATTTCCACTTCATTATGATAAAGTTTGAAAAGTTGCAACTGTACCTGAGCTCGCACCACCTCATCCTTCAGGCGCTGGTAGCGGTCAGCCTGTGCAAATAGGGGTGTGGAGGCAGGGGTGCATCAGTAAGGCACTGGCTTCAATCTGGCCTCTCAGAGCCCAGAGGCAACCTGGCCACCTACCTCTTCTTTTTCTTGTTTGGCCTCCTTGCGTTCAGCTGCGATGTTTTTTTTGCGATGGTAATTAAACTGCGTGTCCTCTTCAGCTTTCACCATTTCCTTTTTTCGCTTGTCATATTCCTGGGCCAGCTCCCCAGAGCGACTGATCTCTTCAAAAAGAGCTGTCCTCTCTTTGGGGTTCTTCATGGCAATAGATTCCACAGCGCCCTAGTAAAGGTCAAAACACTCTCCCCACTTAGACCCTAGCCAGTCCAGTTCCCGCTACCCACTCCCACTCAATCATTCAGAAAAAGTTCACTGATCCCTTCCCCACACTGGGTGGCACATTTCACCACTGAGCTTTGAGGACACATTCCCTGCCTTTTGAGGTACATGGGGAACAGAAGAGATAGAAGCAGAGACAACACCGTGTGTTACATGCAATGACAGCAGTAGCACAGAAAAAGAACTAAATGAAGCTTGAGGGTAGGAGACTGGTAGGGGTACCTATGTAGGAAGGTTTCCCAAAGGTGACATCTAAGCTGAGTTTGGAAGATGGGCAAGAAACTAATCAAGAAAGTAAGAGAGACAAGGTTATTCCACGTAGAGGAAAATTAATATTGCAAAGGCCTGCAGGCCAAAGAAAGCAGGTGAATTTGGGGAACTGTAAAAGGCTTAATTAGGCTGGAGGGCAGGGCTAGAAGGGAAGAGTAATGGCATATGAGGCTAGTGAGGTGAGCAAGAACCAAAGGGTGGTGTTTCATGAATGATAGGAGCTGGATTTCATGCTAAGGCAACGGTTCTCAAACTTTAGTGTGCATCATAATAACCTGGAGAGCCTGGGAAAACACAAATTGCTGGGCCCCACCCCGTACTCTCTGCCCCTATAGGTCTGGGGTAGGGCCTGAGACTGTGCATTTCTAACATGTCCCCAGTTGATGCCGATCTGGAGACTACAATTTGAGAACTGCCATCAGAGGGCAATGAGAAATCACTGAAATGTTTTAAGGAGAGGAGGGAAAGAAACATATTTGTGCTCCCATAAGATGATCCTGGCCTAGGGGATGAACAGGAAGGGGCCAGACTGGAGCTGGGAAGCCCAGTGAGGAAGCCGTTACATTAGTTCAGGGGAGAGATGATGAAGCCAGAGATGCAGCAGGTCCAGTGGGGATAGGACAAAAAGCAGGTAGCCAAAAAAATTGTTAAAAATGCCCACCTGGAAGACGAGGAAGTTACGAGCTTTGATAAGAATGCCCAACTTCTCTAATTCCTCACTGTACTCATGTAGCTGGACCACTTTGTTGTTGATCTTGTACTCAGAGGAACCCCCTACAAGACAATGCATGAGTCAGCCGAAGGTTAGGCCTCCCTCCTACCCCAACAAACTAGTCTAGCCACCCCCCGATGCTCGTGGACCCAAGGAGAACCTCTGGCCAGCCTCACCCACCAACAATGACACGGGCAAAGGTGCGGTCCTCAGCACCCTCCTCAGAGTAGACCATGCTGACAAAGGCCCGGTTGGCAGCTGGCTTGCCCACAGGAGCTCCATGGATCAGGTCCCTCAGGGTCTTTACCCGCAGGTTGCTGGTTTTCTCACCCAACACAAAGCTGATGGCATCCATGAGATTTGACTTACCTAAGGGAGGACAGGACAAAGTAGAGGAGGGGAGGTCAGGAAGAAGGGGAGAGGAAAAGGAATAAAGGAGACATTGACAAGAACATAAATGTTCCCTAATCACTCAGTGCACAGACTAACAGGAGGACAAAATACTGCTTTGCCCCTGTAAAGGTTGGGCCTGACCAAAGCCCTGGATCAAAGGCTTAGAAAAACAGCTCCTCTGCAGTTACCACTTACAGCAGCCAAAAACTAGAACCCCATCTAAGGAAATGGTATATTCACAGAATAAATCGTTCTACAACATTTTTTTTTTTTTGGCCATGCCGCGCAGCATGTGGGATCTTAGTTCCCCAACCAGGGATCGAACCCAGGCCCCCTGCATTGGAAGTGTGGAGTATTAGCCAGGGAAGTCCCTCTACAACCTTTGATGACATGGGAAAATACCCACAATAGGAGAAACAAGCATGATACAAAACTCAACATAGTTTAATCTCAACCAAGTTTAAAAAAAACACACACACAAAACAAAAAAACACACAGGGGCTGAGGGAAAGGGGAAAATGCAGAGCTGTTATTTGATGAGTACAGTCTCAGTTTTGCAAGATGAAAAAGTTCAGAAGATTGATTGCACAGAAATGTGACTATATTTAACACTACTGAACTGTACACTCAAAAATGGTTAAAATGGTAAATTTTAAGTTATGTGTATTTTAACATAATTTTTTTAAAAAAGGCATATTCCTATAGTGATACAACATGAAGCACACAGCATCACCTATGAAGTATCTTACCAAAAATATTTGACCTGAATCTAAACAAACCTTTAGACCTACCTTCCAGTTTATAGGAAATACAGCAGTTAGAGAAACATGGTAAATGACACCATGAAAAACCTTAAGACAAACACAGAATGTGGGATATTCTACAAGACAACTGGTCTGGTCTTTTCAAAAAGTCAATGTCTTTTGGGGAGAACCATTCCAGGATACAGAGATTACTGAGACATAAGCAAAGGCAGCACACAAACTTTGATTGGATTCTGGTTCCAAAAAAATCCCAAAAAGACATTTTGGGGAGCAATTTGGGAAGCTTGAATATAAACTGGATAACTGATGACATGAGGAAATTAATTCTCTCAGGTGTGATAATGGTATACTGGTAAACAGGAGAATGGTGATCTTAGTAGATGAATGCTGAATCCTTTAGGGGTGAAACGTCATTATGTCTGCAATTTACTTTCAAATGATTAAGTAAAACACAGGTGTAAGTTTGAAAAGTTTCATAATCAAAACTTGGGGGGACTTTCCTGGTGATCCAGTGGTTAAGAATCCGTCTTGCAATGCAGGGGACGCCAGTTCGATCCCTGGTAGGGGAACTAAGATCCCACATGCCGCGGGGCAACTAAGCCCACATGCCACAACTAGAGAGCCCACGCACTGCAACTAATGAGCCCACGTGCCACAACTAGAGAGAAGCCCACACACCGCAACGAAGAGCCTGCACACTGCAACGAAAGATCCTGCATGCCACAACTAAGACCCAATGCAGCCAAAAAATAAATTAAAAAAAAAAAAAAAAAAAACTTGGGCAGAGGGAAAGGCATAAAAATATAAACAGTATAACAGTGGTCATTTCTGGGAAAGAAAATAGGTAACAAGTCAGGGAAGGGAGAGAATCTTCTTTTTTACTGTATATCCTTTGGGATTTTCTGAATTTTATACCATGTGCATGTATTCACTATTCAAATAAATAAATAAGGCTTTTAACATTAAGAGTGATTATCTTTTCAGTAGTGGAGTCACAGTTTTTACTTTCTCTATTTTAGACTCAGAAAAAAATATATTTAAAAAAATTTAGACTGGGGTTGGGGGTAGGGAATAGTTTAATCTCTATAAATTCTATCTCAAGATTCTCCCCAACATGCTATCTGACCTTGAACTGAGGACCTGATTTCTAAAACCCTTCTACCCAGCTATAAAAATGGCAGCCCAGGTCCTTCCACAGAGGCAGTACAAGACAGTGATTAAGAGCTTGGGTTCTAGTCCAACAGACCAGGTTCTAATCTTAGTTTCACCACTTTTAGCAGACCTTCCTTTCCCTCACCTGCAAAATCTGAAAAACCATGACTCATGGGTAAAGCATCTAAAACAACGGTTGGCACATAGTTCTCTGTGGGAGTGGCGGGAGCACAGGTATGACAGGCACAGGTTCTGATCCTGGCTCTGAGAATCAAGTGTGCAAGTGATCACAACTCTTTGTGCCTGGATCTTCTCATCGATAAAACACAGATAATGGTATCTCCCTCCTAGGATCATTGTGAGAATTTAAATGTAAAGTTTCCTAATAAATAAAGTACTTGCCACACAGTGAATGCTCAATAAATGGCAATCCTATCCTAACCAGGTCTGGACTCTTAGCTTAGTCTCCCTTATCACAGCAGGACTAGCACATCATGCAGACCAGGAGTCAGCCTTTTAGGCACCCATTTCCAACTTTTGGGCTTCTCCCATGCTCTCCAAGGATGGCAAGAACATCTCACAACCAAAGGCCTCCCTACTCTCAATCATTCAATATTGTAAACATTTTTATAACATGCACTATGACCTGAACAATGATATAATGTTTCAAGGAATGTCTTCTTTGGGGCACTCCATAGACCAGTGATGAAGATACAAAACAGAATAAACGTCAACATGTAGAAAGTGTCTACTGTGTGGCAGAGAGGAATTCACTGAGGGGAATCAAAGAATGCCTTGTGGAGCTGGGCACTGAAGAATGGGGTCGGATGTAAGCCTGACATCTACTCGAAGAATGAGGAAGAAGGCGGTCTCTTCCCCCTCCCCAACTTTCCTTTGATTATAAAAATGTAGCTCAACTTAATCCTTGGAGCAGAGCTCCCTCGCTTTCCCACTTGTATCCCTCACAAGCATCCTATAAATCTACTTCTTGCCTGTCAAAAAAAAAAAAAAAAAAAAAATGAACGGGGTAAGGGAGGGCCAGTCAGACCAAGGGCCTTTTCGGAATACCTGGGTATACAAATTTACCCATGTTGGGGAGACTGAATGCCAAGAGGTGCATCTCAGATCTTTCCACAGGGGCCACCACACCAAAATCCTAAGAAACTGCAGTGGAACCCCAAGCATTAGCCATCTAGGCCAGTAGTTCTCAAATGAGGTGGGGGAGGGTGGAGTGATTTTGCCCCTCCCCCCTGGGGACATCTGGTAATGTCTGTAGACATTTTTGATTGTCACACCTGGAGGGGGTGGGGGGGTTGCTACTGTCACCTAGTGGGTAAAAGCCAAGGATGCCACTAAACATCCTACAATCCTAAAAGCCAAGGATGCCACTAAACATCCTACATCTTACAATGCCACTAAACATCCTAATGGGTAAAAGCCAAGGATGCCACTAAACATCCTACAAGGACGGACCCCACAGCAAAGCATTATCTCACTGTAAATGTCAATAGTGCTGCTGTTGAGAAACCCTGCTTAATAGAGAGCCATATCTAGGCAAGACTCCAGGGAAGGTCATCAGTTACAGCTACTTCAGCAAGGGCAGTCCCTCAGGCTAGAAAGTGATTCAGCTAGAACACCTCTGAGGTGAAGGAACACAGCAGGATTCCAAACAGATCTCTAATGTCCGTAGATAGGAGGACTCCAGGGTGTATAATTTAGAGATGGGGAATTTAGATATGAAATAGAGGCCTTATCTGACTACCCTTTCTTTCTTCCTTTCCTTCCTTTTTCTTTCTTTTTATTTTTTCTCCCAGTTTTAACAAGATATAACTGACATACAACACTGTATTACTTTCAGGTGTACAACATGATTCTGTATTTGTATATATTGCAAAATGGTTGCCACAATAAGTTTAGTTAACATCCATCACCTCACAGTTAATTTTTTTCTTGTGACTTTTTTAAGATCTACTTTAAAATATACAAAATATACAATACAGTACTGTTAACTAATGACCATTCTTCCTAAAAAGCCATCCAAGTCACTCTATCACATCACTGTATCACATCAATCCTGCACAGCACTTATCACAGCCGAAAAATAACTTATTTCCTCCTTTATTATCGTCTTTCCCCTCTGGAATGTAAGTTCTCCGAAAGCATGGCTTATTCTGTTCTCCGCTGTTTCCACAGCACCTTGACTGAATAACTCCTTATAAAGCAGTAAGCATTCAATAAATTTGACGAGCGAATGAGTTCTGACTTTTGACGGTTTCAGTGGTAGGAAAGGCATGCCTCGAATTCGAGGCATCCCCACCTCTCAGTTGAGGCCAGGGAGTCGAGACCCCAAGCACTCCGGAGACGCGAGCTCGGAGTCCGAAATTCAAAAGTGCCGCCTCCAGAGAAGAGTTTTTAAAAGAAGAAGAAAAAAAAAAAGGAATTGGAGTGTACCAACGCGAGGCGGGAGGGGGCGCTGGGATGAAGCAGAAGTATACCGTTTGGCCCGGAGGCTACGGGAGGGCCACGAGCGGTCCCACATCTGCCTGGGGGTTCAAACAATGCGTGGAGGCCGGATGCAGCTGCTCCGGGGAGGAACTGCGCGGCCAGCTACTGGCAGCCGGCTCCGGACGCGCCACTTTTGGCTGCAGAGGGCAGTGGGCGGGGTAACGTACACTTCGGCCCGTACCACTCGGGCCGGGAAGGGGGTCGCGCAAAGAGCGGGCAACTGACACCTGGGGAAAAGGTTCGCGTCAGAGCACCCGAGCGGGAAAAGCGGGTCCAGGTCGAACCCCTCAGGAGGGCAAGGAACCTGTTAGGGTTCGCGACATTTCAGGCTGCACAGGCTGGGTTGTACTACTGTGCTGCCGGATGGGGGGGTCCAGGCTGGGACGTTAAGCAGGGCCGCAGCCGGGTTTATCTCACCAGAGCCATTGGGTCCAATGATGGCGGTGAACCTCTGAAATGGTCCGATAATCTGCCGACCCTTGTACGACTTAAAGTTCTCGATCTCAATCAGCTTCAGGAAACCCATGACCGTGGCGGCGCCGGCGGCTGTAAGAAAGGCCGCGCCGTACGCCCGCGAACTGTGATAGCCCGCGCGGGAAACACCGCAGTGCAGGCCGGGCGGACGGCAAACCTCGCGAGAATAAGTCCAGGCCTAACGGCATTTTCGGCTTCCGGCGCGGGCGGGGCCTTCGGGCTGACGTGGAGGTTTTCTTGATCCGTTGCCAGGGCGCGAGGTTACGACAGTCATTTGGGCCCCTCCCCTCTTTCTTGTCGCACGGCAACGCAAACCGCCTCTTCACCCAACATAGTCTTGGAGGAGGCAGGCGGGGCCGGGAGGAGTCTGCAGCTGTTGGGATGGGGGAACCTGTCTGAAGGAGCCGATCCTTGCGGAGACAAGCCAGGAGTCACAGCAGGATTATGCCCTCCAGGGCAAGAGGAAGGTGGGAGCTCGGCTGCGGCTTTTGCCTGGCCGACGGGAAGGCTCAAACAAGAACGGGGTCGGGAATTGGAAGGACCCCAGGGAGCGGAGGGCTGTACAAGAAGGAGGGGCCAGCGGGAGGATTCCGTGTTAGAGTTCAGATCTTGCTGAGGGTGGAGTAGGGTTGGAAGTGGAGTGGGGTGGGGTTATAGGTGGGATGGGGTGGGGTTATAGGTGGGATGGGGTGGGGTTATAGGTGGGATGGGGTGGGGTTATAGGTGGGATGGGGTGGGATGGGGTGTGAAGGGGGATGGGGCGTGGATGGAGATGAGGGTACTCTGGAGCGACTGGGATACGGGCTGGGGAAAACTATGGCCAGAGGTACTGTCCCTATCCCCCGCCTCCCTCCTGTTTCTCCAAGCAGAGTTCAGAGACTGCCGCTATAGCTGCTATAGTCTTGGACCTGATCCTAGACCCAACCTGGGAGCTTCAAAATTGGGACTCCTTGCTGAGAAAGGTATTTTGTGTGAACCCCTGGGAGTCAGGGTCCCTAAGCCAGTGCTCTCCACCTCTGTCCTTCTTCCCTTCTCCCCCCTTCATCTCTCTCTCTCCGTGCCTCACCCCCATCCCATTCCCTCCTCTCCATCCCCCTCTGCCGTCCCTTGCTTCCTCCCTTCCTCTTCTTTCTCTGCCCTCCACCCCTATCAACCGCCCTGTTGCCCTCTTTCCTCTTTTCTCCCTCTGCCCCTGACTCTGCCCTTTCTGTCCCCTTCCCCTCTATTTCCCATCTTTCTGTCCCTCTCCTCCATCCCCTCATCCCCCATCACCTTATACCTGCTTTTTACTAAGCCATGGCCTTAGCAGTCCAAGAGGCTGTCTGTGGAATCTTTCCCTTCAGTGTGACCTTATATTGTGGTGACAGATGGAATGAGTAGGCTGGCGTTGGTGCTTAGACTTAGACATGAAAAGGGTCTGGTGGCTGCCACAGCCATTCCTGTAACTACTTTTTAAATGATGTCTGGAGGCTGGGAAGAGTCTTAAAGTCTTAGGACAAGTCCAGGAAAGTGAGAAAGCTTGGTTGATGCAATCTAGTAAATGAAGTTCAGTTGGGAGAAACAGTCATGATCAGGCTGAGGGGATAAAATGACCAAAGGACAGCAATCTCATATAATTGACAGGAACTACTGTTCCATTTAAGATGAAATGGAGCTTGGGGGGGAAAAATCAAATTGGATCCCTACTTCTCACACCATATACAAAATGCAATTCCCAAATAGATTAAAAACTTAAATGAGAAAAGCAAAACTTTAGAAATTTTAGAAGAATATATAGGAGAGTATCTTTATGACCTCAGGGGATTTCTTAAATAATAAAAACTTTTGAGCTTAAAGGAAAAGATTGGTAAATTTGACTACATTCAAATTCCTCCAAATTACAACATAAAGTGAAAAGATGGTAAGTGCACACAGAAAGCTTCTAAAGTATTGATACTGTTCTATTTTCTGGGTTCTGTGGAGGGTTCACAGGTGTTCATTTTGTTGTTATACTTCATAACTTACATGTGTTAACCATATTCTTTTGTGTGTATCAACTGTTACCATAAAATTATTATAAAATAATAATAAAGTGAAAAGACAAGCCACAAATTGGAGATGTTTGCCACAGGTAAACTAAGAAATGATTAGTGTGTAGAATACATAAGGAACTCCTAAAATTAATAGGAAAAGGACAAACTGATTTTTTTTTAATGAGCAAAAGATATGAATGGGCGCTTCACAGAAAAGAAAGAAAAATGGACAAAACACACATGAAAAGATGTTACAACCTCATTAGCAATAAGGAAAATTCCAATTAAAACTGATAATTATAATTTTATACCCACAAGTTGGCAAAAATTAAAAAGTCTGTAATATCCAGTGTTGCTGAGGATGTGGAGTGGCTAGAGTTTTTATACACTATAGTGAAAGTATAAATTAGTACAATCTCCTTGGAAAACAACATTATCTCGGAAAGTTTAAATAGGCTTATGCCCTATGATCCAGCACTTCTGCTCCTAGGTATATGCTAGGGAAACTTTTCCACCTGTATATATAAGTCTCTTTTAATCTACAAGTCCCTCCTCTTTTCCTCTTGCAATTAAAAAATAAATAAACTGGGTTGTTTGACTAGAGTCCTAGTCTCTCTTGAACCCAGTTCAGTCAGGCCCCACCAAAAATGTTCTAATCAAGGTCATCAGCAACCCTCCCCTTCAAATTAGTCAGTTCTCGTCTTCATCTTACTTAACCCATCATCGGTTGCTCACTCTCTCCTCCCAAAAGCACTTTCTTCACTTGGCTTCTCAGGCATTCCCGTTTTTTCTCCCACCTCACTGGCCACCCCTTAGCCTCCAGTGCTGGCTCCTCCTCTCCCTGTCTCCCCTGAGGCATTCTTAACTATCTGCAGTCCCTTAGAGATCTCTCACTGCCTCATAGCTTTAAATTCCTTATATCAGGATGGGCTAAATTATGCTGAGGTTACAAACAACCTCAAAATCTCAGCAGCTATATGTGGAAGCTAATAAATACAACAAACTAGTAAATATGACATAAAAGAAGCAGACTTACAGATATTGAGAACAAACTAGTGGTTACCAGTGAGGGGGCAGGGGCAATATAGGGGTGAGAGAGTGGGAAGTACAAACTACTGGGTGTAAGATAGGCTCAAGGATGTATTGTACAACATGGGGAATATAGCCAATATTTTGTGATAACTGTAAATGGAAAGTAGCCTTTAAAAAACTGTTTAAACGTGTGTGTGTGTGAGTTGTGAAAAAAAAATAATATCTACTTCATAGAAATATTAAGAAGAATACTAGTAGGTCAAAAATAGTCAAATATCAGCATTTTCATATGATGCAACCTAATAAATGAGTTACTAATACAACATGCTTATAATTGCACCTTTACAGTAAATACTCAGTAAATGTTAACTGTGATGACAATAAAAAAAAGAAAAAATAATAAAATAAAATAAAATCATAGGCTATATAAAGCTTAGTAAAAATATGTGCTACATAAGAACAAATTGTTTCTGACAGAGGCCCTGAGAAAGCCTTCTATAAATGAGGAGCAAGAGCTTTTGTTTAAGTGATCTATTTTTGTTTATTTTTAGTTTCAAGCTATGTTACGGGTGGGTGAGGTTGCTGGTTAACTAAATTCCAGTTAGGTAAGGTCTTGCTATACAGAAGCAGAAAAATAAAATTATCAAAAAAAAAACTGTTTAAAAAAAAAAAAAACCTAAGGACAACCAATCCAAACAGCCACCTAGGCTTTCTCAAATAAAGCAAGCGCTTCAGCTATAGCCAATCAAATAATTTCCTTGCTTTCCATCTCTTCTCTTTAAAGATCTTTCCCTGAACTCTTCTTAACCACTTCTGGTTTGACACTGCCCAGTTTGTTTTTTGCTCAAATAAACTCTTAAAAACATGTTTTTTTAAGTCTCAGCAGTTCATAAAAACAAAGATTTCTCACTCCTGCTTCTTGTCCACTGTGGGTTGGCTACATCTCTGCTCTGTCATCACTCCAGGACTGAGGCTGAAGGGGCAGCGCTCACCTGGGACATTGCCGGTCCCACAGCAGAGAGTGAAGAGAGAAAGTGGCTATCTTTTTTTTTTTGGCCACGTGGGGCTTCTGGGATCTTAATTCCCCAACGAGGGAACAAGGGATCTAACCTGTGTCCCCTGCAGTGGAAGCGCAGAGTCCTAACCACTGGACCACCAGGGAATTCCCAACAGCAGATGTTTTTGAACAATAACAAAATGTACCATACTATATGTATGCTATCAGTGGGTATCTAATCAACCTCTCAAACTCAACACTTCGAAACTGATCTCCAGATCCTCATCCCATTCTGTTCTCCCCACACAGACTATTCAGTTGATAGCAACTCCTCTGACTGCCCCAGCCAAAATCCTTGAAGTCATTCTTAACACTGCTCTCTCACAGCACATCCAATCCATCAGGAAGTCCTGTTGGCTCTGCCTTCAAAATATATACAGAATCTGACCACTTCTTGCTACATCCGCTGCTACCAACCTGGTGTGAGTCATCATCATCTCTTGCCTGAACGACTGCAATAGCCTCCTGTCTGGTCTCCCTGCCTCTAGCCTTGCCTCCCCTCCCCTCCAGTCTATTCTTAACACAGCAGCCAGAGCGATCCTTTAAAAATCAAAGACAGGACACATCACTCCCACTGCTCAAAATCCTCCAATGGCTGCCCATTTCTCTCAGAGTAGAAGCCGCAGCCTTTACAATGGTCTATAAAGTCCTACATGCTCTGCACCCCCCCACCCAATCTGTCTAATGTCATTTCCCACTCCTCCTTGCCTCCCTGCTGTCCCCTTGAACGTGTGCCTCTTCTGTCCACCTTAAGGCCTTTGCACTTGTTCCCTCCGCCTGCAGTGCTCTCCTAGTTATCTGCATAGGAGACTCTCTCACCTTCTTCAAGTATTTGCTCAAATATTACCTTCTCAGTTATGCCTCCCCTGACTTCCATATTTAAAATTGCAACACGCCCCCCACTTTCTTGGCACTTCCAATTCCCCTTATCCTGCTCTATATTTTTTCCCGAAGCACTTATCATCTTCTTACAAACTGTTTAATGTACTCTCTATAGTCTGTCTGTCCCCACTAGAAAGTAACTTTCACAAGGACTCAGATTTTTGTCACTTTTGCTCCTTGATGTCTCCCAAATGCTTAAAGGATCATCTGACAGTAGGTACTCCATAAATATTTGTTAAATGATAGAATGAACATGGGTGAAAAAAGCAAGATGCAGAAGAATGCATACTGTGTGATACTCCATAAAATTCTGAGACAAGAAAATGTTTTAAAATATTGTTCAGGGAATTACACACACACAGTATATTAATGCATATTAGTAAGGGAATGGTAACATTTTGGATAGTGGTTATCTCTTAGGGTAAGGA
Source organism: Eubalaena glacialis (assembly GCF_028564815.1). Classification (NCBI taxonomy): domain Eukaryota; kingdom Metazoa; phylum Chordata; class Mammalia; order Artiodactyla; family Balaenidae; genus Eubalaena; species Eubalaena glacialis. Next base: position 47,617,773 of record NC_083736.1, read on the forward strand.
TGAGGGAGGAGAGACATAAGACCCTTCAATAGTATTGATCATTCACTATTTCTTAAGTTGGGGAGTTGGTTCATGGGTCTCTTTTATCATGCGTCCTAACTTACATATGGCTTATATATATTCTCCTGTATGCATCAAATATTTTAGTTACAAAATGGTTAAAAGAGAGAGAGAGAGAGAGAGCGAGAGAGAGAGAGACCGGAACTAGCTATACGAGGAGTTGGAAGAATGGTGTTCCAAACGAAGGAACACAGTGTACAAAGGCCCTGAGGTGGGAACAGTTGTAGTGTTGGAGGACTTGATAGGAAGCCAGTGTGCCTGGAGCACCGTAAGCAAGGGATAGGGAGGCATGAGATGAACTGGAGAGGTGTGCAGGAACCAGATCTTGAAAGCCCACAGTAAGGAGTTTGGATCTGATTCTAAGTGCAGTAGGAAGCCAGGGGAGGATTTTAAGCAGGTGCAAGACATGATCAGATTTAAGTTAGCAGAAGTGGTTTGGGCTGTGGCTTTGGCTGGCTCACGTGCCAAAAGTGGGCCTCCCAAAATATGAAGGAACACAGGCAAATTTAAGCCCTCTAGCCTTTCATTTGACTGGAGAATAAGTAATAAAAATAAAGGGGGAATGGTGGTGGCATTTACTGAAACGGGGAAAACTAAATAGAACATAATGCAAAAGGGATGTTGTAAATGAGTTTGAGACTTGGAAAGGTGAGCAGGGGTCAGATCATGAAGACTCATAAATCTGGCAAAGGGGGTTGGACTTGATCTTGTAAACACTGGGGAACCATTTGCTTTAAAGCTGCTTTTAAGGGTTTTAAGCTGAGGCGTGCCATGGTCAGATTTGCTTTCAGAAAAATCACTTTGGTAGCCAAGGCAGAGAAAGAGGTAGAGAGCATAACACTGGAGCAAGGGAGGCCAGTGAGGCTCCTGGGAATATTGTCTGGCACCAGCTTGTGAGGCCTGAATTAGGGTGGTGACAGCAGAGATGGAGAACACAGATATGAAATATGTCAGGAAGTAAAATCAGTAGGAATCAATAACTGGTGAGATACTGTGGGGAGAAAGGAATGGGGGTGGGGGTGTAGTCAAGGAGGATGGTTAGCACTGATTGGCCATTCACCTCACCCTTGCTCCAGATGTATAAGGTAGACCCACCACCAGATCCCAAGGAGGTGGCAGCCATCGAGGCTAGAAGAAATCAAGAAAAGGAGCAACAGAGCCGATTCTTCAATGTGTGGACCAGAGGAATGCGGGTGAGTGGGCAGCGGGGACTTTCTCTGGACCAGGGGCCACCTCACTCTTGCACCTGGAGAGGAACATAGCAGTGCCCATCACAGCCCCTCCCTGATTCAAGCAGACTGTAGAGCTAGAAAGGAAGGAGGAGGGTGAAAAGGCACCCACCCCCACATGTGGGAAGGGCCTGGGAAAGGGGACTGGGGGTGCAGGGGAAGAGACTGGGGGAAGAGGAGCCAGTGACAGCTGACTTCTCCAGTCAGCTCAGGGCCAAGTGGCCTGGTTCTCAAGAGACAGGCAAATGGAGCCGAAATAAGTCTATAAAGAATATTTGGGGGCTTCCCTGGTGGCGCAGTGGTTAAGAATCTGCCTGTCAATGCAGGGGACATGGGTTTGAGCCCTGATCCAGGAAGATCCCACATGCCGCAGAGCAACTAAGCCCGTGCGCCACAACTACTGAGCCTGTGCTCTAGAGCCCGTGCTCCGCAACAAGGTGCAATGAAGAGTAGCCCCCACTCTCCATAACTAGAGAAAGCCCACGCCCAGCAACAAAGACCCAACTCAGCCAAAAATAAATAAATAATAAATAAATAAATAAATAAATTTATTAAAAAAGAAAAAAGAATATTTGGTATTGCACGCATATGCCTAAACTCTTCCTGGAAGGCTACATAAGAAACTGTTAACTGTTCCCTGGTGGTCCAGTGGCTAAGACTCCGTGCTCCCAATGCAGGGGGCCCGGGTTCGATCCCTGGTCAGGGAACTAGATCCCACATGCCACAACTAAAAGATCGCATATACTGCAACGAAGATCCTGCGTGCTGCAACTAAGACCCAGTGCAGCCAAATAAATAATAAAATAAATAAATATATTAAAAAAAAGAAACTGTTAACCAGCCTGAGGGACAGAGATGGGAGGGACACTTACTCTTCACTAAACTGTATTCCCTTTTGCACTATTTTGAAACGTTTTAAATGAATTATAATCAAAATAAAGAGAAAATATTGATAGTTTAAGAAAAAATAGATTGCTGGCTGGGTGGATGAGTGGTGTGACTGAGATCTAGTTGGCAAGCGTTTCCTCAGGGCCTGCTCTGTGCCAAGCACTGGGTTGGGCAGTAGGGATACAAAGCTGACTAAGGCCCAGTCTCTGCCCTTATCAGGCTCACAGTCTGGTGTAGGAGATAATCAATAGAGGCAAACTTCATTATAGTGTGGGCAGTGGGCCCTAGATTCTATGGGAGTAGCACCTGCTGGAGGGGTCAGGAAAGTGAAGTCTGAGCTGGTCTTAAGGGATGAATAGGAGTTTGGGTAAAGAGGGGAGGAAAGAGTGTTCCAAGTGGAGGGAGATGCTGGAGCAAAGGCTATCAGTATGAAACAGCCTAAGATGTGCAGGGAACTGTAAGCAGAGCTCCTGAGGGTGGGAGAGGGGAAGAGGGTGAGATGAGGCTGGAGACAGAGGAAGAGGCTAGACCACTGAGGGACTTACAAACCATGCTGAGATGATAGAACATTATCCAGTAGGTACTGGGGATCCTATAGGAGGATTCTGAAGCAGGTAAATTCTGAGCAGTCTATGTTAGAGCATTCAAGGCCCACTGCTGGGCCCATACCTTGATTTAACTCATTTCTTTGGGATCAGGTGGATGCTGAAGCCCTGAACAGCCAGGTGGAAGAGAAAAAGCTTCGGAAGGCAAAAAAGCAGAGCAAGGTGGCAGCTTATGGTAAAAGCCCAAGGCCAGGGGCCAGCCAAAGGGGAAAAGCAAGGGCCTGAGTGGGATAAGGCAGGGCAGTTCTGCTTCGGAGTGGGGCCTGAGGCCTGGGGTGTGGTAAGACAAACCAGACTGGCCTTTGGGAACAGTGGCTGTGCTGAGTGGGCTCTGTCCCTCCCGTGGGGCCTTCTCCATGCCCCTGCCCACCACCCCCAGGTACCAACCAGGTGCAGTATGATATGGTGGCTCAGATGCTAGAGAAGGAACAGGCAGAACGGACACGTCGGCTGGACAAGAAAATGCAAGAGTTTCGGAAGCAGAAGCAGAAGCAGCAGCTCGAGAAAAGGCGTGAACTTGACCTTTGGGATTCAGACCGACTCTGGGGGGAGTTTCCAGCTCATCTTGGTGACAATGATCCCCACTGGGGCCCAGCCAGCCTGCAGTGCTTCTCTTGGGAAGATTTGGACAGGGCCACATGCCTGAGAATGCAGCAGGAGGAGTTCATGCACAGCCTGCAGAGGCCACTGCAAGAGCAACAGCAACAGCAAGCCAGAGTTGAGGAGAACTGTGCAGGTAAGCAGCGGGGCCCTCCAGGCTGTGACCTGAGGCCTAGTGGGGAGTCATCCTGAGCTGGATACAGCGCCCAGAAGACCAGAACTGTGTGGGGAGGTCCAGTTACCCATAGGGGCTGATGCTGAAAGGTTAGACTGAGCAGGCCCCAACCTCCCTGACTTTCTTCATCAACTAACAGTATAGCCACTGATCCCCAATCAGCCTGGCACTCCATTACCTGGAGGCAGCAGAGTGAAGACAAACCTAATGGCTCTGCTGCTTACTAGCTGGTTTGGGCAAATGAATTTTCCTCTCTGTGCTTCAGTTTCCTTATCTTTAAGATGAGGAAATTAATCCATACCACATAGAGCTCGTATGAGAATGAAATGAGATACTGTAAGTAAAGCACAAGCATCAGTGCTCAATAACCAGTAGCTACTATCAATATTACTATGACATCTGTGGCCATGTCCCCCTCTTCCATTAGAGTAAGCCTTTCATGGGCAAGGGCCATCTCTTATCTACTCACACTGCTCACCTTTAAAACCACCCGTTATAGCACCCTGTTCTGTTATACCGCTTATCATGGAGGTAACTAAGTATCTGAAAGTATTTGTGGAATGTCTGTCTTCTCCCCAAAATGTCAGCTCACTGAAGATGAACCACATATCTCATTTCCACCCCTATATTCCAGTTGCCTAGTACATTGTCTGCCACAGTGTCAGGAGCTCAATAAATCATTGTTGAATGAGCAATTGAAGACCAAAGTAAACAAGAAAGGCACCCTACCCTCCAGGAACCCACAGAACCATGCCTTCCAGAAAATCAGTGTAGAGTAAGAGGAAAAGATACATGCACAAGTCATTTACCAGCACATATCTATACTTTAACACTGCGTTAGGTACTGTGAGAGGTACTGTGATAGAAGTATATATAGGACACGGAGGGAACATCAATATGGGAGTGGTCAGTTCTCACAAGGGAAGGGAGGCAGGGTAGGGGGTTGGCACAGGCCCGCTGTCAGGAGCCAATTTTGGAAAGTTGGGTACAATTTCGGCAAGGCAGAGAGTGGGAATGAGAAAAGGTCATTCTAGGCAGAGCGGGTAGCAAAAGGAAGAGCTAACCTTTGCTGAGCACTTACTGTGTACCAGACACTGTGCCAAGATTTCTACCACGTATTAACTCATTTTATCCTCACAACAACCCTATGAGGCAAGTACTAGTAGTATCCCTATCTTCGGTGGAGGAAACTGAAGAACAGAGATGTTAAATAACTTGCCCAAAATCATACAGCTAGTGGGTGATGGAGGCGGTAAGTGAACTCAGGCAGGCTGGCTCCAGAGCCTGCACTCTTGACCGCTACGCCACACTTGCTGTCAGTCACCATGAGAAACTGGGGACTCAGAGGCCAAGGGAGAAGTTTCAGAGAGGGAGTCATCAATAACGTCAAATGCCCCAGAGAAGTTCAGATAGGAAAAGAATGAGACTTGAAAATGAGATTTGGAAAATGAGATTTGGAAATTAGGAGTATTTGGTGATTTTTGTCAGAACAGTTGCAGTGGAACCAGGGGCCAGCTGCCCAATGGCAGCAGGCAGGTGTACGAGAAGGTAGAGCAAGGCAACAGGGACAGCAGAATGCTGGGAGAGAGTCTGTGTAGTGTCATGGAAGAAGCATGGGCTGATTCCTCAAGAGATCTGGATTCAAATCCCAACTTACTACTTGCTGGCTGTGTAACCTTGGGCATTTTACTTCACCTCTGGACCTCATCTGAAAAATGGGGCTGATCTTTCCTCTCTGGGTTGCTACAAAGAGTGAAATGAAACAAGGCACCCCTATCCTCCCTTCCCCTGCCCTCCAGTCTCTGAAATCTGTGTCCCTGTGCCTCTCCAGAGCCAACCCCTCAGCCTATGCTCTGGACCCCATTCCCCCTGCCTCCCACACAGGCTGTGCTCCCTTAGGTACTCCCCACTGGGTTCTCAACACTTGCCCTTCCACTGGCCCCTTCTGTGAAGGCTGTAAGCATGCTTGTGTCTAACCCTTCTTAAGAAAAAAACAAAAGTCTCCCTCCACTCTGTGATTCCTCTAGATGCTGTGAGCTAGCTGTTTTCCTTTACAGCCATACTTTCTGAAAAATCTGCTTCCACTTGCTCTTTCCTTCCGAACTTTCCAGTCACACCTCAACCCCTGAGATCTCATTTCTCCCCACACAACTTCACTGACACTACTCTTACTAAAATCATCAATGCCCTTTGTGTTATCAGGTACAAGAGGCTCTGTTCAGTCTTTTCTCCTTGACTGGGACTTTCTTGCTACACTTGACTCTGATCACATCTTCCTTCTTGAACCTCTCTCTTCCTTGGCTTCTGTGACAGCACATTCTGCTTGTAGCTCTCCGATCATTCCTCCTCTGTCTGCCCTTTATGGATTCCTCTTCCTTCTACTTCTTCCTTCTTGAGACTCTGTCCCTGGCGCACTCCTTACCCTGCATACTTGCCTCAGGCGCCCTCGGTCCTCACTCTGGTTTCAGCTAAAATGTCGCCACCTCTGTGCTGAGGACTCTCTACCTCCAGAATCAGATATCCAGGTGCCTGTGGACCACCTCCAACTCAGCTTCCTAAACAATTCATCAGTGCTCCCTAACCTGCTCTGAATTCTGTATCCTCTAGTTCCAGTGGTGGCCATACAATGCATGGAGTCATCCCAGCCAGGACCCTGGAAGGCATCCAAGTCTTTCTTCTCCCTTACTCCCTCATCCAATCCATCAAGTACTGCTGATGTAACCTCCATATATTTCCCCTCCATCCTTTCCGTCACTGGCCTCGTTTGAGCCCTCCCAACTGGCCTACTGCCTTAGCCTCCAAGATGGCTTCCCTACCTCAACTGTCTCCCACCAGCCTGACTGTCCTCTATACTGGCCACCAAAAGGAGCTTTCTAAAATGCAAATCTGTGTCACCCCCTTACTTAAAATCCTTCCATGTTCCCCACCACCTTCAGGGTCAAGTTTTTAGTCCTTAGTCTGGCCCCTGTAGAGCTCCCTAGTCACTTGCATTTTATGCTCTAGGAAGAGCGGACTATTTGTAATTTAAGATACAGACCATGCTGTTTCTTGACTTCCTTCATTCATTTGATAAATATTTACTGAGCACCTACTATGTGCCAGGCTCTGATGCAGGTGCTAGGGCATGGTAGTGGATAAAACAGACAAAAATCCCTGCTTTCACAAGGGTTACCTTCTAGTGAGGAGAGAGACAGGCAATAGACAAAAATAATTAAGTAAAATGTAGGGTGTATTGGATGGTGACAAATGCTAGGGAGAAAAATAAATCAGAGAAGGAGGATAAATGTTGGGGCCAGGCAGGTGGCAATTTTAGGTAGGAGAGACAGAAGGCCTCACTGAGGCGGTAACATTTGAGCAAAGACCTGAGGGAGGCCAAAGAGCATGAGACAAGAGCAACGTTTACTGCAAATCCCTGAGGCAGGAACGTCTGGCATGTTCAAGAAACAGCAAGGAGACTGGTGTGGCTGGATTGAAGCCAAGTTTCAATACATTTGCTCATGCTGTGCTTGCAGCCTGGAATGCCCTTTGCCCTTTCTGACTATATGCAACATGTATTTCAAGGATCACCTCCTCCCGGAAGCCTTCCTCTCACCCAAAGCTCTCTTAATGCCCTACACACATCTCTGTCATTGCCCTTACCACATTGTGGTATGATGATCTACATTTGATCCATCTCCTCCATTAGACAAGGAACTCTCTGAGGACAGGATCTAATTCGTTGGTATCCTCAGAACCCAACACATGGCCCTTAGACTGAGGCTCAGAGATGAAATGATTTCCCCAAGGTCACACAGCCCAGAAGCAACAGAGCTGCACTGAGACTCAGGTCCATTGGAGGCATCTTTCAGTGAGGCACCTGAGAAATTCTTGTTGCTGTCACTTTGGTTATCCCTAGCCCCAAAGAGTAGCTCCTTCCACACATTCCTCCAATGAGGACATTACCCCCTTCCCAAACATACATACACATACATCCACAAAGCTCGCTGAACAAATGGCTGAATGAGTGAACCAGGAATGCAGCAAGCCAGTACAGTGCCCTGACCATATTTCTCTGTGTAGATACGCTCAGTGAACAGCTGCGCCTAGCCATGGACTTGCGGGCCACCCAGCTGGCCAAGCTGGAGGAGTGCTGCCGCAAGGCCATAATGTCTGCCAAGGCCAACGCCAACAAGGCCCAGGTACGTATGGCCAGAGCCATCCAGTGCACCCGGCTCTCCCCAGTCCCCTGAACAAAGTCCTGGGGAACCTCAGCCACATCTTTCCCCTCACAACCCTTCTCGAATTAACACCAGCCCTCTCATCTACCTGAGGATTTCCCCGTTCACCCAAGGGCCCTCTTAGGGCAGAAGGTCCCCTTCCCCACCTCCAGACTCAGGATGACCTGAGAACAGAACACTGCCTTCCCTTCCCCAGCCTCTTAGTCTAAGGGCTTCCAGAAGGCAGGGGAGTTCCCTGCCCATTCCACCCCTTCCCCCACCTTAAGTCATTCAAAGGCCATGCAGTATCTGTTCCTTCTCTCCCTGAGATGGAGGAGAGTAGGGCCATGTCTCCCCCTCCCCTGTGACTGAGAGTTCCCTGAGGCTGGGCATCCAAATGCTCACATTCGGGGGCCCCACCAGGTAGCTAAGATGGCTAAGCAGCAGCGCCGTGAGCATCAGCACCAACGGGAGGCCAACTTCTTGAAGATCCAAAACCAGATCACAAGTGACCTACTGACTGAGAACCCCCAGGTCGCCCAAAACCCTATGGCTCCGCACAGGGTCCTGCCCTATTGCTGGAAGGGCATGACTGCAGAGCAGAGAGCTGCCATCAGGAAAGTACAGGAGGTGCAACACCATGAAAAGGAGGCACAGCGCCAGACCGAACAAGCACTGGATACCAAATGGGAAAGCCAGCCTATATGCTTGGCCCAGGCGGCAATGGAGCTAGAAGGGCAGGAGAGGGAGCTGTGTGCTGAATTTTGGTGGAGACTAGGCTCCTTCAACCAGTGGCTGGCTAAGTAGCAAAAAGACCAGTGAGTTCTAGGGGGTGGCAGCAGGGATGAATGCCAAGGGAGGGTGGAGACGGATGGCAAGGGCCAGGGAGAGAGGGAAAGCCCATCACCTGAGGCCTCTGGATTTCTTTCACAGGCAGAATTATCTGAATTCAGTAATCTACACCAATCAACCTACAGCCCAATATCACTTGCAATTCAACACCAGCAGCCGCTGAGCTCAGGATGGTCACCTCTCCTTCCTCCCCCATCAAGCTCACAGAGGCTAAGAGTCAAGAGAGGAAGATGATGCAGACCCCCTCCACCAATCCATTTCCCAGTGGGAGAGCTGAGCCAGCACCCCCACCTTTGACCCTAGGTAATAAAGTTATTCACTAAAATCAAGGCCACGTGTTGTAATAGGACACAAAAGGTGTGAGGTACTGCCTTTCCCGCCCCCCCCCCGGAGTCTGAGCATCCAACCCTGTCAGAGTCTCACCCATTCACCTTTCTTCCCCATGCCAGTTCCCCCAGCACACAGTGCTGCTCACTCCCCTGTGAGAAATAGACTTTATTAGGCACGAAGGGTGACTGGTGGGCAGAGGTTACAAAATGGCTACTGGGCTTCCTCCCAAGCTGGAGTAGAGTACTCCAGGAAGAGGAGGGACAGAGGAGCCTGTGTTTTCTCTGCCTTCCCCCTTCAAGGCTGCATGCGGATGGCCCCATCCAGCCGGATGACCTCTCCATTGAGGAATGGGTTCTCGATGATGGCCTGTACCAGATGAGCATACTCAGCAGAGTCACCCAGTCGGCTGGGGAAGGGCACCTGGCTGGCCAGGAAGTTGCGCACTTTATCTGGGAGGGTGGTCAACAGCGGAGTGCCAAATAGGCCTAGACAAGACAACCAGAGTCAGAGACCCACCCTCGCTTTCATATTTACCTGGTCCCTCCTCACCTTAACCCTACTTGTGGTGCTTCCCTATGCCCAGAGATAGAAGGCTGCTGCTGTTTAGATGGTAAATACCTTCCCCTCTCAATTGCCCACGGATCCCATCCAATCCCAGGTGTGGCAGGGAGGGGATATGTCTACCTGGAGCAATGGTCATCACCCGGATGCCCATGGGAGCCAGATCCCGAGCAATGGGCAGTGTCATGCCCACTATGCCCCCCTTGGAAGCAGAGTATGCAGCTTGTCCAACCTGGAGAAGGAGTGGAGGTCATAGGGGGAAGGGCCCCAACAAGTCACCAAGGCACAAGCCTTGCCCCTACTCACACACCTGGCCCTCAAAGGCAGCTACACTGGCTGTGTTGATGATGACCCCACGTTGGCCTCCCTGGTCTGGTTCATTCTGGCCCATCTCACCAGCCACCAGGCGGATCACATTGAAGGTGCCTATGAGATTCACCTGGAGGACCAGTAGAGACATGGTGTAGGACCTAAAGCAGAAGCAGTCTTTTGTCCCCTAAAAGCTTTGGGGACACCCACAGCCAGATACTTCTTACTACTGCCCCTGGAGAACCTCTAAGGCCTTACATTGAGAACTCGCTGAAAGTCCTCCAAGGTATGGGCCTGGCTCTTCTTTAAGTTGTATGTCTTGCTGGCCACTGCAATGCCTGCACAGTTGACTGCCACATCCACACGGCCAAACTTTTCTTTTGCTAGAGTCAGGGCTGCTTGCACGTCCTTCTCTGAGGTCACCTTCAAAGGGAGAAGTGGAGAAGGTATTCATCTCCCATCACACACATACCACTAAATCTTGAGGAGGGGAGGGCAAGGCAGGTTCACTCTTTGAGTGACAAGAGAATTGTGTAAGCAAGGGAGAGGCCAGGAGAAAGAAAACTCGAGAGTGGGACAAAGGTGAAAATGTTAGGTAATACAGAGCAGTGTTTCAAAACATTTTTGAAATCCATACCCTCTTCTGATAAATTCACATACCCCTGGAGATTCTCAACTGCTGTAGATCAGAGAAGTTTTGAGAATTATTGATATGAAGATAAACTAGCTTTTTTGTACCCCTACCTGCTAAGATAATTTCGTCAAGCTTTACTTTCTGTAGTTTGTTTCATGAAAAGTTTTTTGACTTTGTAAATATAAAATTACAGGGCCCAATATGCATTTTCAAACTATACATACTTCCTTGAGGAGATTCTGATATGGCCAATTCCCAACACCCCCCGCCCCCCCCCCCGGCGTTGTGAAACCCAGCTTTAGAAATTCCTTACCGCAGGCGTTTGAAAACGGCTCAGGCCAAAAGGGAAAAGGAGATGGGTCCACTGCCCACATAGACGGTACCCTTATGAAAAGGGACCCCATGGGAGAGGTGAGGTAATCCCACTTACGTCCGCTGGGGCAAAGGCGCAGTTCTTCCCTAACTTCTTGGCCTGGGCCTCCCCATCCGAGTTGGGCAGGTCCAGAAGTACAGCAGTGGCCCCCTGCCCCAGCAGTCGTTCCGCCGTGGCCAAGCCTAGGCCCGAGGCTCCACCGGTTATTACGGCGACCAGACCCTGTGAAGAGGGGCACGGTCAACAACTATACTGTACAGACTACCCCCACCCTTGCATCTGCCCATTTTCCAGGCTTCTGCGAGGGAGGCTCCCGGTCACCCCTGCGGTTTGACCCAGATGTGCCTCCTCACTTTAACGATGGGACCTCTGGGTGTCTCATCCCCAAGAAGCCCATCCAGACACCCCGCGTGCACGTGCCCCAGAGAGCTGACCTTCACCTCCTGAGGCCAACCGCCGCAACAGCAGGCCTCGATAAGAGTAACCCTTTCTCCCAGCACCGATCTCTCCCCCCTAGTTCTACGGCCGCGCCGTCCCAGCGGGTGCAGAGGGGCAAGAAGCAGGGGCGAAGACCCGGTTACCTTCACGCTCCGACACGCAGCAGCCATCTTGCGCTGGCCTCTCTACAAGCAGGACTGCCGGGCGCTCGCTGGTTGGCCGAGGCAGAGCCGCGGGGCGGGGCCGGCGAGGCTGGCTGTCCGCGGCGAAGGACAAACGGTGAGTGTCGGCGGTTAGCGTCCAAGACCCGAGAGCAGGCCCAGGCAAGGTCCCGGCCGAGAGTTATTTCACCCGGGGGAGAAAACAACGAGTAGCAGCATCGCACCACCACAACCTCCGGCCTTTGGGCAGACGGCCAGCTCCGCTGGGGGGAGGGGGACAGGAGATTGAGAGTGTGTACCTTACTCCTCGGAAAAAGCCTCCCTTCAACATTCCTATGTTTATATCTGAGAGACTCCTATATGCCAGGCTCTGTGCGGGGCACTGGGGATAACCAGAGGAATAATAAAAGGTTCATGCCTTACGAGAGGGAAGTTGGAAAAAGTTCAATTGGAAAAAGAGATAATTACAGTACAGACACAGACGAAGGAAGGGACAAAGAACCAGATTCTAGAACCCAGACATGGATATCCAAAGACGGAGATTCTGAGAGCCATGTACAGAGAAATAGGTCGAGGAAGAGATTGAGAGGAACAGAGATGACCGACAGATTCTCAGAGATATGGATGTGGAGAGCCATTAAGAGAGAAGCTAGGAGACAGACATTCTGAGACAGCTGCTGAGCAGCACAAACCCAAAGAGGCATAAACAGAGAAGCCAAAAGCATCTTTCATCAGGTCAGCCTTTGCTACTGTCTTCTATGTCTAACCTATTTTAAACCCCAAAGCCCAGATCAGATTGGAAACATTTCAGATTGGACCTCAACGAGAGACTGTCGTTTAAGACCCAGAACATCCTAGAACATCTTTTAACCAGTATCCCAATTAGAATCCTGAGCCCACCTAACCTACATAATCTGACTTCTTTCTATGGAAGTATACTTCTCCCCAAACCGAGGTCTTCAGACCATAACCTTAGTCTACATTTTCAGCCTCATTCGGTTGTATGTTTAATCTATCTGAAGTATCTCCCTTTGTGTTTTCCCATCCAGGAAGACTTCCCTCTGGGCCTCCTAAATGTTGACCACCGCCACACTCATGGTCACTACACCATATTCATCAAAGGATTTAATACCAGATTCACAATCTTTCTGACAACATGAAGCCCCCCAGCAGTCTATAGCACTCTTCACTGAGCCCAATATGCTCCAACCACAGTGCCCTCTTTGTGTTCATCTTTGTTTTGTTTTGTTTTTTAATTTTTATTGGAGTATAGTTGATTTACAATGTTGTGTTAGTTTCAGGTGTACAGCAAAGTGAATCAGTTATACATATACATATATCCACTGTTTTTTTAGATTCTTTTCCCATATTGGCCATTACAGAGTATTGAGTAGAGTTCCCTGTGCTATACAGTAGGTTCTTATTAGTTATCTATTTTATATATAGTAGTGTGTATATGTTAATCCCAATCTCCCAATTTATCCCTCCCCCCTGTGTTATCTTTGAATTAGCTATTCCCTCTGTTTGGAGTGCTCTCCCCCTGATCTTTGCATGACTGTATTTGTTGCTGTTGTTGTTGTTGTTGTTTGGTCATTCAGAACTAAGCTTAAATGTCACCTCCCCTCCCGGAACTCTCAAGCTGTAAGCCACCTAGTTACTATCCCATTGGCTTGGAAGATGTCATCAAGAGGACGTGACCTCTGGTTGACCACAGAGCTGGACCCAGGCATTGGGAGACTCCTTACCCCCTCCTCTGTCCTTGGAATATATCCACCGTTCCCACAGGTGGAGCTGTTTTAAGGATGCAGCCTTGAAAGAGTAAGGTGTTGAGACCATCTGGACTGAATACATGACTGAACCCTCTTAACGCCTCTATATAAACTTTTAAGATTCTGGCAGGTGGGTGCGGAGATCTACTCGCTCGGCCACCCAAAACAAACCTTGGAAGTTCCCTTGCTCATTAAATCTGCCACCTACCAATGCGGAGTGGTTTGCCTCTTTCTTCAGTTTCTCCTTGCCCTCCTTGTTCAGGGGCCAGTTTTTGAATCAACACATTGCATGTTTGAATTCTCTGCATAGCACTTACAGTTCCATCATCTTTTTTCCAAACTTGGGGCCAGATGTGCTTTGGAATTCAGAATTTTCTCAATTTTAGGAAGGAAGACATATACCCTATATTACATAACTCTATATACCGCATATACTCTATGTTACATAACTACTTAGAAAAGTCTGGAGCATCACTTATAATTAAACATTAATTTCTAGAGTCAAAAGTATGAAAATCCACACTGAGTGAATCAAGACTACAAATAACCTCATGCTACTTCAGATCAGGTTTTGTCACCTAATGAGTTTGGGCTCCAAAGTATGAAAAAACAACCTATACTTTTCAGAACTTTTGGCATTGTGGAATTGTGCCTCAAGGCTTTTGAGTCTTGTCTAACCTGGCCTTGTTTGTGTGTGTATTTGTGTTGTTCTCCCTGTGCTGGAAGGTAAACCCCATGGCAGCAGGGTCTTGTCCTGCTGGTTTACCTCTTGGCTACCTAATGCCAAGAACACTGCCTAGCGTGTACTAGACACTCAATACGAATGAAGGAATGAATCAATCAATCGATCAGCCAATCTTGGAAGAATTTGCTGGCCCAGCTTCATGATTCTTTCATCTGCTCAGCTCCAGGGACCTTCACCTCCTCTCTACTTTAACCACCTCTGTCTAAACCGCATTATTAACCTTGTCACGCCCTGGAATGACTCCCCCACATCTGCACACCACTGTCTCTCACTCTGACCGTGTTCTCCCAGTCACCTCAGGTCTTCTCCTCTCCACCACTTCTTTTATCTCCTTGAACCCTGTTGATCTGTGGGCCTTTCTATTTTCTCCAGCCCAGCAGCCTCTTCCTACTTTTCTTCTGGACAGTGTAGACTCTCTCTCATTCCTCCTCTCTCTTTACCGTTCTCACCAGTGCCCTCAACCCATTTACCCCTTGGCATTCTACCAATTCACCTCCTTGACTTTTCAGCAAAGGCTCTGAAGCCAGAGGTCTGGGTTTGAATCTCAGCTTCATCATTTACTAGCTGGATGACCTTGGGCATGCTACTTTACTGTTGTGCCTCATTATCCTCTTCCATAAAATGGGTGTAATCAAAGCACCTCCCTTGTAGGGTTGTTAGGAATAAATGAGTTAACAACTACATAAGGAAAAGAAAAAGGTACTTAGAACAGCACCTGGCCTTTAGGAAGAGCTATGTAAATGTTAGCTACTGTTACTCTTCAGAGCAGTGTCTCTTAGCCTTTTTTATGCTAAGAACACTTCTGGCAATCTGGTGAAGTCTAAGGAACCCCTTCCCAGAATAATGCATGCATGAGATAAATAAAGATTACAAAAGAAATACTAGGGGCTTCCCTGGTGGCGCAGTGGTTGAGAATCTGCCTGCCAATGCAGGGGACACGGGTTCGAGCCCTGGTCTGGGAAGATCCCACATGCCGCGGAGCGACTAGGCCCGTGAGCCACAACTACTGAGCCTGCGCGTCTGGAGCCTGTGCTCCACAACAAGAGAGGCCGCGATGGTGAGAGGCCCGCGCACCGCGTTGAAGAGTGGCCCCCACTTGCCGCAACTAGAGAAAGCCCTAGCACAGAAACGAAGACCCAACACAGCCATAAATAAATAAATTAATAAATTAATTAAAAAAAAATACTATTACCAAAATAAGAAAGACATCTGTAATGTAGTTATATAAGTGCTTCTTTATTAATACATTAAATACCAAACTCTTATCAACAGGTCTAGTGACTACCATGATTTCAAATAGTGATGTAATTTTGAGAGATCTGCAACAACCATGATATGCTATGAAAATCTGATTTCTATTGGTGACAAAGCCACAGGTACTGCTAATACTACTGTAGTTTGTTACCCACATCCCCTAGAAGGACATGCTACATATCTGTTGGTGATAGTGAAAATAAAGATGCAATTCCCACCCCCACCTCCAAGTCCATGGGCTCCTTGAATTCTCTCTACAGACTCTGAAAGGGCTGTGGACCCTGGGTTAAGAACTACTGCATTTAAAGCAAACAGAGGCTATTGGGTGAACACTTCCTCTCTTTTCACCTCCAACCTTGTCTCTACCCACACTCTCCTTTCCTTGGGTCTCAGAGAAGAGAGGTCCTGTTTGAGGCTTGCCCTTCCCACTGGCTCTGGATCCCAACCCCTCCCACTTCCTTGGGGATTTGTGCCATTGAGCATCCCCTCTCTTATTGTTCGCGCCTCTGTCTGAAGATAATTAGAAAATAGGGAACAGGACTTCCCTGGTGGTCCAGTGGTTAAGACTCCACGCTTCCACTGCAGGGGCACGGGTTCGATCCCTGGTCGGGGAGCTAAGATCCCACGTGCCGCACCACTTGGCGCGGCCAAAAAAAAAAAAAAAAAAAAAGGAAACAAAGCAAACTCAACTTTTGCACACAGTCATCAGTTAGGGTGCATGAGGGCCAGAGGTGAGCAAAGAGTCATGTCAGGGACACCAGAACCAGCAACATCCAGCATTACCCAGGGGGTATTAGCTCTACCAGGAGGTGAGAGAAGAACAAAGGTGATCTTCACTCCTGGGAGATAAAAAACCACAGGATAACCCATTTAACCCTCGTGGGTGCCTGCAGTTATCCCTGCAAAGGCAGAGCTGCACTAGCTCCGACTCTGAGGTGACATTGGCAAATATAAAGGCCCTCAGCTGATGAGTATGGAGAGCATCTGAAGGTGTGCCTGTAATTTCCGAGTGAGTTGGGGCACAATTCAAATGAATGGTTTAAATTCTGAAGGAGTGTGTGGGATGTGAGAATGATTGTGATGTTTATCTGAGAGCATGCTGAGGACGCATGCTAGCTGAGTGTTTATCATTTGAATAAATGGGACTGATGTCTAAATGAGCCTGTTTGATGCCAGCCTAAGGTCATGATGACTTTACCTTTGCCCAAATCAATGGTCATTGTTCAGCCTTTGTGTAATCAGGACTTTCTGGCTGCATTTGACATGGTTGATCACTTCCCCCTCCTAGAAACCACCCCTTGGCTTCCATGACACCTCACTTTCCTGGTTCCTCCTGCTTCCCTGCTTCTTCTTGGCCTTCTCCCTGAGTTCCTTTTCTGGGGAGCTCATCCATCTCCTGGTTTCAGTATTGCCTCTGCTGAAGACTTCCTAATCTCCAGGCTCACCTTCTCCACCGAATTTCAGAATGAGATAGCCAATTATTTGCTGGCCCCCTACACCAGATGTCCCTTAGGCACCTCCAACACATGTCCTAAACTAAACTCAGTCATTGCCTCCAACATCTGTTCTATCTCAGTTGGTAGCAATACCATCTTTCCAGACTCCCAAGCTGGACGCTGGGAATGATGCCCTCTTCACTCCATCTAATCAATTGCCAAATCCTGTTGATCTAACTCCTACATACGTCTTAAATCTGGCACTTCCTCTCTCCCATCTTCCTACTATCACTATCCAAAATCTCTTGCCTGTACTATTATAACTAGTGAGATCCCACTGTTGTCCCTCTTAAATGGATCCTCCAAGAAGCCAGAAGAAACCTCTTCCTAAAACTAAAATTGTATTATGTTACCCCCTCCTTGCTTTAAACCCTTTGAGTGGTTCTCCCCCACTTTTAGGGCTTTCCATAAGTTGCTGCATTCTGACTGTCTGACTTCAGCCTGTATAACACTGTACTTTCCAGCAACGACGAGTGACTTGATACCCCCCACAGTAGTGCTGCCAGATGAGATACAAGATGCTCAGTAATGAAATTTGAATTTCACATAAACAACAAAAAATTTTTAGCATAAGTATCTCCCATGCAATATTTGGGACATACTTATACTAATATTATTTGTTAATAATTAAAATTATTTGTTATTTATCTGAAATTCATATCTGAGTGGGAATCCTCTATTTTTAGTTGTTAAATATGGCACCCCTACCCCACAGATAACCTCCAGGATGGTGAGATATTCCTCTTCAGGCTCCCACGGCTCTCTATGCCCACCTCTGAACCAATACTTACCCTCCTGAGAGATCAGGGATGTATTCTGATCTCTTTATCCTTCATTTGCCGTACAGGGCCTGGCGCAGAACAGACGGCAGTTTGCTGAGTGAATGAATGCATATGTGTGACATCCCAATAAACCTGCATCATTTGGTGGAATCTATGTGTTGTGATCAGTACACAGTGTCAGTTCCACTTGTAGCTACCTTCCCTTCACAGATTTGGAAGAATTACCTCATGGTTTACATATCCACCCAGCAGGCGAGCTAAAAAGCTGGGAGTCATCTGCAGGCTTAGTGAAGCCATTACATGACCAGTTGGGTTTGTTTTTTGTTTGTTTGTTTGTTTGGAGGGGAGGAGTGGGAGGGAGACAACAGTATTCTGGCAATATGGAGGTCGAGGAAGGCAAAGAGGACGGGAGCAAAGGAGGAAGTGGGGAAGGAAGGGAAAGGGATGTGGACAGCAGGTGGGAAGGCAGGAAAGCGAGCAGGTACGCATGAAGGCGGAGAACCAGGAGCCAGCTGGCGCCGGAGCGAGCAGTGACAGCCGCCGCCCTCAGGGGGCGGGAGCCGGGAGGAGGGAGGCTCCGGCAATGCGGGTGGAAGCATTCTTCTCCCTCCGGGCTCCTCATCACCCCTCCTCCAGGCGGCGCGGAACACCCCCGCCCGGCTCCTGGTCAGAGGCGGACACAGGGGTTGGCCCTCTCGGGGCCTCCCAGCTCTCCAGCCAGGGACTTAGACTAGTTTCTCCAACAACTCTGCCGGCCCCCAAATCCCCTCCGCGCCCGCCCGGGTCGAGTTAGGAAAGACTCGGAACAGAATAAACGGGTGTGAGGGAGATAATCTAGCCCGGGCGGGGCGGCAGTGTCAGTGAAACCCCCGCCAGTGTGACTGGGCGACACCCAGAAGTGGGGGACCCGCGGGGGCAGGGGTGCCCATTCCGGGTGCGAGCCTTTAGAGGCCCTGTCTGTGATAAGTCTTGACCATGCACCCACTGAAGGGGCGGCTGGCGGCTGTGGGACCTGGGTCGAGTCTTCTTCGTCTTCCGGCCTCAGTTTCCTCCGCAATCAAGTGGGAATACGAATACTCGCTTTATCCTAGTGTATCATGTCTGGTATAAAAGGTGGTCAGTCAGTAGTAACTGTCGTGCTTAGTGCTTGTGCCCTCCACCCTAGGCCACCTGCGCCATGTGAGACTGTCCCATTGGCGGGGATATGGGACACAATGGGGGAGACCCTGATCCGTCGGCACAGGGAGCCCAAAGGTGGCTCAGGCCCTCAAAGAGACTGGCGAAGGGGCTCGTTAGGAGGGAACCCAAAGAGTCCAGCGAAGGGGATCGGCAGGGGGCAAGTTCCCCTTTTATTTCTGCCACTCCCAGGTGGGGAAGAAGAGTCGCCTGCTCTGGAACCAAGTATTGGATGGCGATGTACAGGCTGCACCCACTCTAAGCAAGTCAACAGATTCAATATGCTTGTTACTCACTCATTCTTTTTCTTTATTAGAGGGGTTGCTAGCTAAACGGAAGGATTCACACTAAGATTCCAATACGGGGCTGTCCTATAGTCCTGACTTGAGTGTGGGAAGACAGGACCCAGGAAGAGGAAGGAGGGCGGCAGGGGGCTAGGAGATGGACAAGTATAGCTTCGCCACCACCCACTCAGCCCATCTTCCCTTCTGGAGCGGTGCACAGCATCTGCGCATGCGCCACACACCCCCCCGGCCCTCCAGCGGGGTCGAGCTGGCCTCCGTGGAGGTGCTGTCCGCGCATGCGCGGCCCGCTCATGTTGTGCTCCCAGTGGGGTCGGAGAGTCCCTTGAGGAGCTGGAGGTGCGATTGAGGGGAGGATTGCGGCCCAACTCATAGGGGGTGGCTGTTAGGAGATGCGGACAAAGCGGCATGTGACAGCGACAGGTCACAGAGAGAGGAGGAGGAGAAGTGCGGCCGCTCGGGGCGTTTTAGGCAGGCGCAGAGCCCTCAGAGGTAGACAGGCACTAGTGGTTGCTCCTTTCTCCCGGATTGCAATTTGCGGGCCCCTGGAAAGGCAGAAAACCAGAAGACAGAAGTGGGTGGGTGTGTTAGACCCGGAGGAAAGCCCTCTCGATCCCGTCCTCACATCTCCATGCTCTAGAAGGGACTCAATCTTAGGTCCAGTGGACCCCAGATCATCCCCCCGAAGAAAAGCTAAATTTGGACAGTAACCGCGCCGGACCCCACCCCCAGTCTTTCGGTCAGTTCCAGGGGCTCACCCCACCCTCTGGGGGACTCTTGAGTTGAAAACGGGGTCCCTGGGGCAGGGCAGGGTCGAAAGAATTGCTGTGGAGTCGTCTCTGTGGCCTAGGAAAACCGCTGCTTCCTCACTGGCCACTGAGGTCGAGGAAGACCCCAGACACGACCAGCCAGCGTCCAGAGGAGTGACTTCAGACCACTGATCAGGCAGTGAAGACTGAAGGAGATGCGAACTGGCCCAGTGGGAGACTGGGTTAATGACTCTGACCTCTGACCCCCAGACCCCTGTAAGGAAAGGGAAGGAAGCCTTTGGCTGCTCCGGCTGCAGGTGTGAAGTCACCGAGGCTCCAGGGACCTTGAAGCCTGATGCTTCTTATGAATGAGGATCCCTAGGCCCAGTCACACTATTTAACACTTATATATGACGTTATATATGACATTGTCGTGAGGACTAACAAAGTAAATACACTCACTTTGAGTGTATTTACTTTGTTAGTCCTCACGACAACGCTATGTGGTAGGGATTACAATCAACCCCAGTTTACAGATAAAGAAAGTGAGTGCTGAGAAGTTAAGCCACTTTCCAAAGTCACATAACTAGTAAGGAGCAAAGCAGGACTTGAAACTCAAGGCAGTCTCACTCCAGAGTCTGCACTCCTAAGAGCACAAGCTGTAGGCTCTGGGTAAGAGGCCAGATAAGAGAGACCCAGTAAAAGGTCAAGCTTGGAACTCATTTCCTGAGCACCTTCTCTCACACTATTGTGTTTCTCTCACACCATTTCAGTCTTCCCAACAGTCCTGTGAAGAAGGAATTGCTTGGTAACGGAGAAAAAGAGAGGTTCCATATCCTGCCCCAGATTACACAGATAGTAGTTGGACCAAGTTGATGAAGCAACTTTTTTTTAAATGAAACACCTTTTCATTTATTTATTTATTTATTTACATATTTTTGGTTGCGTTGGGTCTTTGTTGCTGTGTGTGGGCTTTCTCTAGTTGCGTCAAGCGGGGGCTACTCTTTGTTGCGGTGCGCGGGCTTCTCATTGCAGTGGGCTTCAGTAGTTGTGGCATGTGGGCTCACTAGTTGTGGCACACAGGCTTAGTTGCTCCGTGGCATGTGGGATCTTCCTGGACCAGGAATCAAATCCGTGTCCCCTGCAATGGCAGGCAGATTCTTTCTTTCTTTAATTAATTTATTTATGGCTGCGTTGGGTCTTCGTTGCTGCGCGTGGGCTTTCTTGTAGTTGCAGCGAGCGGAGGCTACTCTGTTGCAGTGCACGGGCTTCTCGTGGTGGCTTCTCTTGTTGCGGAGCACGGGCTCTAGGCGAGCGGGTTTCAGTAGTTGTGGCTCGCGGGCTCTAGAGCGCAGGCTCAGTAGTTGTGGCTCGCGGGCTTAGTTGCTCCACGGCACTTGGGATCTTCCCGGACCAGGATTCAAACCTCTGTCCCCTGCATTGGCAGGCAGATTCTTAACCACTGCGCCACCAGGGAAGTCCTGATGAAGCAACTTGATTCAGGTAACAAGTTATCCAAGACAAATGATGAGACTAAAATCTAGGTCTCCTGTCTCACAATCTTGGGGTCTGTATGGTCAGACCACTGAAGATGGCTGTTCTCTTGCTCTCCGTACGTCCCCTGCTCGACCAGTGCCTGCTTCACCTATCCCCTACTCACATGACTGACCTTTCTACATACTTGCCCCAGGCCCCAGCTACTGACGAATGTTCTTATCAGTGGGGCAATGAGGGGCATGCTCCTCTGCTAGTTTCCCTGGTAACCGATGAGCCAACCTGACGTCAATTCCCCCTATAACTGGCAATCTCCCCTTCCCCCGGAGCAAAGATTGCAGCTATGTCCTGCCCGCCATCCGCAGCACACGGTGGGATGTCGCTCCAGGACCTTGCTTCAGACATGTAAGATCCCCCCATCCATTAAACCACTGATGTCTCTGTCTCAGACTCTGGGCTCTTTCTTCAGTCTTGAAGCTGGGCAAGCACAGGGCTTATAGGCCTGCGGGGTGCAGCCCAACAGGGTCTTTTTACTATATGCATTTTAACAAACATTTATTTGTTCATTCAGCAAATGTTTGTTGTGCCTGTCATTCTTGGAGACACTTAGAATTCAGCAGTGAACAAAACAGACGTGGTCCCTGTCCCTGAGTCTCTGAGGGAGGGTGACGGTGGAGAGTGTCAAAGATCAACAAAGCTGGACTTTAGTTAAAGCAGTGAAAACAGATTTTGTTCAGTAACTACTGACAGTAGGGGAAAGAGCTGAGCTCCGTTCCAATTTGTGCAGGGTGTTTTAAAGGGAGAATGAGAGAGGAGGGAGGAGGAGCAAGCAGGGGCTCAAGTAGAGTGAGGGAAGTGAAAAATTACAAAAAGCAGGTAAGAGGGTTGGTCAGTGTAAGAGCAATTATGTTGCTCAAAAACTAGTTTCGCCTCTTGGTGGGTGTCAAGCCAAAAGATACAACCAAGTCAAAGAGCAGGAGAAGGAAGGATTTATTACTTGCAGCAAATAAAGAGAACACTGGGGATTTTTCCCAAAGCAGTATCTCCCCGAACAACAAAATTGGGGAAGTTTTAAGCTAAGGGTGCATGCATATTCGTGAAGGGGATTGGGCGGTGTATGCATATACATGGAGGGGCTTGAGCAGAGAATTCAGCATAGAACTGGGGCAAAGGTCGTCAGAGTCCAAGCTGTAGTTGAAGTCATGACGTCAGCAAAGGTCAGCATCATCATCCTTTAGGTTCCAGTTGATCTGGTGGTTGAGCGCTTGAGGGGGGTTTGAATTCTGCAAAACAGCTCAAGAAAGTGCTTCAGGCTAATCTTTACCCTTGAAACAGAACTGGGAGTCTTTACAACTGATTTATTATCTTTGCTATTATTACTTCTCTTGCCTGACAACAGTTTGTTCTTTTGTTCCCTTAAGATCATTATTACTGAGACCTGTTCAAGGGCAAGCATTGTGGCCAGGCTTAGATCACAAAATGGTTTAGGCCTAAAATGGCTTCTCTCTCTCTTTTTTTTATTGAAGTATAGTTGATTTACAATGTTGTGTTAGTTTCCGGTGTACAGCAAAGTGATTCAGTTATACATACATATATATAATTTTCATATTCTTTTCCATTATGGTTTATTACAGAATATTGACTATAGCTCCCTGTGCTATACCGTAGGACCTTGTTGTTTATCCATCCTATATATAATAGTTTGCATCTGCTAATCCCAAACTCCTAGTCCTTCCTTCCCCCACTTCTCCTCCCCCTTGGCAACCACAAGTCTGTTCTCTACGTCTGTGAGTCTGTTTCTGTTTCGAAGATAAGTTCATTTGTGTCATATTTTAGATTCCACATATAAGTGATATCCTATGGTATTTGTCTTTCTCTCTCTCTCTCTCTCTCTCTCTCTTTTCTTTTTTTTTGGCATGCCGCATGGCTCGAGGGATCTTAATTCCCTGACCAGGGATTGAACCTGGGCCCTCAGCAGTGAAAGCGCCGAGTCCTAACCACTGGACTGCCAGGGAATTCCCTGTCTTTCTCTTTCTTGATTTAATTCACTTAGTATGATAATCTCTAGGTCCATCCATGTTGCTGCAAATGGCATTATTTCATTCTTTTTTATGGCTGAGTAATATTCCACTGTATACATATACCACATCTTTTTTGTCCATTCATCTGTTGATGGACATTTACGTTGCTTCCATGTCTTGGCTATTGTAAATAGTGCTGCTATTTCTCTGAATATATGCCCAGGAGTGGGATTACTGGATCATATGGCATCTCTTTTTAGTTTTTTGTTTTTTGAGTGAAAGCAGATTTATTCAGGGAAATACATACTCCATAGACAGAGTAGGCCATCTCAGAAGGCGAGAGCTCTTTTTAGTTTTTTAAGGAACCTCCATATTTTCCATAGTGGCTGCACAAATTTACATTCCCACCAACAGTGTAAGAGGGTTCCCTTTTCTCCACCCTCTTCAACATTTGTTATTTGTAGACCTTTTAACAAGGGCCATTCTGACTGGTGTGATAAAATGGCTTCTTTTTTTTTTAATAGTTTTTTATTTTTATTATTTATTTGTTTATTTATTTATTTTGGCTGTGTTCGGTCTTCGTTGCTGTGCACGGGCTTTCTCTAGTTGAGAAAATGTATTTTATTTTGCTTTATTTATTTTGCTTTAAAAATGTTTATATCTTTCTGTTGTATAGTTATTTTATTATCTTCTTTTCAAGTGTGCAGAAAAGTAGAGAACAGTATAAAACACCCCCAGTTTTTTTTTTAACATCTTTATTGCAGTATAATTGCTTTACAATGGTGTGTTAGTTTCTGCTGTATAACAAAGTGAATCAGCTATACGTATACATATATCCCCATATCCCCTCCCTCTTGCATCTCCCTCCCACCCTCCCTATCCCACCCCTCTAGGTGGTCACAAAGCACTGAGCTGATCTCCCTGTGCTATGTGGCTGCTTCCCACTAGCTATTTTACATTTGGTAGAAAACACCCCCAGTTTTATCAAACCTTCACATTTTGTCATAGTTACTTCAGATTTGGCTTTTAATTTTTTTATTTATTTAATTTTATTATTTTTCCTTTTGGCCATGCCCCTCGGCTTGCGTGATCTCAGTTCCCCGACCAGGGATTGAACGGCAGTGAAAGCACCGAATCCTAACCACTGGACCACCAGGGAACTCCCCAGATTTGGTTTTTTAAAGAGAGCATTAACAGTACAGTTGAATACCCCTTGGCAATTCCCCAGGCGCATCCCCTTCCTCCCCGAGTGACCACTGTCCTGAATTTGGAGTTTTTCATGTCCATGCATGTCTCATTATTTTGCAAACATGATATAGTCTTTTTTTTTTTTTTTTTTGGCTGCACTGCACAGCTTGCAGGATCTTAGTTCCCCGAACAGGGCTCGAACCTGTGCCCCCTGTAGTGGACGCTCAGAGTCCTAACCACTAGATCACCAGGGAATTCCTGATATAGTCTTGTTTCGCATGAGTGGTATTAACACTGCGTGGCCCCTATGCTGGTTGTGCAGCTCTAGATATTCCCTACATCTCCACAGAGCTCTCCAGCACACAAAGAACTTTAGGGTCCAATATTTCCTGTGCTCCTCACACAAGCCTCTTAAGAAGGCAGAACAAGTGTTATGATCCCCCATTCGACTCAAGAGGAAACAAAGATCCAGAGTGAAGGGCCAAGACCACAAAGGGGCAGAGGTCCAGGCTCGCTGCAGGCTTTCCCAGCTCAGTGCGGTTTCCACTACTCAGTTGCCGTGCGGGTCGTATCAACGCAATAAGTATGAACGACTGGAGAACAAGCCAGTGAGAGGGAGAGGAGAGGAGCGTGGAGACAAGAGTAGGAAGGAGGGAAAAATAAAAGGGCAGAGCTGGTGGCGGGAGCTGTATGGCTTTAAATCTACCAGTGGCTCTCAACCTTGACCGCTCTTCGGGATCGCCTGGGGAGCTTCAAGAAACACTGATGCTTGGGACCCTCCCCCAGAGATTCTATTGTAACCGGCCTGCCAGGCGTCCTGAGCAGCAGGGTGTTGAAAAGCTCCCCAGCTGATTTTTTAATGTATAGCCTAGGTGAGGACAATTGACTAAGCAAAGCAATTTGTCAGGCAGTGAATTGGTTGAGGGGGTGGTACTGAAAGGCTGGCTTGTTAACCTTAATAAGATCTTAGACCTCAAAGCCTGGCTTGATAATACAATGTAAATAAGGTATTGAGATCTTAGCCCTAGATTCTATGGACAGAAATGGGCTAAAATGAAATAGGTGATATAAACCGGTTTCCTCAGTGATGTTCATACTAGTCTTAGATTATTTTGTTCAGTTATCAGGGCTTTAACTTGAAGGGAAGACCAGCAATTTTCAGAATGAATACCAGCAAACCCCCACAGAGTAATAGAATTCGTCAAACATTCTCTAAGTACTTCCTTTGTGCAGGGTCTGTGCTATAGGGAAGTAAGAGAGATGGAAAAATCACAATCCTTGCCCTCCAGAAGCTCAGACTAACTGGCAACCCAGACAAATATACGACAATTAACACAATGTGCTGAGTGTTAGAAATAAGTCCAAAGTGCGAGGGAACAGAGGGCAGAGAATACCTAACTCTACCTCAGGGAGACTAGCAGAGGGGCTCAGAGTAGGCTTCACAGGAGTGCTGCATGAGCTGGGTCTTGAAGGATGAGTAGGAGTTGGTTAAGTGTATGGTTGAGGCTGGGGGTTTGGAAGAGCATGTGCAAAGGCTGAGGCATAAGTGCGGCTGCAGAAGGGCAAATAGTTTGGTATGGTACAAGCACAGGGAATAAATATGTGGTGGGGGAGAACTTTATCCTGTAGGCAGCAGGAAATCATCAAATGGAGGAGTGTGCGGAGAAAAACAAGGTCCTTATGGAGGCGAGGACATCTAAATTAGGTCTTGGAATATGAGCAGAAATTCAACAGGCAGGGATGTGGGATGGAGAAGAAGGCTTCCCAAGTCGGGGTGGGAGTGGGACGGGGAATAGTGTGAGCAAAGGTGTGGAGGCAGGAATGAGCCTGACGTGTGTCAGGTGCATTGAGGGAATCCATAATCTAGTAGGCATGATCAAAATCATCTGGGGTGCTGTTTAAAAATGTCAATGCCTGGGCTCCACTAACCCACTTCCCTAGAGATTCTGATTTATATGGTCTGGGGTGGGGGTGGGGTCCAGGCCTTAGTATTTAAAAAAAAATCCCTGTGATCCTAATACGCAGTTGGGCTTGAAAGCCACAGCTGTAGGGAAGTTGTTGAGGACGTGGGTGGGAATGTAGGCTAGAGCCAGATACTTGTGATGATAAATGAACTAACGTTTATTGAATGTTAACTATGCGCCAGACACTCCATTAGTCCATTTTATCCTCATAACCCTATGAGGACCGGTACTATTATCCTGTGTTGCAGGTGAAGAAAGAGTAATTTGACCAAAGTAAGTGGCAGGCAATCTGGCTTCAAAGCATATCCTAGAAGGATTTGTATTCCAGGCCAAAGAGCTTGGGTTTTCTTCTGTAACCATCTTTATTAGTTTAGTGTGTATCTGTCCAGAATACCTTTATGCATGTACATATTCCCCCCTTTCTTACACAAAAGGTAGCATACTAGATACACTGTTTTGCATCTTGCTTTATTAACCATATATCCTGGAAATCTTTACAAATCAATACATAGAGAACTTTCTCATTCTTTTTTTACAGTTCCTGAGCATTTGTTTGTGTGTATGTACCATAATTTATTTATTCTTGAGTTGTCCTCTGTTTCTAACTATCAAAATGCTGTAATGAATAATCACATACGCATTGTTTTGTACATTTCCAGAAATGAAATTGCTGGGTCAAGGGGTATATGTGCATTTGTAATTTCAATGAATACTGCCAAATTTTTCTCCATAGGTCCTGTATTATTTTGCATTCCTACCTGCAGTGTATGACAGTATGTAGGCACATTTTTTTTCATGAAATAAGTTTTACTAATCATTTCAAAGGTCAAAAAAATTGAAAAATTTCTAGCAGGACTGATCAAGAGAAAAAAGTGAGAATTCAAATTACTAACACCAGCTATAAAAATTAGGATATCACTACATATCCTACAGATATATGAAGGATAAGTAAATACAATAAACAACTTGAACAATTTGATATCTTACATAAAATGGGCAAGTCCCCCGAAAATAAAATAACTAAGATTGACATTAGAAGAAATAGAAACTCTTAATTGTTCTATAACTGTTAAAGAAATTGGATTCAACAACATTCCCCCACAAAAAACTCTAGGCCCAGATGGCTTCACCAGTGAATGCTATCTAACATTTAAGGAGGAAATATCAATCCTACATGGTTACTTACAGAAAATGGAGAATAAGGGGATATATCTTACCTCATTTTATTTCAGCTTACTGTGACCAAAACTTGATTGTCTATATCTTCTCATGTTCATTTGGAGAGTTGTGTTTTTCAAGGAATTTACCTATTTTAATCTAAATTGTGAAATTTATTTGCATAAAATTGTTCATAACCATGTTTTAATACTTGTAATGTCTATAAGATCTGTAGTGATGTCCTTTTTTTAAAAAAAAATTTATTTATCTATTATTATTTTTTTGGCCATACTGCACGGCATGCAGGATATTAGCTCTCTGACCAGGGATCGAACCTGTGCCCCCTGCACTGGAAGCATGGAGTTTTAACCACTGGACTGCCAGGGCAGTCCCCTGTAGGGATGTCCTTTTTATTCCCTATATTTGTTATTAATATCTTCTCTCTTTATTCTTGATCAGTTTTTCTAGGTGTTTATCAATTTTTTAGTTTTTTAATTTTTTAATTTTTGGCTGTGTTGGGTCTTTGTTGCTTTGCGTGGGCTTTCTCTAGTTGCGGCGAGCAGGGGCTGCTCTTCGTTGAGGTGTGCGGGCTTCTCATTGCAGTGGCTTCTCTTGTTGCGGAGCACAGGCTCTAGGCACCCAGGCTTCAGTAGTTGTGGCACGCGGGCTCAGTAGTTGTGGCTCGCGGGCTCTAGAGCACAGGCTCAGTAGTTGCGGCGCACGGGCTTAGTTGCTCTGCGGCAATGTGGGATCTTCCCAGACCAGGGCTTGAACCTGTGTCACCTGCACTGGTAGGCGATTCTTAACCACTGCACCACCAGGGAAGCCCTTATCAATTTTTAAAATAAGTTTTCTAACAACCAACTCTTGGTTATTAATATATATTTTTTGTACATTTGTTTTCTATGTGTTTGTTTTCTGTACTTCCTTTTTTTTTTTTTTTGGTACTGCCTTGGAATTTCAGGCTTTTCTTTTCCCAACATATGCACTCAAGATTATAAAAGTTTCTTTAAGGACCACTTTGGCTGTACCCCCTAGTTTTCTAATTTCTAATTTGATCTCTACATTGACCCTTCTGTTATTTAGTGATGTACTACTTAATTTCCCAGCAGTTCTGGATTTTCTAGTTATCATATTGTTATTTATGATATCACATATTTCTACTATGATCAGAGAATGTGCTCTGAATTATTTGAATACTTTGAAATTTATTAAGCTTACTCTATAGCTCTGGATATGGCTAATTTCGGTAAATGTTCTATATGCATTTCAAAAAGTTTATTCTGTTTTCATTGGCTCTGGTGTCCTGTATATGTCAAATTTTTTTTTTAAAGGTGGGTGTTTTTTTTTTTTAATTTTATTTATTTTTTGGCTGTGTTGAGTCTTCATTGCTGCGTGTGGGCTTTCTCTAGTTGAGGCAAGCAGTGGCTTCTCTTGCTGTGGAGCACGGGCCCTAGGCTCATGGGCTTCAGTAGTTGTGGTGCGTGGGCTCAGTAGTTGTGGCACGAGGGCTCTAGGGCACACGAGCTTCAGTAGTTGTGGCACATGGGCTCAGTAGTTGTGGTGCATGGGCTTAGCTGCTCCGCGGCATGTGGGATCTTCCCGGACCAGGGCTTGAACCCATGTCCCCTGCATTGGCAGGCAGATTCTTAACCACTGCGCCATCAGGGAAGTCCCTATGTCAATTATTAATAGTTGTTCAGATATTTTATATCCTTCCAGATTCATGGAGTAGAACTGGAGATGTTTGGGTCTAAGTTCTTATTTTTCATATTGAAGTATAGTTGATATACAATGTAAGTTTCAGGTGTACAACATAGTGATTCAAAAATTTTAAAGGTTATACCCCATTTATAGTTACTATAAAATATTGGCTATATTCCCTGTGCTGTACAATATATCCTTGTAGCTTATTTATTTTATACATAGTAGTTTCTACCTCTTAATCCCCTACCCCTCTCTTGCCGCCCTTTCCCTCTCTCCACTGGTAACCACTAGTTTGTTCTCTGTATCTGTGAGTCTGTTTCTTTTTTGTTATATTCACTAGTTGTTTTATGTTTTAGATTCCACATGTAAGTGATATCATACAGTATTTGTCTTTCTTTGTCTGACATTTCACTTCATAATACCCTCCAAGTCTCTCCATGTTGTCGCAAATGGCAGAATTTCATTCTTTTTTATGGCTGAGTAGTATTCCATTGTATATATGTACCACGTCTTCTTTATCCATTCATCTGTTGATGGACACTTAGATTGCTTCCATATCTTGGCTATTGCAAATAATGCTGCTATGGACATTGGGGTGCATGTATCTTTTCTAATTAGTGTTTTTGCTTTTTTTTCAGTTAAATACCCAGGAGTGGAATGCTGGGTCATGTGATAGTTCTATTTTTGTTTCTTTGAGAAACCTCCGTGCTGTTTTCCATAACGGCTGTACCAATTTATATTCCCAACAACAGTGTACAAGGTTTCCCTTTTCTCTACATCCTAACCAACATTTGTTATTTGTGGTCTGTTTTTGATGATAACCATTCTAACAGGTGTGAGGTGAAATCTCATTGTGGTTTTGATTTGCATGTCTCTAATGATTAACGATGTTGAGCATCTTTTCGTGTTTTTGGACGCACTCCTACTTCCAAAGGTACCTGATACTGTTAATTTTGGAGTCTTTTGGGGATTCCACTTTCAATATTATGCTGATTTTTATCCTCCCAACTGCTAATATATAATTTTGCTTTCCCTGGTCTGCTATATCTATTACCACTCATCCATATGCCTCCCACATACCAAAATACATTCCAGAATTTTCTTCTATAATTCTTTTTGTCCTTATGGGTTGAGGTCTTTTTTTTGTAGGCACAATTTAAAGAATTACTTAAATTTGGAATAGATGATATGCATTTACTTCAAAAATGAAGATTAAAAGGTGTACAGTGGACGGACTTCCCTGGTGGTCCAGTGGTTAAGACTCTGTGCTCCCAATGCAGGGGGCATGGGTTTGATCCCTGGTCAGGGAACTAAGATCCCGTATGCCACACGGTGTGGCAAAAAAAAAAAATGGTGTGCAGTGGAAAACTTCCTGCCATCACTGTCCATCTACCCAATGTCCACCTTCCCCAACATTAACATTATTCTTTTTTTTTTTTGCCACAAGGCTTGTGGGATCTTAATTCCCTGACCAGGGATTGAACCTGGGCCCTTGGCACTGAGAGTGCAGAGTCCTAACCACTGGACCACCAGGGTATTCCCTAACATTATTCTTTATTAATAATATTCTGGTGTTTTCATTCTCTCACCACACCCCCCCGCCCCAACTCTCTCTCTCTCATAGGGATTTAAAAAAATTTATTAATAGAACTTTTCATACATACACAAAGATAAAGAATAATTCTGAAAAGGAGGAACAGTCTGAGTCCTATGAACTGTCAAAACAACCACACTGGAAACACTGGGAATAGAATCCAATGTGAGTAGGAGGAACATAGTGTTAAAGGAAAAAGAAGGTCCAGATAAAAGTGAGGGAGGAGAACAGAAACCCCAATATCTCAGAGAGCAAGTACCCATAGTTTTGAGCTCTTCACAAAAAATCGAAGAGGGAGCTATAGAGCCATGAAGTTAAAAAAGCCATCCTGAACCATGCTTCCTTTCTAAACATTCAAGAAAATTGATTTCATATAAAAGAAAGGAGGTCAAATCCCATATAACGTTATTATAAGAAAAAAGAGGATAAGGAGCAGAATAACATCCCTATGGATAATGAGAGAATGCCAGAAAGACATGCCTACGAAACCAATGAAAATTCCATACTGGTATTTCCAAATGAGCTAAGAGATTAACAAGTGATACAAGATATGAAAAAGCAGCATAAATCAGAATGAGAAAAATCCAGAAATCGGACTTCCCTGGTGGTGCAGTGGTTAAGAATCCGCCTGCCAATGCAGGGGACATGGGCTTGAGTCCTGGTCCGGGAAGATCCCACATGCCGCTGAACAACTAAGCCCGTGCGCCACAACTACTGAGCCTGTGCTCTAGAGCCCGTGAGCCACAACTACTGAGCCTGCGTGCTACAACTACTGAAGCCCGTGCACCTAGAGCCCATGCTCCACAGCAAGAGAAGTCACCGCAATGAAGAGTAGCCCCCGCTTGCCGCAACTAGAGAGAGCCCGCGTGCAGCAATGAAGACCCAACGCAGCCAAAAATAAATAAATAAATAAATTTTAAAAAAAGAGAAAAATTCAGAAATGAAGTAATAGAATTAAAGAATTAGAAACAAAACAAAAACTCGTTTCAGAAACGAAGTCTAAAGTAGAAGGAATGTAAGAACAAATAAACACAACAGATAATGGCTTAAGAGAAATAGATGAAAAAGAGGAAAGCTGTTAAGATAAAAAATAAATGAAAAAGGGACTTCCCTGGTGGCGCAGTTGGTAAGAATCCGCCTGCCAGTGCAGGGGACACGGGTTCAAGCCCTGGTCCGGGAAGATCCCACATGCCACAGAGCAACTAAGCCCGTGTGCCATAACTACTGAAGCCCGTGTGCCTGGAGCCCATGCTCCACCAACAGGAGAGGCCACCGCAATAAGAAGCCCGCCCACTGCAACGAAGAGTAGCCCCCCCTCACCACAACTAGAGAAAGCCTGTGCGTAGCAACGAAGACCTAATGCAGCCAAAAGTAAAATAAATAAATAAATAAATGAAAAGACTTCTGGTTTCAACTTGGACATGTAAGGAACTGAAGAAAAGAAGCTCCCATCCTTACAACAAGAAATAAGTTGGACAGAGAGCAAATTAACAACAGTGTGAACTCATCAGAGAACTGAGATTACAGGACAGATGGTCATCCTGAAATCTGGAGAGAAACTAGTGCCTGCAGGGAGACACAGGACCAGAGCATTTGCTCACCTGGGGCAGAAGCCACTGGAAGCTATATGAGCTGAGAGGAACATTAAACCAGAAATTTTGACAGATTGCCGGAGGCTGAGTGCAGGCTAGGGAGAGAGTGTGAAGCTTCTGGGGGCTGCAGTGCAGGTTTTTACCTCAGGAACCCCACCAAGCTCTCACAGGAAGGATAAGGGAGAATCTGGAGAAAGTTCCCTCCCTGGCCCCATGGCGGGAGGAGGGAGACAGCAGCCACAACACCAGACCACCTACATTGTCCCCTTACCTGCAGGGGGCAGAGTAAGGCTTCTGGACTGGCTAAGGGGCAGTGTCCCAGGTGTGAGATCTCTTAGTTCTTTGGGGATCTGTGTCCTAGGGCACGGGGTCCATGAACTGTTTGGGGCTCTGCTTCCCAGTATGTGAAGACTTTGAGTACTTTGGTCTATGTGTCCAGGGTATGAGCCCTCTGAAGTATTTGGGAGTTGCTGACCCACAGTCTGAGGTTCTGAGATGTTTGGGAGTCATTGTCACAGGATGTGAGGTCACTGAGATATTTGTGTTTCTTTGTCTCAGGCTGTGAATTCCTTGGGATGTCTGGGAGTCTGTGTCTGAGAGTGTGAGGTCTCTAGGCTGTATCTCAGGCTGTGAGGCCTCTGAACCCTTTGGGGTTCTACTTCTCAACGTGTGACATCTCACACTTCCTAGCATGTACAGTCTCTGAGCTGATTTGTTTTTGACCGTGGCATGAGTTCTCTGAAGTCTTTATGGGTCCATTTCCATGGTTGTGAGGTGTTTGATATTTTGAGGGTTGGCGTTCCTGACTATAAACATCTCTGAATTTTTGAGTTTCTCTCCTTGAATTTGAGGCCACGTTGCTGTTCCAAGGTGGTGTTTAGCCATATGTCAGGTTTCTGAGCTGATTTAGCAATTATGTCCAAAATGTGAGGTCAATAAGCTTTTTAGTCTCTTTGCAGGATGTTAAATGTACAAGTAATTTTGGGAGTCTGTCTTCCAAGTTGTGAAATCTCAAATGCTGATGGGGGCATTTTATCATACGGTGATACTAGGTGTTTAGGGGCTCTGTGTCCCAGGGTGTGAGCTGCTTGAGGGCCTTCATCTACATCATGATATCTTTAATCTGTAGTTTTTTATTTTTTTAATATTTATTTATTTATTTGGCTGTGCTGGGTCTTAGTTGTGGCACGCGGGATCTTCGTTGCCGCGTGCGGGATCTTCAGTCGTGGCGTGTGGGATCTTCAGTCTTGGCACGCGGGATCTTTAGTTGCAGCATGAGAACTCTTAGTTGTGGCATGTGGGATCTAGTTCCCTGACCAGGGATCGAACCCGGACTCCCTGCATTGGGAGCGTGAAGTCTTAGCCACTGGACCGCCAGGGAAGTCCCTAATCTATAGTTTGATATGTAGAGTCTCAATACCATGGTGTGTGGTATCTGAGTTACTTGGGTCTTTGTTCCACAGAGTGAAATCTCTGAGCTCTTCTGTGTCCCATGGTGTGAGGTCTCTGGGCTTTTTGGGGATCTGTGTCCTAAGTATGAGGTCTCTAAGTTGTTTGGTGTCCTGTTTTCTATTTTTTTTTCTCTTTTCTTGGCCACACTGAGCAGCACGCGGGATCTTAGTTCCCCGACCAGGGATAGAACCCGTGCCCCCTGCACTGGAAACGCGGAGTCTTAACCACTGGACCGACAGGGAATCCCTGGTGTCCTGTTTTCTAGGTTGTGAATTCTTCAAGCTGATTTGTCCATTTTCTACCTGGGTTTGAGGCCTCTGAGCCCTTTGTGCTTTTGCTATCCAGGGTGTGGGGACTCTAAACTTTTGTGAGACTCTCCCTGATGGTGAGGTTTCAATATTCTGTGGGTCTGTGTCCCTGAGTATGGAGGCTCTGATTTTAAGGTTTTCATTCCTGGTTCCTGTTCAGAGGTATGTTTCAGGCCTCTGAGCTGTGCTGATTTAGTACCTATGTCCAGAATGTGAGGTCACTCAGCTGTCTGGGTTTCTGTTCAAGATGATAGTGCCCAAGCAGTTTGTGGGTCTGTATCCTTGGATGTGTGGCATCTACAGTTGTTTGGGGGATTTTGTCGTAGAATGAGATGTCTCTCCTCTGTTTGGGATCTGTTTCCAGGATGTGCTGTCTCTGAACTCTTTCTAGGGCTGTGTCTCTGGGTGTTAAGTTCTCTATGATGCTTTTGTGGAGATGGGTCACGTAATGAGGATCTTTGAACTGATTTAAGTTTTCTGTCTTAGGATCTGATGTTTGTGTTCTTTCAGGGTTTCTGTGTCCCAAGGCGTAAGGTCTCAAATCTGTTTGGGATTCTGTGTCCATGGTATGAGATGTGTAGGCTTTTGGGGGTCTGTGCCCACCATATGTGGCCTATGAGCTTTTGGTGGATCTGTGTTTCAGGGTGTGTAGTTTCTAAGGTGTTTGGGATAGATCACCAACTGAGAAGATCACTGGTGTGAGATACCTCTGAGCTCTCTGAGGATTTGTGTCTGATGTGTGAGGCGTCAGAGGTGATTGGGGCCTCTGAGGTTTAAACAGGAAGGCTTATGTCAGGGTTGGAGGTCTCAGAACTCTTGGGAACTATGTGTCTAATGTATGAGGTATCTAAGTTGTTTGCTGGTGTGTTTTGGAGGATGAGGTCTGTGCTATTGGTGGTCTGTACCCCAGGTTGTGAAATTCCTGTACTTTTGGGGGGGGTCTTTGTCCCAGGGTGTGAGGCACCTGGGGGATTAGGGGTTTATGAATTTTGGGGGTTCAGTCCATGTGGGAGGTTTCTGAGATTTTCACGGATCTTTGTCAGGATTTTTTAAATTTATTTATTTATTTATTTATTTATTTATTTATTTATTTATTTTTATGGCTGTGTTGGGTCTTCGTTTCTGTGCGAGGGCTTTCTCTAGTTGCGGCGAGCGGGGGCCACTTTTCATCGCGGTGCGCGGGCCTCTCACTATCGCGGCCTCTCTTGTTGCGGAGCACAGGCTCCAGACACACAGGCTCAGTAGTTGTGGCTCACGGGCCTAGTTGCTCCGCGGCATGTGGGATCTTCCCAGACCAGGGCTCGAACCCGTGTCCCCTGCATTGGCAGGCAGATTCTCAACCACTGCGCCACCAGGGAAGCCCCCTTTGTCAGGATTTGAAGTCATAAAGATTTGGGGGGATGTTTTCATGGTGACTTGTCTCTGATGTGCCTAGGTGTCTGTATCCATGGGTGCAAAGTCTTTAAGATGTTTTGGTGTCTGTTTTTTAGCGTGATTGGTTGGGGTACTAGAGGGAATGAGCTGAAGCAATGGGAAGAAGCTGTCTGAGAGTGTGATGCACGAACTTAATATTGTACATTTTCCAGTTTGGGTGATGATGTCAAGGTTATTTCTGTGGGAGTGAGTGACTGAGAACATCACTGGAGGAGAGAAAGTCAAGGAAGGGAGGCCAGGTCTCTGTGTGGAAATGGAAGGGTCATTTAAATGGAAATGAAATCAGTAAGGTTCAAGGGAGGGGTGATATTGGAGAGAGGCATAGCAATCTAGGAGCTAAAATTCCAGAGAAATGAGAGTTGGTAGATGACTTTCACCAAATTGGGACTCTTGTAACATGAGCATTGAAACTGAGGGGCTTTGGGGGGAGGGATAATATAGGGGTAGGGGAAAAAAGGGTTATTATGGGATTATATGAAATTATGTCTGTGAAACTTCTTTTTATATAAAATTATTTATTTATTTTTATTTTTGGCTGCATTGGGTCTTTGTTGCTGCGTGCAGGCTTTCTCTAGTTGCGGCAAGTGGGGGCTACTCTTTGTTGCAGTGCGTGGGCCCTAGGTGCGCGGGCTTCAGTAGTTGTGGCTTGCAGGGTCTAGAGTGCAGGCTCAGTAATTGTGGCGCACGGACTTAGTTGCTCCGCGGCATGTGGGATCTTCCCGGACCAGGGATCGAACCCGTGTCCCCTGCATTGGCAGGTGGATTCTTAACCACTGCGCCACCAGGGAAGTCCCTGTGTGAAACTTTTGAAAATTATAAAGCACTATAGAATTTAAAGAATTTTTCATTCAATAAAAAAATTTTTTTTTGAACTGAGGGGCTTTAAGACAAAGGGAGGCAAAAGTGTTTGAAAGTAATCTCTGTGTAACAAGGATTTAAAAAATAACTCTTATGCTGAAGAAGGAATGATGGACTCTCATCACTTTGCACACCACTAATGAAACAGTGGATCCAGGCAATGGCTATCTAGGGCCACAGAGTCACGAGAGAGAACCGGACGTACATGCCTCCTGATGGAAGACCTCACAGCACCACCTATGAAGGATTCTTGCCCCAAAACTGAATGTGTAGAAGGTCAATTTCTAGATCCAACTACCAGTTTATAGATCTCCAGGCGTCAGAAGAACATGTTAAACTAGACCATAAGAAGCAGTCAGCCTAATAATCCAGGCTTCCTTCAGGTCTCCGCTTGAATGTCACCTCCTCAGTGAGATCTGCCCTGACCATGTCATATAAAATAACAAGCCCTCCCTATCTCAACGACCCGGCACTCCCTCTCCCTTTGCTCTGATTTGCACTCAGTATCATCATCTGAGTTTCTTATTTTTATTGCTCATTTATTATTTGTCTCTGTCTTGTGAGAAAGTGACATTCATGAAGGCAGGGGCTTTGTCTGGTTGCTGTGTTGTGTGTCCCCAGCAGCCAGAACATGGCCGGGTACAGAGTTAAGCAATGCATAAGCATCTGTGGAGTACATGCATGCATGAATGAATGGATCTGGCAGAGCATCAGAGCAGTAGTCCTAGCCCAGCTCAGCGCTCATGATAATTCTCCCACCTGCTTTCTGTCCATCAGAAGGCCCTTCTCCCCACCCCAAGGATGTTAAGGCGGATGTGGGCTCACAGCTCATCTTCAAAAGGCTATTGTACCTTTTGTCATAAAACATACTTCCTCAATCCTAACATAATAAATATAACTTCTGCTTCTCTTTTTCTGGAGTGGGGGTAGGTGTGGAATAAAATTCTATCAACAACTTTAAAAATAGTTAAAGCAGGTGACCCCTGTGATCTTTTAGAATATCGAGACAAATGTAGCCATTCCTGTTGATATTTGGATGATAAATTCTTATGGTAAATGCAACCTGGTTTGAAGGGGTAGTCTGTAGGAAGATGAATTGTCAAAAAGAATACACCACATTGATATGGGTTGTCATTAGGTCCCATAATTGTGACTTGTCAATGAAACATCATCCCCAACTGGACCTACAGAACATTGTGCCGGAGGGTCATGGGCCAAATCACTAAGTTCCTTATTAATTCATTTCAGCGCCATAGTCTGTGCTTTTCATCTGGCTCCTCACTATCTTGGTGTGTGCTCAAAGGTCCGGCCCAAACTCTTGATTATCTGGGCTGCTGGGAAGGGTTGCCTCTTCATCTCACACCAGCTCTGCCAGACATAAGCACAGAGGGGCTGCGGTGTCCCTCAAGCTGAGGCCTCGGCCTCCTCCCCGCCCACCTGACAGCTGCTGCATCCCTGACCCTATGGTGCTCCTGCACACAACACGAGGTGATGGTAGTTTTCAATACTATCAAAAGGTTTGATTTTTTTTTTTTTTTTTTTGGTTGCACCCGGTGGCTTGTGGGATCTTAGTTCCCCAGCCAGGGATTGAACCAAGTCCTAACCACTGGACCGCCAGGGACTTCCCAAGGTTTGATTTTTTTAAAAATATAGAATTAGGCTTTTTATCTTATGTCATGTAACTGTCTATTTCCTTACCACCAATTTATTTTAATTTTGGATTAAATAAATGATTTGGATTAAATAAAAAAAAATTCTATCAACATTCTTTAGGTGAATTCCTAGTACATAGAGTTACTTGAGCCACAACAAGTCCATTGGGGAATTTCCTTTTTCTCTACTCTAGAACAGTTTATATCAAGTTTGAGACAAAGTGATAGAAGCATATTATCTAGAGCTGCACTGTCTAATATGGTAGCCACTAGCTACATGTGTCTATTTGCAAATAAATTAATTAAAATTAAAGTATTTGACACATGCTACAACATGGATGAATCTTGAGGAAATTATGCTAAATGCAATAAGTCAGTCACAAAAGGACAAATACTGTATGATTCCACTTATATGAAGTACCTAGAGTGGTCAAATTCATAGAGACAGAAAGTAGAATGATGGTTGCCAGGGGCTGGGGGAGAGGGTAATGGGGAGTGATTGTTTAATAGGTACAGAGTTTCAGTTTTGCAAGAGGAAAAGAGTTAAGGAGACGGATGGTAGTGATGGTTGCACAACAATGTGAATGTACTTAATACTACTCAACTGTATACTTAAAAATGGTTAAGATGGTAAATTTTATGTTATTTTGTATATTTACCACAATAAAAAAAATTAAAGTAAGAATTCAGTTCCTCAGTCACACTTGCCACATTTAAGTCCTCAATAGCCATATATGGCTTGTGGCTGCCATATTGGACAGTGTAAAAATAGAACACTTCCATCATTCAGAATGTTTTATTGGACAGTGCTGCTCTAGAGTTATGGGAGAAAGCACTGGAAGAACTAAAACCAGAAAGAAGTTGAAGAGGTATAAATGGTTGTCTCTGGGCCTGAAATATGGGGTGAGGAGGGTCACGCAGAAACCTTGTTTTTCACCAAAAGTCCCTCAGGACTGTGGGACTTATTCCCATGCTCATGAATTACTGTGATGAAAATGTCTGAAGGTCGAAGGGTACAAAATTTCACTTATGAGTAAATTCTGGGGATATAATGTACAGCAAAATGACTATAGTTAACAATACTGTACTGTATACTCGAAAGTTGCTATGAGAGTAGTTTTTATGTTCTCACCATAACAACAACAAAATGGTCATCATGTGAGGTAAAGGATGCATTAACTAACCTTATTGTGATAAACATTTCACAATATATAAGTGTATCAAACCATCACATTGTACATCTTAAACTTACACAATATTGTATGTCAGTTACATCTCAATAAAGCTGGAAAAAATGTCTGAAGGAAAACCCACTCCCCCAGGCCCCACCAGAGAGTTAGATTCCCTCCTCCTTCCCCTTCTTTCCTCCTCCTCCTCCTTCCCTCTTTTTTTGCCCTCTTTTTTAAATTGAGGTGAAGTTCACATAACATAAAATTAACTATTATAAAGTGAGCAATTCAGTGACAACTAGTATATTCACAGTATTATGCAACCACCACCTCTATCTAGTTCCAAAACATTTTCATCACCCTCATAAGGAAACTTTGTACCCATTAAGCAGTTGCTCCCCATTCCATCCCTGCTACCCTCCCAGCCCCTGACAACCACCAATCTGTGTTCTATCTCTGTGTATTTACCCATTCTAGAATCATACAATATGTGAGCTTTTATGTCTGGCTTCTTTCACATAGCATAATGTTTTCAAGATTCATCCACGTTGTAACATATATAGTATGTACTTCATAACTTTTTATGACTGAATAATATTCCTTTGTATGTATATACCACATTTTGTTTATCCATTCATCTTTTGGTGAATATATGGGCTGTTTCCATATTTTGGGTACTGTGAATAATTATGCTATTAACATGTATGCATATCTATTTGTTGAGTACGAGTTTTCAGTTCTTTTGTGTGTCTACCTAGAAGTGGAATTGCTGGATCAGGTGGTAATTGTATGTTTAGCTTTTTTGTTTGTTTGTTTAGCTTTTTGAGGAACTGCCAAACTGTTTTCACCGTGGCTGAACCATTTTACATTTCCACTAGCAGTGTACAGGGGTTCCAATTTCTCCACATCCTCACCAACATTTATTTTCTGTTTTGTTTTTTTTTTGTTTTTTTTAAATTATAGCAGTCCTATTGGGAATGGTACCTCATTGTGGGTTTGATTTGCATTTTCCTAATGATGAATGATGTTGAGCATCTTTTTGTGTGCTTTCTAGCCATTTGAATATCTTCTTTGGAGAAATGTCTATTCAAGTCCTTTGCCCCTTTTAAAAATCAGATTTTTTTTTTGTTGTTGTTGAGTTGTAAAACTTTTTAAAAATATATTCTGGATACTAGACCCTTATCAGACATATGATTTGCAAACACTTTCTCCTATTCCGTAGGTTGTCTTTTCGCTTTCTTGATAATGGTCTTTGATCCACAAAAGTTTTTAATGTTTATGAAACCCAATTCATCTATTTTTTCTTTTGTTGTCTGTAATTTTGGTGTTATACCTAAGAATCCATTTTCTTTTTTTAAAAAAATTTTTATTGAAGTATAGTTGATTTACGTGTTAATTCTGCTGTACAGCAAAATGATTCAGATATATATATATATGTATATATACATATACATATATATATATATATATATATATATATACTTTTTGTTTTTTTGGGTTTTTTTGGCCGCACCACGCAGCTTGCAGGATCTTCCCCGACCAGGGATTGAACCCAGGCCATGGCAGTGAAAGCCCAGAATCCTAACCACTAGGCAACCAGGGAACTCCCTGTACATTCTTTTTCATATTCTTCTCCATTATGGTTTATCACAGGTGGCAGGTGCTTCCCACCCAGTGGATCACCTGACTCTTGCAGTGCATGCCTTGGCCTATGGGAGTGGGAGGGGAGAAGATTCTAGATCACAGTCTTCTTGTTATCTCTCTCTTTCAGTCAGAGGTACAGACACAGACACATAGTGACCATTAGTCACTCACAAAGAGACACAAATCCCATAGAAACCCACATGCCATGTGGACACACAACCCGTGAGCACAGGTATGAGCAGAGCCCATGCAGGCTAACACACAGCAATGCCAAACCAGACCTATACAGACACAGTCACACAGGTACATACACAAGCAAAGGTGCTGAGAAACAAAGGGGCATGCAGACTGGGGTCACACACACCCAGAAGCAGCCATAGAAATTTTCCTAAAACACACTGTCAGACACAGGTACACAGAATGGAATATAGTTTTCACATCTGGTGATATCCAGTATGTCTCTTTTTGGGATGTGGCAATCATTAGTGATCACTGCCTGGATCTGTATTTTCATTAGGAGATAGGCTGTAGTGAATCCAATGAAGTAAGAGAGGTACAATCAAACATAATTATGGACCATAGAATTTAAGCTGGGTAAGGAGGAAAGTGAGGACATGAGAGAGGTCTGGAACAGTGAAAAGGTAGTGGCATCAATAAATTCTGGGTCCTAATGGGGTTGAAGGGTGTGATGGTTAATTTTATGTGTCAACTTGACTGGGCCATGGGGTGCTTCCTGTTCCCACTACCGTGTGCTCTGCTGGCCCAGAGGCCTTAGCTCAAAAGGGAGGAATGCTTCCACAAGGAGATGCAACAGTAATTCCATTGAAATGAAAGTTAAGACTGCTGCCCCACCTCTTTGGTCCTTTTGTATCTCTGAATCAACAGTCAAAGAAGGGAATTACTGTGCTGGCTGGCGTGAATCCTCACTACCAAGGGGACGTTGGACCACTACTTCACAATGGAGGTAAGAAAGAGTATGTCTGGAATACAGGTGATCCCTTAGTATTACCATGCCCTGCGATTGAGGACAATGGAAAACTACAACAACCCAATTCAGGCAGGGCTACTAATGGCCCAGATCCTTCAAGAATGAAGGTAAAGAACCACAACAAGCTGAGGTTCTTGCTAAAAGCAAAAGGAATATGGGATGGGTTGTGGAAGAAGGTGGTTATGAATACCAGCTACAAGCACATGACCAGTTACAGAAATGATGACTGTAATTGTGAGTACTTCCTCCTTATTTTGTGCTATACTGAATTTTTGTGCCCCTCAAAATTCATATGTTGCAACCCTAATCCCCAATGTGTTGGACTTTTTTTTTTGAAATTTTATTTTATTTATTTTTAAAATAATTTTTAAATTTTATATTGGAATATAGCTGATTAACAATGTTGTGTTAGTTTCAGGTGTACAGCAAAGTGATTCACTTATACATATACATGTATCTATTCTTTTTCAAATTCTTCTCCCATTTAAGTTATTACAGAGTACTGAGTAGAGTTTCCTGTGCTATACAGTAGGTCCTTGTTGGTTATCTGTTTTAAATACAGCAGTGTGTACATGTCAGTCCCAAACCCCCAATCTATCCCTCCCCCCACCCTTCCCCACTGGTAACCATAAGTTCGTTCTCCCCAGTGTGTTGGACTTTGGATGTGGGACCTTTGGGAGGTAATTAGGTCATGAGGGTGGAGCCCTTATAAAAGGGATGGGATCAGTGGCCTTATAAAAGAAACTCCAGAGAGCTCCCTTGCTCCTTCCACCATGTGAGGGCACAGTGAGAAGATGAACATCTATAAACCAGGAAGCAGGTCCTCACTGGACACTAAATCTACCAGCACCTTCATCTTGGACCTCCCAGCCTCCAGAACTGTAAGAAGTAAATATTGTTTGTAAACCACCCAGGCTATGGTATTTTTGTTATAGCAGCCCAAATGGAATAAGACATTTTGTTATGAACGTGTATGTGTGTGTGTGTGTGTGTGTGTGTGTGTGTGTGTGAAATATCTTTTTCTTCCCACTCTTATTCTCTTATCATGGAACATAAGGTGTATTCACTTTATATCATAGTATTTAAGTATCGTTAACTTTACATCATAGTAGTTAAGTTATGGGATATCAAGGAGAAGATTAAACATCACCCAAGGACTTTACCTCCTCTTTTGGGGAAGGAGTTAGTGCATTTTTGGTGTACGCAGGATACTGAATTATGTTAGGTAGAAGGATAACCTTGTTATTACCTTCATTTGGAGATTATGATTTAAGGAGATGTGTGTCTGTGTCAAGTTGACAAGGGGTGTACTTGTGATGGTTAATTTTATATGTCAATTTGACTGGGCCATGGGGTACCCAGATATTTAGTGACACATTATTCTAGGTGTTTCTGTGAGGGTGTTTTTGGATGAGATTAACATTTAAATCAGTAGACTGAGTAAAGCAGATTGCCCTCTGATGTGAGTGGGCCTCATCTAATCCATTGAAGGCCTGAATAGAACAAAAAGGCTGACCCTCCCAACAGGTAAAAAAGAATTCCTCCTGCCTGACTGCCTTTGAAGTGGGACATCACCTTCCCCTGCCTTTGGCTGTGAACTGAAATATCTACTCTTCCTGGGTCTTGAGCTTGCTGGCCTTTGAACTGGAACTACACCAACAGTTCTCCTGGTTCTCAGGACTTCAGGTTTCTACTGGAACTACACTATTGGCTCCCCTGGCTCTCCAGATTGCTGAGTCACCACCGTGAAGATCTTGGGACTTGTCAGCCTCCATAATTGCATAGGCCATTTCCTTATCATAAATCCCTCTATATAAATCCTATTGGTTCTGTTTCTCTGGAGAACCCTGACTAATACAAAAGGAAAGTGAGTTGGAAGAAGAGGTGGTGGTCAAAGAGTGAGAGCCTTTTTTTAAAAAAAGATTTATTGTTTGTTTGTTTATTTATTTATTTACTTATGGCTGCGTCAGGTCTTAGTTGCGGCATGCAGGATCTTCGTTGAGGCATGTGGGATCTTTCGTTGCGGCGCACTGGCTCTTCATTGTGGTGCACAGGCTTCTCTCTAGTTGTGGCGTGCAGGTTTTCTCTTCTCTAGTTGAGGCGTGCAAGCTCAGTAGTTGTGGTGTGCGGGCTTAATTGCCCCGTGGCATGTGGGATCTTAGTTCCCCGACCAGGGATCGAACCCACGTCCCCTGCACTGTAAGGCGGATTCTTTACCACTGGACCGCCAGGGAAGTCCCAAAGAGTGAGAACCTTGAAATTGATATTGTAGAGAGGCTGCACTTAATGTTATCCATACAGGTTAGGGTATAATGATGGGAGTGGGTGGCTGAAGGAGGGTGGGCACAATATTAATGGAGAAGAGCTCATGGAACAGAGAGGCCAGAGGTTTGGAATGTGTATTTTGAATCCACCATCATGTAGATTTTGAAATCACCAAGGTTCTGAACAAGAGAGGAACTGGAGAGAGTGACAGTGAGCCAGGGAAAAAAACCCTCAAAACCTAAAGAGGAGTGATGAGGGGTGTGGTAGATGACTGTAACAAAGATGCAGAGAAGGCCTTGTAGACTGATGCTTGTGCC
Organism: Eubalaena glacialis; assembly: GCF_028564815.1. Taxonomy (NCBI): domain Eukaryota; kingdom Metazoa; phylum Chordata; class Mammalia; order Artiodactyla; family Balaenidae; genus Eubalaena; species Eubalaena glacialis. Next base: position 47,662,262 of record NC_083736.1, read on the forward strand.
TCAAAGGAGCTGGAGGACTTCCTGAGTAGGAAGGGAACATGATCTGGGGACTGTGTGTGAAGTGCAAGGACATTTATGCCTCCCAGATCAGTGGTCTGAGAGCTGTGGGAGCGAATTCACTGCTCAAGAGGGCTGCACTATTGTCCAGGAAGATTCATGTTCCCACTGGAGTGAGAAGGCAAACTCAACCTTCAGAGAAGAGGTTGAGGATGACTAAGTGTGAGTTCCAGAAGGCAACATCTCAGGAGACGGGTCAGAAAAGAGAGTTTGGGGACTTCTGTTTCCAGCCATGATGCAGGAACAGGGACTAGATTTAGTTTCTTGCCTTAAACAACTAAAAAACCAGATAAAATATATGGAATGATGATTTATAGATATTAGACAACAGGGAACATGGGACCATGTTTCCTCAGAGAAGGGAAACATGAATAAACCATACAATTACCTGGAGAGAATTTCCATGTGCAGTGCAAGGATGTGGCAGGGAGGACTCAAAAGGAGCCTGGTGGTCTCCCTGAGTTTAGAAGACACAGTTAAGAGTTTGTGGAGGGGCTTCCCTGGTGGCTCAGTGGTTAAGAATCCGCCTGCCAATGCAGAGGACACGGGTTCGAGCCTTGGTCCGGGAAGATCCCACATGCCGCGGAGCAACTAAGCCCGTGTGCCACAACTACTGAGCCTGCGCTCTAGAGCCTGCGAGCCACAACTACCGAGCCCACATGCCACAACTACTGAAGCCCGCACGCCTAGAACCCGTGCTCCGCAACAAGAGAAGCCTGCGCACAGCAACGAAGAGTAGCCCCCGCTCGCTGCAACTAGAGAAAGCCCGCGCAGCAACGAAGACCCAATGCAGCCAAAAATAAATAAAATAAATTAAAAAAAAAAAGAGTTTGTGGAGGTCACAGCAGCTAGAATTTGCAGGACAGGTCAGAGTGCTATGGAAGAGAGAGCTGCGCACAGAGAGAAAGCTGTGGAGACCTACAGACGGTTCCCTTCAAGTCTTCAACGAAGTACCGATCAGCACACATATGTGATAAAACTGCCTGAGGCCAAGGAAAGGCCACTGAAAAGGATCAGGAGGAACAATCCTCAGAGGCAGGAATAGTTCATTTCCAAATCAGCCTGAATGGAAAAACCTCCTCAGAAACATATTGCCTCAGTACTAAAGTAGCTCTATACTAACAGTCAAATTAGCCCTGGACTAAAGGCTATTCAGGTCCTGCCTAAAAAAACTTAAAAGCAAGCCTCAAAAGGATTAAATTGATTAACTGTGTCCTAGAACAAAGCTCACCCCCGTCCCCCAATTTTTTAAGTACCAAAAATAAAAAACAAAGCACTCAGCAAGGTAAAATTTACAATGTCTGGCATCCAATAAAACAAAGAAGCAGGAAAATACACCCATAATGAGGAGAAAAAGAATTCATAGAAAATGACCCAGATGAGAGAACCAATAGACAAAAGGACATTAAAACAGCTATTACAAGTATAATCCATACATTCAAGAAGGTAGAGGAGAGCATGAGCAGGGCTGAATACAGCACCCAAGGAAGACCTTACTCTGCCCCTGCTCCTCCCAAACTGAGATCCAGTCCTTGTTGGAGAGAATATGGTCGTGGTTCTCTGAATGGTGGAACTTGCTGGAAATCTGCTTTCTGGAACTTGGCAGAAATCCACCCTCTAGGGTGCCAAAGAAGGTTGTTCATGGGGAGGTGTGTCACCAGAGGCACTCTGCTACAAAACTACCTGAGGGAGGGTGCGGGGGTGGGGGTGGGGTGGAGGGAGTGGCCGGCCACTGGGCACTTCTGGCTGTTTTGCGTGCGCGTTGCAAGAACTGGAGAATGAAGATGCTGTGTGAGTGCTTCAGAAGCCGGAGGCAAACTGCTAGTGAGCTGGCTGATGGGGGATTCCAGGGAGGAGCTGCTGGCCACCGGGTGCTGGCGGTCACCACGCACTGCAGGAGCCAGGCACTGGAAAATGTGTGGGTGCTTCAGGCCCCCGGTGCTGGAGAAAGCTGTGTGTGCTGCAGGACCCTGCTGAATGGGCACCCCAGAACCAGTAAGCAAAACCATTTTCCACCTTGAAATGCCTCTCTAGCGCCCTCTACTGGCAAAGCTTCAGTGTGGGCTGGCAAAGGAAAAAATATTTAAATGGACCAGATCCATTTGTGCAGAGCGGGCTTAAAGAGTGGATTTGAAGCCAAGAGGCAAAAATCAGTAAGTGGCACAGTCCACCCCTTTGACTACTCAGCTTCTGTGTGCACCCTTTTTGAATTCTTGCACAACAAAACAATTTTATTTCTTCCTAACAAGATATAACTATTCTTCTCATAAGAGAGGAAGTTATCACTCTCTCCCCCAAATGAGGAGACACCAGACAGTTCCAAAAGTCATTGTATCCATTACTGGCTGTTAATTACTCCTCAAATTTAGTCGCAGTTCCACTGATATCCTATTATCTAAAGACTAAATTGTAAAATTAACTTCCAACAACTATTTGTATATAAAATAAAAATGATATAAAATAAAAATGGGGAGAGAGAAAAAGAAAATGGCTAGCATATAAAAATAAATACATAAATATAACAAGCAAAAAGAAAATTGGCAAAGCTACAATAGTACTCATTTCTGTATTTGATCATGAGGCTGTAATTCCCATCGATGGCTTCCTTCTTCTTTCTTCCACTATCCATTCTGTATTTCCCCCTGCCTTCTTCCAGAAACTCAGATGCTTTTTCACCTGATGGAGTGACTCAAACTTTTATTCCTGAGTCCTCAATCATCCTGCCAGTTTTTAGTTGCTGTAGTTCTCTACTACTTTTTACTATTGGGCATGGAAGTAGTAAGAGGCACCCTAAATAATCCTCTGGGTTGCAGACATAGCCCTCCTTGCCTGTGTTGTGTAGCAGCAAACCAATTTCCCCTTGGTAATGAAGATCAATCATTCCAGCCAGTAAATTAACTCTACCTCCCCCCATTTTTTTGCCTGTAGTTTCATTGGCATAGAGCCTAAAATATCTCACCTTCCCATTCAGTGGACTCATTGATGTGCCTCCTGGTAGAGGCCTCTCCCACTGGCAGAGAAGACTCATCAGAATTTAGGGCACAATGCCCCCAGCTTCATTAGGGTCTTCCCACATGTACGCATTCTATCTTACAGGATCCTATTCCTTCCCCATCAGTGCCCTCAGTTTAATAGTAGACACCCTGCGAGGCTAGGGGTTCAACTTGCATTGTAATTCAGCCAGTCACAGGATGAGATTCTGCATTTGATTTTTCAGCAGAAGACTGATCCCAGCTCAAAGATAGTCAGGCAGTGAGGGAGTGAATTCTCCATCACTCAGCCTTCTTGTTATTCAAGATTTCAGTTGATTGGATGAGGCCAACTCACATTGGGGAGGGCAATCTGCTTTACTCAGTCTACCAAGTCAAATGTTAATCTCATCCAGAAACAGTCTCAAAGGCATACTCAGAATAATACTTAACCAAATATCTGGGCACTCCATGGCCCTATCAAGTTGACACATAAAAATCAGAGGGACTTGAAAGTGAAATTAAGAAAACACTCCCATTTACCATTGCAACAAAAAGAATAAAATACCTAGGAATAAACCTACCTAAGGAGACAAAAGACCTGTATGCAGAAAATTATAAGACACTGATGAAAGAAATTAAAGATGATACAAATAGATGGAGAGATATACCATGTTCTTGGATTGGAAGAATCAACATTGTGAAAATGACTCTACTACCCAAAGCAATCTACAGATTCAATGCAATCCCTATCAAACTATCACTGGCATTTTTCACAGAACTAGAACAAAAAATTTCACAATTTGTATGGAAACACAAAAAACCCCGAATAGCCAAAGCAATCTTGAGAAAGAAAAACAGAGCTGGAGGAATCAGGCTCCCAGACTTCAGACTATACTACAAAGCTACAGTAATCAAGACAGTATGGTACTGGCACAAAAACAGAAATATAGATCAATGGAACAGTAAAGAAAGCCCAGAGATAAACCCACGCACATATGGTCACCTTATCTTTGATAAAGGAGGCAAGAATATACAATGGAGGAAAGACAGCCTCTTCAATAAGTGGTGCTGGGAAAACTGGACAGCTACATGGAAAAGAATGAAATTAGAACACTCCCTAACACCATACACAAAAATAAACTCAAAATGGATTAAAGACCTAAATGTAAGGCCAGATACTATAAAACTCTTAGAGGAAAACATAGGCAGAACACTCTATGACATAAATCACAGCAAGATCCTTTTTGAGACACCTCCTAGAGAAATGGAAATAAAAACACAAATAAACAAATGGGACCTAATGAAACTTAAAAGCTTTTGCACAGCAAAGGAAACCATAAACAAGATGAAAAGACAACCCTCAGAATAGGAGAAAATATTTACAAATGAAGCAACTGACAAAAGATTCATCTCCAAAATTTACAAGCAGCTCATGCAGCTCAATATCAAAAAAACAAACAACCCAATCCAAAAATGGGCAGAAGACCTAAATAGACATTTCTCCAAAGAAGATATACACATTGCCAACAAACACATGAAAGAATGCTCAACATCATTAATCATTAGAGAAATGCAAATCAAAACTACAATGCGATATCATCTCACACCAGTCAGAATGGCCATCATCAAAAAATCTAGAAACAATAAATGCTGGAGAGGGTGTGGAGAAAAGGGAACCCTCTTGCACTGTTGGTGGGAATGTAAATTGATACAGCCACTATGGAGAACAGTATGGAGGTTCCTTAAAAAACTAAAAATAGAACTACCATAGGACCCAGCAATCCCACTACTGGGCATATACCCAGAGAAAACCATAATTCAAAAAGAGTCATGTACTACAATGTTCATTGCAGCTCTATTTACAATAGCCAGGACATGGAAGCAACCTAAGTGTCCATCGACAGATGAATGGATAAAGAAGATATGGCACATATATACAATGGAATATTACTCAGTCATAAAAAGAAACGAAATTGAGTTATTTGTAGTGAGGTGGATGGACCTAGAGACTGTCATACAGAGTGAAGTAAGTCAGAAAGAGAAAAACAAATACCGTATGCTAACACATATATATGGAATCTAAAAAAAAAAAAAATATATATATATATATATATGGTCATGAAGAACCTAGGGGCAAGACGGGAATAAAGACGCAGACCTACTAGAGAATGGACTTGAGGACACGGGGAGGGGGAAGGGTAAGCTGGGACAAAGTGAGAGAGTGGTAGTGTATATATGGACATATATACACTACCAAATGTAAAATAGATAGCTAGTGGGAAGCAGTCGCATAGCACAGGGAGATCAGCTCGGTGCTTTGTGACCAGCTAGAAGGGTGGGATAGGGAGGGTGGGAGGGAGGGAGACACAAGAGGGAAGAGATATGGGGATATATGCATATGTATAACTGATTCACTTTGTTATAAAGCAGAAACTAACACACCATTGTAAAGCAATTATACTCCAATAAAAATGTTTAAAATAAAATCAGAGGGACTTAGATATACAAACTAGCAGAGATCAAAGTTGCCAAGATGGGAAACAAAAATTCTGTGAGTGAGTTATTAGGTGTACTACTTAGAGGGACCACTCCTAATTCTACCCCTTGATTTCAGGACCCATTTATACTGGCTATGGGGGGAGACAACACCATATAATGGTCTCTGATTCAAAGTATATACTGCATCCTATAAAACAGAATCCCATCCTTTTAGGGTGTTGTTTCCCAACTAGCATCATAACTGAGTCTTCAAAGCCATTCTACCTCTCAATTAGGCTAGCTGCTTCTAGATGATGTTGCATGTGGTAAGACCAGTTAATTCCATAGGCATGAACACGTTGCTACACGTCCTTTGCTGTGAAGTGAGTTTCTGGATTAGATGCAATGCTGTGCAGAAGAGTCCACAGGTGGTGGTGCTGGCACAAGCATTATGGGCGGGGAAGGGAAAACCGTATCCAGAAAATGTGTCTATTCCTGTGAAGATGAGTCTCTGTCCCCCTCTTGATGAAAAGGTCCAATATAATTAACCTGCCACCAGGTGGCTGGCTGGTCCCCACACAGAATAGTGCCATACTTGGGACTCAACTTTGTTTTCCATTGATGGCAGATTAGTCACTCTGTAGTAGCATTAACCACACCACCCTCAGTAACATGAAGACCGTGTTGTTGAGCCTGGGCATAGTTTCCATCGCTGCCACTTTGTTCATGGGCTTTTACGGACTGAATTGTGTTCCTCAAAATTCATATGTTGAAACCCTAAACCCCAATGTGATGGTTTTTGGAGATGGGGCCTTTGGAAGGTAATTAGGTCATGAGGGTGGAGCCCTCATGATGAGATTAGTGTCTTTATAAGAAGAGACATGAGAGAGCCCTTTCTGTCCACTATGTGAAGACACAGCAAGGAGATGGTTACCTGTAAGTCAGGAAGAGGGATCTCACCACAAACCAAATCGGCCTGCACCCAGATGGTGGAACTTCCCAGCCTCCAGAACTGTGAGAAATATATTTCTGTTGTTTAAGCCACCCCATCTATGGTACTTCTGTTATGGTTGCCTGAGCAGACTAATATACATGGGCCCATTGTTTCTTTTACCAAACACTGGAGAGGATGGTGAAAAAGGCTGATTGATAGGCAGAGAGCACATCATTTTATCCACCCAATTATTAAGGGTCTCCTCTGCAGTGTGTGCCTTTTGGTGGGCATTCGCATGGGACACAAATATCTCCACTGTCTGTGTCCATTCAGAGGTCCGTTCACCTCTCTCCTCCCTAGACTTCCTTGTCACTAATATTCCAGTCCTGTTCCTTCCAAGTCCCTGACCACACATCAGCACAGATCTATACTTTTGGCCATCTCTCACTCTAGACACAGTGGACAATGAATATACTGCTCTGTGTTCTGCTCACTGGAGAGGATTTTCCTTCACTACGGTCATTCAGGATCACCCCTGAGTAGAGCTGTGATGTGCATCTGTCCATTTTCAGATGGTACCAGCACATCATGCAGATGCGTATGTAAGTCAGGCTTGAGTCTTTTCATCCTCAGTTAACTGGTCATAAGGAACGCCCCATGACACCATAGACATCAACTGAAGGAGAGGAGGCAATACAACAGGAGTTGGTGTCAAAAGAGTCTGAGCCACTTGCTCAGGCAACTTACTTGGACCTTCTGGACCTGTCCAACTTGGTCTCTTCTATACCATTTTCATTTGATATTAGATTGCTGCTACACGTGGCTTATTTATGGCCCTATGGCTGTGTGGGTCACACAAGACACCTACGTGGGGATCTTAGGCTGTATGGTTACCTGCTATCTCATGGTTAGGTGTTCAGTCTCTGCCAAGGTCCAGTACTAAGCCAGCAGCTGTTTCTCAAAAGGAGAATAGTTATCTGCAAAAGAGGGCTCAAATTGCTCTAAAATCCTGGAGGCTAACGCTGTGATTCTTTCATTAGTGCTTACCAGAAATGTCATACGGCATTCTCCTTTGTCATAGACACTTCGAGTATCATTGGATTTGCTGGATCATAAGGTCCAACTTGAAGAGCAGCTTGTCCTGCAGTCTGAACTGCAGAGCTTTAGCTTGTTCTGGTCCCGTTCAAAACTGGAAAGCTTGTGAGCAACTCTGTAGATAGGTTCAAAGTAACACACTCAAATGTTCCTTCCAAAATCCAAAGAAGCCTGCAAAAGTGTCTTAGACCGTTCAGGCTGCTATAACAAAATACCACAGATTGGGTGGCTTATAAAGAACAAACACTTAGGGGCTTCCCTGGTGGCGCAGTGGTTAAGAATCCACCTGCCAATGCAGGGGACACGGGTTCAAGCCCTGGTCCGGGAAGATCCCACATGCCGCGGAGCAACTAAGCCCGTGCGCCACAACTACTGAGCCTGCGCTCTAGAGCCGGCAAGCCACAACTACTGAGCCCACGTGCCACAGCTACTGAAGCCCGCATGCTTAGAGCCCGTGCTTCGCAACAAGAGAAGCCACCGCAATGAGAAGCCCACGCACAGCAACGAAGAGTAGCCCCCGCTCTCCGCAACTAAGAAAGCCCGCGCGCAGCAACGAAGACCCAATGCAGCCAAAAGTAAAATAAATAAAATAAATAAATTTATATTAAAAAAAAAAAGAACAAACACTTATTTCTCACAGTTCTGGAGGCCGTAAGTCCAAGATCACAGCGCTGGCAGATTCAGTGTCTGGTAACAGCCCGCTTCGTCATTGACAGCCATCTTCTCACTGTAATCTCACATGGTAGAAGGAGTGAGGGAGCTCTGTGGGGTCTTTTTCATAAGAGCACTAGTCCCATTCATGAGGGCTCCATCCTCATGACCTAAGTACATTCCAAAGCACCTCCTAATACTGTCACACTGGGAATTAGGATTTCAACATACGAATTTTGGGGGGACACAAACATTCAGACTATAGCACAAGAATTATACCTCTTTGTGGTAGAAGGTGTGAAGTGTGGCAGCTTGTCTTTCCCCTTGGAGGGAATTTTTCAACATGCTCTAGACCATTTATTCCTAGAGACTTCATTGAGGCAGCAGGCCCCTGAATTTTTGCAGGGTTTATATACAACTGTATTCATCAGGCTTCTCCAGGAAAACAGAACAAATAGGATGTGTATATACTAGAGAGAGCTTTATCTTAAGGAATTGACTCATATGATTATGGAGGCTACCAAGTCTAAAATCTGCAGGGTGGGCTGTCAGGCTGGAGACCCAGGGAAAAGCCAATGTTGAAGTTCAAGTATGAAGGCCATCTGCTGGCAGAATTCCTTCTAGCTCGGGAAAGTTAGTTCTTCAGCCGATTGGATGAGGCCCACCCACATTATGGAGGATGATCTCCTTTATTAAAAGTCAACCAATTTTTTTTTTTTTTTGGCCACGCCATGCGGCATGCGGGATCTTAGTTCCCCCACCAGGGATCGAACCCATGCCCCCTGTAGTGGAAGCACAGAGTCCTAACCACTGGACCACAAGGGAACTCCCCACCGATTTAAATGTTAATCTCATCCAAAAAAATCACCTTCACAGAAACATCCAGAATAACGTTGGACCAAGTATCTGGGCACTGGCCTAGCCATATTGACCCTTAAAGTTAACCATCACCCAACACTTTCATTCTTACTAAGGCATCTAAAGTACTTGTTACTTCCTGCTCACCAGATCCAATCAACATGTCATCAATGTAGTAGCCCAGTGTGATGTTTTGTTGAGTGTCAATGTTATGGAGATCTCTGCAGACTGTATCATGGCAGAGATCGAGAGATTTGACATAGCCCTGAGGCAACAACTTGAAGTTATACTGTTGTTCTTATCAGGTAAAAGCAAATGGTTTCTGGAAGTCCTTGAAAATTGGTATGGAGGAAGAGTCATTAACCAGGCCAATACCTGCATACCGAGTTCCAGGGGTTATGTTGAGTTGTTCCAGTAAATATACTATAGCTGGAACAGCAGCTACAATTGGAGTCACCACCTGATTAAATTTATCATAGTCTATGGTCATTATGCAAGATTCATCTGGCTTCTACACAGGCCAAACTGGTGAGTTAAATGGAGATGTGGGAGGTGTCAGCACATCTACTTCTTTAACTTCTTCTACAGGGCCATTAATCTCTGCATTCCCCTAGGGATGCGTTATCACTTCTGGTTTACTAACTTTGAAGGGAGTGGAAATTCACTTCCATTTAGCCCTTCTTACCATAATGGCTCTCATTATTATCAGCAAGCTGATGTGGGGATTATGCCAGTTTCTAAGTATGTTTATTCCAGGGATAAATTCAGGAATTGGAGAAATAACTACAAGGTGGGTTAATGGACCAACTGGGCTCAATGGGAATCAGATCTGAGCTAAGACTCAATCACCTGACCATCGTAAAGCCCCCCACTTTCGCTGTTGGGCCACAGTAGCATTTCAGGTCCCCAGGAATTAGTGTCAAATCAGAGCCACTATCTAGTAATCCTCATAAGGTCTGGGTATTTCCTTTTCCCCAATGCTCACTCACTCTATTAAATGGCCACAGGTCCCTCTGGGGAAGACTTGGAGGAAGATTTACAGTATGTTCTTACAGCAATGGTACAGGCTCCTTCCTCGAGTGGACCTGGCATCTCCTTCAATCAAGGGGCTCTGGGTCAGTGAACTGACTTCTGAAAACAGTGAGAGGCTGACTCTCCACTGTGGTGACTTGAGTCAGATTTTTAGCTACTAGATCTAGAACTTTTCCTATCATATAGATTGAGTGATATTCTAGTAGGCTATTCATCTATTTTATTCCTAGGGACATCATGATCAATTTGCCTGTACATCCATGCTGCCCTTTACAGATGTGCCCACTTTGTCTTTGGCAGTTAAGTGCTGCTACTTGGCCTCTGCTTCTCTGGGTTTCCATCATCACCACTGAAGCCAGGAAGCCTATCTTAGTCTGTTCTGGCTGCTATAACAGAATATCATAGACTGGTGGCTTATTAACAACAGAAATTTACTTCTCACAGTTTTGGAGGCTGGGAAGTCCAAGATCAAAGCACTGGCAGATTCAGTGAGGGCCTGCTTCCTCGTTCATAGATGGCTGTCTTCTTCCTGTGTCCTCACATGGTGGAAAGGGCTAGAGATCTCTCTGGAGCCTCTTTTATAAGGGCACTAATCCCATTCATGAGGGCTCCACTCTCATGACCTAACCACCTTCCAAAGTCCCCCATCTCCAAATACTATCACATTGGGGATTAGGTTTCAGCATATGAACTGGGGGGGGGACATATTCAGTATATAGCATTCTGCCCCTGGCCCCCCAAAATTCACGTCCTTCTCACATGCAAAATACATTCATTCCATCCCAACAGCCTGAAAAGTCATAATTCATTCCAGCATCAACTCTAAAGTCTAAATTCCAAAGTCTCATCTAAATATCATCTAAATCAGATATGGGTGAGACTCAAAGTACAATTCATCCTGAGGAAAATTGCCCTCCAGCTGTGAACCCAACAAGTTATGTGCTTCCAAAATACGGTGTTAGGACAGGCATAGGGTAGACATTCCTATTCCAAAATGGAGAAATAGGAGAGAAGAAAGGAGTGACAAGGGCCTGAGCAAGTCCTCTTTGGCCAGGTGCTCTGCTCTCCAGGCCCACTGGGGTGGAGGCCCACCTTCCAGATACACTGGGGTGAAGCACAATGGTGTGGCTTTGCTGGGCAAGGGCTGGGCCCCCAAGGCTTCAGACAGCCAGCTCCCAGGTTGTTCTCTGCCACGGCCCCATGGCTCTTGCATCTGGAGTCCTGAGCCTGCAGCTCTGCCAGGAGGCCCAGTCCTTTGAAATCAAGGTGGAGGCACCATGTCCCCTCGGTTCTGCTGGATGTAGCCCATACCACCCCAGGCCGCCGGAGCTGCACCTGGGGCAGTTGGGGAGCCCAGTGCCGAGTGCAGTAGCAGAACCCACCACCACGTGAGGTGGTGCCGGGCAATGTGCCAGCGGCTCCTCCTTTGAAATTACTCTGCCCCCAGGGCCCTTGCACTCTGGGCCTGTGATCAGAAGGGCAGCCCTGATGCTCTCTGGATTGTCTTCAGGGTCATTCTTCCCCTATGTCATTCCTGGCCTACAGAGGAGAGCAACCACAGAGCTTTCCAAGGTTGCAGGTGCGCTTCTCACTAATGCTTTCTCAATGTCTCGGTGAAAGTAGTGTCTTCTGAGCCTTGTCATGGAACTTAGTTGGGGGTTGCATTCAAGTCATACATGATAAGTTCTGTCCAACATTCCCATCGCCCGAAGCCTTTGGATTCCCTCCTCCATATCATGCCAGGACACCTCTGGCATCTCAACCTCATTAACTGTAGGCCACAATTGAGTCTCAGTTTCAGTCAGCCAACCAAGTAAACCCTTAGAGCATGTGCTGACACATTAAATCCAGAATCTCTAGTAAGTGTACCTATATCAATGAATTCTGCCTAATCTAGAGTTATATTCTGCCCTCCTTCATCTAACACCCTTAGAGTCCTCTTCTGAATATATTCCCCAGGTTTCTGCCAATATATATTAGCAAAGTCTTGTGATTATTTTGGTGTATAAGCAATTTCCAACTTGGTCATAGTATGCACTTGTTCCCCTGGACCATGCTGAGATTTGACCTCAGTCATGGGTCTATCAGCAGTAGGGGTGGTTGTGGTGGGTCTTGAGGAGAATGAGTATCCCTTTTCAAGGCACCTGGACCAGGTGAGTTTATCACAGCATTTTCAAGGAGAGAAAGGTTAGTTTCTGACACTGAAGGGCAAGCTACTTCCGAAACCGTGAGTTTCATTTGGGACCAAACAGATGTCCCCATTCCAAGTTTCAGGATCCCATTCTTTAACAGTCAATACCATAACTTTCACATGGAAAATAGTCAAGACTGTGAATTCAACTGTCGTTGTAATTCAACAACTTATACAATTAAATGTTGTGTTTGATGTTCAGCAATATTAGCCCTGTCGCTAGGCATCATGAAAGTTCTCTGGTTCTTAGGCTGTGACTTGAGCTGAGAAATTAACAGACCCAAGCTTGTTATTTTTCTCTTTGTAAGCACTCAAGTGCATTCAAAATAATCTATCCCCCATCACGGTCTTCATAGTCATGATCATGGCCATAATAGTCAAGTGCAGCAGCCATTTCGGCTTCCAGGGAATGTGCTTCAGTTGGCACTTCATCACAATCAACCATAGGTTGATTAATTGTGATGCAACGGCATGCCATGGATTACTAGCATTCATCTCTCATTGGCAAGGAGTTCAGCACCGTGCATAAGCCCAGAGGTGTGAACAAACCAATCTCAAAGTCCCATCTCTGCAGATTTCTTTACTGGCACCACTCCTGGTAACAATTCTGTATCAGTCTGAGTCCTATCTGGAGAGAGGAGTAACACAGTAATTTGAACAGGGAAAGTTAATATAAGGAATTACCTATAACAGGGGATTGGAATAATGAGGGATTGGTTAGTGAGATGTGAAGAGAATTCAAAAGAATATAGAAATAGCAGATATAAGAAGTAGTCACAAGGGAATTCCCTGGTGGTCCAGTGGTTAGGACTCGGCACTTTCACTGCCGAGGGCCGGGTTCGATCCCTGGTCGGGAAACTAAGATCCAATAAGCCATGCAGTGCGGCAAAGGAATTAGTCACTATCCCTAGGCTGGCATAGAATGCCCCTGGGGCTGAGGTCCAGATCTTGTTGGAGAGGCATGACTGTAGTTCACTGCAGGGCAGAGAAGTCATTGTGGTGCTGCACTGGTGGAACTTTCCAGAAATCTGCCTGCTGGGAGGCAGGAGAAAGCTGTTCACTGAGTGCTGCTGGCCTCTGTGCACCGCAGGAGCCAGGCCCTGGGGAAGCTGTGGGTGCATCAAGATCCAGAAGCATTCTGCTTGCTACCAAACTGCCTGAGGGTGAGTTCTGGAGGGAGAGGAAAGCTGCTGATCACTGGGTACTACTGACCACCATGCACGGTAGAAATCAGGCACTGGAAGAGTTGTGAGCGCGGCAGGAGTCTGATTCTAGAAAAAGCCATGCAGAAGGAGCCTGTCAAGCGAACACGCAGGAGTCAGGAAGGAAACCTCTTTTCCTCTTGCAATATCTCTCTAGCACCCTCTACTGAGAAAGTTTCAGTGCCAGCTGTCAAAGGAAAAATAGTTAAAATTGCTTCATTATCACAGAATAGGCAGAAAGGGTGAATTTGAAGTTGAGAGGCAATAAATTGATAACCAGCACACCATGGGTCAAACAAGAAATCCTAAGAAAAATTAGAAAGTATTTTGAATGAAATTAAAATGAAAATATAATGTATGAAAATATATGGAATGCGGCAAAAGCAGTGCTTAGAAAGAAAATTATAGCATTAAATGCTTATATTAGAAGAGAAGAATAGTCTCAAACCAATGACCTCAGCTTCTACCTTAAGAAATTATGATAAAAAGAGGAAATCAAACCTAAAGTAAGCAGAAGAAAGAAAATAATCAAGAGCAGAAATCACTGAAGTAGAAAACAAAAAAAAATAGAGAAAAGCAAAGAAACCAATAGCTGGCTCTTTGGGAAGATCAATAAAACTGATAAACCTCTAGCCAGATTGATGAGGGAAAAAGGAGAGAAGACTCAAATGCCTAATATTAGGAATGAGATTTTGGACAACACTACAGATCCTACAGAAATTAAGATAATAATAAAGGGATGTTATTTATTTTTAAAATTTTATTAAAGTATAGTTGATTTACAATGTTGTGTTAATTTGTTGTGTACAGCAAAGTGACTCAGTTATATATATATATGTATGTATGTATTCTTTTCCATTATGGTTTGTCACAGAATATTGAATATAGTTCCCCTGTGCTATACAGAATGACCTTGTTGTTTATCCATCCTATATATAATAGTTTGCCTCTGCTAATCCCAAACTCCCATTCCTTCCCTCCCCTACCGCCACCCCCCCCGCCCTGGCAACCACAAGTATGTTCTCTATATCTGTGAGTCTGTTTCTGTTTTATAGATATGCTGATTTGTATCGTATTTTAAATTCCACATATAAGTGATATCGTATGGTATTTGTCGTTCTCTTTCTGACTCACTTCGCTTAGTATGATAATCTCTAGGTCCATCCATGTTGATGCAAATGGCATTATTTCATTCTTTTTGATGGTTGAGTAATAGTCCATTGTATATATGTACCACATCTTCTTTATCCATTCATCTGTCAGTGGACATTTAAGTTGTTTTCATGTCTTGGCTATTGTAAATAGTGCTGCTGTGAACATAGCGGTGCATGTATCCTTTTGAATTATAGTTTTGTCTGGGTATATGCCCAAGAGTGGGATTGCTGGATCATATGGCAACTCTATTTTTAGTTTTTTGAGGAACCTCCATACAATTTTCCGTAGTGGCTGCACCAATTTACATTCCTACCAACAGTGTAAGAGGGCTCTCATTCCTCCACACCCTCTCCAGCATTTGTCCTTTGTAGACTTTTTAATGATGGCCATTCTGACTGGTGTGAGGTGATACCTCATTGTAGTTTTGATTTACATTTCTCTAATAATTAGCGATGTTGAGCATCTTTTCATGTGCCTATTGGCCATCTGTATGTCTTCTTAGGAGAAATGTCTATTTAGGTCTTCTGCCCATTTTTCGATTGGGTTGTTTGTTTTTTTGTTGTTGAGCTGTATGAACTGTTTGTATATTTTGGAAATTAAGCCCTTGTTGGTCTCATCATTTGCAAATGTTTTCTCCCATTCTGTAGGTTGTCTTTTTGGTTTGTTTATGGTTTCTTTTGCTGGGCAAAATCTTGTAAGTTTGATTAGGTCCCATTTGTTTATTTTTGTTTTTATTTCTATTGCCTTGGGAGACTGACCTAAGAAAACATTGGTACGATTTATGTTAAAGGAATGTCATGAAGAGCTTTATGCTCATAAATTTGACAATTTAGATAAAATAGAGACATTCCTTAAAAGACACAAGCTACTGAGCTCACTCCAGAAAAAGACAATCTGAATAGCCACATGTCTTTTTTTTTTTTAATTTATTTTTGGCTGCATTGGGTCTTCATTGTGGCGCGCGGGCTTTTTCTAGTTGTGGCGAGTGGGGGCTTCTCTTTGTTGCGGTGTGCAGACTTCTCATTGTGGTGCCTTCTCTTGTGGCGGAGCACGGGCTCTGGGCACGTGGGCTTCAGTAGTTGTGGCACGTGGGCTCAGTAGTTGTGGCTCGCGGGTTCTAGAGCGCAGGCTCAGTAGTTGTGGCACATGGGCTTAATTGCTCCGCGGCATGTGGGATCTTCCTGAACCAGGGCTTGAACCCGTGTTCCCTGCATTGGCAGGTGGATTATTTTTTTTTTTTTTAAACTCAAGTGAGCTTTTCTTCTCTTTTTTTTTTTAAATTTTATTTATTTATTTATTTATTTATGGCTGTGTTGGGTCTTCATTTCTGTGCGAGGGCTTTCTCTAGTTGCGGCAAGTGGGGGCCACTCTTCATCGCGGTGCGCGGGCCTCTCACTATCGCGGCCTCTCTTGTTGCTCTCAGGCTCCAGACGCGCAGGCTCAGTAATTGTGGCTCACGGGCCTAGTTGCTCCGTGGCATGTGGGATCTTCCCAGACCAGGGCTCGAACCCGTGTTCCCTGCATTGGCAGGCAGATGCTCAACCACTGCACCACCAGGGAAGCCCGGCAGGTGGATTCTTAACCACTGCGCTACCAGGGAAGTCCCTAGCCATATGTCTTTAAAGAAATTTATTTCATAGTTTAAAACTTTCCTACAAAGAAAACCCCATGCCCTGATGGCTTCACTGGTGAATTTGACCAAACACTTAAAGAAGAAATAATAGCAGTTGTACACAAACTCTTCCAGGGGATAGAAGAGGAATGTATTAATTTTCTTTTTTTTTTTTAATCAGTCATCAATTTTAATTTTCTATTGCTGCATAATAAATAACTACAAACTTAGTGGCTTAAATCAATATCCATTTATAATCTCAGTTTCTGTAGGTCAGAAGTCCAGTATAACACAACACTGTCCAATATAAAATAAAAATTAAAAACAAAAGTCCAGTATAACATGACTCTGCTCAGTATAACAAGGCTGAAATCAAAGTGTTGGCCAAGCCAAGATCTTGTTTGGAGGCTCTGGTGAAAAATATGCTCCCAAGCTCATTCTTGTTGTTGGCAAAATCCAGTTCCTTGCAGTTGTAGGACCGAGGATCTCACTTCCTTGCTGGCCATCAGCTGGGGCTGTTTTTATCTCCTAGAGGCTGCCCACACTCTTTGCCATGTGGCCCCCCTCTGTCTTTGGGCCATCAACAGTGCATCAAATACTTTTTGTCCTTCTGATTTTGGACCTTTATTACATCTGCAAAATCCCTTCACAGCAGTAACTAGATTCATGTTTAATTAAATAACTGGGAGAAAGTATGTGTACACCAGGGGCTGGAAATCTTAGGGGCTGTCTTAGAATTCTGCCTACCACAAGGAAGGCATACTTCCCAACATATTCTATGAGTTCAGTATCACCCTGATCTTATATCAAAACCAGACAAAGAAATCCCAGCAAGTTATTTTATGGATATCAACAAACTGACTCTAAAATGTGTAATGGAGAGGCAAAAGATCTAGAATAGCCAAGTCAATATTGAAGGTGAAGAACAGAGTTGGAGGACTGATGCTACCCGATTTCAAGACTTACTATAAAGCTACAGTAATTAAGACAGTGTGGTATTGGCAAAAGAATAGACAAATAGATCAATAGAACAGAAGAGAGAGACCAGAAATAGACCCACATAAATGTAGTCAACTGATCTTTGACAAAGGAGCAAAGATAATAACAATGGAGCAAAGATAGTCTTTTCAACAGGCTGTTGACACCTGTCAGGATGGCAATTATCAAAAACAACAGCAACAACAACGACAAAGGACAACAAGTGTTGGTGAGAATAGGGAGGAATTAGAACCCTTGCACACTGTTGGTGGAAATGCAAAATGGTGCAACTACTATGGAAAAATGGTATGGCAGGTTCTCAAAAATTAAAAATAGAACTATCATAGGATCCAAGAATCCCACTTCTGGTTATTTATCTGAAAGAATTGAAATCAGTATCTCAAAGAGATATGAGCACTCCTATGTTCATTGCAGCACTATCCATAATAGCCAAGATGTGTGAACAACCTAAATGTCCACTGACAGGTGAATGGATAAAGAAAACATGGTATATACATACAATGGAGGGACTTCCCTGGCGGTCCAGTGGGTAAGACTCCGAGCTCCCAATGCAGGGGGCCTGGGATTGATCCCTGGTCGGGGAACTAGATCCTGCATGCATGCCGCAACTAAGAGTTCACATGCCTCAACCAAGACCCCACATGCCTCAGTGAAGATCCTGGCGTGCCGCAACTAAGACCTGGCGCAGCCTAAATAAATAAATAAATATAAATATTTTACATACAATGGAATACTATTGAGCCTTTAAAAAGAAGAAAACTGCAATATGCAACAACATGGATGAACTCTGAGGACATTATGCTAAGTGAAATAAGCCAGTCACAGTAAGACAAATACTGCATGAATCTACTCATATGAGGTATCTTAAGTAGTCAAATTCATAGAATCAAGGAATGGAATGGTGGTTGTCAAGGGCTGGGGTGAGGGGGCAATGGAGAGTTACTAATCAATGGGCATAAAGTTTCAGTCAAACAAGATGAATAATCTTTAGAGAGCTACTGTGCAACATTGTACCTATATAGTCAGCAATAATAATTTGTACACTTAAAAATTTGTTAATGGGGTAGATCTCATGTTAAAGAGTTCTTATCACAATAAAATAAATTGTGCTGAAACAACTGGACATTCACATGCCAAAGGAGTAATCTAGACACAGAACTTACACCGTTCACAAAAATTAACTCAGACCCAAATGTAAAATGCAAAACTATAGAACTCCTAGAAGATACCATAGGAGAAAAATCTAGACGACTTTGGGTTTGGCAATGACTTTTTAGATACAACACCAAATGCATGATCCATGTAAGAAAGAATTGACAAGCTGGACTTCATTAAAATTAAAAACTTCTGCTCTGTGAAAGACACTGTCAGGAGAATGAAAAAACCAGTCACAAACTGGGAGAAAATATTTGAAAAAGAGATATCTGGTAAAGGACTATTATCCTAAATACACAAAGAATTCTTAAAACTCAACAGTAAGAAAATGAACAACCCAATTAAAAAATGAGCTAAAAACCTTAACAGACACCTCACCAAAGAAGACATACAAATGGCAAATAAGCATATGAAAAGATGATCCACATCCTATGTCATTAGGGAAATGCAAATGAAAACAGTAATGAGATGCCACTACCACCTATCAGAATGGCCCAAATCCAGAATGCTGACAACACCAAATGCTGGCTAAGATGCGGAGCAACAGGAACTCTCATTCATTGCTGGTGGGAATGGAAAATGGTACAACAACTTTGGAAGACAGTTTGGTAGTTTCTTACAAAGCTAAAGATACTCTTACCACATCATCGGGCAATCACACTCCTTGGTATTTACCCAAAGGGATTGAAAACTTATGTCCATACAAAAAACTGCAAGTGGAAATTACCAAAACTTGGAAGCAACCAAGATGTCCTTCAGTGGGTGAATGGATTTATAAACTGTGGTACATCCAGACAATGAAATACTATTCAGTGCTAAATAAAAGTGAGCTATCAAGCCATGAAAAGATATGGAGGAACTTTAAATGCGTATTACTAAGTTAAAGAAGCTGATCTGAAAAGGTATGATTCCAACTATATGACATTCTGGAAAAGGCAAAACTATGGAGACAGTAAAAAGATCAGTGGTTGCCAGGGGCTAGGGGGAAGGAGTGAGGGATAAAGAGGCAGAGCACAGAGGATTTTTAGAGAAGTGAAAATACTTTGTATGATACTGTAATGGATACATGTCATTACATATTTGTCCAAACCCACAGAGTGTACAGCACGAAGAGTGAACTCTAATGTAAGCTATGGACTTTGAGTGATTATGATGTGCTAATGTAGGTTCATCAGTGGTAACAAACGTACCCCTCTGGTGCAGGATGTTGTTAATGGGGGAGGCTATGCATGTGTGGGGGCAGGGGGTATATGGGAAATCTCTGTACCTTCCTCTCAATTTTGCTATGAATCTAAAACTGCTCTAAAAATAAAGTCTATTAAAAAAATCAAAGAAAACTACAGATCAATATCCCTCATAAACATAGATACACAAATGAATGGATAAAAAAAGATGTGGTATATATATATTTACAATGGAATACTACTCAGCCTTAAAAAAGAATGAAATCTTGCCATTTGTGACAACATGGATGAGAGTATTATGCTAAGTGAAATAAGTCAGACAGAGAAAGACATATACTGTATGATTTCACTCATATGTGGAATATTTAAAAAAAACAAAATAAATGAACAAACAAAACAAGAACAAACTCATAGATACAGAGAACAGATTGGTGGTTACCAGAGGGGAACAGGTGTGGGGAGAGGGAGAAGTGGGTAATGGGGGTCAATTGTATGGTGATGGATAGAACCTAGACTTTTGGTGGTGAGCATGCTCTAGGGTATACAGAAGTCAAATTGTAATGTTGTACACATGAAAATTATATAATGTTATAAACCAGTGTTACTTCAAAAAAAAAAAAGAGAGGAGTAGACAGTTGTGGGGATCCTTTCACAATGTATATAGATATAAAATCATCATATTGTACACTTTAAATACATTACAATTTTATTTGTCAATTATACCTCAATAAAGCTGAAAAAAACCCCACAGATACATGAGTTTTTAACAAAATTCGAGCAAATCAAATCCAACACAATATATGAAAAAGATAATACATAATGACCAAGTGGGTTTTAATCCCAGGAATACAAGGTTGGCTTAGCACTTGAAAACCAATCAATGTAATTCACCATATTAATGAACTAATAAAGAAAAACCATATGATCATCTTGATTGATGCCAGTAAAGCATTTGACAAAATCCAACATCCATTTCTGATAAAATAAAATAAAAAAGAAGCAATAAACAATCTCTTAGAAATTTAGGAATTTGGGGGCTTCTTTAATCTGATAAAGGGCACCTACATAAAAACTACAGCTAATTTCATTCATTTTTTTTTTTTTTTGGCCACACCGCGTGGCTTGCAGAATCTTAGTTCCCTGACCAGGGATTAAACTTGGGGCCATGGCAGTGAAAGTGCCGAGTCCTAACCACTGGACCACCAGGGAACTCCCTCATTCTTTTTTTTTAATTGAAATATAGTTCATTTACAATGTTGTGTTAATTTCTGCTGTACAGCAAAGTGATTCAGTTATATATATATACATTCTTTTTTAAATATTCTTTTCCATCATGGTTTATCACAGAATATTGAATATAGTTCTCTAGGCTATACAGTAGGACCTTGTTTATCCATTCTATATATAATAGTTTGCATCTGCTAATCCCAAACTCCCAATCCATCCCCCCACCTTGGCAACCACAAGTCTGTTCTCTATGTCTGTAAGCTTGTTTCTGTTTCATAGATAAGTTTATTTGTGTCATATTTTAGATTCCACATATAAGTAATATCATATGGATGGGATGCCTTAATCCTTCCTTCCTTCCTCTCTTCCTCCCTCCCTCCCTTCTTTCCTTCCTTCCCTTCTTCCCTCCTTCCCTTCCTGATGCCCGCTTACCTGGGGCTGCGGCTCTGGCCAAGTCCACGGGGCCAGGCCCTCAGGCTGCTCTCCCACTAGATGGTAGGCTGTTTAATTTTAATTTTAATTTTATACTGTATTGGAGTATAGCTGATTAATAGTGTTGTGTTAGTTTCAGGTGCACAGCAAAGTGATTCAGTTATACATATACATGCATCTATTTTTTTTCAAATTCTTTTCCCATTTAGGTTATTACAGAATATTGAGCAGAGTTCCTTGTGTTATACAGTAGGTCCTTGTAGGTTAGGCTGCGGGATCTTAGTTCCCTGACCAGGGATGAAACCTGGGCCCCTGCAGTGAGAGCACCAAGTCCTAACCACTGGACTGCCAGGGAATTCCCTAGGCTGTTTATTTTTTTTTTAAGATTTATTTATTATTTATTTTAATTTATTTATTTTTGGCTGCATCAGGTCTTAGTTGCGGCATGTGGGATTTTCTTTGAGGCATGCGGGATCTTTCATTGGGGCACAAGGGCTCT
Source organism: Eubalaena glacialis (assembly GCF_028564815.1). NCBI lineage: Eukaryota > Metazoa > Chordata > Mammalia > Artiodactyla > Balaenidae > Eubalaena > Eubalaena glacialis. The sequence goes on from NC_083736.1 coordinate 47,683,995, forward strand.
TCACTGTGGAGCGCAGGCTTCTCTCTAGTTGTGGCATGCAGGTTTTCTCTCTCTAGTTGTGGCGTGCAGGCTCCAGGGTGCGTGGGCTCTGTAGTTTGCGGCACGCAGCCTCTAGTTGAGGCGCGTGAGCTCAGTAGTTGTGGCCTGCGGGCTTAGTTGCCCCGTGGCATGTGGGATCTTAGTTCCCCGACCAGGGATTGAACCCGCATCCCTTGCATTGCAAGGCGGATTCTTTACCACTGGACCACCAGGGAAGTCCCGAGGCTGTTTATTTATTTATTTTTATTTATTTATATTTTTTTAACATCTTTATTGGAGTATAATTGCTTTACAATGGTGTGTTAGTTTCTGCTTTATAACAAAGTGAGTCAGTTACACATATACATATGTCCCCATATCTCTTCCCTCTTGCATCTCCCTCCCTCCCACCCTCCCTATCCCACCCCTCTAGGTGGTCACAAAGCACAGAGCTGATCTCCCTGTGCTATGCGGCTGGTTCCCACTAGCTATCTATTTTACATTTGGTAGTGTATATAAATCCATGCCACTCTCTCACTTCGTCCCACCTTACCCTTCCCCCTCCCCGTATCCTCAAGTCCATTCTCTACATCTGCGTCTTTATTCCTGTCCTGCCCCTAGGTTAATCAGAACCATTTTTTTTTTAAGATTCCATATATATGTGTGAGCGTACGGCATTTGTTTTTCTCTTTCTGACTTACTTCACTCTGTATGACAGTCTGTAGGTCCATCCACCTCACTACAAATAACTCAATTTCGTTCCTTTTTATGGCTGAGTAATATTCCATTGTATATATGTACCACATCTTCTTTATCCATTCATCTGTTGATGGGCATTTAGGTTGCTTCCATGACCCAGCTATTGGAAATAGTGCTGCAATGAACATTGGTGTGCATGTGTCTTTTTGAATTATGGTTTTCTCAGGGTATATGCCCAGTGGTGGGATTGCTGGGTCATATGGTAGTTCTATTTTTAGTTTTTTAAGGAACCTCCATGCTGTTCTCCATAGTGGCTGTATCAGTTTACATTCCCACCAACAGTGCAAGAGGGTTCCCTTTTCTCCACACCCTCTCCAGCATTTATTTATTTATTTAAATAAATTTATTTATTTTATTTATTTTTGGCTGCATTGGGTCTTCATTGCTGCGCGCGGGCTTTCTCTAGTTGTGGTGAGTGGGGGCTACTCTTCGTTGTGGTGTGTAGACTTCTCATTGCGGTGGCTTCTCTTGTTGCGGAGCACAGGCTCTAGGCGCGCAGGCTTCAGCAGTTGTGGCACACGGGCTTCAGTAGTTGTGGCACACGGGCTCAGTAGTTGTGGCTCGTGGGCTCTAGAGCACAGGCTCAGTAATTGTGGTGCACGGGCTTAGTTGCTCTGTGGCATGTGGGATCTTCCCGGACCAGGGCTCGAACCTGTGTTCCCTGCATCGGCAGGTAGATTCTTGACCACTGCGCCACCAGGGAAGCCCTCTAGCATTTATTGTTTGTAGATTTTTTGATGATGGCCATTCTAACCAGTGTGAGGTGATACCTCATTGTAGTTTTGATTTGCATTTCTCTAATGATTAATGATGTTGAGCATTCTTTCATGTGTTTGTTGGCAATGTGTATATCTTCTTTGGAGAAATGTCTATTTAGGTCTTCTTCCCATTTTTGGATTGGGTTGTTTGTTTTTTTTTGATATTGAGCTGCATGAGCTGCTTGTTAATTTTGGAGATTAATCCTTTGTCAGTTGCTTCGTTTGCAAATATTTTCTCCCATTCTGAGGGTTGTCTTTTCGTCTTGCTTATGTTTTCCTTTGCTGTGCAAAAGCTTTTAAGTTTCATTAGGTCCCATTTGTTTATTTTTGTTTTTATTTCCATTTCTCTAGGAGGTGTCTCAAAAAGGATCTTGCTGTGATTTATGACATAGAGTGTTCTGCCTATGTTTTCCTCTAAGAGTTTTATAGTGTCTGGCCTTACATTTAGGCCTTTAATCCATTTGGAGTTTATTTTTGTGTATGGTGTTAGGGAGTGTTCTAATTTCATTCTTTTCCATGTAGCTGTCCAGTTTTCCCAGCACCACTTATTGAAGAGGCTGTCTTTTCTCCATTGTATATTCTTGATGAGACTGTTTATTTTTAATTGTGGAAATACATGCTCACCATGAAAAACAGACAGCAAAAATGCTGCTACTGCCGCTGCCAGCGCCGCCACCATCACTACAATGATAATAATACAGATAGGGAATTCCCTGATGGTCCAGTGGTTAGGACCCTGAGCTCTCACTGCTGAGGGCCCAGGTTCAATCCCTGGTCAGGAACTAAGATACATTACAAAATGACCACCATGTTAAGTCTAGTTACCATCTGTCACTATACAAAGTTATTACAGTATTACTGACTATATTCCCTATGCTGTATGTTACTTTCCTGTGACTTACTTATTTTTCTAAGTTGAAGTTTGTATCTCTTAATCCCCTTCACCTATTTCGCCCAACCCCCCCCACCCCCCTTCCCTCTGGCAACCACCAGTTTGCTCTCTGTAAGTCTGTTTCTGTTTTTTTTTTTTTTTTCCTATTTTTTGACCACGCTGTGAGGCATGCAGGATCTTAGTTCCCCGACCAGGGACCGAACCTGTGCCCCCTGCAGTGGAAGCATGGTGTCTTAACCACTGGACCACCAGAGAAGTCCCTGTGTCTGTTTTGTTTTGCTTGTCTGTTTTGTTTTTGAGATTCTACATATAAGTGAAATCACACAATATTTGCCTTTCTCTCTGATTTATTTCACTTAGCATAATACCCTCTAGGTCCATCCATGTTGCTGCAAATGGCGTTATTTCGTTCTTTTTTATGGCTGAGTAATATTCCATTGTATATATGTACCACATCTTCTTTATCCATTCATCTGTTGATGGACATTTAGGTTTCTTCCTTGTCCTGGCTATTGTAAATAGTGCTGCAGTGAACACTGGGGTGCATGTATCCTTTTGAATTATGGTTTTCTCTGGGTACATGCCCAGTAGTGGGATTGCTGGGTTATATGGTAGTTCTATTTTTAGTTTTTTAAGGAACCTCCATACTGTTCTCTATAGTGGCTGTATCAATTTACATTCCCACCAACGGTGCAAGAAGGTTCCCTTTTCTCCACACCCTCTCCAGCATTTATTGTTTGTAGATTTAAACAAAATTTTTTTGTTTATTTATTTTTGGCTGCATCAGGTCTTAGTTGCGGCACGCAGGATCTTCGTTGAGGCATGCAGGATCTTTCGTTGCGGCGCGTGGGTTTCTCTCTAGTTGCGGCGTACAGGTTTTCTCTTCTCTAGTTGTGGCTTGCAGGCTCCAGAGCACGTGGGCTCTGTAGTTTGTGGCACGCAGGCTCTCTAGGTGAGGCTCACGAGCTCAGTAGTTGTGGTGGGTGGGCTTAGTAGCCGCGAGGCATGTGGGATCTTAGTTCCCTGACCAGGGATTGAACCCGCATCCCCTGCATTGCAAGGTAGATTCTTTACCACTGGTCCACCAGGGAAGTCCCTGTTTGTAGGTTTTTTATTATTTATTTATTAATTTTAATAAATTTATTTATTTATTTTTGGCTGTGTTGGGTCTTCGTTGCTGCGTGCAGGCTTTCTCTAGTTGTGGTGAGCGGGGGCTACTCTTTGTTGTGGTGCGCAGGCTTCGCATTGTGGTGGCTTCTCTTGTTGCGGAGCATGGGCTCTAGGCACGCGGGCTTCAGTAGTTGCGGCACATGGGCTCAGTAGTTGTGGCTCGCAGGCTCTAGAGCGCAGGCTCAGTAGTTGTGGCGCACAGGCTTCATTGCTCCACGGCATGTGGGATCTTCCCATAGCAGGGATCGAACCCGTGTCCCCTGCATTGGCCAGCAGATTCTTAACCAGTGAGCCACCAAGGGAAGTTCCTGTAGATTTTTTAATGATGGCCATTCTGACCGGTGTTAGGTGATACCTCACTGTAGTTTTGATTTGCATTTCTGTAATAGTGATGTTGAGCATCTTTTCATGTGTTTGTTGACCATCTGTCATTTGTGTTTCTTCTTTTCTGAATTGCCTTTTCATGTCCTTGGATGTTTTTCTGTTGCGGAGTTTGTCTCTTAGTGATTTGTAAATAAAAAAATATATATACAGCAAGGATTAACCCATTGCCTGTTAGAGATGTATTGTTTTCTAGATTGCTGTTGCTTTTTTTTTTTTTTTTAAATTTCCACCACCACCTCCCCTTCCTAGCTCTTTTTTTTTTTTTTAATTTTTATTTACTTATTTATTTATTTGTGCTGTGTTGGGTCTTCGTTTCTGTGCGAGGGCTTTCTCCAGTTGCGGCGAGCGGGGGCCACTCTTCATTGCGGTGCGCGGGCCTCTTACCGTTGCAGCCTCTCCTGTTCCGGAGCACAGGCTCCAGACGCGCAGGCTCAGTAGTTGTGGCTCACGGGCTTAGTTGCTCCGCGGCACGTGGGATCTTCCCAGACCAGGGCTCGAACCCGTGTTCCCTGCATTGGCAGGCGGACTCTTAACCACTGCGCCACCAGGGAAGCCCCCTCTTTTTTTTTTTTTTTTTTTTTTTTTTAAAATTTATTTATTTATTTATTTTTGGCTGTGTTGGGTCTTCGTTCCTGTGGGAGGGCTTTCTCTAGTTGTGGCAAGTGGGGGGCCACTCTTCATCGCGGTGCGCGGGCCCCTCACTGTCGCGGCCTCTTGTTGCGGAGCACAGGCTCCAGACGCGCAGGCTCAGTAATTGTGGCTCACGGGCCCAGTTGCTCCGCGGCATGTGGGATCTTCCCAGACCAGGGCTCGAACCCGCATCCCCTGCATTGGCAGGCAGATTCTCAACCACTGCGCCACCAGGGAAGCCCTGCCGTTGCTTTTTAATTCTTCTCGTGGTGTTGCCAATGTTTTAGTAGTCAAATATATCAGTCTTTTCCATTATAATGTCTTTTGTAGTTTTTAGTGTTAGATTTTCCATATCCCAGATCACTTATTTGCCCCCAAAAATAACTTCACGTTTTTCACACTTGACTCTTCCATTTGGAATTTATTTAGTGTGAATTGCAGAGCAAACTTTCTATTTCTCCCCCTTCCAATACTTAGGCAAGTTTCCCAAACTTAACATTGACAAAGCTATTCCTTCCCCAACTGGCTCTTGGTGCTTCATTTTCTCTTTACAGTAGACCATAGTACACTGAATAGTCACGGCTTGAAGCCATTCTCTGTCAGGTCTGCTCATTTCAGCTTCCACCTTGCTTAGCATGTCTGTTTCCCAAAGTCTCAAGGCCAGCTATACTTGCAAATGAAGACAGTAAGCCTGTTCATTTGCCACTTTTTATGCTTCTCACAAGAGTTTTGCAGCATCCTTCTTCACATGGATCCCAAACACTGCTTCTTAAGATTATTCCTAGGTATTTTATGTTACTGTTGTGAAGGGAATCTATTTCCTGTTGTTTTCTAACTGGTCATTGCTTGTATTTGAGAAAATGTTTAATCCTGCTACCCCTGCCTATCGAGTCTTTGTGTATCCATTGCTCCCTGAACTTTCCTAACACCTAACCCCTTCCCTTCAGTGAGTTTTTGGAAAGCAGTGACTTCTCAGTGTTGTCAGTACATGGTAAGCGCTCAGTAAAAATGTTTATGTTGGGTAATAATTGTTTCTCCAGCCAAGACATATTATGCTTCATAAGTATAGAGCCATACATCCCAGTTTATCTGGGTTTGTTTGCACTTGTGGCCCAGCATAATTTTTTTTTTTTTGGTGGCTGTGCCATGTGGCATGTAGGAATCTTAGTTCCCTGACCAGGGATTGAAGCCGTGCCCCCTGCAATGGAAGCATGGAGTACTAACCACTGGACCACCAGGTAAGTCCCGCAGCATAATTAATAACACCCTTTTTATTTTAAAATTTGCCCAACTTTGGATGATAAGTTATATGGTCACCCTAATTATAAGAAAAGGGGACTATTTTAATAAGGAGATAACCAGTAGTAATTGTAACACACACATCAGTGGAGGGAATTATTAGGGGGCAAAAAGAGACATGTTTAATCATATCATGAAAGCAGCTATTAATTAGCCTTCACGTAGAATTAGGCCTGTTATTGACTTCCCTGATACCTGCCTCAAATGCATTTGGAACTATTAAATTGTCCATCTCAAAAAACTTATTTTGAAATATCTCAGGTGTAGAAAAGTTATAAAGTATTATAGTATTATAAGAAATACTTATGTACCCTGCACCACCCAGCTTAAGACATAAAACATTTAATTTAAGCCCTCTGGGTAATGTACCTCTTCCCAACTGCATCCCCTTTTGTCCCCCATAGCTTATCCTGAACATCGTACAGTACTGTCATACTTATGCATGGGCTTCCATACTCTTCATACATGTGGATGTGGATTTTCATGTTCTTGGTACACACGTATGTAGTAGTATTGTTTTGCAATTTTTAAACAGGCAGGTCTCATACATTTTTGCTTCTTTGAGATTGTGTATGTTGATATATGCAATGGATATTTTTACTATTGTATAGGATTTCTTTATATTATCAGATTATTTATACTTGTTGGACAATGAACGTTTACACGAATGTTTTGTTCATTATAACCAGGCCTCTTGCTGGACTCACTTAAGCTCTAATAACTTTTGATTCTCTTGGTTTAGCAAAATAGTTTCTCTTCAACAGCTATACCTTGTTTCCTGCTTTATGGAAATGGCTAGAACTTGCAGAACAGTGTTAATGGTGATAATTGACCACTTTATGCTTGCAGTGTGATGTTGACTGTTGGTCTGATGCTACCTTATCAAGGTAGTATCTTTACAAGTTACCAGGAATAGTTACTGTTGGCAAATGCCTTGCATCTACTGTCAAAAGGTTTTTCTCTTTTGACATTGAGGTGATGAATATCCCAAAGGCAAATCATACTCAGTCACATTAGGTTTTTGTGGTATGCCATTGAGTTAGATTCATTTATTTCCTTCAGGATTATTCCATCTGTACTCTGAACTCCCACACCCGACTCCCAACCCTTGCACCCCTTTCAAATTTAAATGGTCAGAGCTTTATTCTACTTTGATCTTTCAAAGAACCAGTTCTTAAGTGTATTGATCAATTCTACTATATTTCTGCTTATTTGTTCCTTTTATTTTAAAGCCCTGGTGGACTCCCAGCCTCATCTCAGGCCACTATCTTTTGCTCAAGCCTTGCCCTATCAACTGGACCCTTGCTACCTTGAGCTAGATTACCCTGTTCTTCTTAATCTTCACTCTCACACAGCCTTATGATTCAACCCAAATGCCACTGACGATAGAAAGCCTTTCCTGATCTCCCAGGCTAGACCAGGTACTTCTGCTGGGCACCCAGACCCCCTTCCTACACCTGGTCACAGAACTGATCTGTCTTCACCCCTTGACTAGAAGCTCAATAGGAGGGACAGGGTTGATTCATCTGTCTTCTCAGTGGTCAGGGGGGCAGGAACAGACAAGTGTGAACATTGGAAGAAAAAAAAAAAAGATAAGCAGCCATTTGCATCAGGACCAAGGGATCAGGTTAAGGACAGACACACCACTTTCCTAGATCCACACTTTGGGACATGGTTAAGGGGAAAATCTCTAAGAAGTAGAGCCTCGGAGAATGAGAAAACCCACACAAAGCAAGTACCACTTGAGGTTATTTTTCTAACTGAACTTTTATTACTTTTTTCTTTGAAGGCTGGAACCACCATCAAAGTCCTTAGATCAACTTTAAGTGCTGGATGGAGTAAAAAAAACCACAAAAGACTGTTGGGCGATCTGTGAACAGACTGGCAAACAAGCAGATGACAAAACAAAACCAAAAAGGATGGAAAGACTGTTCTGGGGAGCTAGTTAAATTATTTGCTTATTAAAATTTGTTAGAAATAAACTAAAACATTAATAAATGAAATCAAAATTTTAAACTGAGCTCCAGGCTTGAAACTGTTATAAAGGCTCAGGAAATAGAACCTTCGGTTGGGTTGAGTGAATTCTCTTACAACCTGCTGGTTTGTTCCCCTAGAGCAAGGCGATGCTTTGTCCTTGGCTGCAATCTCTAACACCATCACCACCCCCAAGTGCAGATCCCATTCTGAAAAAGATCTCCCCAGTTCCTGATGACTCTGAAGGAGGAGGATGCACCCGTGTGGTGACAGAGATGGCTTTCTGGAGAGTCCATTTGGATTTCTTCTCCAGCCATCTAACATGTGCTCAAGAGGTGTTTCTTTTTAAACTTGAAAAAAACTCCATTGTGAAAAGTGAGTTATGAAGAGTGCTCTTTATTTGAAACCTCCACAACACAGACGCCAATCTTGTCTCGCATTGAATCATTAGCTGTGCACATCAACACATTCCAAGCACAAATTAAGAAATGCAAACAGAACAAAAAAATATATATATATATAATTTTTTCCCCTATCCAAAGGTTTCAAGTCTCAATGCAGCAAATCCTTCTGAACACAGAATCTGAGGAGCACACTGTTCAAACAGTTGGGACAAACGGGTCCCTGTAAAGGCTATTGCCTTTTTAATACACGGGGTGAGGGATCATGGACGGCATGGAATGGGGAGAGGAGGTGAGGAAAAGGGAGCGGGGAGAGAGAATGAGCAGGAAAGGGGGAACGGGTATGCGCTGGGGAAGATGGGGCAGCTGGGACACACACATGGTGAGTTGGTGGATTTTCATTTATTGGTTTTTGACATTTTCTTTCTGGTTCTTTTTTGTTTTCATTTCCCCCCTTCCCAGGTCCAACAATGGTAGAAAAACCCCACAGTGGTGGGCGGGGCCTTATTAGGCCAGCCCAAAGCCTTCAGAGCACTCCTGGATGGCCAATAGTAGCATGTGGCGGAGCTTCTCAAAGCTCTCATAGGCAGGCAGGTCCAGCTGATTAAAACTAGCGAAAGAAGAAAGATCAATTCGTGACAAAAGATGATAACCAAATCCGTGTTCCCATGGTGCCCACTTGACTTCTGCTCGTAGACTCCCAATCCTGTCCTAGCCTTGTCTGCCATCCTCTAATCTGGCCCCAATACTGGCCACCAGGCACCTAAAACATAATCTGACCCTGTCACTCCTCCTTAAACACCACGACCCTACATGAAAGCTCCAAGGAGGCATTCAGGGTCACTGGTCACCCCTGCCGAGCTCTTTAGCATTCTGCTCCCTGCAACTCCTTGCTCTGGCCACGTTGAGCCCTGGAATACACCTTGTTCTCACATGGCAGTGCTCACCTGCAATGTCACCCCAGCCCCACTTTGAGTCTGGGCCAGCTTCTCATCTCAAATATCATCTTCTCCACAAAAACCACCAAATTGTGAGTTACCCCAGGTCCAGGGTACCTGGGGCCAGATTTGCGCTCCTGACCACGGGTAGGGGCCTAGAAGTAGCAAATACGCAAATTCAATCTAAATGCTGAAAAGGAGAACAAACCTTTCCTCTTACCATGTGTGAGCTGAAGGCAGGCGGTCTGTGGACCTGTCATCTCGATGGATCTGAAACTTCTGAATGCCATTCATGCCTTCAAGGGCAGCAAAACCTTGCAGGGGCACCTTGGAAGTACCCGTGACAAACTGGAGGAACTTGGCACGGTCAGCTTGATCGAAAGAACGCAGTGCTCTCCAGAACCACTGGATCTACAGGAATGAACACAAGAAGCCAGTGTTAGGTAGAGAGCTCTTGGAAGAAAGGGGGATGGGATTTGGAATGTTAGGCAAGTCCCTTCTGTGAGACAGGTTTCAGTTCCTCCATTCACAAGATGAGCAAGGAGATCACCTGAAAACTGAAACTCCAGAAGAGTGAAGAGTTAGGTACAGGTAAGCTGTCACTCAAAACTCCCTTCCCCTAAGAGTACTGGTTTATTTGGTGTCATACAAACTAACACTGCTTAAGGATACACGGAGGGATGCCAGCAGCAGCTCACCTGAATAGAGTTGGACTGGTACTTGTGGTATTCAGTGTTGGATTTCAAATCGTCAATGTCGATTGTGGGCAGTCCTGATATGAGCAGCTCTAACTCCTGCTCAGTGAAGATGGAAATGAGGCGCTTTGGAATGATCTCATAGAAACCTTCTAAGAAAGCTGCCAGCTGTTTGCGGATGGCTCCTGGGGAGAGAAGCAACAAGCCACGTGGCATCTGAACTCATACAACTGTTAGAGGTCAGAGATCCCCAATCTGGCAGGATGCTGACTGATCTGCCTACCTCACCTACCACTCTGTTTCTAGGCCCCCATATGAGGGTGGATGAAGGGAAATATTTTTTGGTCAGGTTTTTGGACTCCTTTTATGCAAGGCATTTGTGGCTGGCATAGGGGAAGAGAAGAAACAATGTCTGTGAAATGAGTGAGGCCTGACCTTGCCCCATACTGAGCAACTAGGGGGTCTAACGGACATTTCCCCTACCTGTCATTCTCATCTGGCACACCAGGTGTACATACTCCTTCTTATTCTCCTCTGTTACCAAGATGTTGGCCCCATTGGGTTTGAGGTCACGAACTTCACACACTCCAAACTCTTGGACCTAGAATACCCAAAACCAATAATATGAATCAGGCTTGGTCTAGGATGGAACTTACACAGATACCTGGAAACACACCCTAAACTCTTTGCTGTATCCTGGGCAAGGAGATGAAGCAAGGTCATAAAAAACAGTGACTTTTCTCATGAGCTCATAAATCCCTAATAGGGAAAGGCCAAGTGTTTGGTCCTAAAACGTACGGAAACTATCAATAGTAAAAGGGAAAAGGGCATGGATAACATAATGTAACACAACAGAATCTTTATGGAAAGCAATTTGGGGGAAGAGTAACCTTGAAATTTTTTTGTTTTTCATTTATGTCTATTTGCACAATTTTTCTAGAGTGAACTGCCTTTGGGAATGAAGAATAATGTACTAGAGCATTTTTTCAAAATATAGAGGAAACTAGGAAACAGCCTGGATTGTTTTACAAATTCTGGTTTTTCTGTTTGTGCCATCTCATGCAAATACCCACTGCTCTCTGCCAGATGGGGAACGGGGAATGGGACTTAAGACATCAAGATGCTTCCTTAGAAGCATTAGAGATTATCCAATGCCAGTTCAAGGACAACCCCATAATGGGTTTCCTAGACTAGCTGGGATGTGCCATGGTCAGGATCTCCTGACCTACCTCAGTGCTGAAGGTGAGGTCGTAGCCTAGTGTGGAGACATCATTTTCCAGCAGATAAACCAGGCCCTGGTAGAAGTGGTAATCTTCGCTCTCCATATCTGTATATCTAGATAAACAAAATTAGGGCCATGGGTTGGGGTGGAGGAGAGGCAGCCTAGTGATGGGACACAAGAAAAGGGACCAGATTTCCAGGACTGAAGACAGTCCCAGGTTTGTGCCACATCCTCACCTGACAGACTTGCCCAAGATGTGTTTGTAGAAGGACCGAGTAAAGTAGCACTCCAGGAGGCGGTTGTCATATACAGCTTTGGCCACGATGCGTCCGACAAACTTGAAGTAGCTAAGGTGGTTGGGGTTGCAGTGGGAAGATGGATTGATGGTGTATGTGACCCGATCACCAGGTGAGGTACGGAACAAGGCATACATAGGATTAAACATCTCCCGAGAGATGATCATATACCACTCCCGCAGGAGCCCTCCAGCATCCTGCCCTTCTTCTCCTTCAAACACTATATACCTGTATAAGAGAGCAGAAACAGGGATGTGCACAAAGCCCAGGACAAATCCATTCTTTTGCACAGCATGACCTGAGTGAGCGATTGTGAAGGAGTAGCTGGGGAGTGCAGGGTCAGAGGACAGTGGTAAATGCAGAGTGCCAGGAGAGCCCAGAGGAGCGGTGGGGATCTGGGACAAAAAAGGGCATCATTGATGGAAGAGATGTCCCGAAGTATCAGTAAAGCCTCACCCATATTCCAGAAAACAATAATAGGAAAGGTATAAAGGCCTAATAAGAAAGCAGGAGCCTTTCATCAAGGAAGGAATCATCAAGTGGCATCAAAGAGAGCTGAGCTCAGAGTCCGACGTCTATAAGGATTTGGTGGTGGAGGAGTAGGGTTCAGTCTGTCTTGGAAGCCTCTCTGACTTTCCTGTGTGACTACATGGATAGTGAGCCCATGCCATAAGGGAAGGGAGGAATCAAGTTCCTGAGTTCAGGAGGATCAAACTACATCAATAGGTCTATCATTTCAATGGCTCCCATGACACATGGTACTTCAAACTGCCAATCTCCTCTAGGTGGCGCCAGAATCACCAGTGAGGGATTACCAATTTGGTGGGGAGCCACTCTTGCAAGTATGGTCTCCCTCAACCCAGGGTACCATTTGCTTAGCAGGGTTCCCGTTCCTAGTGTAACAATGGAGGAAGCTCTCTTTGCGAAGCCATCAGGTGTACCTTTGTAAATGCGAAAGACTCTCCGGTCTGTACAGGAATTGTTGGATAGCTCAGCCCAAGGGCCAGATGGCCAGCAAAAGACCAGTCTCATGAGACTGGGTGGAGAAGACGGGTGACAGTTCAGTGAGATTATCTAAGCTGGATTCCTCTTAGGAATTCCTACTGGGGAGGGCAGCACCTCCCTAAGTTCCCCTGCACATTTGGGCCCCAAGTAAGCCTTTACTACCATGTAGGGAGGGTCCCAACCCTCCCATCCTGTTTATTCTCTGCTCTGGGCTCTTACAATCGATTCTTCATTTCTTCAGGGGATTTCCGGTGCAGCTCACGATAGGAGTCTTCAAACACATGGTCACGGCGGACGTGCACAGCCATGTCTTCTTTCCGGAGCCCCTCGTCCAAACGCTCCAGCTCTTGGCGGAAATATCTTGGGAGGTAGGAAAGGAAGGAAAATAAGATTAGGAGTGGCAGAGTAAACTTTTGTTTGCCTGATTAGGATGAAGATCCGCAGTGATGTTCCCCCCATCCTCCAGACACTTTGATCCCTCCAGTGTTTGGGAGAGGCAGGTCATTCACTACCAACTCTAAATTTTTCCCATGTCCATCGAATAGGGGCCCACAGACATTATGGCATGGAATTTCTGCAATAAGCAGGTAAGCATGTGTAGGTGCACAGGAAGGAAGAGAAGAGTAAAAAATGACAGGAGTGTTGTGGAGGTTCGCCCCCCCACGAGCCCTGCTGTGGCTACCTGCACCTCCTGTATTACCCCAAAGGAAGGACTGGGACTTTAGAAATCATGTGACTAAACAAAGGCTTGCATTTCTCTGATGAAGAATGGAGACTGGGTTGGAGAAGGCCAAGGAGTATTTAAGTACAATGATTGTCCGTGGCACAGACAGATGAGTCTCTCCCCGCCCCCCCACCCCCCAGCACCATTCTAAGGGCTGCCACCAAGGGAAACTTCTTTCCCTGAAAACATCATCCCAGGAGAAATTTTGGCTCCTTTCTGGGAGAGGAGATACCATTTAGAGAGTTCCCATCCCCCCAACACCAAGGCACATACTTGCGCTTGACATCAAAGTCGAGGACACGAATGTAGTCTACCAGGACAGCAAAAGGCCCGTCAGCGAGGTGGGTGGTGGACTGCCGTAGGATCTGGTTTAACACAGTGCGATGAGTCTCTGGGGGGAGAAAGGACAGCAGGAATCAGCACATCATGGGTCTCAGAAGAATGAATGAAAGCCAACCAGCCAGCAACTCTCTCTTCCTTGTTTCAGGGGAAAAAAACGTAGTGTGGCACACAAGGACTTCCAGACCCAGTCCCTACCTCACTAGCCTCACTTTCCAACACACACACACACACACACACACACACACACACACTCTCTCTCTCTCTCACCCTGCAAATCAGCTAAGAACAAAATGTATGAATTGACCCTGTAAAAAAATGAAGCCTTCTACATTTGGGTACCTAAGAGTTCCCTGTACCTGCAAAGCGAAGAAACTTCTGTGTGTCAGGGGGCAGGCTTGATGAGATGTGCATAGACGAGGGCTCCCGGGAGAAGAATGGGTCAAGGGAGGAAGGAGTGGCTGGGGTTAAGGGGGCAGGGGAGAGTGGAGGAGGCTCGTCCTTGATGTGTGCCAGCTGGCTCTCACGGGTGTCTCGGACAGGAGGCTTGCTCTCCCGCTCTGTGGCATGGACCAGAAAGAAGGCCTCGACGGCAGGCTGTAGTACTGGGGGTAGGAACGATAGGACAGTGACAATTTACTTTATAAACTTCAACATATAAACCTCTTCCCCCCTCATAATCAAATTTCAAAAGTACTACATGAAAAAGTAATGAAAACTTGCAGGAGAAATATAATGGTGCCGCAGAGGAAGTCAGAGTTTCCAGAGAAAAATGGGATAGGCAACCAGTTATAAAGATTCCCCCGGTCTAAAAAGTAAAAGATACCAGCTACCAAAAGAGAACGTTAATCTTTTTTCTGACAATGAAGTCAGAAAAAAAAAATCGTCTCCTTTGAACTCCTATTATGGAGATCTGACGGAGAGGAGTAATCTGGAAGGAAGAAAATTAAGCTGGCAGAAAGGGCCCCAGAGCAGATCAGCGGACCTGGGCCCTCCCTCAGGCCGCAACTCACCTAGCACCGCATGCTGGTCATGGGATTCCTCCAGTTCCTTTAGGCACTCTCCCAGCATGTCCCACAGCTCATCCAAGCTCAGTTGCTCGCTGAGCAGGGGTAACTCGGGTGGCCTCTCCTCCTTCTCCTTCTCCCCCTGTGGAGTTCCATCTGAGCATAGAGGGCACAGAGAGGAGAGATTGGGAAGCCCCTGAGGCTTTTCCTTCATTCAGACCAAATGCACAGGCCATTAGGCAGATCAAGTAGATTGGTCCACTGGCCAATGAGTAATTGAGTGACATCTGAAAGCAAGTTCTAGTCCTATACTGGATGGCATTTAAACTTAAACTGAATAAAATTAATACAAGAAAAAGTTTGTCTAGTTGCACTAGACGCTTTTCAAGTGCTCAGTAAGCTACATGTAGCTAATGGCTACTGCAAGAAAATTCTACCAGACAGCATTGGTCTTCTCATTGCCTTACTAGCTCCCAGAAAACCTATGGATTATTAAATGATTTAATATATTTTAAAAACTGGATGTCCTATGACAACACTATCCCACAGGAATGTGTTAAAAGGGTGCCAAAAAGCATTCTATATGAAATTAACCTTGAAAAATGCTGCTAATAATAGCATCCACTGTGTGCCAGGTCCTGCTCTAAGTCCTATATGTACACGTGTTAACTCAATCCTAACTATGAACATCCCTATTTTAAATGAGGAAACTGAAACAAAGAGAGGTTTGCCTCAGGTCCCAGAGATAGTAAATGGGGAGACAAGACTCAAATGTATGCTGTCTCCACACAATATCATCATAGTTTCTTCACTACAGAAATTGCAATGTGTGCTATGATTCTCCAATGAGGACCAGGTGGTGATGGTTAGTGATCTTAGTTGATTGGTACGGGCCTATCAACATACAGAAACCAGGGTTCACTTGAACAAACTGGAAAACACTGAGCTTATGTATGTTGGAAGCAGGGGAGCCAGCAGCCATTCCATGAAGACTGGTTCTCCCTTTTGTTGGGCTGGAAATGGGAAGCAGTACTAACCAATGGACTGAGTATCTTGAGCACTGGGAGATGGCTGGTCCACATCCATGGGTGATTCCTCCCTTCGGACAGATGCCTCTGACTGGCTTGACTCCGACTGGATAAAAGGGAGACAAAGTCACATAAAGGGTGCAACTCTGCTTTCCTCAGGGACAGGCTAGAGGCTGTCCTACAATCTCTCACATATCATAAGCTTGGAAAGAAGCCTCCCATGTCTTCCCATATGGAAAGAAGTTTCCTTAGGTAGCTCTCCAGGACAAAAGAATGGCCTTCCCACCTCCTTTGCTGTCCTCCACCCTGAGCTAGCAAGCTTTTGCAAAGAGCTCCCTGGATGCCCGCATTTGCCTCCACTCTATTCCAGGCCTGTGTCCAGTCAGGCACCATCCTCCTGGACTTCAAGACTTCTAGAGACAGTTTACACACATATATATAGCTATATATAAAACTCAGATGAGCAGAAGGTAGGTTTACTCTTTGTTCCTTTTTGCTCACAAAAGGGGAAATAACGGGAATGAATTAGTGCAATCTTTGATGGATGGGATTGGCTTTTTAAAAAAGCCAACATCTGTCGTATCAGGTGTGGGAAAGAGACTGGGCAGAAAAAATACTCCAGAATAATAGTTCTCTATTCTCCCTTTCTACCCTGCTGGAGCTACAGCTCTTAAATTCTAGGCTGTTCCCAGCATGCTCAATGAAATCACACTGTATAATAGTAATTACAGATAAAGAAAAAATAGGCCTCGAGATATCCTTATTTCCCGGATCTTGGGAAGGCGACTTGCATGTTGTTACAAGGACAGGAAAACAATGAGTGCCACAGCGTATATACATGATTCCAGGCTTTTCCTACAGCCACTCTGTGCTGAGATCCCAACAATGAACTGGCTACCTAGGAACCTGAAAAGGCTTCCTCCTAAAAGTGCCCAACTGCCTGGGTGCCAAAGGAGTATGAAGAATAGAGGCAGAGACCAGGGTGGAGGGATCAGCCATAGCCAGAAGAGGCTGTGTGGGATGTGTACCAAGCTTGGGGGACTTTCAAGGGCAGGATTCCTGACGTGTCTCTGAGGTACTTGCATTGTTCCATGAGACTGAAAAATCTTTTATCACGAATCCCCTCAGAACCCAGACACTTAGCATTATGCAGTTTGCAAAAGCGCCACTGTTGATTGGATAGCTGGGAGTGGGGTATGATGGCCAAGCTTTAAATCAAACCAAACCAAACCAATAAACAAACAGTAAAGAAAGCACCAAGAGAAAGTAACCCTGTTATCCAGAAGCATTCATATAGCAAACTTAATGCAAAAGCATACAAGGTAAGGGCAATGAAACCCCACTGATGATGTGGTGGGGGAGGGAGGAGAGACAAATGAATGAGGGGCCACAGGCATCATGCTAACCGTTGCTGCTTGTTGCTGTCTCCGCGCCCTTTGACCCTCACGTACCATTTGTATAATGGCATCAGCCTCAGCCTCCAGCTGCCGAACAGCTGCCTGGATGCTGCTAGCTGAGCCTAAACCGGAAGAACCTGGGAGAAAGAAAAAAGAAGGTAAGATGTAAACTGTAGAAAGAGAGAATGCTCAATATTCTCTCTCCCATCTCCTGGGCCACCACGGGACACCTTGCTGAAGTCTTTGAGCTTTAAGCTCAGGCAGCCTCAGAATGCTCATCGTCAGGCACTAAGAGCTACCATTACAGATAAGGGCAGGCGACATGGGGCTGGGCAGACGGATGGTGGCAGGTGAGAGAGTTCTGCGGGACAGGGGGAAAGACGTTGGATTTGGCATGCCATAGCTGAGGCAACATGGCTACAATATTTTAGCCAAGAGTGTTCAAGGAAGCAGAGAGGAGACAAACTCAGTGAGTTAAATCTTGTTCACCAAAAGATCTGTCCCCAATTTCCTTGCCAGATTTCCACTCCCCTTTAATTCCCACTTGCCCTAGTGAAATTTCCTATGTAGACGGCTTGAGTGAGATACAGAATGCAGCCACCAACATTTTAAGATAGGATCATCATTTTCCTTAGAAAAAATCAAACAGGAAGGAGACATGACATTAAGTCCTGCCCTCCAGGGTCTCTTGTTTTTCCACCGCCAACCCTGCCCCTCAACTGGACACCCCAGTTCCATACCTAGCCTGCCTGTCTGCTTGGCTTTCTTGTTAGCTCGGCGTGTGTCGTCCCGGAGCTGGATGATGACCTGCAGGACCCTCAAGAAGAACTTCTGGGTAGATGTCTTGGATGTCAACATGGACATAGAAGGCAACTGGAGCTCCCGGCCACCCAGAGGTCGCTTCTGAGATGCCACGATTACCACATTCTCAGCCATGTCAAACCTGGAGAGTGTAGAGGTGGCTTGCGTATACCGAGAGCATCAAAGCATCAACACCCAGAGCAGGCAGGGCTTTCTTGTGTCAAGCAGGGGGTAAGGAATCTCAGAAGAAAATCACACAAGTAGGAAAAATAGGGCCGACTGTGTACAGGACAGAAACAAAATCTGTCCAGGGAAGAGGGAAAAAATAACCAGGAAGCCAGGAAGAGCCACTTTTCAGAATGTCCCTGATCCCAACCCCACAGCCAAATGGGCAGCTGCCACCTACCTGCTCTGCATTTTGCCTTTCAGCTTGGTGGTCTGTGGCTGCTCCTCAGGCAGGCCATCAGGGGAGAGGGTCTCACACTGGGCTCGCCGCTGCTGTTCCAGATTGTATTCCCGTAGTTCAGCCAGAAGGGTTCCTGGGCAGGCAGAGAAGCCAGCAAGTGTTCAGAGACTTCCCTAATGAAGCAGTGAAAAGCCAAACCTTTCCAAGAAAACTTCCTAGGTGCTTTGTTCAGCTGCACTGAACCTGGAATGAGCAGAAATTTTGCTCTGTTCATTTTACTATGTGTGCTCACAGATCAACTAACTGCTCAGGGGCCACTGGTTTATCTGGCTTTGAGAATTTGCTGAATCTACAAGAAATACAGCTCAGTGCAGAGGGGAAAAAGTATCTCTTTTGAAGCCCGTATACCTCTCAAACTTCTTAGGTTTTTGTGGTAATCTCAGGCAAATTGCTTAACCTCTTTCCCAATTTGCTTACCCATCTTAATAATGGGGCTCATACTGCCTAACCTCACAAGGCTGCTTTGAGAATTAGGAGATAACTGTCTAGCAGAGTGCCTAGGACACTGCCTAACCTATGGATGTTGAATAAATGGTGGCAGTCAAGAAAGATCAGAGGCCTCTTTTGGAAAAACTCTGTAATTCTCATGCAACAAAGAACATCCTAGGTCACATAGTTTAATTGACTCTCCTGTCACCTCAGCTCCAGGGATGCTTGTGAGAAGGAGATAACTACACAGATGGTTGAGATCTAGGGAGACCCATGATTGGGATGGGGGGTGGGAGAGAGCAAAGAGAGTCTCTATGCTGAAAGCAAATCTGGCCCCACTCCTTGATTCAGTCACCCCATCACCTGGGTTTTAGTTTTCTTCTTGGTAAAACAGGAAGACTGAAACTAGATAATTTGCAAGTATTCTTAGAATTTTTGTACCCTCAAAACTGCACAAAGGCAGAGGGTATTATTCTTTCAATTCCTGAGCCTGAATGTAGTATAGGTGCATCTCTGAGGTGGCGAACTGCCTCAGCAGGCTCATCATAGGGCTCTTATGAGTGCCCAGAATGGAAAAGCAATGTCGGTCCTATGGGTTCTCATTTTCCTTCACTAAGCACCAATTACCAGCTGTGTGCCAGGGATTGGGAATGTAGAGGGAAGACCAGCCCTGTTCTCAGAGAACTGGGCAGAGGAAAACAGATGACAACCTAGTATTATCAGTGCTGTGACAGAAGAGCTCATGGGGCTGTGCTACAGATGCATAGAGAAGTTTGATTCAGCCTGGGGGTTCAGGGAAGGCTTCCATAAAGAGGTGACACCTAAGTGGAAGGTTTCAGAAAAACAGGGTGCTTTACTCCTATTATTACCTATCTGTTTACAAAGGGTATAACCCAGATGGCGGGCTCCATTCAGTAGCAGCTTCAAAACAGTGTCCCGGGTCCCAGGGTCCCCCCGAGAGAGCTGCAGTAACACATTGGCTGCATCCTCTAGGCCTTCTTCAGAACAAGAATGGGATGTCAACACCTGGGAAAAAGAAAGGAGATGGGGTGAGCCCCAACTTGAGAACTAAAACATTATCTACCCCAGTCAACTCTTTCTCCCCCAACCTTGGGAGGTCAGAAGAGCTTGGACTCACCTCCACAGAGAGCTGGAGCTGATTTTCAGTGAGGCCAGAGGATACCATCTTAAAGTCCGTGCTGCTGCCGATATCACCCACCTTCGCTGGAGATTTGCTGGCCTTAGTAGTAGTAGAAGCTTTGAGGAAACAGACAGAACACTGTAAGCCTTTGAAACTCACATGCCAGAGACCTAAGTGGCAGAGCCAATCGCTGCACTGCCCAGGGCTTCAAAATGGAAAAGTAGTGAAAATGAAGATCCACCCCACATAGCCAAATCCAAATGACTTGGGATACCAAGGACTCTTATGACTGTACCTTCTAAAGTGACAAAGAATCCCAGATATTTCTCGCAACTGTTGCCCTACCGTCAGAGGGCTCTCTGAAAGCCCCCATTCCTTCAAAATCCGTTTCTTCAAATGATTCTTATTAGTGTGCCGCAGGGCACATTCCCTTCACTTCCTGGGATGGCCTGGCTACTTGATTCTACCCTGATTCCCACTGTTATCCTGCCTGCTCTTGAACTGCTTCCTCTGAGAACTGGCTCCCTCAACCAGGCTAGAAAGACTGGGGATTCTTTAAAGACAGGGACTTTCTCCCCCTTTTTTTAAAAAAAATTATTTATTTATTTATGGCTGTGTTGGGTCTTCGTTTCTGTGCGAGGGCTTTCTCTAGTTGTGGCAAGTGGGGGCCACTCTTCATCGCGGCGCGCAGGCCTCTCACTATCGTGGCCTCTCTTGTTGCGGAGCACAGGCTCCAGACGTGCAGGCTCAGTAATTGTGGCTCATGGGCCCAGTTGTTCCACGGCATGTGGGATCTTCCCAGACCAGAGCTCGAACCCGTGTCCCCTGCATTGGCAGGCAGATTCTCAACCACTGCGCCACCAGGGAAGCCCCCCTCCTCCTTTTTGACCTTAGCCTAGGGGAAGCCACATTCAGTGGTCTCCACAGGAGTGGTGGAGGAGGGAGGGAGGGAGGGGAAGACGGAGAGAACTTGGACCAATGAGGGTGAGAATTAACACATTTGGCTCTCACAAACACAAACCAAGCTGATTGCTGTCATTTAGGGAGGAATACCCGGGTGGGGGAGA
Organism: Eubalaena glacialis; assembly: GCF_028564815.1. Classification (NCBI taxonomy): domain Eukaryota; kingdom Metazoa; phylum Chordata; class Mammalia; order Artiodactyla; family Balaenidae; genus Eubalaena; species Eubalaena glacialis. The sequence goes on from NC_083736.1 coordinate 47,704,835, forward strand.
GTTGGGGGTGAGGTAGGTGTACACACCCCTCAGCTCCCAGCCTACATCCACACTTACTTGAAATAGTAGTGGTAGAAGTCGTGGGGGTAGTCACTGTGGTTGAAGCGGCTACAGCAATGGTGGATATAGTCGTGGCAGCAACCAGGGCCGGAACAGAAGTGACAGGGGTGGTTGCAGCAGGGGGAGTGGGTGCGCTGGAGGCAGCAGTGGTAGTGGTGGTAGATGTGGTTGAGGTGGCAACACTGGTGGAGGAAGCACTGCTGCCAGAATTAGCCTGTGCTTCCGACACTTTGTTTTCTGGGAGAGCAATTGAGATGAGAGAAAGGAGTCTGAGGAGTTTCTCAGTTAAGAGAGAGCTCCGGCGGATGACTGGGTGTGACAACATGTTCATGAGCTGCCCCAGTGGAGAGGCCTCGAGGCTGTATGGGGAAGTTTCCCCCTCACCACCAGCGCTCACTGGCACTGACTTCACAGAGTTCTTGCCTTTCCGGCTGACATTCATGTTGTCCAGTTTTACCAATAAGTCCCAGAAGTCTGTGCAAATGCCACTGCTCGTGGACTGTGAAGAGCATGGGCTGCAGGCCTGCTTACTGCCCCTCTCCCGATCACTCTCACAGTTTGTTTCTTTGGTCCGCTGCTGTGTGAAGTGGCTGGGAAACACCTGCCAGGAAAAGAAGGACAGGCTTGGCGTACGAGGTCTACACAGAAAATGTCTTGTGACAAGGAAAGACAACTGGCTCCTAGACTCTCCACTCCTTTGGACAGCTTTAGTAACACTGGAGAGATGTAACATAGGAGTTTTATCCAACTGATGTTGTGAAGCAGCCTAGAGAAACTAACAAAAGCTCTGTAGGGAGACAGACGATTAGCAAACTTTTCTGAGCATCTATCTCTATGCTTACAAAATGGGGAGGATACCTACAAGGCTGTGCAAAATTGTTGAGATTAGAGGTAATGCATTTCGCATAGTGCCTGGTATAAGGCAGGCCCTCAACAAATGGCAGCAAAGCTTATGAAAAAGAGGACTGAAAAAAAAAAAAAAAAAAGAGGACTGAATTAAGTTCTAGGTCCAGCCAGCTCCATCACTTACTAGCCACATGACAAAGCCACTAAAGATTTCTGTATCCCAGCTTCTTCATCTGTAAAATGGGAACCATGCAAACCACTGAGGGTTGTTTGATGGCTGAATGAGACAATGCATAAAAATTGTGAAGAGTGAACACAAAAAACCCACAAAATTATTTACTGGACAATCTCCCAGAAACAATACAGGCCTCAGCACCAACGATGAGGACCTGGTAGCTCCCTCCGAGTTCAGATTTCACCTACGCTATGGCTGACAACCGTCTTCCATCCCCAGGAGTTGGGTTCCTCCAAGCTCCTCACCTTGGCTAATTGAATGAGTGTATCCAGAACGTGCCTGCAGACAACAGGAGCAGCCTGGGGGTGGATGTGGACAGTGGAGCCACTACTTGCATGCTTCTCAGTATGTTTGCGCCCCCCTGAACGCTGGATCTGGAATATATTAGTCCTGCAGCCTAGGGCTGCATCCATGGATACTGAGAGCCAGGAAAGCTGGTTGGAGCTCTTAGACTCCATCTTGTGTAGCAGGTCCAGGGGCCGGTTCTCATGGCTGCTTGACCCACAGCTCTTGCTTGACTTTTTGCCCTTTTCCTCACTTGAGGAGAGCCTGGGTGTTTCAATGCAAAGCTCACTCTCACTGCTGCGCTGCAAGATGGAGAGCAGGCTTCGGATGACCCAGTGGCGGGTCTGGGCGTGGTAGCAGAGATTTCTCAGTACTCGATGTAGACGGCTAGTATTGAGCTTCGGCTCATCCACAAAAAGTAGGACCAGGAGACAAGACAGGGCTTCGTGATCCAGGAGGAGCCGTCCTCGGAGGCGTAGGAGAGTGTCCACATTACTGCCAGAAGGCCTGGAACAGAGCATGGTTTCTGGGTAATACTTTGGCTAGAGCTCTGGGATCAGGCATAGGCCTAGGAGAGGGGGATGAGCTGGATACATCCCAGGAGGCTCGAGCAGGGAGGGTGTCCAGTCCAAGGACTCTTAAGTATTCTTAATAGTAACAACAGCTGTCCCCTTGAGTGCCTACTATGTTCCAGATACCCTACAATATCTGTAACAGCTTCCTCATGGGGCTCCTGTAAAGACTAGAGAACCACCCAATTTTGAGATGATGAGCAAGAGGCTCAAATAGGTTAAGTGACTTGCCCTACATCACACAACGACTGAGAAGAGAGCAGAGATTGCAGCCCAGGTCTGTATCAACTGGTAAAATTGGACTGCCCATAAAGTCCTAGGACACAATGCTTATTTTGGCCTTCTATAGACTACCAGGAGGTTGCCTGCTGAATAGGGACTGATCACTCCCTTTACGCTCTGGCCTCGTTAATAATGAACTCTTCTGCAGCCTAGGTGCTGTAATCTCAAGGCAAGCGGTTGTCACTGTTTTCCTATTTGTGTGGGAGGCAGGTGGCTTTCCTTGTTGTAACCACAGCTAGAGCCTGCTGCCTGCCTACCTTACTTTGTGATTATGGTCTACAGTAGCTACACTAACCAGAAGTGTGGCTTTCTGAAGGGGGAGTCCAAAGATCTGGCTTCCCCATTCATTCAAGTAAACATCCTAGAGAGGTCATTCAGCCTCTCCACCTATAAATAAAGGGAGTTGGACTAGTAGTAGACATGAAAGGTGGTATGGCAAACAAAAAAAGACAGGCAAAGGGTACCTATTATGGCTGCTGCTACCCCCCATCTGGAAGGTGCCGCCTCTCTGCACGGCAAGCCGAGTGTATTGGACCCCACGGTTGCCACTCAGGCGACTGGTGAAGGCTGGAAGGAAAGAAAAAGGAAACTGAAATTGGGGAGGGGGTGTGTGCTGAGCTGGGCCCAAGTAATACAAAGGGGAACAAAGAGTCTCATGTGGCCAAAGCCAGACATTCCAGAGCCCTCCCACTTGCCTCCCTCTGTACCCGGGCTTCGAAGAATGGCAGAGAGTGCAGAGGTGCTGCTGTGCCCAAAAAGCCGCTCATGCATGAGCTGCCTCTGCCGGGCTTCCTGCTCTCGCCTCAAGGCTTGAGCCTCAGCTGCAATGTCAGGTGGCATCACGGCCAATACGCTGTCCTCCATGTCCTCTAGGACACTACGGCGCAGGTCTGAGGGCAGAGTCTGGATGAAGGTCACAGGGTCCATGGGGGTGTCTGAGCTGGCATTCTGTGCCAGTTCCCGTCGCTGTTGCTCAGCTCTCTGCTGTGCCAGTACCTACAGAGCAGGAGGAGTCAATGGGGGCATACCCACAGCCAGGTAGCCTGGCACCACCAGCCCCCCCGCTCACATACTTCCTCCTGGATGGCTGGAGGCAGGGCGGCCAGGAACTCAGGGCTCACTTCGGTCACACCAGGATTCCCCACCACTGCAGGAGCTGAGCTATTTGTCGAGGGGGCAGTCCGCGTTGGTGGACGAATGCCCAGCTGGTTCTGTAGAACTTCTCGGCGAATGTCATCAGGGAGCGCGGCCAGAAAAGAGGGGTCCACGCCTTCGGGGAGACTAATACCTGAGGGGAGATGCAAGATGTGAAGGGACTCTCACTTCTACTGAAGCCTGAAGATGTACTTGGATCAAAGAAACCCATGGCCTTGGATGAGGGAGACCAGCTTTCTCTGTCCTCATTTCATGCCAAGGACACAGGGGACACAGAGAAGGCCCACCCACCCTTCCCTAGGCTCAGAACAGCTATGCCAAGTTCTGTGTGTGCACTGTCACTTAACCTTCAAGACCCCACCATGTAGCTATCATCACCCTCTCAGTATCAATGAGGATCAGAGAAGTTAAGTAATGGCTCCAGTTCCTAAAAGTAGGAGGTGGCAGAGAGGGGATTTGAGCTAAGATCAGTTTGACTCCAAAGGCCTGGGCTCATTCCATTGTGTAGCATCAGCATCCCCTTACTGCAGGCCCTCCCCCCATATATATGCCACCCACCATCTGCATGGAACGGTTCGACTGGTGGGCATTTCCATGCCAAGGGTTACTAGAAGCCTAAACAGCCCCAGGATGGCCTGAGCACACATGGAGCTCACCTGCTAGAGGATCTTCTTCTTCACTGCTTGTTGAAGGCAGTGGTTCTTCTAGGATTCCCCGGGAATCTGCTCCAGAAATGGCCACGGCAGAATCTCTGGTGGAAGAACTCTCAGAGGATGCAGGGGTAGAGCTAAAGGAAATCATTTTCAAGTTCTCTGTATTATATTTTCCACTTATAAAATATTCCTATAGTACCCCTTTTCTCACAGAAGCCAAGTTGATTTCCCCAGTATACAAAGCATGTGCACTGGTTACTAAGTATGAATGTGGCTTGAAATACCCACCAACACACCCTGCCCTCCTCTCACTCACACAGTGCTTACCTGTCCTCAGGGGGCTGGGTAGGTTCCCCTGACCCATCACTCCTGCCTTGCACTTCTGTCACAACTGGCGGGGCATCCCCAGGAGTGGAGCTGCCTGCTGTGGGCTGCTCAGAACTGCCAGGTGCTGAGGTGTCACCCACAGCTTCCTCCAGGGTGCAGGAAGCCAGGCTGCTGGTGTCCATGGGAGAGCCTTCCAGTTGACTGCTGACAGCTGTCAGAGCATCAGAATCTTCAGCTCTCTCTGGGGAAAGAGAGGCTAGGAGGAAGTCACATGGAGAGGTTAGATCTCTGCTTCGAAGAGGGGGAGGCTGAATTAAGAAGCAGCCAGATCAGACTTCTCACTTCTTCACCTTCACTTCACGCTGGCCTGATGCTCCCCCCTCAATCTCATTTGCTTTAAAAAACTCAACTCAAGCCCTTTCTATTATCTGTTAAACATTTATGGTGTTCCAAGCATGCCTGTGAAACATCTTCTCTACGCACCCCAGGTAAGGGATCCTGTCACTTTCAGATTTCCTGCAGGTATCATTTACACAAGCTCTTTGGTTCTGCTTGTCTAAACAAACAAGGTTCCTTTAAGGCAAAACCCCCTACACCCTAAGGTTTTTCCAGAGCACGTCACAGGCAGTATGGTAAAGAGCAGGAACGGCAAACAGTCTTGTTTACCCTGTTGGAACACTGCTGAGAAGAATTTTGAGGCCCCATTTCAAACCAGTGGGAAATAGTGCCATGAGATAAATGGTGTTGGCCGGGATGGGAGAGCTGCTAAGTGTGCGGTCACGTGCTTGCCAATTCCTGGAAATGTTGAAGAAAAGCAAGCTCCAGAGTTACACAGATCTGGATTTTAATCACAGCTCAACCACTTACTGAGTGACCTTGGGCTAATTATTTCACTTCTGAGTTCCAGTTTATTCATGGAGATAACACCCTCTACTTTGGATGATTGTTTTTTAAAGAAGTTAAATAATAAAATAATAAGCATGGCATGATAGCCAGGAACAGAGTGATCACCTCAAACTGTTGGCACCATCACTAGTATCATTAAGACACTCAGATGTATATATAATCACTTGAGGACACAGAGAAGAAACCTCAACTTTAGCTAAAAAGGTAATGTGCAATATGAGACCCTACTGTGAGGGCTTGAGCTTCTACTTTAGAAATTCTCTAAAGTAAGAGAGTAAAGAGGAACTACAAAGATGTCCATTCTTCCCCCCTGTTCTACCCCTACCCCCAAACCTTGAAATTCTACTCACTTATAGTGGGAGCTGGGGATAGCTCCATCTGAGTTGTTTCTGCTTCTCCACTTGGCCTTGTGGGACCCAATTCCTCTGGCTCTACAGGCATCAATAGCTGGGTAGAGCTTCCCGCTTCTCCAGTCGGGGACTGCAGCTCTTGAGAAATCTCTCCCAAGGCTGGTGGGGGTGGGAGTGTTGGTTGCTGTTGTGAGGGCTGCAGAGTGACAAGGGTCTCCTTGGGCTCAGATGTAGCTGCATCAGTTGAAGATGGGGTTGTTGGGTAGCTGTCAGGCATGGGAGTCCCATCTTTCTCGGAAAGAACGACAATGGGGTTGTTAAAGGGCAATCAGCCAAGGACCAGGGGAGCCACTCAATCAGCACATGTGGCACAACAAGTATCCCACTCAGTCAGTGATGCAGGATTCCCCTCAGTCACCAACTGCTCCTAGGAACAGCTCGTGGCTGGTCTGGTATACTCAGGATGAGGGCTAAGGCACAGTGCTATCTTAGTCCCAAGGACCAAAAGATCTGACTCTTTGTAGACCCTAAGAATTAAATCCATTCTGTGCCCTGGGTGGAAGGGGGAGAGTTCAAGTCACTTTATAATACTTGCCTCACCCTAAATACCACCTGTCCCCTTCCACCTCCCTTTTCTTGCAGTCCTGATTATCCAAGAAACATCTACAACTCTGTCTGATGGAGGCAACGGTGTTAAGACTAAATGTGAATATGCAACACACCAGGGAAAGTAGTAAGTTGTATAGTTATCTTCTAATTGGGGCTTAAAATCCCTACCCCACAACAATACAACTTACTACCTCACCCCGGCATGAGCAGGATCCTCTAGCAAGGGCAGCAGGCAAAAGGCCATTTTACCTGATGACAGACCCTTTCAAAGACCTTCTACCAGATTCAGGGCACCAGGACACCTACCCTCTTTCACTGCTTTAAAAAATACTGTGTAGGCTTTGGTACAATCATTTCCCAACTCAAGTGCCAAAGGAGACAGAAGGTATAGGGAAGCAGAAGAAAGTTCTGAGGAAATAGGGGTGGGGGAGACATATAATACCATATGGACCAGTTATTAGAATCACAAAATGGCTACTGACGTTAGGAAAATTAGGAGGAATAGAAAGCATATAGTAGTAATACCATTTAGCCCACCGAGCTACCTTCCCCAAAAGCAGATTGCTCAAGGCAACATTCTTAGACTTTTAGATTCCACAGACCCACGAAGTTTATAGAAAAAGGAAAAAATAAAAAGAGACAAGAGACTAACACAGGGTCACCAACTTTTAATTTAGCCAAGTAAGAAAAAAAATCCCATTAATATCATTTAATAAAAATATTTTGATACCAAAGAAGTAAGAAATACATAATCTCTGTAATTTATAATAGTCCTTTAAATTGAACAAACTCAGCTTTTTGAGAAACTCATTAAACCTCCCTTATTCTGTTCATTTCCACTGAGGACTAGCATTTAGGAACCACTGTCATCAGGTGTTCTCATTAAGCACCACACCATGGGGGTCAGTAAAGGGGACAGGACACATGGCCTCACTACACATGCCAGAACGCAGTACAGCATAATCAGAATGAGAACCTAAAAACACAGCACGTCGGAGGGGAAGCGCACCACCGTGGGAAAGACAGTAGACTGTATAGTTATCTCCAAGATGGGGTATGACCCTAAAACTATACAATCTACTACCTCATCCCACAGAGCACCAGCGTTCATCTTCAGCCCACTTGGGCCAGCTATTTGGGTCAGGATAAAAAACCAACCAATTATCAAGAAGGGGAAAAGGGAGGGAGAGTTACCTGAGAGGTTCTGTTCAGTGGAGTCATTTGTCTTAGATGTAGTACACTGCAAAGAAAAGGGACAGACCAATGTGGGACTTTGCAAGCACATGAGATAGAGGTCAACTTTAATAGTTGCCATCTCCTACATATGACACGTATGACCTGGATGGAAGATGAGCACTTTAGCATGCAAACATACCTCCAATTTCTCTAATACATACTCATGCTCAAGGATTGCTTGGGGACAAGGGGGAAACTGTCAGGGGGCTGACTAAACAATGAGAGGAAAGGATAATAAAAACCACGTTGGAGATGGGCTTGGACATAGGACATGACCTGAACACAATTGTTGAGACAAGCAAGAATTTCTTAAAAGTTTCACCTATATATATTTCCCTTCCTTGGGCTCATTTTGTACACTCCGGCTTTTTCAATCATATGCCAGGCTTATTTCCTATCCCTTTACATGTGCTTGAAACAATGTTACTATTTATTAGGCAAAAGTTCTATACAAAGATATTTGTTAGATCAAGCTTGTTATCATAATTGAACATTTCAATATCCTTTTAAATCTGATGCCCTGTTGAGTGAGGTATAATAAAGTCTTTCACTCAAGTCTTTTAGTTTCCTTGTATTTTTATCAGCATTTACTTCATTTATTTCAAAGCTATACTATTCAAGGTTCCAGAAGTTTCAGAAAAACCAAAATCATGTTAGAGATTTCACAAATTGAGCCCTAGAAAATGACATGTGGTCATGGGGTTCAGGGTAGGAACATTTTCTCTGATCTGAAGCCTAAGCCCAACTTATTCAAATGTTGGAATGGAATCATATTGGTAAGGTTTCCCTGACACTTAAGAAGGCAATCCACCAAAACGGAATTGAACCATTAAGAGCATGGGCTTAGTCAAGGTCATTGTTCTTGTCTAGCTGTATTCACTGAAAGTAGAGACTGTTCAGTGAGTCAGGAGCTGCTCTGGTTCTGACTCCAGTTTTCCCCAGCAAAACACCGGAGAAACAATTTTCCCTCTGGGTTTGAATTCTTTTCCCCTAAAAACCATTCAAGTGTACAGTGAATTTGAAGTGGATCATTTCTCAGTTTCAATGTGAACGTCCTAGAATCTTCAATGACTCTTGGGGCCAGCCACATGTATGCTAAAACCGTGGGAAAGTTAAGGCAGACATAGCCAAAGATGAATCCTCCCAGCTCTTGGGAATCACCTGTGCACTCTGATCCCTGTTCTCCTTATCTTCTTTGCCTTTGTCGGTTATCTTTGTTTCTTCCTCAGCTAGTTGTTTCCTGCGTTTCTCCCGCCTTTCTTCCAGCTCCTCATCCCTCAGGAATTCCAGGTGATTGACAATGGGCACTTTAACAACTGGACCAAAGAAGCAAAGATCGGAGGCTGCTCAGGGGAGGTGGGGGAGAAAGCCAAGAGGCAGAGCTTGGGGCCACAGAGAACCAGGGAAACAACTTTCCATGCACTGTCCCAGCCCTGGAAGACTCACTACTGCCCTGATAACCAAACTGCCACACACCTGAAACACAGTCATGCATGCTCTCAGCATCAAGAACTTTGCATTCCTCTGTCCAACGGGTCAGGGCTGTGGGGATGCTGGACAGGGTCCCTGTAGGGAAACAAAGGAGAGTGAGACTCTTGGCATTGTCATGCATCAATTGATCCAAAAATTGCAGTATTTCCCTAACAGGACCCAATGTCTATCACAAGGTTTGGAACATCATAGGTATCCAGATGTAATACGGTTTTTATTGCCCTTGGCTAAATCAGTGAGTGGTTCTGGCTCCTATAAAATGGGATTTCTCCAGGCAGGGCAGATACTGTTCTGCTTTCCCTCAGCAGGGAAAAAGAACCAGACAAACGTTACCCTTTCACCACATAAACTTGCCTGCTTGGCTGGTAGCTGTACTCTGATCATGGAAAAAGTCATCTAGTAGTTCATCATCAGACCGGGCGATGATGTGGACGTCATCGTTGCCCACTAGGAGGCGGGCCCGGCCTCGGCTTTGTAGGGGAAGGCTGCTGCTCAGCTGAAGGATGTCAGCAGCAGCAGAGGGACCAAGCAACCTGTAGGGTGATGGTGGGGTACCATGGTCACTGTACATCCACAGGGGCACTGCAAACTGTTATTGTGAGATCCTTTCTGTATCCTCTACGAAATGCATGACATTATTATGGACCTGATCATAGTGCACATAAGTCTTAGTTACTTTTCTAACTACTCCATCAGTTTGCAAACTTGTTTTGGGCTAAGGTTGCGTATTACTCCATAGTTCCTAGAACAGAGTGAGCATCACTGATAACATCAGGCACTGTGTTAGGGTATAATCTCTCTCTTGTACACCCACTACCGTCTGTACATTGACCATTATGATACCTATATTCCTTCCTTTCACTTCTAAAATTGTTTCTCCCTAGTGGGAGAAACTCTAAGCCAAAGGGCAGGGATCCTGTCCTGACCATATCTTAAGTGCTAAGTGTTTGGCATATGAGATGCTTAGTGACTGCTGAATGTATGTACAGGACACTTAAGCAGAAGAATATGTTATACAATTTGGTATTCTCCCAAAGGCTGCACATATAATCCACAAAGAAACAGGACAAATACATTATCTGTGTGTGTGACAAGAGCATTATCCCCCCAGGTCAAGACAATGCTGAAGCTCATTGAGCCCAACAATCTTCCTTGTAACTCACCTCTGGAGTATAAGAGGAGGATTGGGCTGACGATTCCCAGGGTAGTGAACGTGAATGGTGTGGCCTGTGTTGGCCGTCAGCTGCCTCAGGGTCCTCTGACTGCGCCCAATGCCCTGGGTGAGACGTGTTGTAGAAGAGCCACTGCCCAGCGTCAGGGAACTGTGGTCTGCATGGCGCACCATCAGTGGGTGGGTGGTAGGGATATTTCCTGGGGATGGGGGGATGTCTGCTGCAAGGACAATATGCAAAGGGGTCAGTGCCAAAAAGAAATTTCTTCTATGGTTGTTCAAGCAGAACCATGTCTCCTGGGCCTTACTTCCTCACACGGAAACCTGAGCTTTGTCCTTTCTCCCTCATTCCCATGCCTCATCTACGATCACTGACACTACCATGGCTTATGCCACCATCTCTCACCTAGATACTGCAACAGCCTCCTAAATAGTACCTTCTCCCAATCCATTCTCTATACTAAGCCACAGTGATGCTTGTAGGCCCCTCAGAAACATGCTGTTCTCTCCACCTTGACGACTCCTCTCCCCCTTCTTCACCTGTACTTTTTGTTCTTGGCCTAGATATCACTTTTTCTGATTCTACAAATGGGCCTAAAAACCCTTTACTCTGTGCTTTCTTACCATACTACAATGTAATGCCTGCTTACTCATAATTCCTAATAGACCATAAGCTCCTATGAGGGAAAAGGACTGTTTTCTTTTTTATTGCTGTATCCCTAGCACCTAGGACACAGTAGGCACTCCTCAAATATTTGTTCAATTTGCTGAATGGACAGAGGCTCAACTTAATAAGGAAGATTGATGGAAATCACAAAAATGCAAAGAAAATCGCAGAATAGAAAGTATCTTGAAAATTATGTAATCCACCCCATTTTTTTTTCTTTTCACATTTTTCATTTACAGGTGACAAACTGAGGCTCAAAGGTGACAAACTGAGGCTCAAAGAGGTAAGAGACTACTTGGCCAAGACAACAGACCAGAACAGTTCAGTGTTTTCTGCTATATCATGCTTGTGATTTGGGAGTAAAGACCTGCCTTCTCAAGACAGCTTGATTTTAAGAACTGGATGCTAAAAGGGAACTTTGACGTTGATGGGGGAGGAGAGAAGAGATTCACTCTCTCCTCCGAAAAGATGCATTCTTGATGAACAGAGTGAATGTGTTCAAATCTACTCCCCAATGCCAAGCTCAAAGGTGTCTATCCAAACTCTCAAGATCCAGTGTTACAGACATAAGGATTAGTGATTGCCCTATCACTATAGCGTACACATGGGTGCCTGATGCAGTCAGCCTTGGTCTCACTTTTTTTTTAATTCAAGCAAATCATCAAGTTGTCCAGGCTCTAAAATGGCTGGCTGCCTGTTTACTGAGGTGGAGAGAACAAAAGGAGCCTCTCACAATCCCTCCTTCTAGGTATACACTTACTGAGAGAGATGGATTCAGATATCCCTTGCCCCAGGAAGTTGGCATAAGAAAAGAGGTGCTTTCTGTATCAGATTGATAGCTGCTCTAGTTCAGGGTATAAGAATCAAGAGATAAAACCCAGCTGAGCCCCTGTGTCTTACTAGCACTGGAGAACATGTTGTCAAACTCAATGATGAGATCATCCTCCCGGTCAAAGCGCTCAAATCGGACCAAGGGAGAAGCGTTCATATCAGGGTAATCCTCATCCAATTCCATTTCAGAGCCATCGTCGTCATCGTCTTCATCTCCCTCTTCACCTTCATCATCCTCCTTAAGGGGAAAATAGGAGATGGAGAATTGCTGGAGGTAAGGATTTTCTGAAGTCTGGTGTCATGGCCACATTTGCACATGAGGGAGGGAGGCGCTGAGGCTAGCAACCCAGACTGTTGGTTTTCTCCAGTTGTGTGTTCCCATGGAAGAGGATGTCTGAACCAACCCAAACACAGTCCCCCCTCACCTGATCATCTTCCTCATCTTCCTCCTCCTCCTCCTCTTCATCCTGACTATCATCCTCATCCTCGTTACTGCCACTGCTGTCCTCTTCCTGAGTGTGCTCCTCCTCATCCTCAGGGTCCAGGATATTCATGGAATCTAAAACAAAGGGAGCACATTGGAGGACTATACTGAGTAGCTAGAAAACAGGCTACTGTGCAGGCCAGCAGATTGAGTGGGAAGGCGATGGGGTATTTGACTCTAGGAGAGGAAGAACCAGATCTGGGGTGATGTACAGACTTAGTGAGCCAGCCCCGATTTCCTGAGAGTGCCAACCAATGCATCAATATGCTGAGCCATGCGGCTGAATGTGGAGGCTGGCTATAGGGTGGTGCTTGAGGAGCCATGGTCTAGGACTTGGCCAAGTCTGTTGGTGCCCCCTTGCCTTTCCAGCCCTACTTTGCTACTGACTGCATCCTGTTGGTAAGAAGGAATCTGGAGCGATGATAGCAGGTGGGTGAGAAGAAAGCGAACCAAGTAAGAAGTGACAAACTTTTGGGCAAGCAGTAGTTAACATGTTATTTGAAAAACTGGCTGAGGATAAAGTGGATGGTGTATGTCAGCGCATGCAGACAGATGCTTCCTTATTCTGCACATGTGGGCAGCTGCCTCCAGGAAAACCCTAGTATAGTGTCTGTCAGACGTGCAGGGCAAGAAGGGAGGCCTTTCTGGCCTCGGCACTCTCACCTTCTCGGTTGGCCTGCAAGGTGGAAGCTTGGCTGAGGTTGGAAGGAGCTTCATCCATCAGCACGTCCTCTTGTGATTCATCCTCTCCACTTCTGCTCACTGAAGGTTACAGAGCAGAGCCTTCACTGAACAACAGAGGACTTCCCTTTCCAGATTGGGTGGGCCTAAAGTAGCTATGTACACCCAGCAGATATCCACTTTTTTTTTGGATGAGGAAGACCTGGGTTCTCTGCTGTTGACTAGCTAGGTGAGCTTGGCCAGTCACTTTACCTGTCTGAGTCTCAGTTTCCTCAACTGTAAAATGGGATGATCACATCTGCCCTGCCAATCCCACTAACTGTGAAACCGCAGAGGATAATGGGTGTGAAAAAGCCTTGTCAAGTTTAAGAATACATGTCTACTTCTGTTTATCCTTTGATTTTCTTCATCAATAAAATAAAAACAAGTAACATATACCCTTGGAGCCAGGTGACAGTAGAGTACCTTTGCTGTTTTTCCTGAGTTGTAAAAAGCAACTTTTTTACAACTCAGCTGTAAAAGTTGTAAAAGATCCTTAGGGAATGATCACTCTTTTTACACTACTGAGACTTGGAGGCAGAAAGCTCCTGGATTCACTGAAGAACTGAAAGGAAAGCACTTTCTCACCCTACAGCCTCTATAGGCCTCTAGGCCTCCATGAATAAACACTCTTGATGTGCCTGATGTATTATCTATACTGATGGCCACCCCCTCCACCTCCCCCACAGAGGCAACACTTCAGACCAGCCACAGGTCTGTAGATGGCTTGTGAATTTCTCATCTGTAAGACTGTCAACATCAAGACAAGCAGCAATCTAGGCTGGCTATGAGCCCTTAGGCAGAGCTGAGCAAGCAGATGATGAGAAAAAGGGTCCTCCCGAGAGAGACTGAGGCAAAGGAAGAGGCTATACTCAGTTCTGGGGCTCTCACCTATAATTGTACTGTTCCCAGATCCGCCATCCCTCTCAAGCAACTCATCTATCAGGTCCTCCAGCTCATTCTCAACCTGGAGAGAAATAGAACATATATATGGATGCACACAAGTCTATCATTGTGCTGGTGCTCAACCCTAAAAAAAGCCAGCAAGGGAGCATATATTTCTAGGATAATATGTGACAGAGGATGTTACATAAACACCACACACTTGGTGCTAAGAGCACAGCAACTACCACGTGCTGCCAATCCACACTCAGACTGTCCTTCAAATGGGTCCATCTCAGTTATCTGAGACCAGATTAAGTCTTTATACTCTTCAGGAATTCAGGAATACATGCAGATCTCCTTAGAGCTAGCAGCTCAGGACTGTAGGCCCCATTTCTTACCATTGCTACCAGCTCCAGAAATTACAGTGCTTTCTTTAGGGTCTGTAGAAGACTGCCATTTGAATGCCCCAGTGAGAGCTGGTGCTATAGGCACAACAGTGATGTTAAGGAGCGTCCATTAATGGCCAGAACCAAGTAAATCAAAGACCCTGGGCCCAGAGGGCTCAGGCCAGCTTTCTATATCAACATTTCACCCATGCCTATGTTTTCTTGTTGGGATCTACTCCATTTTATATCGATAGTATATGGCATCCTGGCTCTGCACCCACCCCTCATTTAATACAATTCAAACACATTTACTGAGCATCTACTAAGCATTATCATCTGTGCTCCTCTGCAAAATAGACAAATGCATTTAGGCAAGGATCTAAAGCACTCACCCACCCACACCACTTGGGGGTTTGGTTCAGCACCACAACAGGGGTATGCTGGGTGATCTGCCTCCCTACCTGCATCTCTTGTGAACTGAGCACCTCAGGCTGCCCAGCAATCACCACTGAGTCGGTTTCAGCCTCCCCATCCATGATATCCCCATCTGCCACCTCTGTCTGAGTGACATCATGATCCTCCTCCTGCACTTCTGCTTCCCCAGGCTCGCCTGAAACAATCAACCAACCAGCAAAATAATCAAAGGGTGCCTATGTGCAGGGCACCATGAGACAAGCGTAAGACAGTAAGGTCCCTTCCCTGGGCAAATTTACAAGTTCTCAGAGAATAAATGAATGGGTGACAAAGGAAAAGACAAGGCTACGTGTGAGGATAGCCAAATAAGGCTGCAATTTTAAGGAATTCTTTGTGGGGCAGATTCCCACGCCACTATGACAGATCTGTGGAAGGCCAGCAAGTTCCCAGGGAAACAATACCAAGCTAGAACAGTTGTGATGCCATGCCCATAAAATAACTACACCCACCCGGCCAGCTCTCCAGTCCATTGGCTGATTCCCTACCTGGGTCCTGTTGGTTGCTATTAGAGTCCTGAGCAGCTCCTTGGGCATCCTGCTCAGACTTGCTCTTGCTAGAAGCACTCTTGCTGCCAAAAAGGCTACTGGGCTGGTTCACAATCCGGGAAAGTGTTTCCAAAGGCTTCAGAGCAGCATTGACTGTGTTGGCCATGTTGGGACTGAGATAAAGGAAGATACAGAGATGAACTGAGCACAGAAATCCACACTAAAAGGAACCAAGGCTCATCAGAGTAACAACTGATCCCAGGAATGGGACATGGAAGGTACAAGGTGAGCCTGAGACATCTTGTTGTGCCAGAAGGCCTTCAAAAGCAAGAAGGCTTTAAAAAATTAATGGGGTCATTACCACAGGCCAAATCTTAGCGTCAAAAAGAATAATGGGGCTTCCCTGGTGGCGCAGTGGTTAGAAATCCGCCTGCCAATGCAGGGGACACGGGTTCGTGCCCCGGTCCGGGAGGATCCCACATGCCGCGGAGCGGCTAGGCCCGTGAGCCACAACTACTGAGCCTGCGCGTCTGGAGCCTGTGCTCCGCAACGGGAGAGGCCGCGACAGTGAGAGGCCCGCGCACCGCGATGAAGAATGGCCCCCGCTCGCCGCAACTGGAGAAAGCCCTTGCACAGAAACTAAGACCCAACACATCCAAAAATAAATAAATAAATAAATTTAAAAAAAAAAAAAAAAAAAAAAAAAAAAAAGAATAATGATGGTAATGGATTATAACACATTAAATATAATCTGCAGCCACAGGGATACAAATGCAGGCAGAAAGAGGTCTTCATTATATAAGAACGCCAGCTAATAAACAGGAATGAGAGAATCAGAAAACTATCACTGCAACCAGCAATGTTAAGTGATCTAGGTGAAGACCACTAGTGAATGCTAAAACTACTGAGTTAAAAATCTTCAGGGCATAGGATATTCACGTGATCTTCACGTGAACTCAAAGCATCACCTCACGGATAATTTGTTAATACAAAGTGGAACTCTAACCATTAATTATGTGATCAAACTTAGCATCACCCAATAATGGGACAAATTGGTATTATGCGTCTCCTGATGTGATGCACTTAGAAAGGCAAACATCACCTATGTAGTATTCTTGCCAAAAAAGTTTACCCTGAACCTAACCATAAGGAAGCAATTAGACAAATCCAGACTATGGGATGTTCTGTAAGACATTCGACCTTCTGGACTCTTCAAAACAGTCAAATGTCAAAAAAATAAGAGACACGTCGCAATCAAATGCAATGAATGATGCTCTCTGGATCCTGGATCAACACACTCTCCCCCAGGATGTAAAGACATTCTTGGAATAATTGGAGATAGATAAATGTGAAGTATATAGTGAGTATTATTATATTAATGGTAAGCTTCTTAGAGGTGATGATGGTATTTTAGCTATGTAATGGAATGTTTGTTCTTAGGAGACACATGCTGAAGTATTCAGAGGTTAAGCATCACGTTTATAACAAATTTCAAATGATTTACCTCACGAAAAGAGGAGGGGGGGAATTAAAGCAAACAGGACAGAATGCTAACCACTGGCTAATCTAGGTGAGACATACAGTGCTCATTATACTGTGAGCTCAAAATTTTTAAACATTTAAAAAAAACTGATGAGGTTGTTATCAAAAGAATAAAGAAGTCAGTTTGAAGAGGTCCCACAAGTCCAAAGGTGTAATGAAAAAGAACGTGAAGGATGAGCATGAAAAGAAGGATAACTGTAGTGATCCAAGTAATTCAATCAGATTTTAAAAATCAAGGAAAATTCATGAGTCCATAATACTACACAGAAAATAGAAAGCCAGAGCTCGTATTTGAGGTGGAGTTTAACCCATTTTTGACTTTACTCTGAAAATTGGTGACTGAAGGGAAAAAAGTAAGTTTTTATCCTGCCTTTTTAGTAGGAACTGTATTATAGGGTAACCAACTTTCCCTCTTGAACTGGAGCTATAATCACAGAAATATAGCAGCTAATAACGTAGAAGGAATGACAGAAATTACAAAGTTGTCACTGATAATCCTCTAAGAAATTAAAAGACACAGGCAAGGATTATCAACTGGTGTTAAGACCATTAATTAGGTATATGGTTGATAGGGAACTAGACATTTGTACAGTGCTGAAGCAATAACACTGTTTATTTTCTAGTAAGAAGGAGGAAAATATAACAGTACAATGAAGAATTATCACTCTACCCTAGTGGTCAATCTTATCATGATTAATGGTAGTTCAAAGAGATGCATCGCCCCATGATACAATATGAAATGTACATCATCTATGATATATCCTAGCCAAATAATGTTTAAATTGCTCTATTAAGCCTCTACCTCTAAGCTTACAGCACACAGGGAGTAAAAGCAACAAGTTAAACTACACTGCGTGGAACCAAGTGGACCAAATCTAGGAAAACATTCTGCAGGTCTGATCACTTCAATAAATTCGTTCATGAACAACAGCAATAAAATGAAGATTAAAAAAATTAAGGACCTGTATTAGAATAACAGAGACTCAGAGGACATAACCAGATGTAATACAAGGTCCATAATGATCTTCTTACGATAATTAAGAGGGGGGAAGCTTCGGGAAAAAACTACTGATACAGACCAGCTCATGAGTTTGGGGCAAATGAGAGAATTAAGGCCCAAAGAAAGGAAAGTGCCTTGCTTAAAAGCAACAATACTAAGAACTCAGGTTCCCGCCTACACCCAAACTCTTCCTATCACACTGGCTGCTAATTACTTATCTGGCAAGGATACATGAAATACTAGGCAAATGGACAAGTATGAAGCACGATTAAGGAGAGGGCAAAAGCCTGGTGCTGGAGGTCAGGAATAATTTTACCTGGACAGGTCCAGGCTGTGAGGCACTCTGGCCAGGTCATTAACCAGTCCCTTCTTCAGGAAGAGTCGAATGATGTTGTTCATGCCATTGTGTTGGGTCTTGGCTGTTGCACTGCTGTAGAAACTGGAGGTGGAGGGGCAGGACTCCATGATAGTACTGATGATACACATCACTGCCTGAAGCCTAGGAGAGAAGTTTGACATCTCTATCATGTGAATACAGCCCATTCTTAGGCCACGTCTTCACTAACTCGCCTCAGATAACCCTCCTGGTTTCCTCTGTGTTTCCTTCTGGAAGTAACATCTAAACAGGTAAGGAAGAACTCACTCCCTGGGTGGAGGCATTCTTCATTTTCTTTAAACATAATTTGAAAAAGTAAAGTAGAATAACCCCCTCAACTTCTTGCTTGAAGACCCTAGAAATATAATGAAAACATCCCTTTGTTTTCTCTAAGCCGTTTACCCACCTCCTCCAAGTGTCATTAGTGCTTTGGGTATTTTGTAGCACTAGAACTATCTGAGAGAACCAGAGAATGTACAGTGCCAGTATGACCAGAACTCTTGTTCAAATGCAAGGAATCCATGGGACAAGAATGAAGTTAGGGGATGCTACTGGTTATTAGCACTAAGTCAGGCATGGATTTTACCTGGCATGTTTCTCTGTACTCTCAGCCATAGCCAGTGCCCTTCCCAGGGCTGCTTTTACTTCATTCACAAGGGCCACCTGGGCATCTGTGCCACTCCCTGCGGCAGCCAGGCTTGCGAGGAATAGGCGGGCCAGGGCAGGTGTGTCCTTGTCTTCTGCATTCTGGGTATGTGGGAGGAGGTGGTCCAGGACAAAAGCTAGCACACTGCAGTCCTGAAAAGTCATTAATCATGACATTTACTCACAAGCACAATTATGCCATACTGTTTGCACATCAACAAGGTACACGCACACAGAACTGATCCTTGGAGTCATCCAGTCAATGATTATCAGGCCCACTTTATAGATGAAAAAACCAAGACTTAAAGGTGCAAGCCAAGTGAGTAACAAATCTCGAGTTTATGCTTCCAAATTCCATTCATTTTTCACAAGTTTACACATCTTCATTAATCTGAGACCTAAAGAAATGTGGCTTGCCAAAGAACTTAAGTCAATGGCGATGATTCAAACCTTGATTCCTAATTCAGTGCTACAATTACTCCAGTTTCTAATTAAATTGTAGTATTTACTGAAACCTACAATGTGCCCAGGACCCTGGGCTAAAAATTGGCAGGGGTTGAATAAGAAACACACAGCACAGTCACAGATATGGATATGAAGAAATAGTTAATGCAGGGTTACTTAAAATAGCAAAAAAGGCCCAATAACAGGGAAGGATATTAAGTCAGACTTTCCCTCCCCCTCTAAAAATGATTTCTGCCCTGATAATTCTTTATCTTAGAAAGAAACTTAGTTCTGTTGTCATTCAAGTAGATTTTGGATCAAAACGCAGTGGCGATTTTGGAACCAGATAGAGATGATGGTTGCACGACACTGAATGTACTAAATGCCACTCAACTGTATACTTTAAGATACTTAGTTTTATGCGCATTTTACCTCAATTTAAAAAATGCATTGAAGGGACCTCCCTGGTGGTCAAGTGGTTAAGACTCCGTGCTCCCAATGCAGGGGGCCTGGGTTCGAGCCCTGGTCAGGGAACTAGATCCTGCATACTGCAACCAAGAGCCCACATGCTGCAACTAAAAGAGCCCGCGTGCCGCAACAAAGACCCGGCGCAGCCAAATAAATAAATAAATATTTTTAAAAAAATGCATTGAAGAATTCTAGGCTCTGGGAAATTAGATAAGGTGACCCTGTTAACTATTAGAAATAAAAATTTCCCAGTAGTGAATAAAATACAAAGTTAAAACAGTTTTCTGGAAAAAAGTGTAACATTACCAGTAAAAACTGAAAAAAAAGCAAGCCTTGCAATTTGGGCGACTGAGTGGATTCGTGCAACCGTGACTGAGTGGAAGGAATCTGGATATGAAACCAGAGACCTGGGCTCTAATCCTAGTCTTGCTACTCTGCAGTGTGGCCTTGGGCAAGTTACTGACCTCTCTGAGCCTTCTCTTCTCTCTGTTAAGGGGAGCAATACCAACAACCTTGCAGTGCTGAGGTGAGGATTATCAATAGTATCTGTAAAGCACCTATGAGTACCCAGTACCAGTAAGTAGGTCACTTGACACATATTAAAGCAGATACTTAATAAATTTGCAATTAAATGTCTTATTCCACAAGTATGCTATTATAACTACAACTGGCATAAATGAGTATAAGCTTTGAAATAAATGTCTAATGTATACTTAATACACACATTCCATAAAGGACTTATATCCAGAATGTATAAAGAACTCAGTAGAAAATAAGAATAAAAGACTTGGACACTTCACAAAAGAGAATACACAAATGGCCAATAAAGACAGGGAAATTTTAACCACAATGCAATACCAGTATGAACCTACTAGAATGGTTAAAATGAAAAACAGGAATACCAAGTATTGGCAAGGAGGTGAAATAATCCAAACTCCCATATGCTGTGCTGGTGATAATATAAATTGACACGACTGCTCTGGAAAACTTGTTATCAGTTGCTAAAGCTGAACACACCAGCAATTCCACTCCTAGGCACATAGCACCCGACAGAAATATATGAACTTACGTATGAACGTGAGTGTGTGTGTGTATAAATACACACACACACACACGAACTTATATATGTTCACCAAGACATGTGTAAGAGTGACTGTAGCAGCACTACTTTTAATACTTCCAAAAGAAAAACTAGCCAACTGTCAATAAGCACTAGAATGGATAAGACTGTGTTACATTCACACAATGGAATTCTATACAGCAATGAAAATAAACTAAAACTACACACAAAGATGTAGTTGCAAACATGTTAAGCAAAAGAAGCCAGACACAGGACATACTGTAAGATTCCACTTACATAAAGCGCAAGCCCAATTCACGAACGCAAGATAATGGTGACCTTATGGAAGTTCAAAGGGGAAGGGGAGATGTGCAAAGGTGTGAGTGGGATTAGCTTTTGTGGAGTTTCTGATGTTTAATTTAGTGGTAGTCATCCAAGAAAAATTAACTGGTGAATCACTTAGGAGTTGTGTATTTTTGTATGCATTTTAAAAGCTTGGATTAAGATAAAAATAGCTTAAAAAATGGCAGCTGCTGTCATAGATTCTTTGTCTGCAACATTATTGCCCCTGTTCCATTCTCACACCCTTTACTGCTTACTAACCATAAAATAACTATGTGACCTCCAAAACAAGGTCTCCTTTATGAAAAAAACCTCCTTGGGTACCCCTTTTACATACATGGGAACATGATATGGTTTCTTAAAGTGTCCTTTCACTTGAAAAATCCAACCTGAAGATAATTCTGTATCAGGACATATAAAATATGACTTCATTCTTTCCCATGCTCTATTGATGAACATTTAGGCTTTTCTTATATTCTATTTATTACCAATACTGTTACATCAGGTGTCTTTGCACAGGTGTGAGTACATCTGGAAGGTAAACTCCAATACTACTTCATTTATTCTCCTGTCTCTTAGATACCTTTACCTAGGTGATCCACAGATACCTCTCAAATTCTACATTTTCTCTTCGAACCATTTCCTCTTCTAACAAAAGGAATAAAAAACACATAAAAGAAACATCTCGAGTCCTTGATTTCACCTTTATCCTCCAAATCCAATCTCGTCCATTTCTACTGTTAAAACATCTCTTCAACTTATTCATTTCCCCCTCCAACTTCATCAAGGTCCTGTATTACCTAGACTACTATATCAGCGTCCTGACTGGTCTGACTCCAACCTTGCCTTTTGCAGTCTCTAATAAGGCAGACCAAGTGATTTTCTACAAAACAAATTAACAAACTACATCAACTCACTTCCTGCAAATGAGCCTGATGGCTCCACATCATGGAAAAAAAGGCCTAGCTCTTTAATGTGTCTTAAGAGGCCTCTGCCTCTCTCATCACTGGGTTAGCATGCACGGGCTCCTAGCAAAGGATCCAACACATAGCAGGTATCCAAATGATAAAAGTATAAAATATTAAGCAGAAATTAGAAATCTTACCTCTTTGATCAGCTCAGACTGGCCCACAGTATAGCTGTAGTTGGCAATCAGGGTAGCAATACCAACATAGGATCTCACCAACTCTGCCAGAAGCCGAAGAATAGTGGAGGTGGGCATTAACGGTTTGCTGCCCTTGCCTTTCTGCTTGCCTTCCTCAGACGCCCGGTCCCCTTCTTTATCTTTCTTCCCATCCCGAGACTCCTCCGGAGTTGAAGCTGTTGAGAAAGAGCCAAACACTGGTTCAATTCCACACTGGAATATTGGCAAAATCAAGTCTTAGGTGGAAAGGATACTTCATGCCACTAGTACAAACTGAATGCCCTCCTCCTACTGCAGTGGAAAGACAGATAGCTAATATGACACAGGTCTCAGATGCGCTCTACGGATATGGTACAACAGAGAGGCTTTACCCAACTGTTCACACATCGTCCGCCATTTCCCTCCTCTTATACATTTTACGTTCCAGAAATACTGTACTAATAGTAGTTCTCCAAACATGCCTTGTATACTCTTTTACCTCTTCTTCCCACATGTCTGTGTGGCACACATTTACTTAATCTAGCTAAGTTCAAAAGCTGATCTCCTCTATAAATGCTTTCTTGCTTCATCCAGGCATACTGAGATGCTATCATTATCATGTGCCCACTATATCTTATCCCAGCACGCCTCCATTCCAGCAGTTATCTTGTACTAAAAGCACTGCATGCCACCCTCACTAGACAAAATTCTTTAAGTGCAGGGAATGAATCTGATTCATTTTGGTGTCTACTATAGTCTGCCACATAGTGGGCAATGATGCTTCCCTTGAATGATACTACCATCACCCATACTATATACTACATATGAGCAGTAAGTCAACCAAAATGAGTTAGCCAATATTTTACTAATTATTAGCCTTTTAAGTGTATCCTCCAGGGACTAAACTGGCATTAAGTACAACATCTCAACTTAGATTTCAAAGATCCTTCCTGTCAAGGAGAAGGAGCTCTTGAAAGGTCTCATTAGAATTGCTTCCATGACATTTCTCTAATTCTTGGCAAGTAGCCAATGGGCTCTGTTGAAACTGCTAGAAAGTAAGAATCCACCATATAAATCTTGTAGCCAGAATAGTGTCACTGGCACCAAAGTTCTATAAGCCAGCATGGAAGCTACCAAAAGAAATATACGGAGAGGTTTAAAGAGTAGAACTAAAGGACGTTACCACAGCAACCACTACTGGGTTAGTTAAGTTACAGTTCCATTAACTTTATTTATTCTATATTCCCCGTGTTGTACAATATATCCTTGTAGCTTATTTTATAACTAATAGTTTGTACTTCTTAATCCCCTACCCCTATACCGCCCCTCCCCCCTTCCTTCTTCCCATTGGTAACCACTAGTTTGTTCTCTGTATCTGTGAGTCTGCCTCTTTTGTTATATTTACTAGTTTTTAAAAAATATACACATATATTTAAAAATTTATTTATTTTTTGGCTGCGTTGCGTCTTCATTGCTGTACGCGGGTTTTCTCTAGTTGCGGCGAGTGGGGTCTACTCTTTGTTGCGGTGCGCAGGCTTCTCATTGCGGTGGCTTCTCTTGTTGTGGAGCACGGGCTCTAGGCACGCGGGCTCAGTAGTTGCGGCGCGCAGGCTCAGTAGTTGTGGCTCGCGGGCTCTAGAGTGCAAGCTCAGTAGTTGTGGTACACGGGCTTAGTTGCTCTGCGACATGTGGGATCTTCCTGGACCAGGGATCGAACCCATGTCCCCCGCATAGGCAGGAGGATTCTTAACCACTGCGCCACCAGCAAAGCCCTACTAGTTTATTTTTTTAGATTCCATGTATAAGTGATACCATACAGTATTTGTCTTTCTCTGTCTGACTTATTTCACTTAGCATAATGCCCTCCAAGTCCATCCATGTTGCTGCAAATGGCAAAATTTCATTCTTTTTAATGGCCAGTTCCATTAACTTTAGCATATAATGAGGGGTGGGTGCAGGGCCAGGATGCCATATACTATGAAATGGAATAGATCCCAATAAGAAAACGTAGGCACGCGTGAAATGTTGATATAGAAAGCTGGCTTTTGGGCCCAAGGTCTTTGATTTACTTGGCTCTGGTCATTAATGGACGCTCTTTAACATCACTGTTTTGCCTATAGCACCAGCTCTCACTGGGGCAATCAAATGGCAGTCTTCTAAAGACCCTAAAGAAAGCATTGTAATTTCTGGAGCTGGTTGCAATGGGGCCTACAGTCCTGAGCTGCTAGCTCTAAGGAGATCTGTATGTATTCCTGAATTCCTGAAGAATATAAAGACTTAATCTGGTCTCAGATAACTGGGATGGACCTTTTGTTTACAGAACGCTGAGCTCACCCCCGAGAAAGTTCACTTACGCAAGTAAACGTGACAATTATGCCTGTATTCCCCTATTGCCTGCCCAGGACACTCCGTTTCTTCAAGCTGTCTTCTCAAGAAATACGAACAAAAGAGAAAAGCAAACCATTACCTTCTCCTTGGGATGTCCCAGATGTGGAAGTCTCAGTGGAGGCACCATCTGCAGCAAAGACCTGACTCTATGGAGGAAGAAAACTCCTGAGCCATTATTAATTTCAAAGACAGTTGTCCCCAAATGGCAGGACTCCTTTTCAGGGTACTGGCTGTAAATGTTATAGACTCTCTTTGTCTATCTTTTAACCACCTTTTCCTTCTGTATACTATAATCCGTGGGAAGCCGTCATTATAAACAGCGACTGGAAGATTGAGGGGAAAGGGAACGGGGGAAGATGAGAATGAAAAATGAATTAAAGAAACATTTCTAATCCAAGGAGAAAAAAGAAAATCCCAGGGACAACCTGATCTTCATTTTTAGGCATCAGATAATTTATAGATACATCAAAATTAATACCTTTGAAATATCCCTGGCATAACCCTATATCCCGTAGTAGGTACTGAAAAGGGAGAAGGCAGATAGAAGGTTGGAGCTGACTTACATTAATGGAAAATCCTGGCTGTGTGTCAAAGTCACTGCTCTGACGGGTAAGTGACCGGTACTGCTGGTATACATCATCACCCATGTCTTGCAGGAGCTGGCCAACCTCTTGAGTCATGCCCCCAGGTTTAGGATCAGATTTGTCTGCTAGAAAAATAAAAACAAAACAAAACTCTTTAGACTGTGCAATGTTAATGACCATCTGGTAGCTTGGTCAATTTTGCTCCAAGTTGCTACAGCTGTTTACACAGTAATATTGCTAGGCTTTGATTTAAGAATGAGAAATGTAGAGAGAGCATGGTTGAAAGCCTCATTCTATCACTAGTTTTGTGACCACAGGCAATTTACTCTCTTCACTGTCCTTAGTTGTCACTACTAAGCTTAAATGAACATACCTGACATTTTGCCTAGTACAGTTAGAGGTCAATAAATGGTTGCTATATATAGCTAAATTATTATTATTATTATTATTATTTTGGGGGGGAGGAGGGTTTAGGAGGTGGGGTAAAGGTTTTGCGATTGTGGGAAAAGCAAGGAGCTCTATAAGGATCAGAGTGCTGTATGGATGAAAAGTACTAAAGACTCAAGATTTTCTTGACTTGTTAAATGCACTATTCATGAACTTTTGGCAATTCTGTGGGACCTATCAAATAAGTATGTCCTGAATAAAATCCAGAAGGATCTGACTGGAATGGAACTTGAGTTCCAAGCAATTCATTCATAACTTTCCCAATACTTAAAAGCAGCACCTTAACTAAGGACAAAAGATAGGGATGGTGGTCTCAGAGGTCAGGAAGCCTAGCCACACCTTCTAATATTGTTCCCAGATCTTTGGGCAACAACTATGTTTTGTTTCTGAGAGTGAAAACATTGGAGACTTCTTGGTATTTTATTTTCAACCTGCTCAACCTGATTATCTCCTTTTTAATCTTTGTTCATTCTTCCCTCTGTATGGGATGTACTCTCATACAAAAGATTCTGGTAATCTCCTTATCCTTATCATTCATACTGTATGACTATTAACTTCTTCAGAGAAGTGGGCTATATGTCTTATTCATCTTGATTCCCAGAGAGTGGGCAAATAGTTGAGTGCTCACTAAGCCATGAGTTAGTTGAAGTGACCTAAACAAAGTGCCCAGCCTCCTCAGGTGGACTAGTTACATACCTTCCTCTGGAGCATGGTATGCAGCCAGGGCATTTAACATGTCATAGATCACTTCCTTGATAGTATCAGGAATGACAGGCAGAGGTGAGGGCTTCAAAGGGGTTGTCTTCACCAGCTGTACAGCATTAGGGCCTTTAATTCTAAGATTCTCAAATTCATCATCTGAAGCTAAGCCAAAGTGAGACAGAAAAATCAGTCAATAATGAACGGGTACCTACATTTGGTTACTGATAAAGACTCAGAAGCCGGGGGGGTGGGGTGGGGGACACTTCCAAACAATGTTCAAGTAGTCTACTAGAAAATCTGGCTTTTATCTTCCCTAAATCCCATAGGATTTCATACAGCAATATCAAATAGTAAAAAAAGAGTATAGGCTTTGGAGTTGGGGACACTTGGTTTTGAAATCCAGTTCTGTTACAGGATCGTGGCCAAATTATTTCAACAAACCTCAATTTTCTCATTCTTGAAAATTTGAGGATTAAAGGAGACCATACATGAGAAATGCCCAGCACAGAGCCAGGGTGGGGCTCCCAAAATAATTAGTCCCTTTCCCAACTTTGAATTTAAAAAACAAACAAACCAACAAACAAAAAAACCCCTAAAGCCCCACGACCCCGCAGAAAAGTTGAAAGGTTAGTACAAAAAAATCCATATACTTTTCATCTAGAATCACCATTTGTCCACCCCTAAATATGTCTACCTGCATCTAAGATCAAGGATATTTTTCTACATAGCCAGAATACCATAATACCCAAGAAATTTAACACAGATACAATTATATTATCTAATACATAGTAACTGTTCTAACTTCTCCAAATCTCCTTTATCTAGATTCAGCATCCCATCAAGGTTGGTGGTTTTCTCTCATCTCCTTTTATCTAGGAGATCCTTGCATTTTTTCCTTTCACGACATTAATATTTTGGAAGAGTCTAGGTCAGTTGTTTTATGGAATGTCTCACAATTTGTACCTATCTAATTGTTTCCTCATAATTATAGGTCAAACATTTTTGGCAAGAATACACCGTGATTCTTCCTACTGTATCACATAAGTCATGTCCATTTGTCCCTCAATTATCACTCTATCTGTAAACCATTCACTGTTTACATTCACTGTTGTCACATCAAGCTAAGTTATTTGAAGGCAAGGACTAGACTGAATGAGTCCTTGGTATCTCTGGCAGGAACTACCACAGGGCAAGGACCAGAGAAGCTACTGAACTACCACTGAATTGACCCACTTGATCAACTAGCCAATGTCCCAACGCTTGCCTAAGGAGGTTTTCCAAGTTATAGGCTTCCTCACAGAAAATTTTTGGAGTTATACTAAGCCACAGACCTCAATGTCTCAAAGGCCAAGAGAAGGGTAAACTTACCAGTTCCTGAGCCTCGAGGGGCTGGAAGGGCAATGCGGATACAGCAGTTGGCCACTTCTGTGAAAATGTCTGGATTGCGGCATGCGGCTGGCCCAAGGACACGAAGGATGTAGTTGATCTCCCGAGAGCCGAGGCTGCCAGATACAACACCAGAGGTAGTGCTACCAGCTCCACTTGTAGCTGCTGAGCGAACAACCTAGTAAAGAGAGGGAGAACACTGCTGATTAAAGACCACTTTCTAAAACACAACTGCATTCACGGAAGAGTTACCAAGGATTAAAATACCAACCAAGTTCTGCCTCAAGACAGTGGATGACAGCCTTTGATCTTTGGGAGAAAGATACACTTGGTCTTTCAAGTCCTATTCCTTCCCAATTCAAAAAATGTGGCTTACAAAAAAGTTACAGCATTCAGCATACCCCCAAAATTATCAGCTATTAGACTAGATGATATGTGACCTTTATAGAAACTGGGTAACGTATATAGATCACTGATCATCCAGATTATGGCTCCCAAATTTAAGTGCCAGCTCCTAGCCTTCCCAAATGCCATCCCAATTTTAAACCAGAATGGTTCAAACTCTAAAAATATGTAATAGTGACATCCACTTAGTGTATAAGAACAAGATTAAATGCTTTCTTTATGTTTCAAAGTCAATAATCAGTCTTGGATAATGACAGCCAGGAGATATCAAACTACTTATGGACTGTTTGCTTTGATACCACAGGGCTTAGACATTGTCATGCTTTTGCTCTTCTCATAAAATGACTTGTTAATCATGGAAAATATAGGAAAGTATAACAAAAATAGTTCCACTGTATTTCCCACGATCTATTGCTTTGTGAATTATGTTCATAAAGGTAAAAATCTTTTGGACTCAATGCTTTTCTTACCAAATTGGTCATGCTCTTCAGTTTAGCATAACAACTTCTACATCTTGCCTGCCAGGCTGCAATCGTAAAATAACTCCCATTTTTTAAATACAGAAAAGTGTAATTCCACTATGTGCCATCGTTTATTCAGTCCTCTGCTGGACATTAGATCTCTAGTCTTGATATTACAAGTAATTCTACAGTGAACTTTCTTGTATATGTACCTTGCCATACTTGACTTTAGTTATCAGATAAATTCTTAGCCATAGAATTTCTAGGTCAAAGGATATCTTAAACTGACAGTACCAAATTGCCCTCCAATGTGATTGCACCAATTTCCAATCCTACCAAAAGTAAGAGTATGCCTGGTTCTTCACACCTGTACCTGCAATGGATATTATCAAGCATTTACGTTTTGCTACTTGATACGTTAAACCTGCCACTGATCTTCCTTTGTTTCCCACACCCCCAAATAAAATTTCCTTTAAGCTTACAAAGTTTTCTGTCATCCAAAAAGAACCTATATTTTTTCATAGCATTTTAAAAAGTTGTATAAGCTTTAAATATTTTAAGTATGTTTGTTTTAAAGTCAGAATCCTGTCTGTATATAGTTGTTTCTTCTCTGTTGGGCTGTCTCCTGACCTTGGATCAGTGTACATGCTGTCTTTAACAGCCTTCTTTTGCTCATGTCAGGTGAAATCAAACAGGCTGGCTGAAGAAGAACTGTCTGAAGAATGTGAGATATATACTCATATACGCATAGAAGCATGAAGTGGCACCACCTTTCCGGCAAGCAAGCTAAAAAACAATATATACCTTTTGATCCAATTTCTAAGCATTTATAAGAAAAACAACCTTAAATGTGACAAAGCTATGCACAAAAATGCAAATAGCAACACTATATATCAACATGGGAAACGATGTTCCAAGAGAGGAAATTGAAAGTGAAGGTCAGTAGCATTCACCTGATGATTGTTGAGAAAGAATTAGCAGAGGAAAGAGTTTGTAAAAGTACTGTGGAGAAAAAGCCTTATTGGTGAGATGTTAGCCCCCAACCCCTCTGTTGATGTCTTAAAGTTGATGACATAAAGGTTTTTATTTTTCTAATTGCTTTGTTATTTCTTCTACTGCTTTATATGTTTCCTAAAATAAACAAATAAACCTCAGTTTTCTCATGTGCACAATGCATATTTGTAAAGAGCTTATCACAGTCATAAACATTCCAAAAATTTTACTACGGCTGACCCTTGAACAACATGGGGGTTGGGGCACCAACCCTCCGTGCTGTCGAAAATCCACGAATAACTTATAGTGGCCCTCCACATCTGAGGTTCTTTATCTGTGGATTCAACCCACTGTGGATTGTGGTAGTACTGTAGTGTTTACTATTGGAAAAAAATCTACATATAAGTGGACCTGTGCAATTCAAACCTGTGTTATTCAAGAGTCAACTGTACTTTTACAACCCCCAAACACAACGTTTGGAAAACAGGCTCTTGGGTGAAGTACTCCTATAAGAGAATGACCTTTAAAACATGAACTTGGTGGAGGGTATCCTAGTTCCTTATTAACAAGTTTTGGAGGACACAGGGAGTGGGAAGGGTAAGCTGGGACGAAGTGAGAGAGTGGCATGGACACATATACACTACCAAATGTAAAACAGGTAGCTAGTGGGAAGCAGCCGCATAGCACAGGGAGATCAGCTCGGTGCTTTGTGACCACCTAGAGGGGTGGGATAGGGAGGGTGGGAGGGAGGGAGAGGCAAGAGGGAAGAGATATGGGGATATATGTATATGTATAGCTGATTCACTTTATTATAAAGCAGAAACTAACACACCATTGTAAAGCAATTATACTCCAATAAAGACGTTAAAAAAAAAGTTTTGGTTCAAGAAACCTATATTGCTAGAGAGGACTTTCTAGATAAGAGCTACCACTATAGTAAATTTAAGGGTAAAAAATGTATTTTCTAGTACCTTTTAAATGTCACTCAATGGGATAATCTACCATACCTAAGCAAGCACCTGAGCACACAGTTGGGAAATTTTGTTGGGCAGAGCATATCTGTAACACCTAGCTATATACTTGATGAAGAATCAGAAGTCTATGTGCTCTGAGAGCAAGGAGAACAAGGTATTATGTAACGCTAAACCAGCATCGGACACCAAAAGGACTCACCTTTTCCATGGTATGGCGGAGGGTGCAGGGGTCCTCAATAATGTGTCTTAAGAGAAGGGTGACCAGGGGAGTAAACCCATTGAAGCCTGAACTCTGGGTCAAATTCAAGATCATGCGGGTACTCTTCAGCTCTGCAAACATCATGGCATATTTGTGGTCTCGGGTGAGCCTCAGGCAGAGGCGAAGGGTGGCATGCAAAGTGTCTGGGTCCACAGGGACCCCTAGCATGCTCACACAGGCCCGGATTAAAACAGTCACCATATCCTCTGTCAGGCCCTGGATCAGGATCTCCCCAATTTTTGTTTCTTCCAGGCTTGTCTCCTTTTCAGTATTTGTACTGTCTAGGGCCAAGGGGGTATCTATAAATGGGAAAGTAAGTGTTCAGACAGTTAACTTGACATTTCCTCCCATCCTCTCCCTCTTAAGTAACCAGTCAAACACTTGGGTCCTATTAAGAGAAACAGACCAAATACCAATTCAAAGACCAGATGAAAAGGCACATAAAGAGGAGGACTGTGTATCTTTAAGTCACCAAGCAATCTGATGGATAAGAAATCACTCATGATGAAATCTGGCCAGAATTTAAGCCATAAAGGCACACTAGCTTTGTGTAAGACACTCCTTGAAAGATTCAAAACTAAAAGTCCATACCATTGGCTTTATTTTCTTTACGTTTGATATCCATTTCTTTGCTTTCTTCCAATGTCTTCTCTAGTTCCTGTCCATTGCTGTTTTTAGAATTTTTATTCAGCCGTGGTACCCTCAGGAGTGTCAGCATCACCGGGCGCCGGTTCCCTGTTTCCTCATTAACCTAGGAATTCAAGCAGACAAAAACATCTCTACCGAAAAAAGAATTGTAAGGGGGGTGGGGGAGCTGGAACTCTGTAGCAAAATGCTGTAACAGGAAGGAACCTTGGCAATTTATCCCACCCCTATCATTTACAGAGAGAAAGCCTGAAGGTCCTCAGAAAGAAAGTGGCATACACAAGACCCTACAGCAAATTATAAACTTTCCAATAGAGCAGACCCATCCCCCAACCACTCCCCAATCCTTGACTGAACACTTAAAATCATTTCCGGGTGGGACAGTATCAAATTGCCACAGACTCATGGCCTAACACATGGCTTTAAGAAGACTCAGTTCTCTGAAAACTATACCCCATTTAGTAGTGGTAATACTGTTCTTATAACACGTCAGGACTGCTGGTTCAGGAAGAAGCAAATGGAAAGGCATACTCAGCACCTTCCCCTCTTTTCAATCAAGTTTATGGCATTGAGTGAGCATGTACCTGCACCATTGTAGTGAACTGGACAGTGTATCTTCTTCGGCCTGCAGTGAAACGCACACTTGTCTCTCCAGATTTCCAGGCGGAATCAATAGTGCTATTGTTGCTTGCACTGTAACTACACCAACGTCCAGAGCGGTCATCAAACCAGCGCCAGTTGTTGTTGTTGGACTGTAGGTACTAAATACAAGAACACAAAGTTTCATTGTACTTCCTTACAAGGTTGATTGTTAGAAGAAATAGTAATTTCATCAGTGTTCATTGCTAAAGCTAACCCAGGAAAAAGAAATATATTGGACATTTAAAATGTTTTGCAAACCAAGAGAGAAGTTTTCATATACCTTAACCCTCGCATTCCTGAGCCTCTCCATAGGCACAAAACACTCTATACCCTTATCCTGTGATGCTCTGCTTTCCTTTTGTTTCCAACTATTTTCCACAAAAGGTAAACATTTTAGATGTACTGGAACAAAACTTGTTTCTGGGAAGGTACTAAGATGATGTGGCGTATATAATTTTCGTATAAGGAGCACTTGCTTTTGGAGGAATCCTTGCACACTCAGTCCTTCACATAAAAGAAGAGCCACTCCTCCTCTGGAGACAGAACACTTCTTTAACATTTACTTCCAGGGTAAGTTCTTAGACCCTTTAGCCAGCAGCTCCATAAAAAAAAAAAAAAATTTCTAACTCCCAATTCAAAAGAAAACTCTAGCTATCAAGATCCCTCAAGAGATTTATGCCTTGATCAGAGAGCTTTACATTTTTTTACCACTATCCCATATTCTCTTCTGGTCTATTCTTGCCTCAAGAAGCTGAGCCGTTCTGCTCACCACATACACCATATTACATACCTTAGTCATTTGGGCTCTCCTTTTTGAGGAGATGGCTGTCTTTTCATAGAAATCAATCAGAAGCAACACTGGGGTGATCCACCTATAACAGGAGAAATGATTTACTCTGGGCAAGCCAGAAACCTGCACAACATGGGAAAACTTATCTTGATTTCATCAGGTACCGCACAATTTTCAAACCACAAAAGGTATCCAAGGTTTGTCCCATACATGCCCCAGAAAACTGCCTGATTCAAGCCCTAAGCTTGAGGGCCCAAATCCCCAGGGCAATAGAAATGAAAACAAGAGAGATTACAGGGTCACTCACTTTGGGGTCTGGACCTCCTTTTGTTCCTTGGCGGCCTGTAGGCAGGGCTGAACCACTTCCAAGAGTTTGATTAGGACATTAAGGATGCCACTAGATTCAACCACCCAAGCACAAGGTAGCTTCAACTCCTGATTGATTAATCAAAGGAAAAAAAATAAAACAAATACCAGCTTCTACTCAGTATCAAGGATTAGCATGGTATAGAACATAAGAGTGAATGCTAATAGAATTGGTTGAATTCAAATTGCATTTCCACCACTTACCAGCTGTGTGGTCCGAGATTAGTTACTTAAATTCTCTAGGCCTTGGTTTCCTCATGGGTCAAAGGGAATAATTTCTATCTCCAAGGTAATTGTGATACACTGTGCCAACACAGTGGCTGGTACATTAGTATGTGCTTAATATGGAAACTGTTACTAGTATCATTAATATCATTAAGAACTGTTACCTACGCTAGTTGAAAAGCTTCTGATTTACAGACAACCTTTATAATCTTCCAAGGAAGATGGAATAATTAAACACAGCAACATAGTTAATGGTTCCCCTTACAAGGGCTACATAAAGTGTTACTGATGTAACAGGAAATCACTGGAAGTAATTTAAATGGCCGACAATAGGTAGTTATTTAAACTAGGGGACCTCAAAAAGATGGAATAGTATATACATGACGTGGGAAAATATTTGTAATATAATACTGAGAGAAAAGAATACAAAACTTTCTAAATACTCTGATCCCAATTGTTTAAATGTACAGAAAAAAGACTAGAAGAAAAATATTAGGCTGTCATTTGTGATTTTTTTAAAAAGGGGGGCTCATGAGTGATTTCTTTATATTGTAATGTTTTGGGGGACCCCCAGCATTCAGTACTTTGCAACATTTCCCACAAGTATCTATTCACAAGTGCTATATAATAAGAATCACCACTTTTATCACAAAGGAAAGCCCTGAGACTGTAGACACACAGACTGACACATATATTGGACTTAACTCCTGAGTTGCTACAAGGGTTTACTCCATTAAATCCAGGTTTTACCATTAAACATGATAAGCTAAGAATGAAGAATCACTTGCTCAAGGTTAGGTGCCTCCTAATTCCTATGATGGCTGGAACAAGAACATGTCCTGGCCAAAGCACGCTTTACCTCAAATAATCTGCTGACTGACCAGGTAGGAAAGAAGAGTCAGATTCTATCTGACACCTATTACCAAATTTCCACATCCTACCCCACTCTTTGGCTGCTAGTTAGTTTTCCTCAGAGAAGCCAAAAATATTCCACAACTTAACTGTAGTAGTCATTCTAAGTACCTTCTTATAATTACACCCCATCCCCCAATCCTCTAAGACCCAATTCAATTAACATTTGTTCTGAGAAGCCCTTCTCTCATTATCCAGAAGTGATGCATACTGCCCCCCCGAACTCAGATAAAATTGTTTATGCCATTCATGTGGCATAGAATGCTGTATTTTGTACTTAATTGTGTGCATTACAGCCTATTAGAAACTGTAGGCTATGAAATGCAGACATTTCCTACATTTCTCTCTACCTTCTTCAATGTCTCAAATGGTAGGTGTGTGATGATTCTTTGATGAATGAATCACAAGGACCAAAAGGTCTAAATCTTACCTCAAAAAGCAGTGTTAAAAGCAAGATTCTAGTAGCCAAATTGGAGGCCTGGGGCAGGGTGGCCATCTGACTGATCCACTCTGACACAGTTTTTGTGTCACTTGTTGTCAGGGGAAGAGCAGCTTTGATCAATACATCAGCAGCTTCCCACACCTAGGAAAGCAGAAAAGTGGCCAAGTCAAAAACTGTAGATTGAGTATGATGAGGTATGTCAAAACATTCTCAACCTTGTAAAATACTCCCTCCACCTCTAAATACATTCACTGAAGGAGAGGGGGTAAATATTAACATATTTACTATAGGGTGTCTGTATCAAAAGAAGATGTATGCTAATTAAAGGAGCACCTCTAAAAAATTATTTTCTTAGGCTAGATTACAAGAAGTCTAAATTCTAAGTTAAAGAAAACGAATATTTTTTAAAATTTTCTGGTGCATATATAGAGTCAACCCCACAAAGGTTCTACCAACTTAAAATCTTTCACTACACCCGCCCCAGAATTATCATTAAAAACAGAAAACAAAAATCCCAGTTAGAAACATTGGTCTTGATTCAGTATGCATGTTAAAAATTTCTTGTAATGAATTTTATGTAATTGCTCTTGTCTATTAAGGTTTTAGTTTGCTTAAAATCACTTCTAGGGCCTCCCTGGTGGCGCAGTGGTTGAGAGTCTGCCTGCCGGTGCAGGGGACACGGGTTCGAGCCCTGGTCTGGGAGGATCCCACATGCCACGGAGCAACTGGGCCCGTGAGCCACAATTACTGAGCCTGCGCGTCTGGAGCCTGTGCTCCGCAACAAGAGAGGCCGCGACAGTGAGAGGCCCGCGCACCGCGATGAGGAGTGGCCCCCGCTTGCCACAACTGGAGAAAGCCCTCGCACAGAAACGAAGACCCAACACAGCCATAAATTAAAAAAAAAAAAAAAAAAGATTAAAAAAAATCACTTCTATAAGCTCTTAATATAGATTAAAGATAACTAAACATTGGTCATATCTTGTGGGGGGAAGAAAAAGGGTTTATTCAGTTTGCCTTTTACTCTTGTGATGTTTCCATACACTAAAGTTATGTTTACATACAACACTTACTTTCTTCCTCTGTCTCTAAACTTAAAAAAATATATAAAACAAGATTCCAATGATTTAAATACATAAATCATAAAAAAACAGTAAAGGAAATACAACCAAAATGCTAACTGGCTATGTGGGAATTTAGGGTAATTTATTTCTTATTCTACTTCAACAACTAGCATACATTAATTTCATAATGAGGAAAAACACTGCTTAAAAAAAGACAAACAATAGGTCACAACTACTCATTAGGATGGGGACTCATCTGTCAAAATGGTTGTTGCATAGGAGGAGAGGGAAGAACATTTATTTAGGCCAGGGGGCCTAACTTGGCTCAAGAGTGAGAGACATTTTTGACATTTTAGATGAATCTAAGAAGAGACACCTAGAAAAAGAGAGCTTTGTTTTTTTCTTTCAAAGACATTTTTTTGTGTGTGAAGCAGTGAATTCATGTTTTGCAGGAAAACACTCAAGAAAGAGCTAGATTACTAGATCTACAGAATTCAAAGAACGAATACATCCATATCAGATAAAATGCAAAAATACTCATTAAAAAAATAAAAAAAAAATCAGGTTTTGATAGATGGCAGGAAAACCATTTTACATACTCCCCTCTTCTGGCCCCTGGAGAACTTACCTGATTGACTACTTGCTTCAGAATCATGTCTCGATAGTCTGCTCCATTACGTTTGATTGCTGTCATGATCAGATCACACACCCGGTACACTGTGTCTGGGAGCTCATCAAGAAGATGAAAGCAGCCTGGCAACATGGTATCTGTGAAAGTGTGGAGTTCATCTTGCTCCAATGGATCAGCATCCTGGAACTTCTCTAGACATTTAGCCTCTTCCTCTTCCTGCTTTTCCCGAGCTTTCCGTTCCTCCTCCTCCTTCCGGCAAGCAACTTCCTGGAGGCAGGGAAGGAAGAAAGTGAGAAGACTCTAAAAATGTATCTGCCCTACCATATGAATATTCTCTACCTTCTCCTCAAGCAGGTGATACATTCGTTAGAGTGTGGCAATGAGTATGAGGGCAGCCACACAGGCTAAGGCAAGACAGGGGAAGGACACCTCCAATCCTCAAAGCACTGGCAACTTAGGTGCATCATCCTACATCACCCCCCACAAATATCATTTGTAGACATTGCCCTGCATTCTCTGCAGGTATGGTAAACTGAAGTAATTATTACCTAGATTCCTAGGTAATAAAGACAGCCAAGTTTGGCCTAATGGGTACTACCAAGGACATTTTGGGCCTCTTATTTGACAATAAATATTAATGCTTCATCTGTTTCACTTAAAGCTTCAGGTCAATGTAATGTAGATTAGTGATGGCAAGGTTGGGATGAATGAGTATTCACATGTCTTTGTTTAGACTTTAATTCGACCAATTACTCTGCAGTAGTAGCAGAATGTTCATAGAAATGCTAAGATTAATGTGTCAGACCCTCTTGGAAGCCCCGTTTCCTAGTTACCTCAGGTGACTCTGCCCTTTGATCCATTGGGATATCCTGTCCCAGAGACATGGCAATTGCTCTCATCATCTGGTCCTCTTCGGACATACTCAGATCCTAAAGAGCAACAACAGAAAATCCAGCAACTACACACACTCCAAGGAACTACACACACAACTCATAAGGAACCAGACATCCTGTGCTCAAGCTTTAGAGAGGAAGAGAAGGGGCTCTGAATGCTGCTCTCTAGAGTCAAACTCAATTAGGCTTACCTGGTCACTTACGAGAATGAGAGGGAAAAATCACAACAAAATTAAATATAGGAAAGGAGCTTCAATGTGACCACCTATTTGGCATCTCACAAGAGAGCCTTCCTATTACTTTCTGATTATGCATAATTTAAGAGTTCCTCTGCAAAGTCCAGTAATTTGCATGACTAGGAGACAGAAAGCTTCTGCTCCTTATATTCTAGAGCTACGAGAGTTAGCATGTAAAGAAAATATTGGCACGGAGAAGTAAAGCACATCAGCAGCCAAACCAATGCCCTGAAAGATTAGAGCCCCTGAGCCAACTCACCCGAACAACTCCTCCCATGATCGGGGGAGGGTGGGTTAGAAGGTACTCTGTGGCCTGCTCCATGGTGCTGGTGTTCAACAGGGCCTCCATGGCATGTTCCCTTGTGAAGCCCATGTCCATGAGCTACAAAAAGAAGACAGCATCTCAGAACCATGGTAAAAGAGAAATCCAAATGCATTTTAAAAAGAAAGGAATCCTTTTAAGATGTAAACAAGTTTTCCTAACTTCATATGAACTGAGAACATTTATAAGGTTAAGGCAGTTAGATAACGTGAATGATCCTTTCTGCCTGGTGCCTCCATACCATTTACACAGAGCTACACATTGAGGCAAGGAGCCAAGGTGATTCTCAATTCCACCCTTTAAGAAAATTCACCTAGATGGTTATTATCATTAAGAAGATTATTCTAATTCAAAGATTGAGACTCATACACAGAAGCAAAACTTGGTCCCACTTTTCTTGAAGACAAACTGGCAACAGAACAAGAGCCTGAAAAACTGACCCAGGAAATCTACAACTAGGAAATAATCATGAGATGCATAGAAAAATTTGTAGAAAAAGAAACTATACATCACAGCTTTACAACATCAAATAATAAGAAAATCAACATATCCAGCAATAAAAGAATGATTAAGAAGTAAAAAAGACCCATTTTCTTAATGACAGCGGTATAAGCCTACATACTGTATGATGTTACTATGTAAAAATTAGGCATAGAACTAAGTGATGAAAAAAAGGACATAATGACTATTTTGTGTGGTGATATTAAGAATGCCTTTAAAAAGCATTTCGGTGCATTTCTAACTTTTCTTTAAGTGAGCACTTTTAACTATTATAATAAAAAAAAGTGGCATGTACATATAGAAGACATGTTTGAACAGGACTCTAGATATAAAGAGAACACACATACATACACACAAATTGCAAGAGGAGTATGCTAAATGCTGTTTGAGACTGAAATGTGAGGATCTAAGTGCATGCCCCCCGCCACTTCTAGCCTCCAATTTTTTAAAATTTAAAAATGAAAACAAAAGTTTTGTAGGTGACTAAGGTTTCCGAAAGCTCTTGATGGAAAATAAATTTGGGCCACGATATCCCTTCTCTTTATAGACTAATGAGAAAGTAGCTGAGGACAGTTTGCCTCCAAAGAACATGGCAACCACAGCCTACTGAGAATACGTAAAAGACTTCCAATACTAAACAATATGCTTGGGAGGACACAAATCTTTTACCTATTAGGAGTACGGAAACTATTCTCCAGCTTTCTCAGGAGAAGAAAATAAAGAATAAGAGAGGGAACAAATTTAAACCTATCCCCTAACAGGACCAGGCATTAAGAAACTCAGAAACCCCACGAGCAGTATACTCTCCGGTGCAAAGTCTTGGCCCTGGAGTGTGAGGTCAGAACCCCACCTGTTGTAGTTGTTGCTGGTTGACTTGAGGTTCCCGGCGGGAGCCACCTTCCTCTTGTCCTGTATCCTCTTCTCCTCGAGACCCCTCCTTCTCTTTGCTCAGTCTTTCTCGAATAACAGGTTCTCCTCGGAGGATGTGGCACAGGATGGCCAGCATGGACTCAGCCATTCGCCCACCATACACCTTCAAGGGTTTCCGGTTCCACAGGTTCTTGATGCAAGTAAAGGCTGCCTATAAGTCATTTGAAAAGCTGTGTGAAGATCATTTTGTCTCAATTCAAAACCCCAGGAAGAATAAGTCAAAGACTTATGAGACGGTCCTTCCACAATCAGTGCCAACAACAAAATCCTAGGCAGTACTGAGGTTGGGGGGAGCCCAAGGAAGTACACAGAAGGGGCATTTAACCCAACCTGGAAGTACCAATCTGAAGTTTACAGTTCAAATGTTTACACCACAGAAAATTATCAAGTGGTTTCTATCCCATTCTGCAAGGCAGCCCTATCTGGGAGTAGGATCCAATGGTTCTCTACCAATCGAGTTGTTTCACTAAGAAGGACAAAACAGAGTGGGAGCTACCCAGTTGGCATGAGAAATTGCTCTTGGTTTTAGAATGCTAACTACTCACTTTCTGAGTTACCACAAGGAAGCGGAGGGCACTGAATTGTGGAAAGTTCTGAACACCTCCAGGCAATTTGGCAGGCAGTGAATGTGGAGATTCAAGCACCGTGGTGGGATTCACCATCTTCTCCACCAGCATTAGCCAGGCATCTAGGAATTCTCCTGTGCCATCAGGTAAGTCTGAATGTTCTAATCCCTCAGCAACAGGAACTTTGCCTCCCATGGACAGAGCCCAATTGAATGTTCTAAATTCAAATAAGAGAAAGTATAGAGATAGAATATTAGTATTTTAGATTGGGGATGGGGAGAGAAAGGGACACATTCAAAAGCTTCCCAGTCCCTCCTCTTGGAGCTATTGCTTCCAGTCTGTCCAACATTTATTAGCTTTACCCCCCGCCCCTTTTTTTTTACTTGAAGTATAGCTGGTTTACAATGTTGTGTTAGTTTCTGGTATACAGCAATTCAGTTATTTATATATATATATAATTCTTTTTCATTATAAGTAATTACAAGATGTTGAATACAGAGCTTTACCTTTTATTTGGGTTTTTATTCCAGCTTTATTGATATATTATTGACATATATTTGTTATACGCATATATGGCGAAATTACTACCACTTCTAGCTTTACTTTTAAAGCCAAAACAAACAAAAACCCCAAAGTGAAACTTAGCTTAGA
This sequence comes from Eubalaena glacialis, assembly GCF_028564815.1. Lineage (NCBI taxonomy): Eukaryota > Metazoa > Chordata > Mammalia > Artiodactyla > Balaenidae > Eubalaena > Eubalaena glacialis. The sequence continues at coordinate 47,745,357 of NC_083736.1, forward strand.
ATCTTCTGACCAAAAGAAGCAGAAAAATGATCATATTCAGAGAAACAGCAGAAAAGGACAAGTCTATCAGAAAAATATGTACCAGACATTACAAGCCAAATGAAGAAAAACAGAGACCCTTACAAACATTCCTAGGACAGGCTGAATCCCACCCTCCAGGAAGATGGAGATAAATACAGTTAGTTCCTGAAACATGAAAGGGTATACCCAATGGCTGTCCCTATGTATCCCACTGTCCCAGGATAGGTGGCTTAGAAAGTTGTGGGCTGCTAAGGCACACAGAAAAGACCAAACTCCAAACAATGCTTCTCTGTAAAGCAACATGATCCTTACTCAAAAAGAGCATTGTGGCCTCCAGAGCAGAGAAATTTTTGCAGCATGAGGTGGTAGGGATACTTCCTCTCATCAAACAGCATTGGGGATGTAAAACCAACTGAACAGATGAAGAATGTCAGCCTGGAAGAGGGAAAAAGCAAAAAGTTAACCTTCTCTGAGGCAGACACAGAAGCAATGGGAAATTCAACTAAAAGCCAAGAGTAAAATTTAACATTGCACTGAAGTGACTGATAGACTGACTAGAATGCAGGTGGGTGACTAGTTTGGATATTAAAATTTCTAAGGCAAAAAAGGGTGACAGTTCCCACCTACTAGTAAATACAAGGTTATTGGAATGCAGTTTGATTACAAATGCTTTTAAAATCTCTATATTTTAGACTAGGCAGAACCAAAACAAGTAGCTTAAACAGTATTTGGGGTACACATTTAAGAGTAAAACAAGGTACCTCCAAGTCCTCTAATTCAGTGGCTCACTCTGCATTCAAGTGGAGAAGGAACCAATTAGATTCTTTCTGCATCTCAAGCAGAACCTCACCTGAAGCGTGGAGTAGGCGTATATGGTGGAGGCTGCCAAGATAAGCCCTTTGTGAGGAGTTTAGTGAGAGCTGAGGCCGTTGATCGAGCAGCGGGTGTTGGTGCTGTGGTGGTGCTGGCAGCATGATGGCTCCTTCTCTGGCGGACAGGAGACCCCACACAAAGTTTAACAAGGAGTCCAAATAGCTCAGCCAGTGCTCTGCCTAATCTAGAGGAAGCTGGAACCCAAAAGTCAGAATAAGGCTGTACAGCATTTTCAGAATGGTTTCATTATAACAGACACATTACTGTTAATACACTTTAATGACTGACTACTCCCTCCCACTCAAACATTCTATGAAACACCTGGACTTGTCTCTACATATGATATCTGAAAAGGAAGCTCCACAGGGAATAAATGCCTCTTTTGAAGGCAGGAGACTGAGAAGTATGTTGGCATTCAATATATAATAAATATGAAAGACAAACAAGATAAGCACTCACACTGTTAGGAGATATAAACTGAAACTACCTTTGTAGAAAGCAATACACAATATTAACTATTTAAGTAAATGATATATCTATGTATTGAATTATGGAGTCACTTAAAATGCCTACAGAGAACTTTAAAAATGGCAAAAATGCTAACAACTTAGACCAGAAAAGAACATCACATATATACTAGTATCGTCTCATCATAACATTAAATGTATGGTCCCCAAAGGAAAAAACGTTGTTAGGAAAAGCATAAAAATTTAAAAAGTGGCCTTCTTAACACATTATATTTGGGTAATTTCCTTGCTTTTCTTAAAACATTTCTCTGTACTTTTTCTATAGTGAATATTTATTACTCCTAAAATCACAAATGAAAATGCTGTCACAACATGTCTGAAATAAACATTATTTCATCACGATCCAGGTCTGAATCAAAGCACATCTCTTAATTATACACATGTATATATGAACCCACTGTAAAAAAAAATAGGCTCTACTTGAGCTGGTACCACATATCGTACCCCCAAAACTCAGTAAGCTCTGAGATATACAGCATAAGAAGAAAGGAACAGGTCTTTTCTTTTTCCCAATCCATCCAAATTAGGATCTCCCAATCCTAATGAGGGATCAGGCTACAGATACTCGCACTGCCTGGCTGGAGGTTGGGTGGGCCTAGACTCTGAAAGCCTAATGCATGTACACATTAAGTTTGTACTTTTCCACCACCGTTTTCAGGTGAATAGACAGCAACGTGGCTCAAAGGTAGTCAGCAAGGATAAAAGAGAAAAACAAAAGGCCAGTAACCAGAGAAATAGACATCAAAAACATGGGCTGGGCCCACACAGAAACCTCAGAATGTTCCAAGGTCACAGAGGTCTAACAAAGAAAGGGGAGATAAACATTAGCATCTTCTTGGATGGTCAATTTTTCTTCAATTTGGGGAAAGCGGCAGTAGACTTTCAAATTAAAACAAAGGAGCAGAATTAAACAAATTAAAACAGAACATAAAATTCAAGGAGGTTTAAAATAACAAATGGAAACACCAAAGGCCATATTTTGCTTGCTTTTGGGCAGAGCCCCCAATTCCCAGGAGTTGTCTACATTTTCCTTCACATTAAGGTGTCAGAAAGTGGCAAATGTACAAAATTGGTAGAGGTACAGAACACAGAAAATAGGTTCCCCACTGATTTTACATTAAGGGGCAAAAGATGGCAAAGACAGATCAGTGCACATCTTTATTCACTGTTTTGGTTGCACCGCACAGCACGCGGAATCCTAGTTCCCTGACCAGGGATTGAACCCGCACCCCCCACAGTGGAAGTGCAGAGTCTCAACCACTGGACCGCCAGGGAAGTCCCCAGTGCACATCTTTAATGTGGTCTTGCATCATATTACTGTAGTCTCCACAGAGCTGGCAAAGTAACTACTAAAACACAAATCAACTATGTCACTTGCCAGCTACACTTGAGGGACAGAGAAAGGAAAAGGAGACTGAGTGCAGTAGCCAGACAGGTAACAGGAAAGCAGGAGGGCTTAATATTAATACCACAAAAGCCAAGAAAAGAGTATTCTGAGAAGGAGGTGATAGGTCAACCATCATGCTGCGGAAAAGTGAGAAGTGGACTGAAAAGTATCCAATGGACTTAGCAACAAGGAGGTTACAGATACCTCGGTGAGACATTTCAGGGAAACGGTAGGAGCAGAGGTCATTTGCAGTAGTAGAAGAGCGAGCAGGAAAAAAAGGAGGGGTAGACTTGGCTTTCAGAAAGCGATTCTCTCATCTCTGTATCCCTAACAGTTAGTACAGAGCCTGTCACATGGCAGACACCTGAAAATGAGCCACCAAGTTTAAAACTTCCTTAAAGGAAACAATACAGCCATACCAGGCTCTAAAAGAGAGAAGGAAGAGAATCACTCACCTGACAATAACGGCTTGATTTGCTTGATTCTGGCAGCCATGGCAGGTGTGATTTTAGATTTGCCCTTAGAGTCTGAAGCAGTAGGTTCATCTGTCTCCATAGGAGCCAGCGTGTCACCATCAAGCCCAATGCCTTCCAACAAGCCCTGGGTAGAAGCATCCATACTTCCAGCGGTTCCATCCTGTTCCCCATCTGTAGACATAAGAGGGGAGCAATAAGACCATGTTGAGCCAGCACTCACCTGGTTCCTTGTTCTGAAGAGTCCGAAGAAAGAGCTACCTACAGTGCTTGTTACTAAAATGTCCACAACTTTCTAAATCTGAAAAGAAAAAAAGAAAAAAACACAAAACTGTACTTCTTTCCCTGGAGTCCTTCTAAGTAGCTAACACTGACATCTTCCAATGAGAGCATGTTAAAAGTCTTAACTTTCAAGGGCTACCTTGGAAGACTGCAGGCACACTGCATGACCCAGAAATTTCACATAAACTGCAGTGTGTGTGGTGACCCCATGCACTCAAGGCGCATACCCCACTAGAATTTTAGAGCTCGTTAATAAACTCAATTTGGACATCACAGATTACCACTGGAGAAATATATTTCCTAGAATTTAAGATTTTTGTATATGAATGTGAGATGAGTCTTTTTGGGGGGGGGCGCGTGCTCTTGATCTAAGAATCAGCATTAGGCAAACTATAAAACACATCAAATTTTCTTGGTAATATTCTGGAAAAACTATGTGGAAATGGAGATACCTTTGTTAAATGTGTGAAAGAAACTGCTGGGGAAAAATATATCTAAATTGTTATGCAAGGCAATTCTTTGACTGCGAGTCTAATTTTGTTCTTGGTTTTTAGTAAATTATTTTATTCTTTCCTTGACTTAAAGTTGGTATATTTAAGACTGACAAAATTTGAGATTCTAACACTTGGTTTCATCCATTTTCGTGTATATTTTATTAATTCTGTCCCCTTCCTCCACAATACAATAACTAGCTGTCATATAAATCCTTATTTGTTGTTTCATAACTTATGTCTGCTTTATTAGTTCCTTATCATTTTCTCTATCTTCAGCAATCTCAATACAATTTTTAAGCATATCTTTTTTTTTTAACATCTTTATTGGAGTATAATTGCTTTACAATGGTGTTAGTTTCTGCTTTATAACAAAGTGCATCAGTTATACATATACACATGTTCCCATATCTCTTCCCTCTTGCGTCTCCCTCCCTCCCACCCTCCCTATCCCACCCCTCTAGGTGGTCACCAACCACTAAGCTGATCTCCCTGTGCTATGCGGCTGCTTCCCACTAGCTAACTATTTTACGTTTGGTAGTGTATATATGTCCATGCCACTCTCTCACTTTGTCACAGCTTACCCTTCACCCTCCCCATATCCTCAAGTCCATTCTCTAGTAGGTCTGTGTCTTTACTCCCATCTTACCCCTAGGTTCTTCATGACCTTTTTGTTTTTCTTAGATTCCATATATATGTGTTAGCATACAGTGTATCTGACAGGTTTTTTAAAAAAAAAATCTTTATTGGAGTATAATTGCTTTACAATGTTGTGTTAGTTTCTGCTGTATAACAAAGTGAATCAGCTATACATATACATATATCCCCATATCTCTTCCCTCTTGCGTCTCCCTCCCACCTTCTCTCTCCCACCCCTCTAGGTGGACACAAAGCACCGAGCTGATCTCCCTGTGCTATGAGGCTGCTTCCCACTAGCTATCTATTTGGTAGTGCATAAATGTCCATGCCGCTCTCTCAGTTCATCCCAGCTTACCCTTCCCCCTCCCCGTGTCCTCAAGTCCGTTCTCTACGTCAGTGTCTTTATTCCTGTCCTGCCCCTAGGTTCTTCAGGACCATTTTTTTTTTTAGATTCTATATATATGTGTTAGCATACGGTATTTGTTTTGCTCTTTCTGACGTACTTCACTCTGTATGACAGACGCTAACTCCATCCACCTCACTACAAATACCTCCATTTCATTTCTTTTTATGGCTGAGTAATATTCCATTGTATATATGTGCCACATCTTCTTTATCCATTCATCTGTCCATGGACACTTAGGTTGCTTCCATGTCCTGGCTATTGTAAATAGAGCTGCAATGAACATTGTGGTACATGACTCTTTCTGAATTATGGTTTTCTCAGGGTATATGCCCAGTAGTGGGATTGCTGGGTCGTATGGTAGTTCTATTTTTAGTTTTTTAAGGAACCTCCATACTGTTCTCCATAGTGGCTGTATCAATTTACATTCCCACCAACAGTGCAAGAGGGTTCCCTTTTCTCCACACCCTCTCCAGCATTTATTGTTTGTAGATTTTTTAAAGATGGCCATTCTGACTGGTGTGAGGTGATACCTCATTTTAATTTTGATTTGCATTTCTCTAATGATTAATGAGCATTCTTTCATGTGTTTGTTGGCAATCTGTGTATCTTCTTTGGAGAAATGCCCATTTTTGGATTGGGTTGTTTTCTGGATATTGAGCTGCTTGTATATTTTGGAGATTAATCCTTTGTCAGTTGCTTCGTTTGCAAATATTTTCTCCCATTCTGAGGGTTGTCTTTTCGTCTTGTTTATGGTTCTCCTTTGCTATGCAAAAGCTTTTAAGTTTCATTAGGTCCCATGTGTTTATTTTTGTTTTTATTTCTATTTCTCTAGGAGGTGGGTCAAAAAGGATCTTGCTGTAATTTATGTCATAGAGTGTTCTGCCTATGTTTTCCTCTAAGAGTTTTATAGTGTCTGGCCTTTCATTTAAGTCTTTAACCCATTTTGAGTTTATTTTTGTGTATGGTGTTCTAATTTCATTCTTCTCCATGTAGCTGTCCAGTTTTCCTAGCACCACTTATTGAAGAGACTGTCTTTTCTCCATTGTATATTCTTGCCTCCTTTATCAAAGATAAGGTGACCATATGTGCATGGGTTTATCTCTGTGATAGGTTTTTATACACAGAATTATCTTCACTGTTTTCTTAATAGTTTATCAAATTCATTTTCGCCCTGATGCAGAGTATAGGAGAAGAAAACTTTCTAGAAAAGCTACTTCTGTTAATTTTTGGTTTGTTGCATTATGGTCAGAAGATTGTATTGGGTGGGCCAAAAGGTTCATTCGTTTTTTTCCATAAGATGGCTCTAGTAGCACTTAGTTGTCTTTAACTTCCTTCAAAACAATTGTTAGATTTTATGTGACAGCTGTCATATTAGCATGCATTTAAAAAAAGACTTATTAAAATTGGTGAATTTCTGTGTGGCCATTTTAATATTGAAGATGGGAGGGAAAAAAAAGCAACATTTTCAGCATATTATGCTTTATTATTTCAAGAAAGGTAAAAACGCAACTGAAATGCACAAAACGATTTGTGCAGTGTATGGAGAAGGTGTTGTGACTGATTGAACGTGTCAAAAGTGGTTTGCGAAGCCAGAGCCACTTAGAATAGTCATTTACCATTTTAACGTAAGAAATTAAGCTTCTGAAAAATAAGCATACAAAAAAATTAAAGACCCACCATAATCTTTGTTACAGTAATTTCTAAGAATCAATCTTACATTCTCAAAAAACTACATACAAAGATGTTCAGTTTTCAAAATAGTACATTAGAAACAACAGGGAATGCTTAATTCATGGTACCTTTACATGGCACTTAATATTAAGTGAAAAGAGACCTGTAAAATATTATGTCTAAGATAATCACAACTATGTTAATAAAACATACCTTCAGGGAAAAAGATTAGCAGATACTTCCAAAATATTTTTTGTGGTATAAATATGGGTGATTCTTCTTTCTACTACATTTTCTAATTTTTATCATTGTGGGTATGTATTTTTTTAATAGAAAAAATAACTGAAAATAGTTTAATTTTAAAATAAATAATTAAAAATTAATGAATGGAAAAAACTGAAGACTACAGATGATAGACCTAAAATTTCACAATAGACCTATAAAGACAGAGACAGACAGAACTTAAGAGAATTAATGGCTAGGATTTTAGTTTCTTGGAGTTACCTGATCTTTTTCCGCCCTGGGTCGTAGCTGCCTTCTCATCCTTTGGAACCAGTTTCTGCATGTCCGCCTGACCAAATTCACACCCAGACGGCAGGCTGCAAGAAGAGAAACAGTGAGCAAAAAAACCTCTGATAACTCATCTTTTTAATGTTGTGCTTGGTCTCTGACCTGCTTGGCTGACACTATCCCCCTCCTATAGCAGGTAAGTTAGCCTAATAAAACATCTGCAATGATGGAATTCCTGAGGTCGTACTCAACAGGTTTCCAACTCAACTCTTTATATCTGGCTAACAACAGGACCAAACTGTAAACACCCACCATGCTGACACAGCATAATTGAGAGATCAGGTTAAAGATGACACATTTGTAAGGAAGTCCTTTGGCTGATAAGTGGGAAGGACAATGCTATTGGTTAAATGTTGTGTCTCCTCAAAATTCAAATGTTGAAATCCTAATGTCTGATGAGACGGTAGTAGTAGTAAGGCCTTTGGTAGGTGCTTAAGTCTTAAGAGTAGAACCCTCATGAATGGAACTAGTGCCTTATAAAAGAGGCTCCAGAGAGATTCCTAGTCCCTTTTGCCATGTGAGGATACAATGAGAAGTCTGCAATGTGGAAGACAGCCCTCACCCAACCGTGCAGACTTCCAGCCTCCAGAACTCTAAGCAATAAATTTCTGTTGTTTATAAGGACCCAATCTGTGGACTTTGTTATAGCAGCCCGAATGAACTAAGACAGACAAGGAGGCCTCTGAACTCTTTACCTTTCTATCCTTGACCAAAGCAATACCCCAGGCTCACTAAGCTTAGTTTCTCTGTTAGGAAAGACAACAGAGATAGTTAAAAGAGATGACCATTTCCTTACCTGTTTGGGGTACACAGGGAGAGAAGGACAGTGCTTTCCCACACCAGGGAACAGTATAACTGGCTCAGCTTGCTCAGAACACTCAGACCCAACTGAGAGCCCCACTGGTTTACGGAGATGGAACGAATTTCACTCTGTAGCCAAAGTAAAATAGGTGATCTTTGGGATGCCCTCTGAACATTTATATTCAAAATCAACTTTCAGCTATTTACAAAGGATAAGGGATTTCTATTTTTCCTTCCTTACTATTCTCAGAGTTGTGTACTTCATCAAAATTTCCACACTTAAGAGATCATAGTTCTAGAAGGTATTCTCTTACAATATTTACAACCTGTCTCTAACATCCCTTCTCATTTCTTCTTTGTAAAATGAAAAACAGGAGTCATAGGCAACTCTGTTCTTCTAAATGGAAGAAACAGTTTTATAGACACATTGACAGCTTCCTAATTTTTTTAGATGGTGAGGGGGCTTGTTATTTCCTGTTTATTTCTTTATTTCAATCAATCAATCAATCAAATCACTCCCTAAAGCTTTGCTATGTAATTTAATTATTTTCTAAATAGTTTATAATTGTGCTTTTCATTTAATTTGATCCAAAGAACACACTCCTAGCTCAACAGCATAAAACAGGGCTGCTAAAAATACGACACCAATAATCTTTAGACTTGATTACTTGACAACTAAAGGTAGCAAAACTGTGAGCACTCAAAAAACAAATAAACAAACCCCCCCGCCCCCAAACTTCAACTTTCTGGAGCCATAAGAGGACCCTCACATGGTGTGCAGACATAGGGTTTGATATTTAGGAAATCTTTAGTAATCTGTTAATCACCATTAACTTAAATGTTCTGTGGTCAAATTTCCTTCTTGCCATCTTATTATCAAGCCTACATGCATTTGTAGAAAGATTAGGAAGTAATACGGTTAGATGAGCACCCAGTTGAGGCTTGTCTGCTAAAAGGGGTGACTATACATCCCTAAGGCCTATATGGATGCTACAGATCTATTAATACCTGTATTTATCTCAACCTCTTTCACTCTCAAGAAGGTCCAGTTGACAAAACAAGTTATATGGTCACCCAACTTCCAATGAAAAAAATACTAAGGGGAAGTGAAACTAGACAGCAACTTGAAGCATAAACTTAAGTCATCCACCCAAAAGAACTCACCCTAAAACTGTTCTTTCAGCAGCTCGCCTAGGTAGAACTGCTTCTAAGTACACTAAGATGCCACGTATATGCCCTAGGTATTTTACCGACTTTAAACCAACATGTTCACATCTAACATAATTCTTACCTGTCCAACTCTACAAGTATGAACAAACATCATGATGTAGGCATGGGCAGCAGTGAGCGCATGCAGTAGAGGTGTGGCTTGAGCTGAGAGGGTAGCATCAGCGACATTGCCAGCACAAGCCAGTTCTCGCAACAACACTGAGCCCCCAGGGGATTCTATTGGGCGGTGTAAGGGCTCCAAGGAGGAAAGAATGGAGTCCAACTGAAGGAGACCCTCCTGAAGGACTTTGGGTTCATGTGACAGTGTCTGAAATAAGAAGAATAATTAAAGCATTAATGTACAATGAACTTCATATGCATGTCTTAATAGTCACAATGAAAGAAGTGGAAGACAAGACTCACAAATTTCAGACCTGGCCATGGTCTTGCACCTGGTAAATGGTGGAGCCAAAACATGAACGAAGGTATGACATACCTAAACGCCTTTTAGAGCAACACATTACTTCTCTTGAATGAGAGGCTTTCAAAGGCGGTAGGCCAATCAAATTTAAAAGATTGTGATGGCCAAACTGGACTACTGTTACAGCAAGGACTCCATGCTGTAAGATTAATTCCAAATTTTGCACAACAGGGAGCAATGTTAGGCAAGGTTCCAAAGCATGGAAATGAACCACTATTACAAACGTTTTTTTCTTACCACAATAAGAGAGACAATTCTAGGATAGGCATCAGCTAGGCATTTTCTTATTTTGGAGACAACTCAAGGATTATATGGCCCCTGCAATTTCTTTCTGAGTATGAAGAAAAATCTTGACAGTGAACACTATCACTTGCCATTCAAAGATAGGAGAACTTATGTGCCTTTCCTACGGCTTTAAATAAATCTATCCACCCTCACACAGTATCTTACAGGTAGGATAAAGATGGAGCAGCCCTTTCCCCCCTCTCTCTCTCATAAATAGCACTTAATTAAATATTTGCAAAAAGAAAAGCAAAATAAAATATCAAATGCAGATGTCACAATTATGGATCTTTCCAAGTCCGCAAGAAATTGGATTTCTGATTTTTAGCAGAAATTACTTATCATTGCACAACTCAGCTAATAAATAAGCTTCACAGATTTAATCCAATTCCTATAAAAATCCCAATGGCTTTTTTTTTTCAGAAACAGAAATACCTCTCTTAAAATTCGTACAGAATCTCTAGGGACCCCAAATAGATATAGCTATCTTAAAAGAGAACAAAGTTAGAGGTCTCACATCCCCAGATTTGCAAACTTACCACAAAGCTACAGTAATCAAAAGTGTAGTACTGGCATAAAGATAGACATCAACACCAACAGAACAGAGAGCCCCAAAATAAACCCTTGCACATATGGTCAAATGATTTTTGACAAGGTTGCCAAAACAAGGGTACAATAGGGAAAGGACAATCTTTTCAACAAATAGTGTTGGGAAAACTGGACACCCACATGCAAAAGAATGAAGCTGAACCTTACCTTACACCATACAAAAAATTAACTCAAAATAGATCAAAGACCTAAATATAAGAGCTAAAACTATAAAACACCTAGAAAAAGCCACAGGATAAAAGCTGCACGACACCGGATTTGGCAGTGATTTCTTAGGTACGACACCAAAAGCACAGGCAATGAAAAGTAAAAAGCAAAAACTAAACAACAAAAAACCCCCACAAAAAACAAACTGGACTTCATCAAAATTAAAACCCTTTTTCACATCAAATGACACTATCAAGAGTGAAAAGCAACTCATGGAATGGGAGAAAATAATCTGCAAATCATTTATCTGATAAGGGATTAATATCCAAAATATACTAAGGATTCTTACAACTCAACAACAAAAACAGACAACCCTATTAAAAAATGGGCTCTCCCTTTTCCTCAGAAGCTCTAGGCTGATGAGAGAAGGAAAGCATCAGGCAATTGAGGGGAAAAAAAAGTGCCAGGCTATCTAGAGAAAATGTGAAGAGATGCTCCAGGCCAATGAGAAAAATTAGGCAAGAAACAACACAGATGTGCCAGCCTTCTGAGAAGCACCAGCCAGCAATACCTTACTTCTTTGAACTTGGAGGAACGGCTTCATCTCTACCCTTCTACCTCAAAGGGAATCTATGCCAAAATGCTCCAATGAATGGAGGACACACTTGGATTTGTGAACTGAAGTGAAACGCAGAACCTCTGAGCCTTGCTTGTTTTGAAGATTGAAAAATCTTGTTCAGCATGGGTGACCACCAAAAAAGCAATCTAAAGCCATCTATACGTCACAACTGAGACAAACTGGGGAGTCTGTTGTCAAATAAAATGTACTGTTTCGGAAAAAAAAAATGGGCAAAGGCCCTGAACAGACATTTTTCTAAAGAAGACATACAGATGGCCAACAGGCACATGAAAAGATGCTCAACATCGCTAATCAACAGAGAAATGCAAACGAAAACCACGAGATCTCATTTCACACCCATTAGGTTGGCTAATATGAAAAAACTAGAAAATAACAAGTATTGGTGAGGACGCAGAGAAATCAACCCTTGTGCTTTGCTGGTTGGAATGTGAAACGGTAGAGATGTTGTGAATAATACAGTATGGCAGTTCCTCAAAAAATTAAAAACAGAACTACCAAATGATCTAGCAAATCCTACTTCTGGGTAGATAACCAAAATAATTGAAAGCAGAGTCTTGAGTATGATCTCACTTTAAAGTCAAACTCAGAACCAGAGAGTAGAACGGTGGTTGCCAGGGGCTGGGGGAAGTTGCGGAGATGTTGGTCAAAGGGTATAAACTTTCAGTTATAAGATGAATAAGTTCTGGGGATCTAATGTATAGCGTGGTAACTATAGTTAATAATACTGTATTATATACTAGAAATTTGCTAAGAGAGTAGATCTTAAGTGTTTTCACCATACACAAAAGCAGGGTCTGGAGAACACACCCATGTTTGTAGCAGCACTATTCATAAAAAGTGGAAGCAACCAAAATGTCTATCAATGAATGAATGGATAAACAAAATGCAGTTTAAACATACACTGGACTATTATTCAGCCTTAAAAAAGGAAGAAAATTCTAACATATGCTACAACATGGATGAATCTTGAGAAAATTATGCTAAGCAAATTAAGCCAGTCATAGAAAGACAAGTACTTCATGAATTCAACTTACATGACATACCTCGAACAGTCAAAATTCAGAGACAGAAAGTAGAATGGTGGTTACCAGGGGCTGGTAAGGAGAGGGGAATTGAAAGTTGTTGTTTAATGGGTGCAAATTTCAGTTTTACAAGAGGAAGAGAGTTCTGGAGATGGGTTTCACAACAATGTGATGTACTAAACACTATTAAACTATACACTGAAAAACGGTTAAAGCGGTAAATATCATGTTATATCTCTTTTACCACTATTTAAAATAAAGCAACTTCATTTTTGGGCAAAATTTGAGCAATGAACTACAGGTCAATCACGCTTAAAATACACAACTATCAAGCCTGAGAAAGGGAAAAAAAAATACATGGCTAAACAAACCAGACTGTGTTAAAACCCACTTCCAAAGCTTTCTTGGAGATTTATTTTCCCTTCCAAAAAACTCATGTTAGAACTATATACCAAATTCAGGAACAAAGAACAAACACTTTGACTTTTCAATGAGAAATAACGTGGCACACTATTTATTAATCACAAAATCCACTTATAGTATATAACCTCAAATTTCTTCATTATGTTTTAGTTGAAGGGGAGACCACAGTAAAAACACGTATATAGAAGTATTGCAAAATTGATTTCTAAAAGAAATGAAAATATTCGGTCAGATGCTTACCAATATGGATTTGCAGACACCTGCAACAGCCTGACAGGCTGCAGATGTGGGAAAGTCAATGGGCAGATTGGGAAGACCCAAAATGGTAACCAAAGGCAAGAGTCCTTTCTGATTCACAAATTCCTGGCAGTGGTCATCGGTTGTATTGTTGCTCAGAATAGATTCCACAAATTTCATCTAGGTAATAAAAATTAAAAAAAAAAGTTAGAGCCTGACACTTGGAACTAAAATGCCAGCTTGGAATTAGGACAGGGGTAACCTTATAGTCATGAAATCAGTATTTTCTAGAATATCAAAACCTCAGGTAAGCAGTAATAGGTATATGAAATGACCCCTAAACATCCAGAAAATAAGGAATTACAACTTCTTCCCAATGTATCTTTTCAGCCACACCTAAAGTCACATAATCTGAGAAGCACAGAGGTTAAATGACTTGCTCAGGGCCACACCATGAATTAGTGGCAGAATCAGGTCTAATCTCTTAATTTGCTCATTTAGTGCTTCTTGCAGATAATGTGTTGCCTCTCCCCTGGAAGCAAACATCATGGATACTTTTCTTCAAATATGCTCATAATGCAAATGAAACCTAGAACTCTGGAAGAGTGATTCAGACTAAACAGAGCATTTTGTAAGGGTAAGAAAGTAAAATACGGGAAACAAACACACAGGCAAAAGAGAAACCATCTCTGGAAGTCTGAAGTGCTTACTGGGCTAGAACAAATGCTAAATGGGCTTCCCCTTATAGGTAAATAACTCTGGGAAAATTCAAACTCTTCCTTTTTTCCTGTGAGACACACAGAAGTTAAAAGAAAACACCACATTATTATTATTATTATTGGTAAAAGAGAAGTTAATGGGAAAAAAATGGCAAGTAACGGGAAAAAAATATGTTGGGACACACTCAAAGAACATAATACTGGACTGGTCTAACAAAGCCCATTCTCCTCCCATTTGGATTCCAAAGGGGAATGAACAGAAAATTGGGAGTATTCAAAAAGGGACTGTTAGCTAATTTTTGGCAAATCACACAGAACAAGGTTTACACGTCTTTCCCCGCTGCTCTCTGCACTTTAAGGGCCCCAGTGAAAATAAACACAAGTCATCAGACTATTTGGTAACCCCACACATTTTCCAGAAGAGCACACACCTTTACTCAGATTGCCCTACCATTAATCTTACCACATTAAGGATGTAATCCATGAGGGGAATAGGAATACGTTCCTCTGTACCAACAACCCTGTTAAGGGAGAAAAGAGTGAGTTTCACAGAAATTCACAATACCAGTGCAAGAGAACAAAGCGAAGAAAAGGAAACCGTGAAATTCTAGTCCTTTCTCTCAGTTAGACTTATAGCCTTTAGTATATAGCACAGAAAAAAAAAAAAAAAGAAGGAAAAAGAAAAGAGCTGAAATCAATTCTGAAGGTAGCTTTCCTAGCCTGAGTAGGTTGAGAGGACAAAAGGAAAAACCAAGCTTTCACAAACTCAGCACTTGTACATATCGCAAAAGAAATTATTCTATCTTAGGCAAACTACTGTAGGAGGAATTCATCAATATGAAAATACTAAAAATAAGCAAGTTCAATTAAGAGACTATTTAAATATTTGCTTGAAGAAAGGAGCTAGGCAAAGAAACAAATACATAAACATCTTACCGTGTTCTTGCATCAGATTTAATGTTATAGAGAGCAGGAAATGGAAATTTCATTTTGGTCAAGATTCCATGCTTAGATTGGTAAACCATTCAGAATAGTCAAAGTTGGTCAAAGATGAAGGCAACACCCAAGGCCTCCTTCTCTAACAACCTTTTCCTGAACTACCCCAAAATTGTGATCAGGTCCTTTTGCTTCAGGTGCTTCAATGATGCATTGAAGATAAGAAGGCTGCAGTAATGCCATAGTTGCAGAAAATGCAGCCTTTAGACCAATGGCTACACCTTGGCTTTTGTAAGAAATAAACAGAGGGAAAAACTCCACAAAGTATATTGAAATGAAACAAAATCTACCTAAAAGATAAACCCTAGAAAAGGCCAAAACTTGAGTTGAATAAGGAACATTTTAGATATAGGCCCTTGGGAGAAATTTGGGAGAAAAGGGCAGAGATAGAAGAAGGGAGAGGTAGGGGGAGAAGGCAGAAAAATTGGCAAGAAATAATTTCGTCTCTGAGCAAGATAAAATGTGAACAAAGATTTGCCAGGCATGGGGATATGTGGCAGCAAAACGGAGACTAGGCAATAGGCAAAGAGAGTGGAGAGGCATGACGAACTGCTTTAGAGCTAAAATATCTCGAGTTAGGGGGCTTGGGTAGGATGTTGTGAACATGCTCAATGAAGAATCTGGGGAAGAACTTTGTACAAAGGGAGGACCTATATATAAGCCAGGAGTGAAATGATTCCATGGGAAGATTGCAAACCCTTCCCTGACTGTAAACTTCCTCCGCAGAACCACTGCCACATTTCCTGCTACTTACACCAATTATCCGCCCCAGCTTGACTGCACCTCCTTGGGAAGAACTCAGAGATCCACCTCTACAGCTAAGAAGTACAGGTGTGGCTCTAAGCCCAGGGAGATACCTGCCCCTTTGCAGAAGCCAAATATAATGGTAAAGACCCAAAGCACCATCATGAAATGTACTTTCTTCATTTGCTAGATGGAAGTTGGAGAGAAGAAGAGAGAAAACAAACCAACAGTGGTTCTTAAACTCCAGGAATGAACTTGTTCAGTAACCACTTTTCTCCCCACCCTCATCTTTTTGGCTTCCAGGCTCAGGGCATCATATAGGAATAGTAAAAATGATCAACTTTCTTCAGTAGAAATCCCCCTACCACTGGTTTTAAGAAAAGTCATTCTAATCCTAACCTGATATGAAACTTTGACCCATAGCATCTTTGAAACAATGGAAGACTGCATTTCCATGAAGAATGAAACAAATTTATCTTAACTGTCAAATTAAAAACTGCTGCCTCTCCTCCTTCTCCAAAACAGACACACATTCCCAAACTTAATTTTAACTCTAGTCACTTTTACATGTGTATTTATGATGTTGGAGCCCTTAATCAGATGTAGAGGAGAAGGATTCCAATTGAGTGTCATAGTACACGGGTACAGGACAACAGATCTCATGTTTTGGGGTTTTTCGGGGGGGGGCGGGGGGGGGGGGAGGAAAATCAGGTCTTTCTTCCCACTCCTGAGGAGACACAGCTGCCTTTGGCAAAAGAGCCCTCCCAGTGGGCCACGATTCAGGGAACAACTGTTTCTCTGCATATGATGCCTTTAAAGCCCAGACAGTTGCTATTCAAGTTACAAAGACCACATGGATATATATAACCCATTTCTTTCAAGTTGTTCAGGGTAGGTGGTTAAGTTAGGCAAAATAAATGGAATCAATCACAAAAATAAACCATGGTGCCCCAACTGAAAACCTTGGTTACTTACTGGCAAGTATATTCACCCCCAGCAATATCAGTTTTGCTGAGCTCAAACAATTCAGAAGGCAGAAGAAAGAGGCCAAAAGACAAGTATTTAGAACTACTTGTGGTGAATGCCTTTGAATGTAGAACAGAACTCCATGTATTTGGGGTAGACTGTAATGCCTAAGTTTCCTTATTGCAGATTTGTAGCACAAAACCATGTGTCTCAAGATCAAATACAATCAATCATTTTATTCAATGCTAGCTGCTGATTTTGGGGACAAAACCAAGGGAAAAGAACACTGTCTTAGTCTGGAAAAAAGAAAAAAAAAAAGAAAACTCAAAACTTCGTCAACAGGTGAGTGGATAAATGCTGTAGTATATTCATACAATGGAATACTATTCAGCAACAAAAACAACATACTGATAGACACAACATGGATGAATCTCAAAAATACGCTATGCAACAAAAGCCAGAAACAAGAAAGTATATACATTAGATATGATATACATATAAGACTCCGTTTATTCTATTTATACGATGTTCCAGAACAGGCAAACTTATTCTATGAATGACAGAAATAAGATAGGTAGCTGCCCCATTTTAGGGTAGGGAAATAGGAAATTTAAAATCTGTACCGTTTACTGTATAGGAATTATATACCTCAATTAAAATTAATGGAAAAAACTTACTCATGCGTGTATTTAAGGCATTGGAAAACAGATGTGGGCATGGGAAACCAGAATTTGTTCAGGAGTCCCATTGAAGAATTTTGCGTTGGGTGGGGGAAGGATACAAACAAGACTTTTGGGGAGAGGGGTGGCACACACTGCAAATTTTTCGAAGCCGCTTTCCCATATTGGCAGAAAGTACATAGCAACTCCCACCATAACAACTACCTGGGATAAGGAGATAAAACAATTTTACCTTTAATAGATAGTGGCTTTCAAAACGTAGGTTGAGTTTAGATAGTCTTTTGTGTTCCCTTCCAGCCCTAATAATCCACGTAATGACCCAATTGAAGCTTGTGAAGGTGGCAGGAGTAGAAAAGTACATGTGTCAATATTTGTGAGATTCTTAGATATGTTATGCGAATGAGGTGCTGATGAACACCCAGACCATGCAGGCTACAGAAGAACATCAATACCATGGAACAGCAACTATTAGAGTCCTTTGCAGCTTAGAAGCTACATATGACTAATACTATGATAGAGTATTAATGTTGTGGGTCTAGATTTTAACTATTTCTTCATTCTTGTTCATGTTTCATTAGGCCCAGCTCTCTTGGCATTTAAGACTCGGGGACTCCTTAATCTAATACTCTTGATTCATTTTATCAACTCACTAAATAAACAGTTATTGACTGATTACCTACTATATACAAAGTGATCGGGATACACTGTTGAATGAGACATTGTTCCTGCCTTGGAGAACTATGTAGATTAGTGGGGGAAACCATTAGAATATATAAATAATTTTAACAAAACTGTTGGGAGAACACAAAAGATCAACTTCCTATTTGGAGGTTAAAAAAAGTTCTTTTAAGAGTAAGACATTTGAGCTGGACTTGTAGGAATTTGGTAGATGGAAAAGAAGGAGATAAGATAATTTGGGGATGGGGGATAAATATGAATAGAATATACAGTGACTCATGATATTCCAAGAAAAGCATGCAGAGTGAAGACATATGAGGGCTTGAGAAAATGTCAATTTACCAAGGCAGCTTAAAATCTGGGCATGTTAGACAAAAGGTATTAAGAAATCCAGGTCGTGAATGGATAAAGAAGTTGTGGTACATATATACAATGGAATATTATTCAGCCATAAAAAGGAACAAAATTGAGTCATTTGTTGAGCCGTGGATGGATCTGGAGACTGTCATACAGAGTGAAGTAAGTCAGAAAGAGAAAAACAAATATCGTATATTAACGCATATATGTGGAACCTAGAAAAATGGTACAGATGAACTGGTTTGCAGGGCAGAAGTTGAGACACAGATGTAGAGAACAAACGTATGGACACCAAGGGGGGGACAACTGCGGTGGGGTGGGGATGGTGGTGTGCTGAATTGGGTGATTGGGATTGATATGTATACAGTGATGTGTATAAAACTGATGACTGATTAAAAAAAAAAAAAAAAAAGAAATCCAGGTCGAAAAGTTATATCCAGACGAATGTACACAGCTTGACTCAAAACCACCACCACTACTAACATTCAAGAAATCCATCCCTAGTTTGTAGCCAGGAACGGGAATCCTATGCCAGCAGGATGGCTGACAATCAAGGATGTGGCACGAAGCACTAAGATTCCGACTCCTTTGCAAATAAAGTCCTGCTTCCTTTTAGGGTATCCTCCTTTTCCAGAAAGAGAACATTTTTTGTGTGTGTGTGTGTGTAAACTTTTTATTGACACACAACATACAAGCAAAAGGTGCACAAACTTAAGTGAACAGCTTGACAGTTTTATACAAATTGAACTCACTATGTTACTACCAGCACTCTACAACACCTCTCAGAAAGAGAACATTTTAATCAAAACAGAAGATGGTGCTAGATGAAGGCAGGGTTGCCTTCTCAGACAATGAAAATATATCTGCCCAAGAAAGCAACATACTTAAAACATAATGCCTCTCCCCTCCAAAAAATTCATACCAACAGGCTCATTACTTTCTAGAGTTCCAAGAGGGCATACCTGTTTTGGATTCTAGACCTTCGCTCCTGCTGTCTACTCCACCATAATCTTCTCTTAAGTCCCAAGCCACCCTTTGAGATGAGCTCAAACCCATTCATATCCACACCTAAAATGCTCATGCTTTTCTCAGAACTACTTCTATATATACACCAAAAGAGCACTTATTAAAGACTGCATGACTGTCCAGAGGGATCATGCCCATTTCGAGCATGAAGATGATTAAGAGTTACAGCTACAGCAGTTGCTTTTCATCCCTTGCATGCGAACACTGTAAGCTCGAAGAACCAGGTCTACCAGCAGTCTTTAAGCTCACCCCCATCCCCATCTCACGATCCAGGTAATCAATTTTCATGTAGAACAAACCTCAAATAAATACAAGGAAAATCTACTGTGCCTAGTTACAATCATATAGTACATTCCAAAGCCTTCTGATGTATCTGGAATGAACAGATGAAATAAACAAAAACAGAGACCAACCAACAACAAATCCCTGTAACTCTTAAGAACTTCTTAGGAGATAGGCTTCAAAAGTGCAACGTGTTTAATGCATGCTCACTTATGGAAAACAATCAAGCAGTCAATGACATGGAATACCAAATCAACAAAGGGAAATCCTCTGAAGAAGGCCTTTTAATTTGATATATTGAATTCTGATTCAATTTCATGAACAGCGTTTAAAAAAGAAAGCTTGCTAAAGCAACCAAAACAATTAAACACCAAAGCACAAACGACACACAAGGGTCAAAGAAAGATAAATTACAGACATTTAGGGCCGGAAGAACCTTATAGCTGGATCTAATCCAACTCCCTCATTTTTACAGATGAAAACAACATGCTCAAGATCACAAGGCTAGAGAACCTGTCTTGTGAACACTTACTGCTGATTAGGCTCAGTTTCATTCTGCTGGGTAGAATTAAAGCTCTGCATGGCCTGTACTTCCTCTTCCTCCTCATCCTCACTAGAGGCCTCTTCTGCAGCATGATTAGATCTTGGGGGAGGAGCAGTGGCAGTGCCATCTGCCTTCTGGATTGATGGCTTCTGACAGATGTATTTAGGGTCTCTTCCAAGGTTACAGATTTCTTCAAGTAACTGAAAGGCAAAGGAAACAAGATTACTTATTAGTAATTAAGGAATGGGGAGATGACTAACATTTTTGGAGCACTTTCTATGTGCTATATACAGAAGTGCCAAAACACTTTATATACATGTTATATACACTATTCCTGGAATATAGTCATTAATTTCATTTTACAAACAAGGAAACTGAAGTCCTATGAAGTTAAATAACTTCTTCAGTGTCACATGGCTGTTAAGTGACTGACTGACTGATGTGACTCCATGTTCTAATTCACCAACCACCAGTAACTCATTTACCAGTTTCAACAATCCTAAGGGGCAACTGGCAGGGCCAGTAAATGTGGGAAAAAAAAACCCCAAACAAAAACCAAGCAACAAAGATTAGAAAGGGTAATATGCTTTTACAAACAGAAGCTAAGCCTTGGCAACTTCTTAGTATCCTGTATAAGAAAGCAATACTTCAGTGACTTTTTTTGGGGGGGGGTAAAGGACCAACCCAAGGACTTGGAGAAAATGAGGCAGACATAATCCTCTTATAGGCACAGTCTAAGAATCCAAATGACCTCCAGTAGGTCATGCCTTTTCCTAAAAACTCCCACTTCACTGCTCTCTCATGCCCATGGTCACAGCCGTATCACTTCCCACCTTGATGATCGCAGTCGTTGCATCTGTTTTGAGGGTTGGCTGATGTCTCATGAGCTCATCAACAGCACTCCCGAGGTTGGAGGCAGTATCCCCTTAAAGCCAAAAATGGAACTGTTAGAAAGACTGAAGAAAATAGAGCTTGGGCTATTTTTTTTTTTTTTTGGTGCCAATATAAGGAGGAAAGAAGAAACTGAGCTGGTTGTTGTGATTTTCTAATGCCATGCTTTCTCAAACGAATTCACACCAACCTCTGCAACCAAATCACTGGGGAGGAGGAAAGAAATTTATCAGTCTAGTAAACACATTTTAAGGTAACCATGTATGCTAAATTCTACCCTAGTAATCTCTACTGTCAAGGTCTGAACTAGTATTGTAGCGTGAAGAGAGAACGAGAAACGAAAGAACCATAAACCATTAACCCTGACTGCCCCGGTAAAGAATGGCAGTGGCTAAAATGCTACAGTGGTGACAAAGCACAAAGCACATTTTTGAAAACTGGATTCTTTCTGGAACCCTTCCTTCTTGCTACACCTCAATGATCTGGTCTCAAATACACTGAGAAGGAAATCTATTAATTTGTGACTATCTTAGGGACTTGGATATTAGAACAGAAGATTACCAGGATCTCCTGTTGCTGAAGACTAGATGGTGGACCTGAAAATCTACTGCTGGTTTTCTAATACCTATTTCTCACCAGCACTGTAACAGTACATTTAACAGTGAACTGTTGAGAAGCATGGAAATATTATAAGCAGAGGTTAAGGATGAAGTATTCTTTTCTCCCTGCAATAGACTATATGGTGGTAATTCCCATTAAGCTTAGCACACCTAGCCAGAGACATGAAGTGAGGTCAAGGAAGAGTTTCCTTGCCAATTGGTGGCTTGATAATCACCTAACTCTCGGCACAACAGCCAACCAATTATTTATTTTAAGGCAAATCCTTACTTACCTAGAGGATCAGAACTCCTCCTCCTCCGCATGGCTGGGAGGTAATCTGGAGACAGAAGAACTTTGAAGAGACGTTCAAAAGGCTGACACTGTACAAATGACTGAAGACCTCGGGCATTCAAGCAGAGTGCACTGAATACATTTGGGAGGGAGCCAAGGACTTCACGGGTAGCAGGAACCTAGAGAGAAAATAAAGTGAGCTTGAAGACATCTGGAAGAGTCCAGGTACAGAGTTAGGAAACTTTGGCCAGGTGTACTACACAGAGAGATCAAAGGGACCTTGATGACCAGGTCCCAATGGTTTCTTTCTTTTTTAAAAAACTTTTAATTTTACATTGGAGTATAGTTGATTAACAATGTTGTGATAGTTTGCAGGTGTACAGCAAAGTGATTCAGTTATACATATGCATGTATCTATTCTTTTTCAAATTCTTTTCCCATTTAGGTTGTTACAGAATATTGAGCAGAGTTCCCTGTGTTATACAGTAGGTCCTTATTGGTTATCCATTTTAAATACAGCAGTGTGTACATGTCAATCCCACACTCCCTAACTATCCCTTCCCCCCACCCTCCAAGTTTCAATACTACATATAGAAAACAAAAGATAGGATTTTCATGCCATAAGACTGCTTTTCAAGTGTGTGTGTGTATATGTCTGTATATTTTATGGAAAGGGGTATGCATGGAGCATTCTTTACAGATCAGCAGAAAGGTCTCACGTCTTTGATCAGCAGTGCATGCAGCATGACATCTGTCAATCCATTGTCCTGGAGTGAGGAGAGCAATGATGGTTCTTGAAATACAAACACAGTCACCACTTCAGTAGCTAAAAAAAAGATGAAAAATATAAGAAACTGAGAGATTCTTCACAGGTATTAAAAGCAAAACTTCAAAGGCTCAAACAAAACAAAATAACAAAAAAAAAAACAAACCCAGAGCTCAATGTACAACAATTTAATCCCGTGCATGTGCTTAGTAAAAGTTCTAATATTGCCCATCAGAGATTGATCACTATTAGGAATTTAGTGACTACTCTTCAAGATTTTTATGGGGCAATGTATAGGCATGACAGTTATAGTTAGTAATATTGTAATGAGCAGTGGAAATATGCTAAGAAAGTAGATTTCAGGTGCTCTCATCACACAAAAAAGGGAAACTATGTGAGGAGATAATGCTTGACTGTAGAAATCATTTCACTATGTGTAACAGATTATGTTGTACACCTTAAATATATAAAATTTAAGAAAAAATATATAAATAAAACCTGAAAATTTCAAGATTTTTATGAGCATATTTTGACAAGAATGAGGTTAACTTGTTTCTTCAATTGTAATATGCACCATATAATCTCCTTTATCTTTCCCATGTCACTACAACTCATTCAATTTGAATGGCTGCATACTGTTCTACTAAATACATGTACCACCATGTATATAAACCAGTCCATAATGGTGAGAATTGATAAACCTAAAAATATACCCTTTTTTGTCTGCTTAAGCAGGAAAAAAATGTAAGATGGCAGTGTGTGTTTGCTGGGTTAAAGTGAATGTAAACTTACTGATGAAAATGGACAAAACGTCTTCTAAAAAGCCCTTTCAGCAATTTAAAAATACCATCAGCAATGTTAAGAGTCCTTGGGTAGGGACTTCCCTGGTGGTGCAGTGGTTTAGAATCCTCCTGCCAATGCAGGGGACACGGGTTCGATCCCTGGTCCGGGAAGATCCCACATGCCGCGGAAAAAAAAAGAGTCCTTGCGTATTAATCTGACCAATTTTTTTTTTAACATCTTTATTGGAGTATAATTGCTTTACAATGGTGTGTTACTTTCTGCTTTATAACAAAGTGAATCAGTTATACATATACATATGTTCCCATATCTCTTCCATCTTGCCATCTCCCTCCCTCCCACCCTCCCTATCCCACCCCTCTAGGTGGTCACAAAGCACAGAGCTGATCTCTCTGTGCTATGTGGTTGCTTCCCACTAGCTAGCTATTTTACATTTGGTAGTGTATATATGTCCATGCCACTCTCTCACTTTATCACATCTTACCCTTCCCCCTCTCCATATCTTCACGTCCATTCTCTAGTAGGTCTGTGTCTTTATTCCCATCTTGCCACTAGGTTCTTCATGACCTTTTTTTTTTTTCCTTAGATTCCATATATATATGTGTTAGCATACTGTATTTGTTTTTCTCTTTCTGACTTACTTCACTCTGTATGACAGACTCTAACTCCATCCACCTCACTACAAATAACTCAATTTCGTTTCTTTTTATGGCTGAGTAATATTCCATTGTATATATGTGCCACATCTTCTTTATCCATTCATCCGATGATGGACACTTAGGTTGCTTCCATGTCCTGGCTATTGTAAATAGAGCTGCAATGAACATTTTGGTACATGACTCTTTTTGAATTATGGTTTTCTCAGGGTATATGCCCAGTAGTGAGATTGCTGGGTCGTATGGTAGTTCTATTTTTAGTTTTTTAAGGAACCTCCATACTGTTCTCCATAGTGGCTGTATCAATTTACATTCCCACCAACAGTGCAAGAGTGTTCCCTTTTCTCCACATCCTCTCCAGCATTTATTGACCAATTTTTGACAGTATACAGAATCGTGCCTTAAGACTACCATTAATGCAAATATGGCAAAAAGAATATGGAAAAAACTCTATGCAAGAGAAAACAGTACAGCATTAATGCATTCATTAAAAAGTAAACAAAAGAGAAACTAGAAAAAACAGAAGAAAGTAGAATTTAGTGAAACTGTAAGCAAAATGCACAAATAATTAAAACCAATAACCAGCCCTCTGAAAAAGCTTACAAACTTAAGGGAAATCTAATAAAGAGAGCAATATATATTAGCAATGAAAAAAAGAGATTTAACTGGATTCAGAACAAATAAAATTTTACAAACTGCATGTTAACAATGAAGTGCAATGCTTTTGTAAGAAAATGTCATAAAAATTGACTATCAAGAAATGATAGCAAAGCAGACTAGACCATTACAAGAATTTTTAAAAATACTACCAAGTAACAGAAAGGAACCAAGCCAACAATTTTAGACATGAGTGTTATTAAACCTTCTAGGAGCAATTAAAACAAGGCTTCCTGGGCTTCCCTGGTGGAGCAGTGGTTGAGAATCTGCCTGCCAATGCAGGGGACACGGGTTCGAGCCCTGGTCAGGGAGGATCCCACATGCCGCGGAGCAACTAGGCCTGTGAGCCACAACTACTGAGCCTGCGCGTCTGGAGCCTGTGCTCCGCAACAAGAGAGGCCGCGACAGTGAGAGGCCCGCGCACTGCGATGAAGAGTGGCCCCCGCTTGCCACAACTAGAGAAAGCCCTCGCACAGAAACGAAGACCCAACACAGCCAAAAATAAATAAATTAATTTAAAAAAAACAAGGCTTCCTAACTCATTTAATGAGATTTTAAAAAGTCTCATTTTAAAACCTGACAAGGAAGGCACATGCACATACAATAGCCATAAACCATGTATAAAACAAACTCATAATTGCTGATGCCTGAGATCTAAAAGAAACCAGAGGATTTTCAGTTCATGATGGTCAACAGAGCACTGCTCATCAAATGCTATTGAAATGGCAGATATATGATAATTACTGGGACCAACAGTTGTCAATGGCCTTTGGTATTTCTGATGAGCTATAAACTTATCGAAAATTTAAGTCCTTTTTTTGGGGTTTCTATTGGTGTATGATAGACCCTTCAATAGACTTCCATTCGTACAAATGTCTAAATTCTAAGGAGCTATTAAAATTGAGTATTCATGAACTAAAATTAGTGTTCTATTAGAGGTTACTAAGACATCAAGTCTGTTATTTTAAGGAGGTCTAACTATTTAATATAATGCTATGTCATAGTGCTACTGTGCAACGGGGACAGTTTAAGCCCTCTTTTAAAATTAATAGATGATTAAGAATTCGAATGAACACACAAAAACCAATTAGTTCCAGATGGAACCAAGCAACTAACTCCTAAAAGAAATAACTCTTAAAAAATTTATGATTAAAATCAAATTCTAGAAACCATTAGAAACCATTCTAGAAAACCCATAAAACAGCAATAATCTAAGACAAAGGGTCTCTTAAAAATAAGGTAATAGTTGGCGATCAAAAACATTTGTAAAGAATTAAAGATTTGATAATGCAATAGGCATCTTGAAAGATTATAAAGAAATTCTCTCAGAAAGTAAGTGACATGAGATCAATATGGTAGTCTAATTAGCTAAACAATAGGGTTTCCAGGAGAGAACATGTAAGTTAAAAGGAACCAAAGGAATTTCCCTGAAGCAGGAAAAAATATTTAGATTTTTAAAAGGGCCTAACCAAGTGCTATGAGGGAACACTGAAAATAAACAGAACTAAATACATCCTGGTAGGGCTTCCCTGGTGGCGCAGTGGTTAAGAATGGACAAAAAATGGACAAAATGTCTTCTAAAAAGCCCTTTCAGCAATTTAAAAATACCATCAGCAATGTTAAGAGTCCTTGGGTAGGGACTTCCCTGGTGGTGCAGTGGTTTAGAATCCGCCTGCCAATGCAGGGGACATGCATGGGCTGGATCCCTGGCCCGGGAAGACCCCACATGCCGCGGAGCAACTAAGCCCGTGTGCCAAAACTACTGAGCCCACGTACCACAACTACTGAAGCCCACGTACCACAACGAAGAGTAGCCCCCGCTCGCTGCAACTAGAGAAAGCCTGCACACAGCAATGAAGACCCAACACAGCCAAACCCCCCCGCCAAAAAACCCACAAAACACAAAAAAATAAGTAAATTTATAAAATAAATAAATACATCCTGGTAAAGTTTGTGAACTTCAAGGGTAAAGAGAAAATGAAGTTACCTACAAAGGAACAAGAACCAGTTTAACAACATGGTTATTTACAATATGTAACATAAGACAGTGGAGAAATGTCCACAAACTTCTTAAAGAAAAGGAAGTATAACACCCTAAAAATTACCCAAAGATGTACTCCAACAAAATTAAAAAATGCATCAAAGAGAGGGAAAGCCAAGGGTTACTAAAAAGAAAACAAAGAGAATGCTGAAAAAGAAGTGAAGTAAAGGCAAGCTAAAGGTCTTATTTTGTCCATTTTGGCAGAGGATAGAACAAGAAATTTTAAAAGTTTAGATGTTGATAAAACAATATAAGGATAACAATTACAAAAAAAAGGAGTAAGAAAATTAATTTAAGATTCAGAATATGAAAAAAGCACCAAGAATTTAGAGCCTCAGGCTTTTGTCCTGCAAATAATTTACCTAACCAAGTGACCTTGGTTTTCAAGACTGTTTAGGGTACTTGGAATAGGACATAAAAGCAGAGGGACATACCTTTGTTGAGTAGAAAATCCAGTAAAAAGGGGATTTCATTTATATTATGGATGGCAATCATACGTGATAGAGCCTGCTGGAGAGTTGCTGCTTTCCACCCCTTGACTGCGTCACTCTTGATAAAGGATGGGACTTAAGAGTCAGCTCAACTTGAGAGCTGACTGTAGTCATTTTGGCACTGGAGAACACACTTCAATAAAGGTATGCCCATTTTCCATATGTTTATAGATTCCTGGGTGGTAGCTAACGGCCTCACTGTTTATTTCTGGTCAATGGGCTCAAAGTAATTATCCCATTCAGGATCATGCCCTATGGGGCCTTCCACATTGGAGATATATTGCTGCTCAGACTTTGCATATTACAATTAAAGTTTCGTGTCTCAAACTCATGCTAAGGCCACCACAGAAGAAGTTCATTTTAATGCCACAGCTGACTAACTTGCTCACACTTTTTAAATAAGCTCAGATATTACTCCCTGTCCTTGGTTCAGTGGGTCCATGAGATGTCCAGTCACTGCAGTCCCCAGACCCTTAAGTATGGGCTAAATACCATGGCATCCCCATGACACTGGCCTTAGCCCAAACTATGGCCTCTCAATGTGATCTTTGTGTCCTGTCCTGTCATTGGCATTATGGCCAATGGAAATCCATACCAAGGAATGAACACCCCTTCTCTGACTGGCAAATTCATTTTGTTAAGCCAATGCCTCAATATGCTGGTGCAAATTGCTATGCCCTCAACAAAGATGGACTGTTAAGACAGGCCTGCTCTTGGTTTATCCTTCCTGCCATGCTACTGCTAACAATAGTATTATTATAGGCCTCACAAAACGTTAGTTCCCTTTGGGCTTCCTGGTAACACTGCCTCTGATGAGGGTACATATTTTACTGCTCATTCAGTCTGGACATGGGCTGTAAAAACAAGGCATCACTTGAGCTTCCAATCTGTCTTAATGTCGGCAGATAGCAGGCCTAACAGAGAAACATAATGGCCTACTCAAGGACGCTCTCTTAAATTTACAAAATGGACGATAGTCTCCTAAATGGGTCTCTCTTTTGCCCACTTTCTTATTCTGAACTCTTAACCTTTTAACTCATAGGGCATCCTAACGAAACACAATGAGGACCTCTCCATTCCCTTTTCTGGCCACAAAAGGGGACACTCCCCATATATGAATCTATGATACCAAAGAAAATCCCCCCTCACTTAAAGACCCCTTCCCTTTTTGATCATGGTGCAATCTATAGACTGGCACTTACAAGAGAGTGGATAATAGACTGGGATTCACTGGAAATTGAGGGCCCTCACACTCCCAAACAGACTATTCTGTATGCCATGAGAAAGGTCTCTGCCAAAGACCTTGCCCAATATATTGGGTTGGCGAAAAAGTTCGTTGTTTTTTTTCCGTTAAGATGGCTCTAGTAGCTTAGCTGTCTTTAACTTCACTCGAAACAATTTTGTTAGACTGTATTGTGACAGCTGTCCTATCAGCATGCATTAAAAAAAAACCTTATCAAAATTGGTGAATTTTTGTGTAGCCATTTTAATATTGAAGATGGGAGAAAAAAAAGCAATGTTTTCGGCATATTATGCTTTATTATTTCAAGAAAGGTAAAAACGCAACTGAAATGCAAAAAAAGATTTGTGCAGTTTATGGAGAAGGT
This sequence comes from Eubalaena glacialis, assembly GCF_028564815.1. Taxonomy (NCBI): domain Eukaryota; kingdom Metazoa; phylum Chordata; class Mammalia; order Artiodactyla; family Balaenidae; genus Eubalaena; species Eubalaena glacialis. The sequence goes on from NC_083736.1 coordinate 47,774,341, forward strand.
GCCGTGACTGATTGAACGTGTCAAAAGTGGTTTGCAAAGTTTCATGCTGGAGATTTCTCGCTGGAGAATGCTCCATGGTCGGGTAGACCAGTTGAAGTTGATAGAGATCAAATCGTGACATTAATTGAGAACAATCAATGTTATACCACACAGGAGATAGCCAACACACTCAAAACATCCAAATCAAGCACTGACATTCATTTGCACCAGTTTGGTTATGTGAATCGCTTTGGTGTTTGGGTTCCACATAAGTTAAGCGAAAAAAACAATTCTTGACTGTATTTCTGCATGCGATTCTGTACTTAAACTAACAAAAATGTTCCGTTTTTAAACAAATTGTGACGGGCGATGAAAGTGGACATTGTACAATAATGTGGAACGGAAGAGATAGTGGGGTAAGCGAAATGAACCACCACCAACCACACCAAAGACCGGTCTTCACCCAAAGAAGGTGATGCTGTGTATATGGTGGGATTGGAAGGGAGTCTTCTATTATGAGCTCCTTCCGGAAAACCAAACGATTGATTCCAACAAGTACTGCTCTCAATTACACCAACTGAAAGCAGCACTCGACGAAAAGCGTCTGGAATTAGTCAACAGAAAACGCATAATCTTCCATCAGGATAATGCAAGACTGCATGTTTCTTTGATGATCAGGCAAAAATTGTTACAGCTTGGCTGGTTCTGATTCATCCGCCGTATTCACCAGATATTGCACCTTCGGATTTATTTCGGTCTTTACAAAATTCTGTTAATGGAAAATTTCAGTTCTCTGGAAGACTGTAAAAGGTACCTGGAACAGTTCTTTGCTCAAAAAGATAAAATGTTTTGGGAAGATGGAATTATGAAGTTGCCTGAAAAATGGCAGAAGGTAGTGGAACAAAAGGGTGAATACGCTGTTCAAAAAAGTTCCTGGTGAAAATGAAAAATGCGTCTTTTATTTTTACTTAAAAACTGAAGTAACTTTCTGGCTAACCCAATAGTTTTAAAGGTTCGCTAACTGGAGATCCCTCTTTGCAGGAAATGGAGGTCTTGGTGCCTGGCTTGCCCCACGTCTACAACTTTATGGTTCTTCCAAAGAGGAAAGGAAGATCTTAAATTAGTTCCCAGTACCAACACTCTTAAATAGGATGCTAGCTCTGAATCCATGCTATTACGGAGATACTGACTGAGAAACCACTACATAATCTGGGATAACAATGCCCGTGGCCCCTATAATATATAGGCACCTCTAGCATGCCAAGGCCCGGAGACCACAGGTTTGAAAATATTATGCAACATTCTAGCATAATATTATGCCAGACTCTGGTTGGCCTGGCAATGCTTCATTTGGCTGGCTTGGGTCTTGGATTCTACCACTCCAGCTCAATGCCAAAGTCCTTGGGCCCTTTCTTGTCTATGCTGTGACTTCACTTGTTTGGGGTATTCAATCAGTCCACAGTTTTCCTGTAAGAAATTACGTTATAACTCCTGGGGACAAAGGAATACTGATATTCAGTCACTTCTCTAAGTACTTCTCCAACGTATAAAACTTTCCATCAAAGTTTTGGGGCTAGGCCAGGACTCCCATCAACCCAGCATCCTAGATAACTTAGACATTCAGCATAATTGATAGTCCTAGCCTCGATGCTGACACCCTCAAATGTTAACTGCTCCCATATCTGCTGCTATATCACTCATCACAACTCCATGGCCCCATGAGCTGATTTCCCCTCATCGGACAGTCTCATACTTCACTCTCCATTATTCCCCTATCACTACCCCACATTTCCTTCTTCCTCAACTTGATGGACAATATTTTTTGTAATAGTAACAGAGAATGTCACCTGAGCACTAAATCTCCAGCAATGTTACCAGGTGCCCCAGGAGAGGCAACCACTTATACAAATAACTCTTGCTGCTCTGGAGGTCTTCAATATTCATACTGACTACCTGTCACTCTCTCCAGTTAAGCAGTCCACAATAACCGTGTTTGTACTAGTGTCAGCTAGGCTAGGAACAGAGCATATGCAGACTTGAACAGATTAAAATGTGGCAAGGCTAAGACAGGAGGTGAGAGAGAAGAAAAGGCAGTTGAGGAAGTTAAAGGGGACACAACTGGGTATAAAAGTGGGGTAGAAGAGCCAGAGGTAGGATATGAGAGGAGTCAGAATCTTTATTTGGTGGGTTTTAGCATGGAATTGTTGCAACAGGACACCACAACCTCACCAGGTGCTTCCTCACTGACTTCCCCTTCATGCCCTCCCCCTAGGCTCCCCTATCAACTGGCTACAAAAGGGAGCACTGGGACATCTTTTTACCTATTATATTGGGCCTCATCACCAGCTTTGGTGTAATAGGCACAAGGTGTTTAGGTGTTTTCAATTCTGTAACAGATTCATCTCATAGAGGCTACCCAGATAATGGCATAACTCCTGGCCGACCACATAAACCAAACAACTCAGGTCTTAGAAGCCCTTAATGAGGGACAAAGCAATCTACTTGCTATGACAATTGATAATACATTACGTTAAACTACCTACTGGTATTTTGAAGTGGAGCTTGTGCCTTAAAGGGGACCTCCTGTTGCATGTGGGTTAATAATATAGGAAACATATCCAGAATAGTTCAACAAATAAAATAACAAACCAAAACAGCCAATTATATTACTAAAATACTCCAAGAGATTCTCAGACCCCCATTAATTTCTTTTCCTGGCCATCTCCTTCTGCCTGGGGTGAAAGGCTCTACACTATTATTTATGGAGCTAAAATAACTGCTGGACTAATTACTTTGGGTTGGCTTTGCAGATCTGGTCCCTTTCAAGTACAAGTTTATTTACAGGGAACCTGGGAGGTTGTTATGCTAATTCAAATGCCAGGGATGAATCAAGACTTTAAAGAAGGAATTTTGACCTACACTGACGTTTGCTTTTATGCTCTAAGTCTCATTTACTGCTTCCTTCATCATCCTGAGAGGGCTCACCTGCTCCCCACCCCAACCCACAAGCACATGTATCCTCTTGCTGCCTTTTAAACTTCCCCTTTATAAATAAAGGCCTGTGCACTTGCTTTTCTCTGTCCTGGGGCTTTCTCCCAAAGAGAGCCATCCCTCCCTGTCCCTTGACCTGGGACTTCTCCAACTGTGTAACAAATCCTTTTTTGATCATACCAAAGGACTACTGTCAGGAGTTTTTCCACCTGAAACTAACCTTGGGAGGGAGCCTCTCCATGTCAAAATGGAGTTGCTGTAACACAAGGGAACACTTCCTCAACCTGATCAAGAGGAACAAAACATTCAACACAAAATCTTCTGCTAGCCTCAAACTTTTTTTTTTTTTGGCTAACCTCAAACTTAATGGTGAAATACTGACTGAATGCTTTCCCCTCTGAGTTCAGGAACAAAAAATAAAATAAAATAAAAAGCATTTAGCAGAGTCACAGGATACAAAGGTAATATACAAAAAAAACCCTAAATTGCTTCCGCAAGGCAGTTAAGCATCTGAGTCTGTAGTAGCCAAAACCTCTCCCTCCAGACACCCGAAGTATTAAAATATGTGTGCTACTGGTACAAGGAGGCTTTCTCTATTTCTACACCTCCCACTAAATTCCTTTACAGTTTTAAGGAGAATTCTAGAAGCATATATATCTCGTGTATTGTCCTGAATATGTATGGCACTCAATAAATGCCAGTTAATAAATATGAGGTTTTAACAAAAGCAATACTCAAAGTAGTGGTGATGTCAAAATGCAAGGACATTTTCTATAAGTAACTACAAAGTACCCACAAGTTCCAAAACAATTTTCTCCAGTAAGAAACAATTTTCTATACTACAGCTTACAGGTCTGACATTCAATTCTGAGAATGGAAACCATTCTGATTGGGCTTTTTAGACCAAGGTTAGGGACTAACCATTGAATGAAGACATGTTTCCTATCACACCTGCAATGTAAGTATAGCACAAAAATCCAAGTGTATAATAATACTATTGATTACAAATGATTCACAATACACTGCAAAAAAGAGTTCTGTAGTGTAGTAGTTATCACATTTGCCTGACACAATACACTGCAAATGGATATTTATTTGAAACTGGACTCTGACCTTTCTCTATTTCATCACCAACTAGAAAGACACATAATCACACAGTGGACAAATGTGGATAGTAAAATTCTACAAGGATATAAAACACACAGAGAACACTGCTAGGTTATTCCAGCTTGGTGTGAACAAATTCAACTCCACTTACCTAGGAGAAAAAGTGATGGGCCATAATATTCTGCATTGCTGATGATGTGTTTCAGGGAGGTAGGCAGAGAACCATCCATCACTAAGAGAAAAGCAAACATCAAAAAGAATATGATCAGTCCAGTAGTAGTTTGATGGGTGGGGATGATGGATCAATATATTACATATACCGCACGGTGGCAAAGTCTATGTTGATTCCAATTTAATGGCCTCCACTTGTCTCCTAAAATTCTATTATTTATTCCTTGTCCATGCAATAACCTTTTAACAGTAGGTCAAAGAATAAAAGAATACAGACACTGAGAGACAGAGTGGGGTAGCAGGCTGGAAGTGAACACAGATTCAAAAGCTGGAAAAGGAAAAAAAAATAGGTGAATCATTATTAAAATAGTTGAACGAACAATCCTTAGGTCTAGGAAAAGTGACACTAAAGGACTAAAAGCTATTCAAAATGGCATGGCCTTTTCCTAAAAAGTATGAAAAGGACCAATTTTTGAGAGAGTCAAACACCCCTCCAGAAAGTATCTAGAATCAAATACCATGTCGTATGCCATCCGAGAAAGCAGGGTCTTGAATGGCCTTCTTGAGGAAATTCAACATGGATTTCAGAAGTGCGGCTCGTTGTGGAATACACTGGACTCCTGGCAAGGGAGAAAGAGGATTATACTGGTTCACCATTATGTACAATGAGCAGGTACATAAAGCAAATTTTTAGGAGATCCACATGCACTATAGCAACACTAGCAGACATTCGAAGTGAAATCTCTGGATGTTGGGAAGAACATTTACCTAAGCTTTAAAACTGGAAAAAATAAATCACCAAGGACTACACAAAACCTATACTAAAATTAAAAGTCTAAAGTAAAAAAGAAAAATTACAAAGTAAAAAGATTAACTCTGATCCTCAGTTACTATTTTGAATATTATCTGCCCTCAAACATGGATGTTTTCATAAAATAATCAATGTGTGAATAGTTGGAAAATTATAAAATGCTATGAAATAAATGTTAATACGAGAAAATGAATACCAGAATGGCAAAGTAACAGTCACAGTCATAAGAAGCAAACCTCCAAATGTACTGCTTAAGCTCCCCCAAAGCACCTTGCTTCACTAGTTTAGTAATTCAATCACTGTTATCGGCTGTGTCTCTCTATGTCTACATACCAGGACGAGGGCCAGGGCCAGAGGAGATGCTAGTGCTGCTGGAACTTGATGCCCTTAATTCAACATCCAGACGGTGCTCCACAGAGATGGATGAGCCGGGACTACTTTCCATAGTCACATCTGCAACTAAAGTAAAAGTTATGATAGTCACATCTGCAACTAAAGTAAAAGTTATGATAAAGAAATTAGTTAGAATAAAAGGCACCACCAAAGAGAAGGTTATTTGAGAACAATTTTTTTCCGTAAGGTGAGATGAATGATATCAAAATGGAGGATTACAATATTGAAACCCAAAATGAAAATACAGTTGGCCTTTGAACAACACAAACGTTGGGGCCCCAACCCTCCATATAGTCAAAAATCTGCATATAACTTTACAGTCAGCCCTACAAATCCGAGGTTCCACATCTGTGGATTCAACCAACTGTGGGTTTTTCTTCTAATCTTTTTTATACATATACAAACATACATACATGTGCCTACTTATACACAGGAAACACAAAATCATGGTTTTGTAACCTGCTTTTCAGTGAATATACAATTTTCTCTACGAGTATATCATAATCACCAGGATTAGTTTTTAAAAATGTAGATTTCCTGGTCTTACTTACTAAATCAAGCATTGCACTAAATCTTTATTTTAGCAAGCACTTTAATTTATTCTTATGCTTACCAAAGTTTGACAAACACTGATTTATAGTGAACAGTGAGTCTTTAAATTGTCTTCTACACCACCACATTTAGGATATGTCACATTTTAATCAACACTCAGGACCACATGACCACACCCATTACCTCAAATGCCAAGTCACCCACTGTAGACTAGAGATAGAAATTGGGTAAAGGGGCTTCTAGGGGCAGCAATGCACACAGTTACTTGTGTTCGGGAAAAAAAGGAATGAAAACTTAGGGATATTTAGTGTAAAGAATGAAAGCATTATAAAAATTCTAATACCTTTATTATTAGCATGATAACAGATATATGTAATGACATCCTGGGTCAAGATAAGATTAAATTCTAAGAAAGCTGTTTTGTGGAAGTTTTTTTATTTTTGGTACTATTAAGAGCTATGAACTGGGGGAAGTTTTAAAAATGGACTCACCTGATGCACCCCAAGATTAAGAATACCTGGTCTTCTATCTTTCAGATTTTATGATTTAAAACTTATTCCCTACCCAACAACTTTTTCACCTCTCCCTTTCCTTCTCAAAATGGCCAGGTAGTTTCACAGGGTCCCATTTTAGTGTCTACATTCTCCTTATCTTTCCCTAACACATATTTAAACACTTACGATATACATATCAGGCACTACTGGAGATTACAGCAGTGAACAAAACAGTATCCTGATCTCACGGAGCTTACACTTTATTGGGAAAAAAGAAGATAATGAACCAATACTTATAGTAACTGTTAATTACCATCCATATCAGTTTCCATTTCTTCTCCTTCTTGTGTAGTACTGGGTCTCTGGATCTTTGGCTTGATCACAAAAGGACATTCTTTTCGGCACAAATCTACTTCATGCTATGATCAAGGGGAAAACAGTAAGATAATCCTACATAAATAACAGAGATTAAAAACAATTATAACAAAAGAATATCACAGGCAGATTACAGAACTGGTTTCTAAAAACAAAAGAGGGATAAAATGGCTCTTTAGGGTTATAAGGATAGTTCCTAGGCTCAGCTCTCACTACATACAAGTATATGCAAAGTGCTCCAAAGTGCTCCTTGTATACCTCAAGTCTATAAATGAAGATAGAAAGTCCACTATGGGATTGAAAAGCTGCCATGTCCAGATTGGTGATGAGGTCAACCACTCTGACAGCTCTGGTGACAAATGTTATCTGGTCCTGTTCATCACCAAGAAACTTTATGACCTATTAGGGAGAGAAAAAGGTAAAACCAATCAAATGAAAAGACACAAAGCTGTAAATAATGTGCTCTTCTGGAAACATGCAGTCTAGGGTTTCAGGGAGGCAGTATGGTATAGGAGGAAAAAAATATATGTTTGATTTTTGGTGCTTGCCAAATGATAGCTCTATCACTTCTGAGACTCAACCTCCTGAGGTAATAGGGACATAAATTACCTTTCAGGATTAAATAAAATATTCAGGGAGAAAAGAGCTGGTGCCCAGTGCCCAGCACATGGCAAAGCCTATCATGCCTAAGGTCATGATAAGATGTGGCAATATCTTAATTAGTACCCAGGGCCTCCTATCACATCATGCTGGACTATGAGCAATTCTTAATAATGGAAATAGCTGCTCTTAAAAGTTGTTAATGAGATAACTAGAAGGCCAAACTTGAGAAATTAAGTATAACATTTTCTGGGTAAGCTTTCTTATGCTAACTGTTCTCACTGTAAATCATTCACAACTCTGTAACCTCTTAGTTGATTTCCCCACAAATGTATTTTTTAAAACAAGTAGAGCACCTTCAATAAGGCTTCCATCATTCCACAGGAGACCAAGGCTTCGCCACCAGCATCGTAGCTGGCCAGATGATATAAAAAAGAGAAGAGAGCAGTGGCAAACTGGTGAGGGTACGGATCCATGGAAGGATCTACAAGGGAAGTGGAGAGAGGGAGAGAAAGAGCAAGCTCAGAATTTGGTGTTAAGTTGGCAGGATGTTAAACAAAGGCAGACAAAGCAAAGGGTAGGGTTCCTCTTGGTGGCTAGGACAATAACCACCAAAACTTACCAATCATGGCCTGGATACAGTTCCGCACAAGTACAGGCAAAAATCCATGGTAGGAGGCAGTTCCAGTACAGTCAATAATACTGCTGAGTTTGGGAGTTCTCTCCAAGTGGACAATTGATGTTAATGTTCGTAAAGAAGCAGCTTTAATCTCCTTTGAAAACAGAAAGTAAACATGGGATGTGTTAAATAAGAAGTAGATGACTGAACCAAGTTGCTAATACCCACTCTAAAATTTAAGTCATTCTACTGGTAATTGCTTGGAGTAGATGGAGGTCTGTTGAGAATAACATTGAAAATCCTGCATTTGTTAAATTTGCAGCAAAATATCCAAAGAGGAAAGGGCTAAGCTTCCCTCTTGGGGTTCATTTTAACCTCTGGGAAAAACCAAAAATCAGGTAAGTACATACGAGCCTGATATACACAGGAAAATATTAGTAAATACTTACCATAAGCTGCTTATCTGTTATCTGAAGGACATCTACCAACTCTTCTATCAACCCATTATACAAGATACTGTTTGCGGACTCCTGCAAGGCATTGGAATACACTGCAAAAGGAGAAATAAACACTTTAGGCAAGAAGGCAGTGGTCAAGCCACTGCCCAATGACAAACCTTTTGGCACCTACTGGTTCTGGGGAAGGACTCCCTTCCCACCAGTACTGGAGGGCAGAATCACTGAATTCTAGAGGATTGGATCAAATATAGTGATAAGCTCTAAATACCCACCAAACTGACAGATTCTCCTATTAATGATATTGTCTTGGGCAAAGGTTTTCAGGAATCAAAAGAGAATGAAGAATTAATATTCTATAACATCACTACTTGATAACTCTATTACACCCTGGACTTCCATTTTAGTCTCTTCATGTGTTTCTGTTTTACACTGGAAACACTTATACAAACTGTAAAGAACAGAATTTATGGACTATTGCAGACTAAATCAGAAACTTGTATGACACTGTAGTAAAACTTGAGAGAATGCATGTAATCCACTTCCAATAAATCCCACACAAAGGTAATACTGAACACAGTCTCCTGAAGTGCAAACTAATGGGATTTGAGCACATTCAGTTTTCAACAAACATTTCCTGGGTACCCACTAACATACCAGAAGTTATGCTAGGTATGTTATGCTAGGTATGAATATAAATAGAATAGTAGGAATTTCATTTCAAGGAACTCATAGTTTTAAAGAGTAGAAAAACAAGTGATTACATAATGAAGGATGGTAATATTAACAGGAGCTACCATTTTATACCTTCTATGTGCCTGGCCTGTACTAGGTACTTTACACGTTTTCATTTAATCCTCAGATCAGCTTATAAAATACTTATTAAATGAGGAAACTGAGGCCAAAAGGATAAACAGGTGCCTAATAAACTGAAGTCAGGGCGAAAGCCCAGGACTGATTTCAAAACCAGTGTGCTTTCCACTATACCACCCTACAGTTAAAAGTAAAATGCACAGTACTGACTATTTAATGAATTTCAAAATTATACTCCCAAAGAAGAGGAAGATGAAATGGCAAGAGGAAAAATAGTGCCCAGAGGAAGACGAATATCTGAACACTCATAAAAAAAAAAAAAACAAAACAAAAAACCCCCACCCAAATAAAGACTAAACCTATGTGATATATGTCAATCATATCCTCTTTCTGATCCAACATTAAAGAGCCCAAGGATGATGAATACAGTGAACACTAGGAATGCTGGCAATTTTACAATTTAACTTGCCACCTAGGTAACTACAATAAGCCCCACAGCAACAAAGACAGATGAAGTTCAAAGGAAATCAAGTCTAAACTGCCTAACCAGGGCCTGTTAATTATAGGGTGTTATTCTCTTACCTAATATAGATATTGCATGCAGCCTGGCCTGAACAGCTTGCAATCGCTTCCTGTGATTAGAAAAGCCATGGGCCAGCCGTATGTGTGTAAATAACAGCATCTGTAGAGACATAAGACCTAAATTAGGAAACCAATGGAAAAGGTGACTATACTTTCTGAGGGAGGGCTAAATCTTACTCACTGGGCTACTTGACATTTGGCAAGAGTTCTGATTGTTATTAATCAAATCAAATATTTGATCACCATTACAATGAGCGGAAAAAAATAACACAACTAAACGTTTTCTTCTTTGGTATCCAAAGTGTTGAGCTACCACCACTTATTAGATATTCATGGTGAATAAGGCTGCTTCTGTTTTCCTCAAAGTCTCACCAGGACCTAGGAAGTCAGTAAGTGTTGGCCTCATAAAAGATGAGGAAACTAAGGCCCACGGAGGCTAATTTGCCCACTGTCTGACTCCATTCTTTCTGCTATGCTATATCCCAGCCCCAGCACATATCACTGATCTATATGGATAACAACCACACCCTTTAGATATTTTTAAGACATATCATACCTGCTTATCCTTAGGAATGCTGTACATTTTGGTAAGAGATTCCATGATTTCAGAAGGGCTTTCTGAAATCTACATTAGAAAAAAAACTGTTAGGAACAAAAAGTGAACCAAATGTTAAGAACTAACCCAGAGTCAAAGATTCCTCTTACCTTGTCAAGTTGCTCTATGTGAATATAATGTAGTGTGTTACTAGATGTCTGAAATTAAAAAGATAGGAGAGTTGTTAGGAGTCACTGTATACCTTAGCTTCCCCCTGCCATAGGACTGCAAGAGCTATCTGAAAAACAAGCTGTCACCCCCTAGGTTGAAGCCTCAACTGAATGCTCTCAAAAATCAAAATATTCTTTAGAATCCCCCCAAATGTTCATTTTATATATTTTCAGCAAAGCTTCTTTGAAACCAGTAGATTAAATATATAATGCACATAGCCAGATACATTTCATGTTCTTCCTTATCCCTTTTTAACCTGTATTGACTTAATACCTACAGCCTCTGTATTCACAGCAGAGTGAATCCATGAAAACGGTTTCTTTCTAAATATGCATTAGAGCTGTTCTCAAGGCACCAATAATCTAGAAAGATTATTTATTATTATTATATATTGTAAGTAGAAAGGAAAAAAAAAAGATCTTGTTCACTAGGCCACTTCTAAGCCAAAGTGAATTTTGGTATCTCCTCAAAGAATATGCAATGTCCAGATAATTGAAGCAGGACCTTGTAAGCAATACATAGACTTCTTGCAGGCTGGCTTAAGTAGAGAAAGTTCAGCCGATCACTACCTAGACTATTATACTAAACGGTGGAATTCTCAACTGAGACTGAGAAAAATACACCAGTCCTAACAGTGCCACATAAACAGAGTCCTGTCTTTTGGCAGTTCCAACATAAGTAAGATTCAAACCTATCAGAGCTAGGCAAACAATGAACACTTATTCCTGAGAAGCTGCTGGATATATTTAGCTTGGAAGGGCAGCAACGTAGCTCAACATCATTCCCTCTTTTTATTGAGGAGTCCTAGAAAAGTTGACCCCAGCTACAGATTACTGACTTTATTAGAACAAGTGTGAATGAGACTCACCCGTCTCTCGATTTTGACCTCGGCCCCAGGGTCTGCATAGAATTCAAAGTGTAGTGTAGTTGCACTGGGTGGGTATTTCTGTGTATAAAACACATGAAAAGAATGAGATACCATCTTCTCTTAAATCTTCACTCGGACTTAGCCACTTGTCCAACTCAGTGTGACAGCAGAATGAGCAGTGTCGTCAGCAGCTACAGTGCCTTCACTCCTTGTTTTAGCAGAGCTCAGATGTCTTGTAACAACACAGAATCAGGAGGGTGGAGCCCAGAGCTCCAAAAGCTTTCATATTCCTTACTGATAACTCAAGTTATCAGTTGCTCTTTCTTTCAAGAGATCAATTTTGACTGCAGCTATTCTCAAGAGGAAAAAGAGAGGCAAGTCTGCCCCCAATAATTAATAAGAATCCAAGGATGAAGGACAAATACAAGGGTCTAGGTACCAGTTCGAGAATGGAAAAGAACACTCTTATGGAAATCTCAGTGAATATAATCGCCTTTTGAAATATTTTATTCAAACTATGCCTCATGGGCCTACCTTCATAATTCTTTAAATACTCCTTTCCATACCATCCTACATCATTTCTCATGATATCCAACTGCTTTTCTGCACAGGTAGATACCAAGTCAATATAAACCAGACCCTGACAACAAATCCTATTTAACTCTAGAAAAGCAACATGAAAAACAAAGTAAGACTGCAAGAGCATGCCCATTAAAGTGTATCTTTGAAAGAAACCGGTAGCAGTGGTTGCCTCTGGGGATGGAGAATTATTGTATACCCCTTTATACTCTTAGAATTTTTTAACATGTATATGTATTACTTCCTTTCAAAGTACACAAAGTTTTCAAAGTCCTATGACATGCCAAATATCAATAAATAAAAGAATGCATTTCTTAATATAGGCTGAGATCAAGATGGGTAACAGACATCACGCAAGCCTAGTAGAGTATATCATACTGTTTTGCTCAAGTGGCCAAGAACAAGCTTGATATACATAAGGAGTCTCAGAATTAATCAACTAAACTTTAAGATGAAAAATAATTTTCTCAGAATTAGAATTCCAAACTGAATACCCTTTAAGATTTATATAGCTTTGATTATTAAAACAGACAAAATTCACCTCTCATATTACCCAATATCCACTCATATAATGCACACTAAAGAAAGTATACCAGCTAAGGTGGGAAAGTAATTTGTTCTATTTGTAGTTTTCTGTGACCAGAAAAAGAACCATTCTCCTAGGGGTAAAAAGGCTTGTTAAGATAAATACACTAAATTTCACTGCAGCCATTTGTCCTATACATGACAAATTGACAAAAGAAGCAGTACATCTGTTGGAAAATACAGCTGCTTCTTGGCACGGAATTGTATCATAATAATCCAGTTGTGCTTTGTGGTTCTATAGCAACGTATCAAAGCAGAGGGGAGGATGGCCTGAGTTCATAGTCTAAACATGGGTTAAAGGTATGAGCAGGACAGGCATGAGGGGTAAACATGGAAAGCACACAGAACACTACAAGTTCTCAATAACCAAAATGGCAGAACTGTTCTCCAAGCAGCCATTCTTAAATCATGCCAGACTGCCCAGAGTTCTGATAGTTCCAGTGAAAAAGTGCAAGGAAGTGTACTTTCTGGGATTTTTCATCACTTTCAAACTGACTCACCAAACGCAGTTTCTTACTCAAGAGATGGGTATGATCATATACTTTGTTTCTGAGATTCTTCATTTACCACCAGTACATTGAGAGCCCAAGCATTTCTACAAAAGGTATGCTATATCTCAATTGATCTCAGGTTCCTCAAAAGTCCTGATGTGAAGTGGCAACTTTAGATACCATATATTCATTGTAAAGTAAGGCTCAAAAAGAGATCACGCACAGCTCTGTCAAAAGACACCCATATCCCAAAGAGTTACTTACCATCATATGCAAGTCTCTGCAACATTCTGCAAGTCCAAAGCCATTCTCCTTTCCACCCCAGCTCTTGGAAAAAGAGAAAAGACAGTGTTAAAACAGTGCCTAAGGTAGCTTTGTGTATAAAATATTTATGAGTATGTGGCTGCCTGGAACACAGTGTTGAGAAGACATCCAATGTTAAAGTCAAACAAAAAGAGGGAGCAAAGAGAAGCAAGAACTTCAGTAAGACTCAAGGCAAGATGGTCTGCCTAAAGGTGATTTCTCCAATGAGATCAATTTCATTATTCTGTGAGGATGCTACTGAGAAGAACATAAACAGCTCCTGCAAGCAAATGTATTTTATATGCCTGCAGTCAGGCTTGCTGAAAGGTCAGTCTTGATCCATTGGGTCTTCAGTACTGTACCGTGCTTTCCAGGCTGAGCCTGCTCACCTCTCACATAGGGTGGAATCACATGCTCTCCAGTTTCTTACTTTTTGACATGAGCCAAAGTGCAAAGTAGACGATTCTGCATTGCTTACTACTACTGTACTCTGCCACCACAAAGTCTAAAAAACTCATCAACAAGTACTAGCCCCTACGGTAATAGGGGAGAATGGCTCAACTGTACACTACTATTGACTTCCAAATCCAAAACCCCAGCCATACAATCTTGCTTAAAAACTAGCCTGCATTTTCAACAGCGTTTGAGATATCCATCATTTTTGTCTAATTCTGAACTCTCCCAGGGGTGGGGTGGGCACTTGCTGAAAACATTCAAGAGTAAGTGCATTAGTCCCGTGGGACAGGCATACAATTGGGGTAAATAACAGACAAACTGAAAAGCTTGGGAAGAAAGGCTGGGGCGTGCAATGCTTTGGGGAATAAGGGCTTTGAAAAGCCCTTTCCACACACTCCTGGGAATCTAGAAGGCCACATGTATGCCCAAGGTTGGGCACATTCTCAGAAAAGACCTGAGAAAGCACTAAGTTCCCACATCTCTGGCTGACATCAGGCTCTATGCAAGCCAGAAGTGAAGGCTAAGTGAGAGTTGTAAACTTCCTGGCTGAATACCGAAGACAGTGAGTATTCACACTGAAGATACCAACATACACACAGACCCCACCGGCAAAGACAGAGATATTTTGGTTCCAGGAGTTTAAAGCAAATCACTAGCTGACCACTAAGCTAATAGAACAGAGACTTCAATGACCACACAAAACAAAGAATTACGAAGTCAGTTCAGAAAAGTCTAAACAAACGACGACAAATCATAACAACAAACCCTGGGGAGGGGCGAGAATCTGGTTTCCAGAGTTGCCACATATAATATCCAAAATGTCCATTATAGCAACATAAGGAGTGATGCCAGCAAGATGGCCAAATAAGATGTCTCTCACTGCACCCCCCACCCCTGCAATAATTTGGCATCCATTCATGGAGAAAAGTGCCTTTATGGGAGCTGTGGAAACCAGCCTCATATGCAAAGGGACCTGGGAGGAGGCATACAGACCTCAGTCCCAGCTGTGGACCCTGCAGTGGCCTGTGAACCAGCTGTAGCCACTCTCAGCAGCTGTTTGAGAGCCCGAGGAGAACACTGTCTTAAACAATCATCCATGGATGATAAAGGTTAAAGGACAAAAGTTTAAAAAAAAAAAGTGCTAAAATAATTTGTTAATGAATACACAATATAAAAAGAGGTAAACTGTGACATCAAAAACATAAAATGGAAGGGGAATAAAAGGGTAAAGTTTTTCAGATGCAAAGTTAAGTTGTTATCAGTGTTAAAATAAAACTATTATATCTTTTTCTAAAAGCAAAACAACAAAAACAAAAAAAAAAGAACTAGTAAGATGGCATTACTAAGTCCCTGCCTATCAATAATTACTCCAAATGTAGATGGACTGATTTTCCAATCAAAAGGCATAGAGTAGCTGGATGGAAAAAAAAAACAAGACCCAACTATATGCTACCTACAAGACTCACCTCAGCTTTAAGGACACACATAGGCTCAAAGTAAAGGGATGGAAAAAGATATTTTACACAAGTGGAAACCAAAGAGCAGGGATAGCTACTTATATCAGACAAAACAGGCTTTAACTCATAACCTGTAATGGGAGACAATTAAGGTCATTATAGAATGATAAAGGGGTCAATTCAAAGAGGATATAACAATTGTAAGTTATATGGACATAATGTTGGAGCATCTAAATTTATTAAGTAAATACTAATAGATATGAAGGGAGAAACAGAGAACAATACAATAATAGTAGGAGATGTCAACATCTCACTTTCAACAATGGATTGTACTGAGAGAAAAATCAAGAAGGAAACATTGGATTTGAACTATACTTTAGACCAATGGACCTAGTAGGCATATGTATAACATTTTATTTAACAGCAGAATACACACTCTTCTCAAACCCACATGGAACATTCTCCTACATAGATTATATGATAGGTCACAAGACAAGTCTTAGCAAATTTAAGATAGAAATCATACCAAGTATCTTTCTGGACCCCAGTAGTATGAAACTGGAAATCAGTAACAGGAAGAAAACTGGAAAAATTCACAAAGATGTGGAAATTAAACAATACACTACTGAACAACCAATGGGTCAAAAGAAATCAAAAGGGAAATTAAAAACATCTTGGGACAAATGAAAATGAAAACAAAACACATGAAAACGAATGAGATGCACCAAAAGCAGTTCTAAGAGGGAAGTTTATAGGAATAAATGCCTACATTAAGAAACAAGATCTCAAATAAACCTAATTTTATACCTCAACTTGAAACTTGAAAAAGAAGAATAAACTAAGCCTAAAGTTAGCAGAAGAAAGGAAATAACAAAGATCAGAGCAGAAATAAATGAGAGACTAGAAAAAACACAGAAAAGATTAATGAAAATAAGAGCTCTTTTTAAAAAAACTACTCAACAAAATAGACAAAACTTTAGCTACACTGAGAAAAAAAGGCTGAAGACTCAAATAAATAAAATGAGAAACAAAAGAAGAGACATTACAACTGATACCACAGATACAAAGGATCATTAAGAGACTACTATGAACAAACTGTCAACAAATTGGATAACCTAGAAGAATTGGATAAATTCCTAGAAATATATAATCTAACAAAACAAAATCATGGAGAAATAGAAAATATGAATAGACCAATAATGAGTAAGCAGATTGAATCAGTAATCAAAAAATACCCCAAAAAGAAAATTCCAGGACCAAATGGTTTCCTTGGTGAATTTCACCAAACATTTAAAGAATAACCAATCCTTCTCAAACTTTTACCAAAAAATTGAAGAGGAGGGAACACTTCCAAACTCATTGCTTGAAAAATTACCATTGTTTGGCCAAAATTACCGATACCAAAGCCAGATAAGGACACTACAAGAACAGAAAACTATAGGCCAGTATCCCTGATGAACAAACTTGCAAAAGTCCTCAGCAAACTACCAGCAAACCAAGTTCAACAGCATATTAAAAGGAACATACACCACGATTTAAGTGGGATTTATCCCTGAGATGCAAAGATGTTTCAACACATGCAAATCAGTAAGTGTGATACCACATTAAGAGAATGAAAGACAAAAATCACATGATCATCTCAAAAGTTGCAGAAAAAGCAATGACAAAATTCAACATCCTTTCATAATAAAAACTCAAAAATGGGGTATAGAAGGAACATACCTCAACATGATAAAGGCCACATATGACAAGCCCACAGCTAACAGCATACTCAAGGATGAAAGGGTGAATCCTTTCCCTCTAAGATCAGGAACAAGACAAGGGTGCCCACTCTAACCACTCCTATTCAACACAGTATTGGAAATACTAGCCAGAGCCAATTAGGCAAGAAAAAGAAATAAAAGGCATACAATTCAGAAAGGAAGAAGTAAAACTGTTTCCATTTGCAAATGATATGATCTTATATACAGAAAACCGTCAAGGCTCCACCAAAAAACTGTTAGAATTAAATTCAGTAAAGTTGCAGGATACAAAATCAACATACAGAAATCAGTCACATCTCCATACACTATCTGAAAAAGAAATAAAGAAAACAATCCCATTTACAATAGCATAAAAAAAACAGTAAAATACTTAGAAATAAATTTTACCAAGGAGGTAAAAATCTGTACACTGAAAACTATAAAACACTGATGAAAGGCATTAAAGAAGACACAAACATCCTATGTTCATGGATTGGAAGAATATTGTCAAAATGTCCACAGTACCAAAAGCAATCTACAGATTTTAATTACTATCAAAATTTCAATGACATTTTCCCCAGAAATAGGAAAAACAATCCTTAAATTTATATGGAACCAAGAAGACCTCAAATAACTAAAGCAATCCTGAGAAAGAACAAAGCTACAGGTATCATACTTCCTGATTTCAAACATCATTACAAAGCTATAGTAATCAAAACAGTATGGTATTAGCATATTAAAAACACACACAGACCAACAGAACATAATCAAGAGCCCAGAAATAAATCCTCACATACATAGTCAACTAATATTTGAAAGGGAGCCAATAATCAATGGGGAAAATATACTCTCTTCAATAAATGGTGCTGGGAAAACTGGATAACCAGTTTTCTGGATAACACACAGAAAAATGAAATTGGACCCCCTATCTTATACCATTAAAAAAATTAACCTAAATTAAAGACTTCAACATAAGACCTGAAACCATAAAGCTCCTAAAAGAAAACACAGGGTAAAAGCACCCCAACATTGGTCTTGGTGACAATTTTTTGGACATGACACCAAAAGCAACAAAGGCAAACTGCATCAAACTAAAACACTTCTGCACAGCAAAAGAAACAATCAACAAAATGAAAAGACGACCTGCTGAATAAAAACTATCTGCAAACCATTATATCTGATAAGAAATTACTATCCAAAATATAAAGAACTCATATTGATACAACTGAATAACAATAACAAAAACCAACCATCTGATTTTAAAATGGGCAGAGGAACTGAATAGACATTTTTCCAAAGACAATATACAAATGGCCAACAGTTACATGAAATGGTTCTCAGTATCACTAGTCATCAGGGAAATGCGAATCATAGCCACAATGATGTATCACCTCACACCTGATAGAACGGCCATTTCCAAGAAGACAAGAGATAACAAGTATTGGTGAGTATTTGGAGAAAAGGGGACCCTCGGCGCTGTTGGTGGGAATATAAATTGGTATAGCCACTACAGAAAACAAACAGTATGGAGGTGCCTCAAAAAAATTAAAAATAGAACTATTATATGATCCAGCAATCCCAGTTCTGGCTATCTATCCAAAAGAAAGGAAATCAGGACAAAGAGATATCTGCACTCCCATATTTACTGTAAAGTTATTCACACTAGCCAAGGTATGGAAACAACTTAAGTGTCTGTCTATGGATGAATGGATAAAGAAGATGTGCTGTACATACACACACACACAATGAAATATTGTTCAGCCACAAGAAAGAAGGAAATCTCCCCTTCTGCGACAACATGGATGGACCTTGAGGGCATTCTAGTAAGTGAATAAATCAGACAGAGAAAGACAATTACTGTATGGTATCATTTATACATGGAATCTAAAAAAGCTCAACACATAGAAATAGAGGTAAGAATGGTGGTTGCCAGGGACTGGGGATTGGGGGAAATGTGGAGATGTTGGTCAAATCGCACAAATTTCTACTGTGGTAATCACTTTGCAATATATTAAGTGTATCAAATCATCATGTTGTATACCTTTAAGTTACACAATGCTTTATTTCAATTATATCCCCATAAAACCAGAAAAAATTAATAGAAACCATTCCTGAGCAAGTCCAGACACTGGATTTAGTAGGCAAAGACTTTAAATCATCTATTTTAAATATGCTTAAAGCGCTAAATGAAATCATATACAAAGAACTAAAGGAAACCATGAAAATGATGTCTCATCAAACAAAGAATGTCAATAAAGAGTCAGAGGTTATAAAAAAGGAAGCAAATAGAAATTCTGGAGCTGAAAAAGCACAATAACAGAAATGAAAAATTCGCTAGAGTGGTTCAACAGCAGATGTAAGCAGGGAGAAAAATGAATCAATGAACTTAATTAAATATATATAATGTTAGGTGGTAATATGTGCTACAGAAAAAAAATGAAGAAAAGTGTAATAGGGAGTAAGGTAGGTGTTCTAATTTTAAAACAGGATGGTAGGGAAGACTTCACTGAGATGGTGGCTCTTAAGACTTAGAGAAGATGAGGGAGCAAGCCATAGAGACAACTGGGGATGTAGCTGTGCAGAGGCCCTGCAGCAAGAGTGTGCCTGCCACTGTCCAGGAAAGCAAGGGTGCCAGTTATCTGGAATGGACTGAGCCTGGGGGAAAGAAATGTGAGGTGAGGTCAAAGTTTGATTTTGTACACATTACAATTGATATCCAGCAGAGATTTTGAGAAGGCAGTAAATATACAAGTTTGAGGTTCAAGGAAAACATACAATTTTTGGAGTCAATGGTCCTTAAAACCATGAAATTGGATCAGATCACCTAGGCAGAATGTATTGATAGCTGGATGAGACACAGAGCCTGGGGTGGAGCCCTGGGCCACTCTAACACTCGGAAGCAGCAGAAGAGGAGGCACCAGTCAAGCAGACATAGAAGGGCAACAATGGAGGACCAGGAGGGTGGTTTGGAAGCTAAGACTGTAAAAATGGTATATTCAAAGAATATTTAATGCTGTGGGAAAATACTCACCATAGGTTACATGGGGGGGGAAAGCAGCATGTGAAACACAATGTTAGTTATTTTTTCTACATGGTGGTGGTTGAGGATTATTATTATTTTCTTCTTTATACTTTTTTGTATTTTCTTAATTTTCAACACTGAACATGCATCACTTTTATAAAAATTCTGACAAATTTATTTGAAAATAAATATTGGAAGGTGGAAAAAAAAAAAGAATCAATGAACCTGATGACAGGTCAATTGAGATTACCCAGTCTGAAGAGCAGATAGAGAAAAAAAAAGTAAATAGAGGTTAAGAGATCTGTGGGACTTCACCAAGTATACCAACATATACATAATGGGAGTCGAAGGAGAAGAGACAGGAAAAGGGGCAAAGAGATTATTTAAAGAAACAATGGCCAAAACATCAAATTTGACAAAAGACATGAATCTATAAATCCAAGAAGCTCAATGAATTTCAACAGGATAAAACGACATAGATCCACAGAAAGACACATTATAATCAAATTGTCAAAGGCCAAGACAGAGAGAATAATCTTGAAAGCAGAAGGAGAAATGTGACTTGTTATATACAAGGGATCCTTCACAGCTGATTTTTCATCAGAAACGATGGAGGCCAGAATGCAGTGGGAAGACATATTCAAAGTGCTAAAAGAAAATAACTGCCAATCAGATTCTATATCTGGCACAGTTATCTTTCATAAATGTAGGAGAAATTAACACTTTCTCAGATAAAAGCTGACAGAGCTTGTTGCTAGTAGACCTGCCTATAAGAAATGCTAAACGGGAGTCCTTCAGGCTGAAATGAAAGGACACGCCACAGTAACCTGACTCCATATGAAGAAATTAAGAACACCAGTAAGTTAATTTCATAGGTAAATATAAAAGGCATTATTAATGTATTTTTTGGTTTGTAACTCCTTTTTTTCTGAGTGTTTTAAAAGACAACTACTTAAAAAAGTAAATTCTACATCTATGTGGATGGGCACACAATATATAAAGATGTAATTTGTGGCAACAACATACAGTGGGAGGAAAGTGCTATATAGGAGGAAAGTTTTTGTCTACTCTTAAAACTAAGTTGGTATTAATTTGAACTAACTTTTCATTAATGAAGATGTTAGTTGTAATACACAGGGAAAACATTAATAACTGGACAAAAGATAAATCAAGAAAACATAAGACTTGAACATTAAATCAACCAGACCTAACAGATATATACATGTATATAGAACAATCCATCCCGCAACAGAATATACATTCTTCTCAAGTACATACAAAATAGTCTCCCATATAGACCATATGTTAGGCGACAAAACAAACTTTAAGAAACTTCTAAAAAAGAATAAAATCATACAAAGTATCACATCCAACAACAGAAAGAGATTAGAAATCCGTAACAGAAGGAAATCTGGAAAATTCACGAACACGTGGAAATTAAACAATATACTGTTAACAACCAATGGGTAAAAGAAGAAATCAAAAGGGAAATTAGAAAATTCCTTGAGACGAATGAAAATGAAAACACTTCATACCAAAACTTATGGGATACATTTATGGGATAAAGCAGTGCTTAGAGGGAAATTTACAGCTGTTAATTGCCTACATTTAAAAAAGAAAGATCTCAAATCAGTAACCTAACAGTCCACCTTAAGGAACTAGAAAAACAGCAGCAAACTAAACCCAAAGCAAACATAAAGAAGGAAATAGTAAAACTGGAGCAGAGATAAATGAAACAAAACAGAAAAACAGAATCAGCTAAACCAAATTTGTTTCTTTGAAAATATCAACAAAAATAGACAAACCTTTAGCTACACTGACCAAAAAAAAAGTATGTTCTTGCTCTCTCAAGCTTGTTCTTTTAAAATATACATACAGGAGGAACCAGAGAAAAGGGAAAGATTTAAGACAGCTATTCTGTTCATCTTCAATAACACCCAGAACAAGTTACTTGATTTCTCTGATCTTTACTTCAAAATTGAGCCTATGCACAGGGGCATACCTTATTTTACTGTGCTTTGCAGATACTGCTTTTTTAATTGAAGGTTTGTGGCAACCCTGCATTGAGCAAGTCTACTGGTTTTTTCATTTTTCCAACAGCATTTGCTCACTTCATGTCACTGTGTCACATTTTGGTAATTCTTGCAATATTTAAAACCTTTTCATCATTATTATATTTGTTATGATGATCTGTGATCAGTGATCATTGTTATTACTATTGTCATTATTTTGGGGTGCCACGAACCATGCCCATACAAGATGGCAAATTTAATGGAAAAAAAAATGTGTTCTGACTGCTCCACTGACTGGCTGTTCTACCATCTCTCTCCCTCTGTTCCCTGAGACACAATAATATTGAAATTAGGCCAATTAATAAACTTACAAGGGCGTCTAAGTACTCAAGTAAAAGGAACAGTCACACATCTCTCACTTTATATCAAAAGCTAAAAATGATTAAGCTTAGTGATTCTTACACGTTGGATCCATTTCTGGAAATTTTCCACTGTTATTACCACACTATTTTAATTCCTTTTAGCTTTATAAAAAAAGTTAATACCCAATAGGAAGAGTACTTCCTCATTCCATTTTCATATTTTCTTGGCTATTCCCAGGACTTCCAGTGAAGAAACATGGAATTTGCTGAGAACTGTGAGGATAAGGGATATATAAATACTTGATGCCACATAGGGGTGACAGGTAAGTCAAACCAAGGATCTGAATTTGCAAGGCGGAATAAGCTTGCAAGGTGGAATAAGCTTGAAAGGCTATATATCTTCACAATTACTTTCCTTTTGTTTCTTCTGTTGTCACAACTAATTGTTTTTTAGAATACTTCAACTATTACTGTCACCACTAAATCTTTCTATCTTTTGTGATCTAATAAAAATCAAGTGCCTACGATAAGAAAGTTGTGGTAAGCTGGGATCCTTAAAAGACCATGTCAAGCCAAACTTGATTCATGAAAGTCTGTGATGTTGTGACATTTCTGAGATATTACCATTATTAAATACAAAGAAACATTTCTTACAAAATTATGTAAAGTTAATATGGGAAAACACTGATGCTAGTATGTTAAGTAAATAAAGTAGGATATCAAGTTACATATACTATATGCATTCAGCTATGTAAAGAAATATGCATAAAGACTAAGAAAATGTACCAAAATGTGAAGAGTAGATACATAATTATGATAAATTTTCTTCTGTATATTTCCAAAATTTTTAAATACCAAGCACATATTTTTATTATGATGTTTGTTTTGCAGCCAACAAGATAAACCTACGGAATGTTTAAGATGCAAGGGTACTTATTAGTTAGTACTAAGAAGAACTAGTTCTTTGTCCTTTTAATTATGCCCCTATATCACTTTCTCAACTACTATGTGAGCTTTTTAAAGAAAAGAACATGTTTTATACTATATCCCGCGCAGGATTAGCCATATACTTCTTGAATATTATCAAGTGGAAGAGTTGGGTATGGATTCAAGGAGCTGGGTCTCAGGCTGACACCCAGGTTTGGAACATAAACCATGCTCAATCAACTCTACAAACAGCAGTTACCACATTTCACACTTTATCAGGGGCTAAAAGCCCATGGGCTTTTCCTAAAAATAACATAACTTCTGAATCTCGTCTTCACCTACTCCATAGAGTTACCATATGATCCTGGCAATTAAGTAGATACCCAATAAATAACATTTATATCAACCGTGGCATATTTGACACCACCTCACTAGATGGGATTTGCTCAAGAATGGGTATGTATTCAGGTATCAGGGAAAAGGTCTTGATGCCTTTGGGATGGAACTATAAGAATCTGTTAAGATTTTGTAACTTTGCCCAATAGGATAGATTAAACCAATGGTTCTCAAAGTATGATCCCTGGACCAGCAGCCTCAACATTCCCTGGAAACTTATTAGGAATGCACATTACTGGGCTCTGCCCTAGGCCTAGTGAATCAGAAATGGGGGTTGCGGGAATTGAGGTAAAGGGGTATGAGCAGACAGGGGAGGGAGACTTATCTATGCTTTAATAAATCGACTCTTTCTCATGCATGCTCGAGTTTGAGAACCAGTGTCCTAGACCCTCACAAAAATCAACCAACTGGCTTTTAACTGATTCAAGTCTTCTTGGAGAACTTCTGCTATATTTGCAGTTCACTAATATCTGTGCATAGTCACAATTGGCTCACATCACTGGGTTAACTGAGTCACTAAAAAACTATCATGAGAAAATGGTTAAAAATAATCTTGTATTTGCAAATCCAAGAAAATATGCTCAAATTTTAAGGGAGGCTCCATCTGGATGAATATCAGGTGATTAACATTCTCTTTATACTTTCCTATATATCCTAGAATTTTTGCGATACATGTTACATTTATAATCACACAAAAATGATTTTAAAGTAACCATGCACCTAAAAATAGCCTGAAACTTGAGTTGTATGACTTGTGAGGTAACCATTTATTATTCAGCTTTTAAAAAGTTAGCCCTACCAACTTTCTTCCAAGAAAGCTTTCTAGCAATGGCTACCTCTCTCAAACCTGAGTATGTATTATCAGTTTGCCTCTACAAACACTGGACAATAGTTTGACTAAGCTGAATTTAACATGAGCCTTTTTGCCTTCAATTAACAATCATTACCACCACAGACCAATTACTGAGCACAGCACTAAGAACCCTACGTTTTATTTTATTCTGAAAATACTCTTAAGGTAGATATAATTAAATTCTCAGATGAGAAAACTGCTATCAGAGCTAATAAGGTAGGCCAGGACTCAAAATCCAGATCTTTTATTGCAGCCAATGTTTCCCTCCAAACAGAATCTGATTCTAAACTTTCTTTCCAGAAGAGAAGTGGCCATTTTTGAACAAAGAGAGATTCTCTTTGTGAGCAGAGATTCATGAAATCCCTCAAAATTACTTCATAAAATTGAGAATACTTCCTAGGATTTTTGGGGTAACTTAGTTAAATGGGCCCCAATAGTTCTACTCAATTAGGCCAGTAAAGTTAACTTACGGATTCCTATTCATTTTGACACTGCAAGAAACACCTGTGAAAAGGAATAACAGGGTCCAACTTCTGTGTCCTTCCAACTCTTCACCCATGACTCACCTCTGCCAAATGCTGCAGCCGGGTTAGCAGTGGGGTTCTCTTGTCAGATCCAAGGCGTGTGATATAATTTGATCTTTTGCTAAATACGTACAGAAGGTTGAGGACTGCCAGCACCACTTGCATATCAGAAGAAGCCAATAAAGTTGTCAAATGCTACAGGGGACAAAAATGGGGGGGCAAGTTCATGGTATCAGGCATACAAGACCTTGAAAACTTGAAATGCCATGGATTTACAAAGCTATCAAGAAGTTTAACAATACAAAAAAAATTTATAAATATTTGAGCACCTACAACATGTAACCTTATGCCCAAGCAGCTTATAATCTGGCAGCAAGCCAGAAAGTCCAATTTAAGTTAAAAAAATGTGAACAGTTCAAAATTACATAGGTGTCTCCACAGGAAGAAACAGATTACAAGAGACATATGTAATATTTTAATACATAGCAGAACTCAAGAACATTAAGTTTCCAACTAGACTAAAAGTATAGACTAAGATAATTTTATGCTCCTTCTGTATCCTTTACAACAAATACAAAATTGGAATTAATTAAAACACAGGGTTCTTCATATAGAAACTAAAAATAACAACAGCTGGTGGCACTTATGACTGTTACAATACAGTGTATGTAACAATAACCCAAGAGTAACTATTTTTGCTTTTTAATACAATCAAAATTTACCAATATATTGAAACATTTGGTTAGTGTTAAAATCAGTATGTAATTTAGCTGGAAATGAACCAAAGTATTTCTGGTTGCTGATTATCCACAGAAGGCTATGGATTTCCTTTTGCAGCTTATCTATTTCATCTTCAACAGACTGCTTAGCCATCCCCTACTTAAAACTTCAGGTACTAGGTCTTTAGTTCAGTTATTCCACTTCTCTTCTTAAGCCATTTACTTTCTACCTGTTTGTTCTGATTCTGATTCTGATTCTGTTTCTTTAATGAAGACTTAGGAAAAGTAACACATAACAACAGGGCACTAAATCAACAGTGATAAAAACTCTAAAGTTAGGCTAAAGGAAGAGAGTTTCTTCTTATACTGATTTTTGACCAATTCAAAAGTTCACTAATTCCTGTGCCCACTTTACTCTTTAAGAATACATAGCATGCTATTAATATACATTTTGGGGAGGGGGAGCAGAAATTAAAAAGCAGCACACTAAAACTTAGAAAAGCAGTAAGTGCAGTAATGTGTCAAGGAAATCAAATTATGTCTAATATTTTAAAAGTAATTTGGGGCTGCTCTGATAACCTGGGACCAAGATCAATTCCTGTAAATTCCCAAGAATACATCAATACATGTATTACATTCTCATTAATTTCTTGAATCTTAAAAGGCAAGGTGAAGGTGACAGTAAAGAACCTTCCCATCAACCCTGTGAAGGGTATCTTTAGCCAAGAAACGTCCTACCAATGTCTTTGACATTGAAAACCCCAGAACTCCATAATGAAAAGGAAAGAATCATCAGATAGAACAATTTCCTTATTCTGGACATGAACAATTCTAGTTAAGAACAGATCACAAAGGCTTGAACCTCTCCTACCTCTATGGAACTATACAGATGCCGGGAAAAGCTGTACTCAATGAGCAAGGCTGTGAAGTTCAACACAGCCAAGAGAAGCATCTTCAGTTGTTCTCTTTCTGGCCTATCACACACGAGCATCCATGACATATTCTCCACTGTCTGTCCAGCGTCTGCCAGAATTCCATCGAAGCGGTCCAACAGATCCACCCAGTGATATAACTCGCACTGGAGAGGGGAAGAGAAAGAGGAAGATATAAGAATAAGGTAAAAGTACTGTGTGGGTACTCTGTAGCTGAGCTTTGCTGCAATGGATTGCTAAGCATGACACCTAGACAAGTTCACTTCCCACCTTTGCTTCTCTTCAATCCCCCACCAGTACAGAAACCTATGAGAAAGATCATACTCTGAGCCACATGGACCCGAGTTCATTGCTATATCTATCAAAACCCCTACAGCTAGGTCTTCAAAAGGAGAATTCTGGCTACCTCTGAGGTCTAAAAACACAAGGACTTTCCCTGCCAGAATCCACTTTATCTGAAGTGTTCATTTTTAGAGTTATCTAAAGAAGAGTCTTTTAAGCTAAGAGTAAAAATCCTGAGATTATCTCAAGCTCATATTGTCAGTCAAACTAAAGGAATTTTGTGGTTGAGATTCTTTTCATCACCGGTATAAACATTCTTCATCCTTGGCTAGCAAAATTTTCCTTTTACATTTCTTTCAAAATTTCCTTGACAACCATTCACAGGCTAAAAATTACTGGTCTAGAGCTGTGCCAGACACACACTAGATGCTTATTAAGTAATTGCTGAATGAGGCTACCTCGTTTTGGTTTCTCTTTTGGGAGCATGGGTTTACATACCTTTCCAATGTTCCATGTTTTGATCTGCTGCAGTTCCAAGAGGAGTTGCTCATCATTACAAACTTTGAGTTTGTCTATTAAGGCTCTGCAGTCTGCAGGCTGAGAAAAACAAACAGGTATTCACAAAAGGGTGTTTTGGAGTATGAGGGAGACACAACAAGGAAGAATAGGAAAAAAAAACCCCTTATGTCAACACACTCAATGATTTAACTTTTGATAGAACGCACTACTTAAGTGGAAATTTGCCAGACGATCACCTGAGATTAATACAGAAATCTTATAATGAAACAATCCATCTGTGTATTTTTTTAAAACCTGGATGAACCTGTAGATGTAGACAAACTACTTGGAAGTGTACAGACAACAGAAATAAAGGAAACAAGCTAAATATCAATAAAAACAAAATGAGGAATCTGTATCATAGTCTGCAAGTTAACCAGAATGCCTGATAAGAAATGTTCAATTAGAGGCCCTAGTGAATTCACAAAGGTGAAGATTAGCACTAGCTATATTTTTCTGCAACATTAAACCGTCCAATTATAGGAGGCAAAGAATTTCTGAACTGTGTAAAACTAGGACTCCATTCTTACTTGGGGTTTCCATTTCCATATATTCCTGCTCTGTTTTACTGATGAAAGGGCCTGTTTGTCAGGTAACAAGGTGTGGATTCAGAGTTCATAGTAAGTTTCCAAAAGTGGAGCTGGTGGCGGGGGGGGGGGGGTGGGGGGGTGGGGGGGTGGGGATAGGGACTGGGATAGAGATGCTTCTATTAATGGATGGCAGCTGGAAGTGATTACACTTGCTCTTTGACTCTGTAAAGCAGTATGGTATCCTAGGAATGGGCCTAGATTTGGAACCAAACAAATCTGGGTTCAGTTTTTCGCTTGATGTTTACAAAGTTGTTTGATCATGAGCAAATCCAACCTCTTAGCCACAGTTTTCTCACCAGAAAAAAAAACCTAAGAACTACCTTGGAAATGTGAAGCTCAAGTATTTGCATAAAGCACTTATCTCACATAATAGGAGCTTAAATACTGAAAGACAGCTTACTGTTACAAAGAGCATGGACTTTAGAATTAGGTAGTTGGTAAGCTACCTCTTTGAATCTCAGTATCCTCTTCTGCAAAATGAACTTAACACGACCTATTCACCCAGCAATGTTGTGAGATTTAAACTAGGGGCATTTTCTGCAGCTGAAATGGAACATGGAACAATAGGGGCTTAAGGGCAAATTTTTTTTAAGCTAAGTCTGAAACCTTTTCTCTCTCTAAAGTAAACATTATTAAGAGCTATCTCAAATTTCTGTGGTAATTAAAGGCATGTAAAATTCTTGGCATAAAACCCTTCAACAAACCAGACCTGCACTTTTTCTTCCTCTCCTTGAAGTCATACAGGTTGAGGGAGAGGTAGTGAAGTAGTAGAAACAGATAACAAAGGAGTGTGAACCACCTGCTCATGCAGTTCACTTGTGCTTTCTGGACCTACCTGGGCCAACTATCAAATATACCACTTCAATTTCTACTGGATTGCAACGATGCAGACCCAGTTTTATGATTCTGTGGGTTAGGTAACACCCAGTTCATGACAAACATTTGGGTCCTGTAATCATTTGGTATCTCATAATCAGGCATTCAGTCTTTATCAAGGTCCAGTAGCAAGCCAGAAGCTGCTTTTCTGAATGTCAGAATAGCTGTTGGCAGAGAATAGCACAGCCAAACTCTACCCACTAGGTCTTAAGCTGTGATTCTCCTATTGGGGCTTGCCAGAGGCATCCCACAGCATCTTTGGCTGACACTTAAGTCAGACACCTGGATCTACTAGGCCATAATGTGCACGGAGTAGGGCAGCTTACATCATAGCCTGAACCTTCTGCAGAGTCTTCTCTAGATCCAAACACTACTATCACTTCAGAAGTTATCCGGTAAATGGATCAAAACAGCATGCCTAAATGTAATACATACTGGCTCCAAAATCCAAAAAGGCACCCCATACACTGTTCCTCTTTCTTCATGGTGTGTGGTACAAGGTGCAAAAACATGTCTCTCACCTTAGAAGGGAAATTTTGACATTTCCCAGACCTTTGAACCCCTAGAAAATTTTCTGACGTGGCAGGCCCTCAACCTTCAAAGGGCACTCTCTGGCACACATATGTCTAAGGCATCTAAAGTGCTTGTGCTTTCTGTTCACAAGCCCCAGTTAGCATAACAGCATCAATTTAACGTACCAGCACCATGTTGTTTTATCAGGAGTATCAAGATCCCTGTGGACCTTGCGGTTTGCAGAATGCACCAGGGACAAAAGTGTATCTTTACCGTCTTGTCCCTGTTGCATAAATGCAAACTGAGTGTGATTTTCCTTACTTATGGTAGTACAAAACAAAGTACTTGCCAGTTCAATGGCTGCATACCAATTGCCATGGTTTATGTTGATTTGCTCCAATAAAGATGTCAAATCTAGGGAAAAAACCCTCTGCATAGCTGCCGATACATAAAGTGATCAATAAATATCTTTCTTGTGCAGCCACTATGGAAAACAGTATGAAGGTTCCTCAAAAAATTAAAAACAGAACTACCATATGATCTAGCAATTCCACTTCTGGGTATTCATCTAAAGAAAATGAAAACACTAACTTGAAAGGATATATGAACCCCCATGTTCACTGCAGCATTATTTATAATAGCCAAGATATGGAAACACCCAAGTGTCCATCGATGAATGGATAAGAATATGTGGTACATATATACAATGGAATACTATTCAGCCATAAAAAAAGAATGAAATCTTGTCATTTGTGACAATATGCATGAACCTTGAGGGCATTATGCTAACTGAAATAAGCCAGGAATCTGTACATAAGTGTGACTCCAAGAACAAATCTATAACAATCTACTAGGTAAAAGAAAAAGAAATTGAATTTCTCTGATTATCTACAAGGTTGAATTATCCTGGAAGTTAAATGACTTCAGGCAAGTTTTCTTTTTGCTCTTCAGTTTCCAAAAAATTTGAGTATGTTAACTGCCGAAAATTCTAGATGCCAAAACATATCAAAAACAAAATGAAAAGGAAATGAACAGGTATGTAAAATGAACATACTCAATATGTATGGCATTCAATAAGAAACTGACGTTCCAATGTCAAATACAAAATAAAACAGCACGAGCAGACAACTAATATAAAGCCAATAAATGTGAAAACATATGTATTAAGGCATGCAAATCAGAAGAGTGAAATATTTTTTCTCCACCTATTAACAAAAATTTAAAAGATAATCTGCAATGCTGGAGAGGATGTACGAAGACAGCACTTCTCATACTCATTAGTATAACACTGAATGAAAAGGGCAGGAGAACTGCCCATGCAATACTGGAATAAATATCAATAGTGATACCCTTGGGTGATACTTGCCAGGTAGTTACAGTTTTTAAAAAACCAAGTGGCCTGTATTTAGAAAATGAACCAACTAATTATGTGCCAGATACTTTACTGAGCAGCTGCCTCACATCAGGGAGGGAGGAATTTTCAACCCCATTTTACAGCTGTGGAAACCAGGCAAGTTAACTCTTAGACACAAAAATCTAGTAAGATTCAAACCCATGTCTAATTCCAAAGCTTGTGCTCCTTGAACTACAGCACATGGGGTCTATGGGAGTGTCATAACAATACAATACTTCCTTAATTTCAGAATGCAGTTTAAGCAGGCCAATAGAATATTGGACAGAAGCTGGGATTTCTACTGCTGACACAGGATCAACTGACATGGACACCCAATACACAGGTTGATATAGGTTAAGCTGAACTGTATGATTAAGAATCAGTAATAAAGAAAGCTAAAACACTGGCCTCACAAGAAATCTAGTGAGAAAGGTGTTACCACTTTAATTTTCTAGATAACAAAATTGAGAAAGATCCCGCAAATACAGACAGAATCTGAATCCATACTTGCTCTTTCCATTATACCATGCTGCCTTTCAATGCACAGAGAAACAGCAGCCAGACAGCCTACTTCAGGTACATATAGCTATAAACTGTTTAGTGCTCACTCTCCACTGATCACTAGCTTATTCACCTTTTTAACCAAGGGAAGTTCAAAAGAAAATTTGACTGTTTCAAGACAAGTTGCTGTTTTACTGCACTGTGTGTATATAAGTGATGATATATTTGGAAGATCAATATGAGTGAACTGACTGCAAAGATTTTTTTCTGAAATGAAAAAACAGGCAAACTTTTGGATACTTACAGCCTCAGTAGGTGTCTTTTTCAGTTTAGTCCTGTCTACTTTCATGTTTTCGATTTTCTGTTTTATGATCTGAAAAGAAAATTCCCCAAAAAGTGAGAACTTAAAGTTGCAAGCTTGAGCTCTACATGCTTGGACATAGACACTATAGAACAAAGAGCATGCAAAATGTTTAAAGTAAAATTGGAGTTATGATGCAGGCCAACTCAGAGGTACAGATACGAGGTAAGGAGTGGTAAACAATCTCTCCAAATAAAACTGGCCCACATTCAAGTTACACAAGCCTGTAACCAATTTAAGCCAAAATTAAAATGCCCCCCACCCTGACCTCTCAAACTCATACTTGAAAGTAAGAGTAAAATGTTTTAACACACCTCAGGATGGAAAAATTCACCATATCCTGCAGTATTTTGGAAAACTCAGCAATTCCACTTCTGGGAATTTACCCGAAGAAAATCATAAGAATGTATATATATATTTAATCACAAGAATCCATACTGCATGACCATGTATAACAGTGAAGAAGTGAAAAGGATCAAATATCCAAAATAGGATTGGTTTAAAACAGACTATTACACAGCTGTTAAAAACACTGCACACAATTACATAACAGCAAAGCTGTTCATGGTGAAATAAAAAGGTTACAAAACAGAATAAATAGTATAAACCCATGTTTAAAGAACACAGCTTAGAAGGGGTATGCATCAAAATGTTAATTCAATCTAACCAAAAGGATTATGTATGATTGTTTTACCTGTGCTTTTCTGTATCTTTTACTGTTTTAACCCATAAAAATACATTATGTCATAAGAACAAAGGAAACAAAATACTTTTATTTTTTTTCATTAGAAAATGAGGTATAAGACTCCCACTAGAAATATCCTGAGCACAGAACACAATCATTTTACTAAGGTCCATTAAGATGCTCCGGCCAAGGCACAGGAAGAAATAAAGGTTTCCCCCATTAGCAACTAGCACATATGCAGAGGAAGAGGTGAACTGCAGGGCTCTTTACCTCTAATAATGTATTTGCTATACAGCAGTCACTGGGGGTCAATGTCCCTCCTCCAAGAAGGCTGGCATAATATAAAGCTGACCAAGCACAAGTATAAATTTTAGGCAGCTTTTGGTCTAGAGTTAGTCCAACATGCTCGGTATTCTGGAAATAACATGTATTTGTCTGTATGGCTGGCATCCATTCAACCAATGGGCATTCAGAAAGAGTTGGTACAAAATCCAGAATATGTTCTAAAATGTTGCTGTAGGGGTCATTCCTGAAGAAAAAAAGATGTTTCCCCTCTAAAGTTCACATTTAGGGTATGTGATTCCAGATTACTTTTTTAAAAAATTACCTCAGCATCTAAGAGAAAATAAGCAAGATGCCTTCTGCCAACAACTTCCAAATATGTAAAATGAGGCCAACAGGATTCTGGCAACAATCTGATACATATAGTGGAAACTATAAGTGAGCTACTTGTACACTTACTCTCAGGTTTGCTTTGTCTCACAAAACCTCACACCCATTACTTAGAGCAAGTGGCTGTCACATCATTGTGGCTGTAGTCATTTGTGGGAGGTTATTACATTGCCTCAGCTACAGGAAGTAGCAGTTAGCCCCAACACCATACAACCCGAATCACTGAGTACTCTCCCTCCAAAATTAGGAGCAAAGTAAGAAGGTCTGCTCTCTCCAGTTTCATTCAACACAGTGTTGGAAGTTCTAGCCACTGAAATAAGGTAAAAAAAGGAAGTAACAGGTATACAGATCAGAAAGGAAGAAATAAAACTGTTCTTATTTGCAGGTAACAAAGTATTATCTAAGTATAAAATCCCAAGGAGTCTACAAAAAACTTCCCAGAACAAGTGATCTCAGCAAAGTTGTAGGATACAAGATAAACATACACAGATCAATCATATTTCTGTATACTGGCAATGGACATGTGGACTCAAAACTTTACAACACCACTCATAATTGCTCAAAAAAAATTTGAAATACTTAGGCGTAAATATAACAAAGCATGTACAGGCCTTGTATGCTAAAAACCACAATATGTTGATTTAGAAAATCAAGACCTAAAAATATGAAGTGATATACTATGTTCATGGACTAAGAAGACTCATATTAAAGACAATGGAACTACAATAGCTCAAACAATTTTGAAAAAGGAGAGAGGGGGAATCACTCTATCCAATTTTCAGACAGACAGACACAGACACACACACACACACACACACACACACACACAGAGCTACAGTAGTCAAGACTGTATACACAGTATTAGAGGAGGGATAGACACATATGCCAATGGACCAGAATAGAGAACCAAGAAATAGACCCACACAAATATGCCCAGCTGATTTTTGACAAAGGCGAAAAAGCAAGTCAATCAAAGGATATTTTTATCAACAAATGGTGCCAGACCAAGTAGACATCTATAGGCAAAAAGATGAACTCTGACCTCAGTCTCATATTTTATATAAAAATTAACTCAAAATGGATCATGTGGCAAGGATGTGCAGAAAAGGGAACTCTTGTGCACTGCTGGTGGGAATGTAAATTGGTGCAGCCACTATGGAAAACAGTAAGGAGGTTCCTCAAAAGATTAAATATATGATCCATCAATTCCACTTCTGGATATTTATCCAAAGGTAACGAAAAAAACTAACTTGAAAAGATATATGCACTCCCATGTTTACTGCAGCATTATTTACAATAGCTAAGACATGGAAGCAACCTAAGTGTCCACTGATGGATGAATAGAGAAAATGTGGCTGTAGATAGATAAAATGTACACCACATTTTATGTTTTTATATATATTAAAGATATACAAAATGTAATATTATTCAGTCTTACAAAAAAGAAGGAAATCTTGTCATCTGCGATAACATGAATGGACCTTGAGGGCATTATGCTAAGCGAAATAAGCCAAACAGAGAAAAGACAAATTCTGTATGATCTCACTTATATGTGGAATCTCAAACAAACAAAACGCCAAAAAAACAAAAATACAAAACTTATAGATACAGGAAACAGATTGGTGTTTGCCAGAGGCAGGGGTTGGGGGGTGGGGTGGGTGAAACAGATGAAGGTAGTCAAAAGGCACAAACTTCCAGTTATAAAACAAAGAAGTCATGCGGATATAACGTGCAGCATGATGACTAGAGTTAATACTGTATTATATATTTGAAAGTTGCTAAGAGCAGATCTTAAGAGTTCTTATCACAAGAAAAAAAATTGTAACTATGGTGATGGGTGTTAACTAGACTTATTGTGATCATTTCACAATATATACAAATATGGAATCATTATGTTGTATACCTGAAACTAATATAATGTTAAACGCCAATTACATCTCAAAAAAGAAAAAAAAAGGATGATGGACTTAAATGTAAAACTATAAAATCTACTGGGAGAAAATATTTGCAAACCATACATACTATCTAGAATATATAAAGAACTCTTGAAACCCAACAATAAAAAAAAAGTCCTCCAGAACAAGAGCACAGACTAAAACTTGTGCAAATAAACAACTCACAACGATTTTACTGGTTTAAAAAAATGTAGATGAAGTCACTGGCAA
Source organism: Eubalaena glacialis (assembly GCF_028564815.1). Lineage (NCBI taxonomy): Eukaryota > Metazoa > Chordata > Mammalia > Artiodactyla > Balaenidae > Eubalaena > Eubalaena glacialis. The sequence goes on from NC_083736.1 coordinate 47,809,873, forward strand.
ATCTTCACACAAATATGTATCTCACTTTAACTAAAGCTATTTTGACTTATTCTGTACCATTCAAGGGTCTGGGTTGAAAACAATAGACTCTGGCTAACTAAAGCAAAAATGTGATTTACTGGAAGGGTAACTGATAGCTCATGCAATCAACAGGAAAGCTTAGAGATCCACATTCAGAAAACAGACAGAACCAAGGAAGCTAGGCATCCTGGAACTACAGCCAAAGACCTCCCACAGACACAGCTTAGTTGGGGGTGCCTATGCTGCCAACACCGGACTCTAGATGCCTAGAAGCTACTGCTGGTGGCAGTATGATTTCTAAATGGTCTCAGGTATTTGCATCAGTGGCTCTAGATGCACTGTCCCAAGTGTGAGCATCTGATTGGTCAAGCTGAGGTCCCATGCCTATGCTCTAGCTGTCAAGGTTCTGGGAGAGCAAGTGCATTTGGCTTTTTCAGTTTCCACATTGTTCAGGTTCCAAACTTTTCATAAACAGATTCAGATGATAGGCACCCAAATAAAAAAAACAAGCCAAAACAAATGAATGATCAAGTACACGTTCCCATAACAAGTACAATGTTAGCCTGGCTTCTATAATTTTGTTGCAAGAAATACCTATAGTTTAAAAAAGAAAGATATCACTGCCTGTGAGACATCAATTAAGAAAATTCAAGTCTTTTTTGTTTCTGTTCTATTTCTAAGCTGGTTTCACAGTAGGAAGGGAGAATACTTTTTGAGTGCCCACTACAAACCAGATAATACTTAGGCTGGTGCTTCTCAAAGCATTCTAGAGCATCTTGCTCCATGAAGACTAGGTTCCAGTAATTTAGGAAATGTTACAAATTTCTCTTCCTTTAGGACAGTCACATGGCTGACTGATATTACTAACAGCTCCAAGAAATCCCGGGTAAAGGAAACTTATTAGGACATAGAAACATTTTTCCTCCAGGTGGCATCTATTGAAAGTCCAATTTAAGAATCCCAAAGAATACACTTTGAGACATGCTGCTCAGGGGCCTCATATTTGTCTTTCCTACAATCCTCACCATTCAAGCCAAGTTCTTTCCCCATTTACAGATAGAAAACTGAGGCTCAGAGAAATTCAGAACCTTGCCTGGTTAGTGAATGTTGGCTCCAAGATCTAAATCCAGGCCCTTCTGACGCCCAAGTCCATGCTTCAATAACATGCTGTTCACTTTATTTACTAGTTTTATTACAACAATAAATGCTTGCAGATGAAAATACAAATTTGTGACAAATTCCTCTACACTGTTGGATCCTATTGTTCAAAAAAAAATATTGTAAGAGAGGAAGTTGGGGCACAAGTTGAAAAGCTGAGATATTATCAATCTCACTAATGATGGAACAGTAACTAGAGAATGAGTTCTACCTAATGCTTAGAAGTTAAACAGATGAAAATCCCATTACATAAAAAAGTCTCTAACAAAAAGAAGTTAATTCTAAACAAATCCCTGGAAATAGCCTACTGCCTTTGTTGGGTCAGACCAGAACTCTGTGCACCAAGCAATCTCTACACATATTAAATATTTCTTCCTAAACTCAGGTTAGAAAGATCAACTTTCAGAAAACTAATGAATTATTATGAATCACCACCTGTAGCGATTACCATTACACTTAAATACTTCCATTTAATTAACCATTTCTTTTTTCACTCCTTCATTCCCCCCAGCTTCACTTATCTTTGAAGTTTGAATCTTGGTTTTATAGGGTTTACATCAAGACAAGAGGGTACAATTAAAATACACTGAGGGAAGTCACTCTTTAAACGGTAACTCACTCTGTAGTAATCACCTGCGGTTGATCAAATTTAGAATGACTTTCAATATTGAAATCAGCTTAAGGGCAGAGGACACCTATAGTTCCAAATCTGGGTCAACAGCAGTTGAGTACAGTGGTGGACTAGCCTTACTATTCAAAGTATGGTTGAAGGATCAGCGGCACTGATATCACCTGGGAGTTATTAAAAATGCAAAATCTCAGGCCCCACCCAGACGTGAAGAATCAATCTGTATTTTAATAATATCATATATTAAAGTCTGAGAAGCACCAGATTATAACACAGGCTCCAAACCAGGAAACCCAGGTTAGAATCCCTGCTATATCACTTACTCACTGTATGAGCATGGACAAATCAGCATATGTGCACTTCTGTTTTCTCAACTGTGAAATATGGATAACGGATCTCCCCACTTCCATACTCACTTTCATCCAATCCATTCTCCAGAGAGCAGCAAAAGTAATCTTAAAACATAAATCGGCTCACGTTACTTCCTTGCTTAAAACCTTTCAACAGTTTCCCTAAAATTATTTCCAAATTCTAACCATGACCCAGAGGGCCCTGGCATGATTTGGTTCCTGGAACTCTCTCCAATCTCCTCTCTGCACAACCACATTAGTCTTTCCGTTTAGTTTCTGGAACACTCTAAATTGTTTCTGGCCTCTAGACTGTTACAGGTGCTATTCCTACTAGAATGCTTCTGCGCCACACTCTCATTCTTCCCACAGCTAGTTCTATTTGAGAAATTGACTTTAAACTAAGACCCAAAGCGGCTTCCCAAGGCAACCTGCCTAAAGCTGTCTGTTATTTTTTTTTATGATAGTAATCCTGCTTATTTTCTCTCATCGCAAATATCAATTAGTATAACTGGTTTGATTTTCTACAGTGTTAAGCTCTCAGCATCTAGCACAGCATCTTCCATGTGATAGATATGCAAATATTTATAGAACTGATTCAGGAAAGAAGTATGCACTGAGAAAAAAAATTTGTGATTGTCAGCATACAGACAGTACTTGAAGCCATGGGAGGAGAATCCAGCAAAGGAGAGGCTGGTGAGGTAGAAGCAAAACTAGTTCATCACGGCATCATGAAAGACACAAGATGGCAAGGCTGATCAACTGGGTCAAATGTCAAAACGAGGTATGTCCAGAAAAATGTCCATTGAAATTGGGACTAGAGATAACTTGACAAGCATTAGTTCCAGTGGCGTGGTTGGAAAGGAAGTCAGACTGGAATGAGTCAAGGAATCAATAGGAAGTGAGGCAATATAGATGGCACGTGTAGAACACTCTTGAAAAGGCTGATTGTAAATGCAAGCAGAAAATTATGGGGTCTCATTGAAAGGCAGAGGGTAAGGGAGAGGAAAAGGAGATAATGGAAAGAAAATCCCTAAGAAAGTTGAGGGTAGGGGACTATTTAGAATCTCACTATTTCACCTTAACATAGTGAACACTTACGTGGGTTTTGAACAGCAGAAATAGTACTAACCAGAATTAGGACAATCCTCTTCTTAATCTCTTAAAACTTGACTGAGTGTCCTTCCTACGTGCTCACACTGTACCCTGTACCTATCACTTCCTGACATTAATGAGAAAATGTATGCCACAGGGTGAGGAAGAAAACCAACCAACCAACCAACCAACCAACCAACCAACCAACCAACCAACCAACCTTGGGAAGGAAAGAAATATACAACATTATCAGTGGTTGCCTCTAGGTGGCAGGATAACACAGTTTTATTTATGCTTCTTGCTATTCAGAGCCTTCCAAATTTTCTATAATCATGCATCCATTTATAATGAGAATTTTTCTTTTGTACAATTTTTCTTAAGGTAGAAAACAGTGGCCCCTGAGCCAAAGGGCATGCATCAAATTAAGAAAAATATCCTCTAAACAAATGCCTTGGATTGGCTGCTGTTGGCTCTTGGAGCCTCTTTCCTATACCTCTTGCTAGTTAATCCTGAAGTATGGCACACAGCAAGCATTCAGTATTTATTGATTTGGTTTATTATTGGTAGGTTAAGAAATGCTGCACACATGTATGGGAGTGTGGATGAATCAGAGTCAGCCTACCCATGGGAATGTCTGCTCCGTGAAGGCATTTTCCCTATTTGATTGTTTTGTTCACAGCTTAGCTGTACACTAAGCTCCTATAGGAAACAATAAATATTGGCTAATTAAATGAAAAACAAAAAGAACAAAACAAAAAAGTCAGCCTAAAATTCCCACTGAAATCATGGAAAAGCATTATGGTGGTTTTAAAGCAATGCTTTAGAGAATACTAAACTCCAACGTCTTACAAAGCAAAATACTTAATTATATTTGCCTTTTGCCTCTCTGCAGTCTCTGAAAGTAAATTCGGGTGAGAAATGCCCAGACTGTCCATCATGTCAGGAAACAGCAAGCTGAATCTTGAAACCCAGCCTGCTATTGACCATTTGATTAGAGGCAGAGACATCACATTGACTGATTTGTAAAAGGGGACAAGGGGACACCACCTGATTATCAGGCCTTTCCATCCAGTCTAGTTTCTGATTATTTACATTAATACCCACCAAATATTCTGAGAACCCATTTATCACCATAATAACAACAGATAACATTTACTGACCACCTATTATGTATTATCTCTAATCCTTATAACACCTTGGAGATGAAGATCACTCCTGGTTTACTGAGGCCAAGAGTAGCCACATACCCAGTAAGTGGTAGAACCTAGATTCAAACCAAATTTGCTCCACAACTCTACAGTACACAAAATGTCTGTATGCACAGTCCACCCCACTACACCCCTCCTATAGACACCGATATCCCTGTCCTTGGCCACATAAAATATGACCCTGAGAACTGCTGACCTAGATTTTATTGGACATTTGATAGTAAGATGTAATAATAAAGCAAATGAGGTATAGCCTTTACTCACCCAAGACAAATCTGGAAATTATCTGCAGAAATACGTCGACAGGGTCTCTCCCTCAAAATCTGAAAACACTATACCTCAGATAAGTTTTCATGCTTGCTCTTGGTGCTTTTCTGCACTGCAGTATACTCAAAATAAGGGCAGGGATACCGAGGAGGAAGAATCTGAAACCTCCAACACTGACTTTGGAGGTGAGAATGGCGTCTGAGAAGTCATCCCCTACACGTCCTCTACCCTACAGTCCTGGGAAGCTGCAGATCCAGAGTTATTCTTCTGGTCATTACTCCCAATTACCTAGAGAGAAACTGGCATCAAAAGAATTTAGGCAACAAATAGGGCTCACCAAAGTTGTAAATCAGTTTTGCCAGCAGAGAGGAAATGGCAGCATGCCAAGGAGACCTCCCTTCCTAGCATTCCTAAGAAAAAAAATAAAAACAGCAATGCCTGTGTGAAAGTTATGCTTATTAAGGAGGAGAGGAAGAGACTCCTTGTCTACACATTTTAAATTGGTGCTCTGGAATAATCTTAGTCTACCCTTTAAGAATGCTCTGTCTCCCATCCCCATCTTTACTTGTGGCTGGATTTGGTGCAAAAGATCAATTATAACAATGATGGATTATTCCCTATCTCATCACATCCAATTTCAAAGACGGAAGTACTTTTCAGTCTTGCCCACCTCTAACAGAAAATTAAGACATCAGCCTTTAAACTAATATGCTCTATTGAATTGTCAACAACTTAACCACACAAAAGCCTGCCACTATCTAACAGATGATCTTCACTCAGAAGAGCCACAGGCAGCATTCAGTGAGTTCAGGAAAACACATCCATCAGAAGTCAAAGCTAATTTAAAAATATCTTTAAAATAATTTACTTAAAAATTAAATCTGGAGTTCTCAACCCTAGCTTTGTAAAATCAACTGACACTTATTTTGAAAACGAAAAATGTCTGGCCATATAAATATCTGACTCAATAGATAAGAGGTGGGAACTTTTTTTTTCAAGCTGTGTAGGTGATTTGGCTGCACAGCCAGACTTGGGAGCCACTTTGTTATATATTGTTAATTATGCTTTGCCAATCTGTGATTCATTTAGGAATATGCTTAAAAATAATGGGGGAGGGAATGGGATATAAATAAGTATAGCCATGTGCTGACAACTGTTGAAGCTGGGTAACAGGTACATGGGGGTTCATTATACTGTTTTCAAACTTTTGTGTATGTTTGAAAATCTCATAAATTAGAAATATTTTAAATTAAGACTTTATCTTGCTAGATCCCCCCATTCCATCCTCCACATTGCTCCCAGAGCAATCTCCCTCAAACTCAAAATCTACCTACAACATCAAGTGTAAACTCCTTACCTAACCAGCATCCAAGACCTCCAGGACCTAATGCCTGCTTACCTCTCTTACCAGGGCCATGACATTACATAATATTCCTCTTGGCAACCCACATGCTTTAACCATGTCAAGTTTTTACAGTTTCCCTACCATTCAAGACCTTTGATACCTTGACTCAGATTGTTCTCTCTGCTAAAATGGCTGCTCCCTGCATATATTCCCTAGAGCTCAGCTTAAATGTCACTTCCTCTGTCAAGCCTTTTCAGACATCCCCTCCCCCAGAGTAACACTGATCACTCTCTCCTTTGTGTCCCCACTGTATCCTGCACATACCCTCAATCAACACACCTCTCTTTATTTACATGTCAGTCTCCCCACTAGAGTGACTTCTGCATGAGTGGGATTCTATTTATCTTTGCATGCCTGTTGCCAGCATAGGAACTGTCACTTAGTAGATTAATAAATGAATGAATGACTACCCAGTAAATGTTTAATGAAGCTAAAAATTCCAAATCACTTTAAACGCTTTTTTAAAGTGACATTTTCAACTGAGAAAACCAATTTATACAACTCATTCAATCTGCATCTTTCATTCAACAAATAGTTACGAATATGCTATATGCAGGGCATTGTGATAGGTGCTATGAGATGGTCAGGTGTAAATCAGAGAAAAAGGAAGACTAGAAGCAATGGTAATATAAAAGCAACAAAAAGCCAGTACACAAAACACACAAATTACAGCTTCCTAGTGGTCAAAGCAAAGCTGGAAACACAATCAATTACAAGATCAACACACTACATAGGATAAATCCTTATGTAACACCAACCATAATCTTCTTGCTTTTTAAAAAAATTTGGATTTTTAGAGATTAAAGTTGCATAAAGCAGAGTACACCTTTAGCGAAAGTGAAACAATTTTAGCCCAGCTTTCACCTTTGGGCATAATGCTTTGGTCTAGGAAAAAAAAAAATACACACACATACACACACTAGGAAATATAAGCACAAACAACAGCAATTTGGACATCCTCTTAATGACACGTGGAGAAATCTTTAGATTTCTTTGTGTCCTATATTGAGGGAGCACCACAAAAATCCTAAAATTCTATGGAAAATTTTCACCTATGTGGGTATTTTTCTGAGAAGATAGTTGATAGCTTTCATTGGCTTCTTAAAGAGATCTATGACCTGAAAAACATTAGGAACTATCACCCCCCAGAAATATCTCCAAGACACCGTGTGCTTAGCCACTACAGTGTTTTCACTTTCATTTATGAAACACAGGCGTATGGTATTTCCCTTAAAGCCACATGACAGGCCACTGTCAAATACAATAAAGACAGTACAGGAAACCAAAGAAACAGAATTCCAACCCTTGTACATTATTCAGCTCCAATTCTCTCATGTCCCTAGGTTTATAAAGAAATATGCAGCATCTCTAAAATTAAACCTCCTCTATGTAAGGGGGAATTCTGTATTCCTGGATAAAATCCTCTAGTTCTGTATCCTGAAGACAGGTAGAAAAGGCACAATCCTTTTATAAAAAGGTTAGATTAAGTATATTTCTAAATAAGAGCTAGGTTTTAATGCCTTAAAATATTCTGACAAAAGATATATCTATATGAGGGGAAGAGAGAACTTAGTATTTATCTGCTACCATACATGAGGATTATTATTTTTTTAAATTTAAAAGTAGAAACTGAGGAATACTACTGGAAGAAAGTAAAAGTGAAATAGAGGACAACAACAGAATGGAAAGGCCTGGGAGTCAAGCTGGGCTTAAATTCCACTTACTAGGTGTATAATCTCAGACAAATTACTCCAAGTCAGTAACCTCTGTAAAATAAACAACACAGTCTATCTCATAGGATTGTGCCTGGCAAAGAGTAAGCCATATTATTACGTCTTATTTCTTTTAGCTCCAGATTAATCTAAGGGCAGCAATCTTATGCTGGGTATCACACACACACAAACACAGGATCAAGAGCCAAAAAAAGCTGTTTTTTCCCCAGCCTTTCTACATGTTATCTGCATATGAAGAACATAAAGTATTTATTAATCTCCAAACTGTTCGCCTTAATTACGGACATAAACTTAACTTTGATGACAAGATTAGGAAGCTCCAGGTCTCACTCTCAAGTTAGTTATAGTTCTCCAAAGGTTAGTCTACTAAATAATGTTGGGGCCATGCCACTTAAGAATCAGAAATTTTAAGTGTACCTCAACTATTCTGAGCTACTTTTAATGAATTTGGAAGGAACAAAGATTCTTTTACATGGTTAAAAGAATAAGTTATTTATAGCAATTATCAACATGGCAGCAAATTCCTTTCAGAGTGATGAAAACAATTCCAACTTCAGAGGTTTGTTACAAGGATCAAATTAGTTCACTGATAAGAAAGCTTTAAAACAAAGCCTTTAGAAAAAAAGATTATGTCCCAACATATAGACGAAACTGGCTCTGTTTGAGTAAATTTAACACCACTACATACAGCCCGGCACACAGTCATTTCCAATGTTCTTTAAATAAACCAGACAATGTGAACAATCTGCTGCTTTAAAACATTTATAACTGAAAGGTGTTTGCTAAAAATGTTAAGAATAATATGCAAAGGCACTCTAGTTCCCTGACACAAACTGACTTTGTGACTTTAGGACAATCTGGGCCTCAAACATACGTAAAATGGAAATATAATAAATAAGATCCCTTAAAACACTGTCTATAACACTATGCCTTCAGTTCAAGACAAATGTTAAAAGTATTAAACATGAACAACCTGAATTATTCTCAAAACCTATAGAGCAAAAAGTAACCAACCCAGTTTGCTACTTGGCCAAATTCCAACTTAAAAAAAAAAAAAACTATTAAAAAGTATTAGAAGATAAAACGCAGGGAAATATTCTTGTAATCTTGGTAAAGAAAAGATCTCCCAAGAAAGATGTGCAACCTAGAAACCATAAACGAAAGAATTTGACTACATAAAAATTCCAAACCATAAACATAGAAAATATCTGCAACAGGAAAAATAAAGGGTTAATATTTCTAATATACAAAGAACACCCAAAACTCACTAAGACAATCTTATTGAAAACCAAGTAAAAGGGAACTTGCAATTTGCAGAGGATATATATAAACATTTGCTTATCCTTGCAAGTAACTACAAAAATGCTAATCAAAACAAGGAGATGTGATTTCTCGCTCAGCAGACTGGTTAAAATTAAAAGGACCAACTTTATCTTGTTTTGGCAAATGTAGGTGGAGAAAAAGGACACTCACAAACACTTCGGTAGAAATGGCAATTCTATATAGCCTTTCTGGAGGTCATTTTGGCAGTACCTATCAAAAAATTAAATGGGTACCACCCCTTTGACCCAGGATGAATTCTATTTCCAAGGTTCAACAACAGGGAATGATGAAATTATAGCAGATTCATGCTTTTGGGATGCAATGCAACCATTAAAAAGAATGGAGTCCAGCCATATATTCTAACGTATAAAAATACGGTATAGTACATAAATGGATAAGCATAGTATGTAAACGTTAAAAGCTATAAAAGAATATGTACACATTGTTAACAGATATAAAAGGAGACCATCATTTGTGGGGGGGATACTAATTTTTAACTGAAATGTTTATTTTGTTTGAATCTTTTTTTTTAAATAGCAAACGTTACTTTTATAATTTAAAACAGTTGAAAAGGAAGGGAAAAAAAGATGAGCTTAGAAAACATCACTTTAATTTGAAAGTTTTACAAGCAGGAAATTTAGTCACATCTATAGATTTATAGCATCCATAAATATGCATGAAAACATGCAACCAAATCGAATTGTCCCATGAAAGAGATCCAAATTAACCTTATGTTGAAAAGTAATAACCATAGTCAAAAGGGCAAAAGAAACTGAGCTTTCTTTGAACTTCTGACTTTCTCATTTACCTTTCTACTCCCTTAAATTTCCCCCATTTTTTTGGTTAACTTTCTTATAGGAAGGGGGCCACTTATTTTGCACTTCTATGGATGACACCTGCTGGCATATTTAGAAATACAGATAATAAATTCAGTTTTAAGGAAAGATACAGCATAGTGGAAACATACCAAACTAGATAACCTGGGTTCAATGGCCAACTCCACCCCTAAGCAGCCATGTTACCTTGGGCAAGTCATTTCCCCAAAACCTGTGCCTATAAAATAAGGAGTTTGATGTAGACAATACCAAACATAAGGGTCTTATCCAGCTCTTCTGTTGGACATGGAGAAGACTACCATTTTTAAAGCCACTGGTAATTTGTTTTGCTAGAGGTAGATATGTGAATTCACCCATGCAGGCAGTCTGCCTTTACTTTTAAAAAGCAAAAATCTAAAATGCTCTATGTAAAAGGTTGTATTCAAGTGACATCTATACCTCTCCACACTATACTTCCTTTTAAGGCTGGCCTCACCAAGACAGTTAAGGAAATTTGAGAAGCAGGGAACTGGAGCTCCAGATTAGGTCAACAGACTGCAAGGCACTCTAAGCTGGAGTAGTCAAGCTAGTCCCTGTAAAACATGGCAGCAGATATAGATACAAAGAGAGAGGCGTCTATAGCAATGATACTGGATATATCCAGGTTTATACTCTTCTCTTATACTAATGTATGTCCCTAGCTCCTTGTACTTAGAAACACTCAGAGAATGCTTGTTGAACTGAAGAGAAGTAAGATGTGAGAGGGAAAAAGAAGATATAATATTAACAACAATAACAACAACAAAACCAACAATGGTTTCCAGTTTATTGAGGACTTACTATGTGCCATATGCTATATTTTATACAATACATGAAATGTTAAAAGTGCTACTCAAGGGCTTCCCTGGTGGCACAGTGGTTAAGAATGTGCCTGCCAATGCAGGGGACATGGGTTTGAGCCTTGGGTCTGGGAGGATCCCACATGCCACGGAGCAACTAAGCCCATGCGCCACAACTACTGAGCCTGCGCTCTAGAGCCCGCGAGCCACAACTACTGAGCCCACGCACCTAGAGCACATGCTCCGCAACAAGAGAAGTCACCGCAATGAGAAGCCCACGAACCGCAACGAAAAGTAGCCCCTGCTCGCCGCAACCAGAGAAAAGCCCGCATGCAGCAGCGAAGACCCAACACAGCCAAAAACAAAAATAAATAAAATTTATTAAAAAAAAGTGCTACTCAAGTATGTTAATAGTGGTGATACTGATAACCATTAGGAAGACTCATCATGGGTTACTAAGGTTACAGGAGAACCTTGAACAAACTAAAACACTAGGGGGCTGTGTAGCTGGAGGGTGGGAGATCAAGGCAATCAATGTACTGCACACCACCACAGAACTGGGTAAGACCCTTCAGGGGGTATGAATGTGACTCCAAAGGCTTGGCAAAGCAAAAAACTACTCTGGTGGAACGTTCAGTTATCACTGGCCAGAGACTTAGCCCCCAAATGATCAAAGAACAAATACCATTCCTCCTTAACCACAGACTTGAAGGATCCAGACAGGCTTTGCTAACTGGCCATCAGTTCACCACCGTGACTGCCCATCTTTGAGCTGTCAGAGGGGTTAAGTGAAATAGTATGTTAAAGAAATTACCATATACTTAACCATCTACAGTATACTAACACCTTATATTTTCACATTTAACCCCAATAAACCCATAAATAAGGTATTTTTCCCAGATGAAGCAACTGATAGGTTAAGTTGTCCAAAGGGACAGAACTAGTTAAGTTGCCAGAAAAAAATTTAAAACCCGAGCATTTATTCTGCCTTTCTTATATAAACTATAAATTATTCCAGCCAATACAGGAAAAGAAAATGAGAGTTAAAACACCATTTTGCAACTCCCAATGAATTAATAATGGATCTAAGCTTTGGGCAGCAGTGGCTGTTAACATCAAAAAAAAAAAAAAATCCAAGACACCACTACAACCTAACAAATGTAAATGAACACACCACCGCCAAAGGGAATGAATCTGAATTTATAAAGCCTCTGGATGTAGCTATCAATTTTTAGGAAATACAGAGGACAGAAGAACATATTGAACTATACTGAGTATGCAATCAGCAAAATTCAGTCTGGGAAATTCTACAGGTCAAATGGCCTGAGTTCGTCAACAGACAAAGTATAAAGAAAAGGAAGAAAAGGAAGCTACAGATATCTAAAAGACAAATTGAGTTTTTTAAAATGGACAAAGTAAATTACACTGTCCAGGGATGCACACTTGTATGATTAAAACCATAAAAGAATGCAAAGAAGTGACTACTATAAAGCCAGAACAGTAGTTACTGTTACTGTAACAGTTACTGTTACTGTAAGTTACTGTAACAATACTACTGTTACTGTTAACAGTAGTTACTCAGAGGGAGGGAGGATGCTGTGATGGGGATGGGCACATGGAGGGACTTCTAGGGTGACAGGCAAAATTCTATTTCTTGACTTGGGTAGTAGTAACAAAAGTGCTTTAAGATAATTTATTAAACCATAAATTTGTTTTGGGGTAGTTTTCCATATTTGTTTTCTATTTTTTTTTTTTTTACAATAAAAGGAAAACATTTTAATCACATTAAAGTTTCTCACATACGGTAAGATTCCATTTTGTATGAAATGCCCCAAATAAGCAAATCTATAGAGACATAAAATAGATTAGTGGTTGGTTGTGAGAAAGGAGAAGGGGAGTGATTAATCGCCACTGGGTTTCCTTTAAAGATGACGAATATGTTCTAAAATTGATGTAGTAATGGTCGTACAACCATGAACGTACTAAATAAAAACCACTGTATACTTTAAATGGGTGAATTGTATGGTATGTGAATTATACCTCAATAAAGCTGTTAATAAAAGTCTAAGACACCCCAATTAAGTCAAGACACACTTTTAAAATAAAACTGGGGTAGAGCTTGAGAATCTGCATTTCTGACAAGTTCCCAGGTGATGGTGCTGATGCTGATCTGGGGACCACATTTTGAGAACCACTGCAACGAAGGATTTCAAAACTGCTTCTAGCTGAAGGCAGTACTAATCAGCACTGAAGAGTCAAGTGTTTTACTCAGGGACTGGGAAAGTAGTCCTGAATAAAAAGTTAACACTTTGTGCCAAGCACTGTTCTATTCTACTGGTTCCCTGACCATTAACACCAGCATCTCCTTGGGAACTTGTTGGAAATGCAAAATCTAGCCCCCCCCCCACCCCGACCTACAGAATCAGAAACTCTGGGGATGGGGCCCATCAATCTGTGTTTTAGCTAGCCCTCTAGGTGATTCTGATGTTCCCTAAAGTTTCAGAACCACTGTTCTACGAACTTTATATGCATTAACTCAGCTAAACTTCTCAAAAACCCTATGAGGTAGGTAACACTATTATTATTTTATAGATTAAAAACTGTAGCACATAGATTAAGTAATTTTCACAAGATGACACAGCTGATAAGCAATGGAGTCGGAACTTGAACCCAGGGAGTCTGGGTTCTTAATCACTGTGCTGAAAGCTCTTTCCACCTATAAGAATTCAATCAGCAGAATGCAGTAATAGAAAATTAGTAGGGGAAGTTTAAAAACAAACAAACAAAAAAAGCAAAGACCGGAAGACGGGAATTCCCTGGTGGTCCAGTGGTTAGGTAGGACTCCACGCTTTCACTGCCGAGGGCCCAAGTTCAATCCCTGGTCAAGGAACTAAGATCCTGCAGGATGCGCGGTGTGGCCAGAAAAACAAAGCAAACAAAAAACAAAGACCAGGAAAAATACACCTCACTATAACGACAGGAAAATAAGAAAATAATTGTAGCAAATAAGGTAATCATTAAAGCAGTCTTCCAAATGTATTCCAAAATATAAGCAGCCACCAAATACAATATACCCAAGTATTTCCAGAGCAATTATCTTGGTACCTAATTATAAGGACTTAAAATTTGTGTTATGCTAAAGATGGTACATAAATTCATGGCAGTATGTTCACACTTACCAATCTTTAAAATCTAAACGATTATACTAAAAAGTCATTCCAGAATAATTTGCATCTCCCTACTCCTTGTCCCTTTCAGTCACTACTTAAAGATTACTGAAAAGGAAAAACCGCTTTCTTTCAATATCTAGGATTATACAATCAGAATCTCAGAGCTGAAAAAGAATTTTCACATTCACCTAGTCCAGTCAGCAATCCAAACTGAATCAATCTACAATACCAATCTCCATTTAAAGATATATTAATAAGAAGTTGAAAGAAATTCCAATTTTCTGTAAAATCACATTCTGGAACTAATCCATGTCACCACTGTAATTTTTAAAGCCAAATGACTAAAACTTTTAACTAAAAGTTGAAAATGCTCAGGTTAACAGCCCAAACAAAACCTAAAGCTGTTTTACTCAGAGAGAACCACTCCTTCACTATCTGAAAGTGTTTCTATACCAAGCTGGTCAACAAGTACATCAAGTTTTAGCAACTCAACCCTTATGACACATCAAATGAGAGGGCTTCCAAAGAATCTGAGCTGAATTATCCCTGACATTAACATATAAACATCTGGTAACCGGTCATTGAGGAAACAAGTCAGAGAACAATATAGCAAAACACCCAATTGCTTGTGACTATCAACTTTACAGATAGTGAGATCACTGTAAAGCAGCCAAATATGATTACAGCTACACATCAGATTTTAACAATTTAATCAAACTGCAAGAGAGGTAACATGGAATGTGAAAGGCAAATATTTTCAAAGCAACCAATTTTGGCATTTCAGTAATACTTTGAATCCACAGTTGAAAACACACAACAAAAGGAAAAAAAAGCAACAGATTTCCATTGTAAACTTGTAATTCTGGAAACAATTCAAATATTGAAATGTCTGTGTGCAAAGCTCTCTCCCAAAACTCTAGTTATCCTAGTTTCACAAACTCAGGATTACAAGGTTTAAGCGATATTGTTCAAACTTCCTAACTACAGAAAACTCAGGACAAGGGTAAATGTCTAATCACTATACATAATGTGCTCAAATTATTTTCTTGAACAAATGGATTTCACTGTAATTCCCAAGAAATCACTTCTTTAATACTTAGTCAATTTACAACTAAGGATCTGATTTCTCCATTAATGAACAAAGAACTGAAAAGCCTGAACTCATGATCCATAGCACTGATGATTCACAATGATATTTCACCTAAATACCTCAGAAACTTTCATTCATGACCTCTAACCTTCTCTGCCCCTTCAACTTGTAATCACTCTCATTTCAAAGGTAGGCACAAATGGCCTTGCTCTGCCCCCAACGTGTGCTTAAGTCAAAGGCTGACTGGAGCATATGTGCCCAACTTCCATTCTCAGGTTTTGACCATGGAAGGGACATACAGTAGATCCTACGATGGCCAATGCTGAACAAGGAAAGAAATGAACAGTTTAAAGGACTCTATGCTGGGGGAACAGCATTTCCAGAAGAAATAAAATGAAACAATAACAACAGGAAAACTACAGTTGTGTATAATAGCTGAAAATCAGGATGTCTAAGTGGAAGCTCTCAAAAATTGTTTAGTATTGCCATTTCAAAAACTGTATTACAGCCAGAGGAACTCATCACTAAGTCTTAATAGCTTAGAAGTTATGGGTCAGAGCAGCTGAGATACCAACATCAAAAGAATAAAAAGCAACATTATAAGATAGTATAAAAATAACTAAACTACCTAAGGAAATTGAAACCATGATGAAAAACCCCAAAGGCACAATCAGGTCATTATCTAGGAAACATTAGCTTCTTCCACAAGGAGGCCTACTTTTCATGTGGAGCAGTAAGCAGGGCCAAGACATGGAACTGAAGTCAGGTATCAATTAAATCAGACTCTGCCACAGAAAAAGGAACCCATGACTAGTTATTTTGGGATAGTGCCTAGGCCAGCAGTATCAACTCCAACTGGGATACAGGAGATTACTGCCATTGTTCCATTATAATGGGGTCCTCCAGGGTCTTTAACTTAGTAAGAATGGGTTAGATACCACTTTGAGAATGTAATCACCAAATGTGGGGGAAACTCTACAGGACAAGTTCTTCAACACATAAATTGGAAGACAAAGAAAAGGGAGGGAACCTGCAGATTAAAATAGATTTAAGAGAGATATCAATCTTCCTTTGTGATAAATGGACTTTCTTTGGATCCTGATTCAAACTAAAATTTGAACACTAGCTTCACATTTGATATTTTAAAAAATCAGTTAATTTTTTTTTATCATACTGAAAGTCTTAGCAAGTGCAATACAGTGAGAAAAAGAAAAAAAAATCAGTTAATTTTTTGAGTTGTGGTAATGGTTTTGATGTTTAAAAGAGCCCTTTATCTTTTAGATACAAATATTTTGCAAATAAAAAGAAAACAACAGCAGGGGTTTATTTCAAAATAATCCAGGGGGTAGGGAATAAGGGGCCGCAGTGGGTAGAAGTATAGATGAAAAAGAATGGCTGCAAGTTGGCAACTGTTAAAGCCGGTGATGGGTACACAGGGGGATCATTATATTATCCAATTTTTATATGTTTGAAAAATTCCAAAAAATTGGTTAGACATAATATCTTGCAATTTTATTTTTTGAATGATGCTTAGAGTGACTTAAAAAATCATGTACAGACAGAATTCATTTAAATTTTAATTTAGTAATGAGCTCCACTTAAACACAAGAAACAGCCAGTACCACATCAGATCCAGACAATGAAAGAAACCAAAGTAGCTCAATTACAGAATGGAAATACATACACCCCCATCATCTCCATTCCAGGAAGTAAAATACAAATACTACCCACAAAGATCCACAAAAACTAACCTAAAATCACAGCCAATCATACTCATCCTGGTAGGAAATCCCAACACTGCTCCAACAGCTTCCTGAACCTTCCTGACCAAGTTGGTCTGCTGGTTCCTCTGGAGTGCTAACCCACTCAGGTCAGACTACTGGAGGACCTACAAAAAAAAAAAAAAAAGGAGGGAGAGATACACAACACATTTATTAGGGTGTGGGGGAGCTAACCATTATATCAACGTTCAAACATAATCACAGTTATTATTTCTTAAGCAATAACCCTCACATATCAATTTTCATTTTTTAGGACCTGCTTTGAGCAGCAACAAGAATTCAGAACCAAAGCTAAAGCAATTCTTCTGACATTTAGACAACACCCCTAAAAACTCAGCTCTCAATTCCAATGAAATTATAGGGAATAGTGATTATTTTATAGACAAAGTTATATCCTTGTTGTGAATTGACACTAAAACAATGTTGAATTCTTCGTGAAAAAAACTGCACACATAACTTATTTTTCACCTTCATACACGCTTTTTTGGCCATACTGGGAAACAAATGATAAACACCCTGGAAACTCAGGTTGAACTTTGCCACTGAATCTTAGACAGTTTTTAACTGGTATTGCCACTCCTTCCTCCTTTCTCAGAGACCAACCTAGAATAAATTAAACCTTTTAGAGGTCACACCTAGATTATCATTCCCAGATTTATTCTAGTTCCGAATGACAAAAGTCAAATTAAGGTTTAATTTCTGATCACTACTTGACCCATTGTGAAGAACACCAAGGCAAAATCTCAAAACAGAAAGCGATCTCTTGTCCTCCCATGAAAAAGGGGGAAAATTACATTACCTCCAAAGCACTTCAAACTAAATAAAGCAAACCCTAAAGCGCAAAACCAGTGTCTGCATATAGTTAATTAACAGACGGTTACCCATAGTAAAATTTTAATCCTATGCAAACTTTTCACCATCATATTCCTATTTCAAACCCCATCATCCATCCAAGGTAATTAGAAAAAAGCACTCACTTTAATATTGGTCTAATTAAGATAGAAACAGTAAGGAAAACTACATCCAAATTGAATGCAGTAGGAGTATTCTACTTAGTATTCTACTTAGTAAGAGTGTTGGAAAATATAAAATGGCAAAAACACAACAGGGGATAGTGTATTAAAGAACTGTCAGTAATTCACTTTGGAAAAGAAGCTTGGTATCCCAAACAACCTTTCTAAATCCTCTCAGATAGGAATTATCCTGCTCAGGTAAGCCCAAATAACAGATCCCCACACTGATCTGAGGGACCAAAGAAAGGAGGTAGGGGAAAAGCAGTATGAACACTTAAAAACTAGCTAGCAGATGTTCTCTTTCTTACTGTGAAAAGCACAGCACCAAATTTCATTACTTTCATAGGGTGAATGACAGGACAGACTGACTTTGAAGGAGTGGAAGGAGGGAGTAGGCAAGGGATGAAACATCCCTTCCTAAAGGCAGAACACCTGGGTGTGGTTCTTGACAGGAACATTATGGCCAGGGGTCATTCCAGGAAGGTGATTTTGCATTAAAATTCCTAGACCAGAAACATAGGTAGGAATCACATTCAAACATAATAAACCATTGGAGATAAAAAGTTTGGCTTACGAGGGGGGAAATATACAAAAATGATAGGACTGGCCTAGAAATATACTAAAAATTTACAGTTCTTTAACTGTTTCTTTAAACAAAAATCTCTTCTTTCCCAGGTCATAAAACTACCGTATGACACAGGTGCATCTGCCAACGTATTTTTACACCAAGAAAAAGTAACCACATTTTACTGTATGCCTACCATAAGCCAAGCACTTTATAAATTGTTTAATTCTAACAACTATTAAGAGCTACTATCCCCATTACACAGATGAAAAACTGAGAATACGAAAAGTAATTTCCCCAAGGTCACAAAGTTTGATGTGAACCCAAAGCACACAGTACTTCTACCATACCAGGCTGCCTCCCTTGAGTGGGAAATGTTGGTGTCTCCTCAATATACGCAACTCTGGGGCTAAGAGAAAACAATGTTGAACATGCAATCTAAAAAGGAAACAAATGATAGGGAATTAATTGTCTATAGTAATTGTGGAATGGGGGGGAGTAGAACAGGGCAATGATTGAGGGACAAGACATAATCTATCAAAGCTATTTTATTTTCCAACACATGGGGGGGGGTAAATGTAGTGGAGACTGACAGGAGGCTACCTTTCTCTCTAGGGGATTCAGCTCCCAGAAAAACGGGGGGGGGGGGACGGAGAACAGAAGAAGTAATAAATCCTTAACGATTACATGAGAAACATGTAAGAGGTGGTTAGCAGCAAAAAGAGATGTCCAGACCAAGAGGCCACAGGAACTCAGAGCAAGGCAGGGAAAAGGGGCGGTTCCCAAGCTTGCAAAGGGGATGGGCGGGGAGGGGGAAGAAGAGCAAAAAGTTAGTTCACTGGAGGATTATTCTCTGCAGCCTTTTTTAAAGTTTTTTTTCCCCAGTCTTTTTAAAAGTTTTTTTTCCCCTTTTTTGGGGGGAGTGGGTGTTTATGAGGAAGGAAAGGCTAACGGCCCCGAGAACGAAGAGGTCACAAAGACTGCAATCATCCAACCACCAACCCATTCATTGTTCCACCTAAAAATGGTTGAGCAGCAGAGTTGGAGAAATCAGTGCCCTGTGCTCCGATCAGGGTCATACAGGCTTGAAGGCTACTATGACTCCATCCACGAAGACGGAATAAATGCAGGGAACAGGAAAGGGTCTCTAGTCAACGCCTGTGTCCAGTGGATCAATTGCGGGGGGGGGACGGATTAGGAGACTTGGGCTAAGCTCTGCCTTAGCAGGACCTGGGAGGGGATGACAGGGAAAAGCTTTGACTCTCCCTCTTAAATACGAGCCTCAAATATCCATGTAGATGAGGAAGATTCAAAGGGACGGTGGAATTAGGGGAGAATGGGGAAGGAATACGTCAGAGGCACCAAAGCTTGACCCGCTCTATCTTAGTTCAAAGACCACGGGAGTTGGAGAAGTACAGCCCACCTCAACTCAAGAAAAACTAGAGGATTCATTTGGGCCCCGAAGGAGCGGAAAACCGAGGCGAGCCCACAAAAAGGTAGGAGGAGGGAATCAGTCATCGTAGGTTGGTCCCATCTCCCCCGCTGCCCAATCTAACCCCCAACCCCACTCCCCAACAAACTCCAGGACTCCCGCCCCCCACCCTTCCCAACCCGCCCACTGCGGCGGCGACAACGGAGGCGTTGACCGATTGGTGGGGTAAAGGCGGGCCCACACGCGGCTGAGGCCCGGGAAATGGTGTCGCCTCAACCGACTAGAGACGGAGTGGTCTTCGCCTCAGGTTCGGCTTATTGGCACCTCGGCTTTTCGCCAATCGTCACCTCCTTAACGTCGGGTACCTGAGAGGTGTCACAAACGCGGAGAGCCAACATCTCGGTCCCGGGTCCTGGCCGGACAGACATCAGCTTCCGCCGCCATCTTAACAGCAGGCGAACCGACCCTAGTCACTGCCACCCCCCACCCGAGGTACCTCCGCCACCGCCAACGGATCCCAAGAGAACGTAACCCCGCTCCCGCGAGAACTCACCGGCTAGGAACAGCACGAGCCGAAGACGCTGCCGCCGCCTCCGCGGCTACTGCAGTCTGTAGCCGAACCGCGGCCGCCTCCGCGCGATCCCGCGAGAACCTCTACCCGACGGGAACAGCCTGAGCCCAGCCCTTCCCAGACCCCTCCTCCCACCAAAGCCGAAGTCACTACGGCTCCGCTCTCACCCTACGCGAAGCAAAAAGCAAATGACGCACAAACTCACGGAGAGCCGAGGGGCGGAGCCACTCTGCCGCCGCCGGCTCTCGCATGCGCGGTCAGAACTATCGCGATAACACGTTTTGGTCTCCGCGAGACCTTCGAATTCACCGCAGGATGCCGCCCGCGCCTCGTCTTTAGGAAATACGAGATCTCGCGAGACCTGGGGCGCGCTCCTAAAAAGGAGAGAGGCGGGGCTCCATGAAAATGACTGGGAGTTTTCAGGGGAAGGGAGGAACCTCCCGTCCTGCAGGGATCTCGCCTACCACGAGGTTTCCGACCCACTGCGGAGCTGGCTGCCAAACCTCGCGATGACACAGCTCAGCGCCAAATCTCGGCCATGTCCTGAAAACTGCCTCCGCCCCCGATCTAAGGTGTCTAGAGCCTAGTGCTTGAGGAAAATTTAAAAAGTCAACCTGTTTATTCTCACGCTTCCGGGCAGAGCTGTACCAATTAACCAAACTCCATTCTGGAAGAGGAGCAATAGATCTCCCATTGTTACCTGACTCCAGGAATCACATATTATTTTGGACTAACACATAAAAGACGTTCTATCTCACAATAAGCACGCAAATGCAAATGAAAACAATGACATAACATTTTTGGCCCATTAGATCGGAAAAAAATTTTTTTAAGACCGATAATATCCAGACTCCTTCCCTCGCCGCACTGCAGGCTACTGAATCCATCTTAACTAAAGGCTCATATCGTTAGTTCTAGCTCCAAAGCCACAAATTTTAACTCCTGAGGCTTTACCTTGGCATAACCAAAAGATCCAATAAAGTGGTTTTCTCCAAACAAAGAGGTCTGCCCTCAGGAAAAATTCAAGCTTCCAAGGGGGGGGGGGGGGTTGGGGGGGAGTGCGTGCTTGAAGCTTTTAATATGGCAGTTTTTCCACGTCTAGCCAACAATGTTTCTCCCATAAATCTTGGGAGCCAATCTGGCTCGATTTGTGGGCTTTCCTATTCTAATGCATTGTTCTGTCTATTCTAATTTATATAATGTTCCTTTAGAGTACATTTTAATAGCTGGTAGTACAAATACCCCATCTTTACTTATCTTTAAAATATTTTCTCGGTTGTTCTTAGCCATATTTTTTCTGGATGAACTATAGAATCATATTAAGTTCCAAACACTTGGTATATTTATTGAAATTGCATGAACTGTATAAATCAACACAGAAAAAATGGACATCACTACAAAATTGAGCCTTCTTATACAGAAGCACAGTATCCCCTTCTTCACGTATGCAAACGTTCTTTCATTATATTCCTCAATAAAGTTTTGTAGTTTACTTCTAGGTATTTTTATTCTTTTTTCTTGCTATTGCGAATGGGGTTTTTTTAGTGTTAAATTTTCGAAATGCTTACTGCTTATAGATAGGAAAACTATCGATATTTGCCTATTTAGTTTTGTAATCGGACTAATAAAAAATATGTTCAACTTCACAAGTAATCAGGGAAATGCAAATCAAAACAATGACATACCATTTTTTGCCCTTTAAATTAGCCAAAATTACAAAGGTTGATGATAATTCGTGTTGGCACAACCGTGGAAAAATGGGCATTCTCGCACAACATTGAAGAGTGTAAATTAGTATAGCCTTTAGGGAAGACAGTTTGGACAAATCTATCAAAATTCAAAATGCATAAACATTTTGACCCAGCGATTACTCTTCTAAGAATTTCTCCTACAGAAATACTCATACATGAAATATATATATATATACACACACACACACACACAAGCCCATTCATTATAGCATTGCTTGTAATAGCCCCTTCCCTCTCCCAAAAGGGAAACAAGCCAATGTACATCAATCGGGAAATAGTTAAATAAACTGTAGTACAATCATACAATTCAGCTGTTTATAAATGAGATAAATTTAGATTGCCTGATATAGGAAGATCTACAAGACATATTGTTAAGTTTTTAAAAAGCAATTAGCCGAAATTAATGTGTGTGTGTGTGTGTGTGTGCGCGCGCGTGTGTGTAGTACCATTTAGATACCAAAACCTACATATACGACGCCTAAGTAGTTACCCGCGAAGCCTGCCTGCCAGCCCCTCACCTTCCCCCTCCTCTGAGGCCGCCTTCCTCGAACCCCTGAGAGAAACGCCGAAGGCCCGGCCTTTACTCCCTCTCTAGGGCCACTTGGCCACGACTAATGCCGGTACCTCGCATCCCCACTGTCGGCCGCTCTCTCGCCGCACTGCCGGCCGCTGCCGGGCTGCCCCCGAAGATGCGGCGAGCTCTCTTCACTGGCGCCGGCCGAGGCCTGGGGGAGGGGAGAGAAGGCGGGGTTGAGGGAGGGCTGAGGCAGGCCGCCGGGTTCCTTCACCAGCCTCTCCCGCAGGCTCCCCAAGGCCGCCACCTCCGCGCCTCAGCGCAGGGTCCCGTGGGAACATCCCCCCGCGAGGAGCAGAGGACGGCCGCGAGAGCAGAGCCCGCCCCCCAGCCCGGAGGAAGACGCTCACCTCGGCGGCACTAGCTCCGCGGGGCCCGCAGGAGCGTGCCGGGTCCGCGGCCCTGCTTCAAACCTGCTCCCCTCGCTCGCCCTCCGCCGAAAACCTCCCCCTCCGGCTGTCCTCATACTCGTTCTGAGGCTCCGCCCCCCGCTCGAGAAGCCCCGCCCCTGCCCCCTGGGAGGGCACTCCCTCCGCGGTGAAGCCGGGTCCCTTACGGGGGACCGCGCCTGAGTTACTCCAGGCCCAGCAAACCCAACCGTAGAGGATAGTAGGGTCACTAAGGAATTGGGAGTTGATTCGAGGCACGATGGAAACCGCTGAAGGGTGACGTGATTTGATTTGACTAACGTTTAAAAATTAATCTCTCCAGCTGCCTAGCGAAGACTGGGGGGCGAGAGGGCAAGCGGGGACACTGTGTGGAGGGCGGGAGATGACGGGGACGCCTACCATAGTGAGTTTACACAGGTAAACCCGTACTTCAGGGAGGTAGTGAGACCTCAATAAACATTCTCTTTTTCTCCTTGGTATTATTTGGGGTGACAGTGCGATTGGCAAAGAGCTTATAGAGGATCTACATCTGTGAATGCATAGGTATAAAAAAGATCAGGTAGGAGTTACCACTATTAACCGTGCTTTTCTTCTGGGGTGCAGAAGAAGGGAGCTTTGACTCGAAACTCTAGATACTTCGGTAAGGTTTGAATTTTTAACAAAAAGCATGTAAAGTATAGAGACAAAAGTACTATCTGAAGTACTCTTGAGACATAGAGGAAATAAAAACTGTAATTGTACCCTCCGGTTCTAATTCCAGCCCTCCAGAGCAGTGGTTAATGCCCCAAATTGAGAATCTGATGAATGGATCCACTGCCCGCCAAATATATATATTTACACATAAAATTTTGTGTATAATCTCAGTTTTATGGAGGCCCCTTTGAGGTAGATTGATCCATTAAATATTCTTACAATGCTATTTTTAACGGGTGAATGTTACTCCATTGTAATGCTAATTATTTAACCAAGACTCGATGTTTGTCTTTTTTAATTATAAGAAATACAGGTATGAAATTTGATGTAACTAAATATTTGGATATTTCTGAGACTTTTCTCGAGAAATTTGTAGAAATGAAGTAGCTAGGGTCCCACCAGAAATATATGAGAATTCCAGTTCATTCAGATATTCTCATACCCTCACCGATATTGCCATTATAGTTTTCAAAAAACCTTTTAATTTAATACGGACTTTGATTTTAATTACAATCTCTCACAGCATCTGCATTAATTCTAATAATCCATGGTCTCTACTCCTAATTCTAACCCTTAAATTTCTATTGTCAATTCCTAGGCCCCATAAAGTCTAGTTCCCCAACTCCTAATTCTAAAATCCCACATACCCCACAACTCTAGTTTTAATTTCAGTCTGCAGCACCCTTTAGTTCTCTTGCCAGCTCCACTCCTTTTGCAGTCCTAATTTCAACTAATATCCCCCTACACACACACACACACACACACACACCTGTTGTTTCTATTTTTTTTTAATTGTAGACTATTCAGAAATTATATGAAAGCATAAAGAAGATACCAAAAGATTAAAAACTTATAATCCTACCACCTAGCGAGGACCACTATTAATGTTTTGGTTTTATGTCCTCCCAGCCTTTTTCTATGCATTACATATGTACTTATTGTTCTAAACAAAAACAGTATCATAGCATGTTATTATTTAATAACCTAGTGAATATTTGTCACGCCATTAAATATTTGTCTGTAACAATTTTAATGGCAACATTAAGCATTCCTTTAACATGTAATTAGTTTCATTTTTGTTCTTTTTTCATTTTAAAAATGTTTGCCTAATTACACATGAATGAATACATTATTGCAAAACACTCAAAACAGAAAAATGTAAAGTTCCTCTTATATACACATATAGAAATACATAGCTTTGTTTTGTGTTTTTTACTCTTTAAAAATATAAATGGCATCCTATTTTATGTATCGTTCTAATTGCTTTATTCACTTACTATGTCTTGAAGATCCTTCCATGTCAGTATATATAAATCTACCTCATTCATTTTACGTACTGCATAGTATTCCATTGAATGAGTGTACTAGAGTTAACTATTGATAAGTAACCTATTGATAGATACAAAATTGTTTTCAATCTTATACTGTTACAGTGCTTTTTTTTTACTATTAACTATTTTAGCTATGCTAAAATATTTCTATAAGATAAATATGAAGAAGTAAAATAGGTGGCTCAAACAGCACTTTTTGGAATTTTAACAGGTAATGCCAAATTGCCATGCAGAAAGACCCAGTTTACACCTACATCAGGAGTGAATAAGAATAACCATTTCCCTAAATTTTTATCCATGCCGGTATTAACCAATCATTTCAATGTTGTATCAATGTGATGGTTGAAAAATGTCTCATTATTTGCGTTTCCCTGATTATTATTGAAGTTAAGGAATATTTTCATATGATTTTTTGGCCATTTGCTTTTGTTGTTTGGTGACTTTGCCTGTTCATATCTTTTATCTGTCTTCCAATGGGATTTTTTGACTTCTTATTAAATTATGTAGTCTGGATATAAATCTTTGTTACAGGTATGGGAAATTTTTTTGCAGACTTTTCCTTATTTTTAAACTTTGCTTATGGGATCTTTTTGAGTATAGATGTTTTAAATGTTGATGTATTCAAATTTATCATTGGTTTCTTTTATGGCTTTTGCATTTTGAATCTTGTATAAGAAGACTTTTCTACTCCAAGATTAGAAACGTTGTTCTATATTTCCTTGTAATATTTTAGAATTTTATAGATTTAGCTCTTTAATTTTCTGGAATTTTTTTGGTAAACATTTTTCTTAGTCATTAAATGTTCTAACAATGGTATGTTTCATAGGTGAATATTATTCCATTGTAATACTAATTACTTATTAGTATTTTTCATAGGGCCCTAAGCATTAATTGAACAGATCATTCTTTCCCTCTATCAAAAACCAAATTCCTGGGACTTCCCTGGTGGCGCAGTGGTTAAGAATCCACCTGCCAATGCAAGGGACACGGGTTCAAGCCCTGGTCCGGGAAGATCCCACATGCCATGGAGCAACTAAGCCCATGCACCACAACTACCGAGCCTGCTCTCTGGAGCCCGTGAGCCACAACTACTGAGCCCACATGCCACAACTACTGAAGCCCACGTGCCTAGAGCCCGTGCTCCGCAACAAAAGAAGCCACCGCAATGAGAAGCCCATGCACCGCAGCAAAGGTAGCTCCCTCGCCACAACTAGAGAAAGCCCGCGCGCAGCAACGAAGACCCAACACAGCCAAAAATAAATAAATAAATAAATAAATAAAAACCAAATTCCTAAGTATGTATATGGGTTTGAATGTAAATCATCAGTTCAATAGTCCTAAAATCCATACCAGCATCAATACCATACTTTTTAAAAACATTTGGGCTTTAAATTATTTCATCTCTGCTAGGGCAAGCTCCTCTGTCTTTTTTTCCCACAAATTTCTTGGCTATTCTGGTGCATTTTCTTTTCCAGATGAATTTTTAAATTAGCTGGTAAAGTTCTATAAGAATTCCTATTGGGCTTTATATTGCATAAATTTATTTCATCAAATGGGTGTAGGATATTATATTTGACAAACTAGTCTTCTATTGCCATATATTCATGTTGTCTCTAATTGTCCACTGTTAATAAGCAATTCTGTAAAGGACATTTAGAAAAATCTTTCCTCACCACTATAATTATTTAACTACAATAAATTTCAATAAGGCACAGCATATCCATATTTTGGGAGAGGTTGACAGGCATTGCTCAGTGTACTTTGAGAAAGATTTTCCCAATTTACATTTCCGTGGGGTGTATGGGATGTCATCTCCCTATCCTGCTGCATGACTGGGTCATTAACAGATTTTGAACTTTTGAAAATTTGATAGAGGACACATCATTGTTTTGCTGATGTAATGTATTTTGTATTTGTTTTCTATAGTTGCATAACAAATTACCACAAATTTAGCCATTTAAAACAACACTTTATTGTCTCACAGTTCTGTAGGTCAGATGTCCTGGTGGGCTTGATTGAGTTCTCTGTTTAGGATCATACAATGCCAAAATCAAGGTGTCCCCAGACTTGGCTTTTATCTGGAGTTCTCTGGAGAAGAATCCACTTCAGGTTCATTCAGGTTGTTGTCAAGATTTAATTCCTTACCGTTGTAGGACTGAGATCCCCATGCTCCCAACTTCTAGAGGCTGCTCACATTTTTCCTTATGTGTCCCCTTTCATCTTCAAGCCAGCACTGGCACACTGAATCGTTCTTTTGCTTGGAATCTCTCAAAGCTCTCTGCTTTTAAAAGGTTTATGTGATTAGATTAAGGCTATTGTGATAATACAAAATAATCTCCCTATTTTAAGGGGAACCTTAAATACATCTGCAAAATCTCTTTTACCAGGTAATGTAACATAATCATAGGCATGGTATCTCATCACATTCAAAGTCCAGAAATTAGGGTGGGAAATATAGGGAGGGGGCATTCTAGGATTCTGCCTACTATAGATTTATTTTCCCCTTTTCAAACAACTACGTGAATCATTCTGGTTGTAAAAGATTCAAACATTACGGAAGTACCGTTCACGGAGCAAAACATGAAAGACGTGTTTCACCACCCTTCCCCCTCACTACCACCTCTATTTAGAAGTAGCCCTTTATATTTTTCGTGCATAATGGGATGTCTTTTTGTAACTGGCCATCCTACTTACCTTCCTTATAAGTTCTAGTAGTTTTTCTATTCATTTTCTTTGGTTTTCCAGGTGGATAATGATTTCCCCTCCTTATCATATTTATAATTCCTATATGCATTTACTTGACATATAATGTTTTATTGAATTTCTAGGAAAAAAAAGGTTAAATAGTAGAGGCAACAGTGGACATCTTTGTCTTTCTCCTGGTTAGTGAAACTTCTAGTGCAGTGTTTCACAAACTCATGTTCTGGATGATAATAGGTTTTTAATCTATTTAATTATGAACATTTCAAACATGGAGCAAAGTTGAAGGAGTTTTACAGTGAACACCTGCATACCCACAACATAGATTTTATCATTAATGTTTTGCTATACTTTATCACATAGCTATCATCTATCCATCAATCAAACCATATTTCTCAGATTTATTTTCCTATTCTACCACTTTCTCCCATCCTATTCTCTACTTAATAAATTATTTTCAGCTTTTATATTTATTAATATCTTCCTCTAGTTCTCTCTAAGTTTGTTTCGCTGTTTTCTTTGAAATGGCTTACATTAAATATGTGGCTTATTCATTTTCAGTCTTCCTTACTTATTTCTAAAATCATTTAAGGTTATAAATTTTTTCTGTTTGACCTTAATATGTAACACTTTCATTCTCATTAATTTCTAGTCTATAATTTTGGTTTTGATTTCTTCTTTGACCATGAGTTATTTAGAAGTGTTGTTTGATTTTTGAAGTGACAACTTTTTTTTTTTGGCTGTTTTTGTAGTTAGAAGTTAGTTGTATAGCACTGTGGTCCAATAGCGTGACTTTTATGATTCCTACTATTAGAAACGTATTATGCCTTCTTTTGTGACTTAGTACATGATCAACTTTTGCAAGGGTTGCATAGGCATTTTCTTTTAAAGTTACCTTATAAAATATAACATCTGTTTTTCTGATTTCTTTATATATTTTAGTGGAATATCGTTTGGTATATATGTTCATGACAGAAGATATTCTTGGTAGATAGTATCTTTTGTCAGTATCTCTTTTATCCTATTTAAAATTTTTTGCCTCGAATACTAACATTTCTAATGTTAATGCTGTTGCTCCTATATATATACGTCTTTATTGGTTTTTTTCTGATTACAGAATGTCAGACAAACAAATTATTCAAATAGAGTTAACAACTGTTAGTATGATATATATTCTTCCAGATCTTTTTCTATCTATACATTGATAGATATATGTATTATAATATAGATTTTTTAATCATAAAAAGGGAGAGAATCATGCTATATCTGTTTTACAACTTGCTTTATTGACAATGTATTCTTGACATGCTTTCTATGTCAGTGTATATACATCTACCTTATTCTTTTTAACTAATCTCTGGAGTGAGCATTTGTACAAAGTGCCTGGTCCATCACTATCTTTTTTTAATTCAAATATCACTTCAGGGAAGCCTTCCCTCACCCCCCCAAAACTAGACCAAGGCAGCCTGTAATACACTTTCATGATACTCTGCTATTTTACTCCATAGGCACCCAAGACAGTTGTACAGCTGTGTGATTAATGCCTGTTCCCCCCACCACACACAGACGTACATATACCCTACACACACATCTTATAGTGGACAGTGAGCTCCTCGAGAGCAGGGACTATGTGTGTTTTGTTTATATTTGTACCCCAGCACCTAGCACAGTACCTAACATTTGTATCTATTCAATAAATATTTTTTGAAAGAAAGAATGAATAAACAACCCTATGAGGCAAGTATTACAATTATGCCCATTCTACAGGTTACAAAGCTGTGCTAATTTAAGTAATAGTCACCCTATAAGAATCCCCTGAGGATCCTCAGAAATAAGTGGATAAGGTAACAGTAGATTATGGGTTTCTTAATATATCAATACTTAAAACTTTACCTTTTTAAAAAAATTAGTTGCATGGGGTGGGTGCTCCTTTGGATTGTTACTGATTTTTCATTATTACAGAGTGCCAAAATGAACATCCTTGTAAATAGCTTTGCACATGTGTATAATTCTTTTTTTTTTAAATTAATTTATTTTACTTTTGGCTGCATTGGGTCTTCGTTGCTGTGTGCGGGCTC
This sequence comes from Eubalaena glacialis, assembly GCF_028564815.1. Classification (NCBI taxonomy): domain Eukaryota; kingdom Metazoa; phylum Chordata; class Mammalia; order Artiodactyla; family Balaenidae; genus Eubalaena; species Eubalaena glacialis. The sequence continues at coordinate 47,839,850 of NC_083736.1, forward strand.
TTCTCTGGTTGCAGCGAGCGGGGGCTACTCTTCGTTGCGATGCGCAGGCTTCTCATTGCAGTGGCTTCTCTTGTTGCAGAGCACGGGCTCTAGGGCATGCGGGCTTCAGTAGTTGTGGCGCACGGGCTTAGATGCTCTGCAGCATGTGGGATCTTCCAGGACCAGGGCTTGAACTCACGTCCCCTGCATTGGCAGGCAGATTCTTAACCACTGCACCGCCAGGGAAGCCCCACATGTATGTACTTCTGTAAGACAAATGCTGGAAATGGAATTGCTCCAATGGGTATGCACATTTTACAATTGGATAGCTATTGCCAACTTGCCCTCTAAAAGAAATTATACAAATTTATATTTGTAGTACCAGAGTTTGAGAGTGATTTTCCCCCATACCCTTGCCAAAGCTGTGCATTTACATTTATTTTTTCTTTGTTAGTATGATATGTCATTGCTTTCATTGTTTTTGATTTTTGGTAAAGTTGAGCACCTTTTCATTTGTTTCTTAGCCATTTGTATTCTTCTTCCTTTTTCAAATGTGTAGCCTGTTTGTGTTGTTTGCCCATGTTTTTATTGAATTTAGTATTTTGTTACTGATTATGAATAGTTCTCTTTTTTAAATTTTTATTAAAAAATTTTTTATTGTGGTGACATTGATCTATAACATTATATGTTTAATGTATACCACATTATATTTCTACTTCTGAATACATGCCAGCATGCTCACCCCAAAAATTTATTTCCCATTTACCACCCTACAGTTGACCCCCTTTACCCAGTTTGCACTCCCCCCCGCCACTTCTCCTCTTGTAACTACTACTCTGTTCCATATATACATGTTTGTTTTTGTTTTGTTTGGTTTATTCATTTATTTTGTTTTGTTTGTTTGTTTTTTGTATTCCACATATGAATGAAACCGTGTAGTATTTGTCTGACTTATTTCACTTAGCATAATACCCTCAAGATCGATCCATGTTGTTGTAAATGGCAAGATTTCATTTTTTTTTATGGCTGAGTAGTATTCTGGTGTGTGTGTGTGTGTGTGTATATATATATATATATATATATATATATATGTAAAACATCCTCTTTATCCATTCATCTGTTGATGGGCACTTAGGTTGTTTCCATATGTTGGCTACTGTAAATAATGCTGTGATGAACATAGGGGTGCATATATCTTTTCAAATTAGTGTTTTTGTATTCTCTGGATAAATACCCAGAAGTGGAATAGCTGGATCATATGGTAGTTCTATTCTTAATTTTTTGAGGAATCTCCATACTGTTTTCCAAAGTGGCACAAATAAATGGAAAGATATTTTGTGCTCGTGGATTGGAAGAATCAACATTGTTAAAATGTCCATATTACCTAAAACAATCTACAGATTCAATGAAATCCTTATCAAAACCCCAAGGAGGGCTTCCCTGGTGGCGCAGTGGTTGAGAGTCTGCCTGCCAGTGCAGGGGACGCGGGTTTGAGCCCTGGTCTGGGAGGATCCCGCATGCCGCGGAGCGACTGGGCCCGTGAGCCACAACTACTGAGCCTGCGCGTCTGGAGCCTGTGCTCCGCAACAGGAGAGGCCGCGATGGTGAGGGGCCCGCGCACCGCGATGAAGAGTGGCCCCCGCTTGCCGCAACTGGAGAAAGCCCTCGCACAGAAACGAGGACCCAACACAGCCATAAATAAATAAATAAATAAATAAAATAAAAAGAATGAATTGACTAATGTTAAAAAAAAAAAAACCCCAAGGAAATTTTTCACAGAAACAGAACAAAAAATTCTAAAAGTTATATGGAACCACAAAGACCTCAAATAGCCAAAGCAATCCTGAGAGGAAAGAGCAAAGCTGGAGGTATCACACTCCCTGATTTCAAACTATGTTGCAAAGCTATAATAATCAAACAGATACATAGATCAATGGAACAGAATTGAGAGTCCAGAAATAAACCCACACATATATGGACAATTAATTTACAACAAAATAGCAAAGAATATACAATGGGGAAAGGATAGTCTCTTCACTAAATGGTGTTGTTAAAACTGGACAGCCACATGCAAAAAAAAAAAAAGAAAAGAAAAAGAAACTACACTATTATTTTATACCATACACAAAAATCAACTCAAAATGGATTAAAGGCTTGACTGTAAGACCTGAAACCATAAAACTCCTAGAAGAAAACAGAATCAGTGCACTCTTTGACATAGATTTTAGCAATATCTTTCTGAATATATCTCCTCAGGCAAGGGAAACAAAAGCAAAAATAAACAAATGGGACTACATCAAACTAAAAAGCTTTGCCTAGCAAAGGAAACCATCAACAAAACAAAAAGACAAACTACTGAATGGGAGAAGATATTTGCAAATCATATAGCCAATAAGGGACTAATATCCAAAATATATAAAGAATTCATACAACAACAACAAAACCTCAAACAACCAGATTTTAAAATGGAATAGCTCTTTTTTATATTATGGATAATAACCCTTTGTCTTCCTGTCTCAAATATTTTCCTCAGTTTGTTATTTGTCTTTTAACCTTGTAAATTTTTTTCTTAGAATATACAAATTTAAAATATTTTATATAATCAAATTATTGTTCATTTCATTTATAATAGCTGGCATATGTGTTGTACTTTGAAAAGCTTTCCCTACATCAAGATTATAAAACTCTTTCTCCATGTTTTCTTCTAGCACCTTTATGCTTTTAATTTTTACCTTTGAATACTTGTCCCATATAGGTTTTATTTTGATGTACAGAACAAATGTAGATTTCCAACTTTAATTTTTCCCAATGGCTATCCAATTGTTCCTACATAATTATTGAATAGTTGACATTTTACTCATTCATTTGAAATGCCCCCTTTATTAAATGCTAATCTCCCAGATATCTTAGAGTCCACTTCTAGAATCTTATGTTCCATTGTGTAATAGTAAAGCATGCAAGTGCTGAAGCCAGACTACCTGGGTTTGTACCCAGTTCTGCCATTTATAGTTTCTGCATCTGTAAAATGGGGAAAATAGTACCCATATGATAGTGTTGTGATTACTAGATAAGTTCATTTATGTACAATCATTAGAGCAGTCCCTGGCACATAGGAGTACTGGTATTTTTATAATATTTATTATTAAAATTTTAATTATTTTATCATTTTTCATAGTACATGATATCATCTGCATATGTATTTCTATTATCTTGTTGTAGAATGACTTCTCTTTTTTTTTTAACATCTTTATTGGAGTATAATTGCTTTACAATGGTGTGTTAGTTTCTGCTGTATAACAAAGTGAGTCAGCTATACGTATACATGTATCCCCATATCCCCTCCCTCTTGCATGTAGAATGACTTCTAAGCAACTTGAATAATTTGCAGATGACCTATAACAACTCTACTTATCCTCCACTCTTATATTTCATCCAAATTAGGCATCTTAATCCTAGGCAGTTAGGGAGGGGGAGGAGAGGAAAGAAGGGAGAGGAGTAAAACTGTCCCTATTCACAGATGACATGATTGTCTACACAGACAGTCACAAATAACACACACACACACACACACACTCTCACCCCCCTGGAACTAATAAATGAATTTAGCAAGGTTCAAGAATACAAGATCAAAATCAAACAAAACATGTGCAGGATCTATATGCTGAAAACTGCAAAACACTGATGAAAGAAATCTCCAAAGGCCTAAATAACTGGAGAAATATACCATGTTTATAGACTGGAACTCTCAACATATTAAAGATGTCAGTTTTCCCTAAATTGATCTGTAGATGTAATGCAGTTCCTATCAAAATCCCAGTAAGATTTGTTGTGTATACAGATGAGCTGACTCTAAAATTTATGTGGACAGGCAAAGGAAGTAGAATAGCCAAAATGGTATTGAAAATATTGATAAAGTTGGAGGAATCACACCATCTGATTTTGAGACTTACTATACAGCTACAGTATTCAAGACAGTGTGGTATTAGAGAAAGGATAGACATATGGACCAATGCAACCGAAGAGAGAATACAGAAATAGACCCATACAAATATGGTCAATTGATTTTTGACAAAGGTGCAAAGAATTCAACGGAGAAATGACAGTCTTTTCAACAAATGATATTGGAACGATTGGACATCCATGTATAAGAAATGAACCTTGACCAAAACCTCACACCTTGTATGAAAATTAACTCAAAGTGGCTAATAGATCTGAATGTCAATCATAAAACTATAAAATTTTTAGAAGAAAGCATACAGAAACATCTGGAACTCTCTTATGTTGCTGGGAGGCATGCAAAATGGTACAGCCACCCTGGAAAAGAATTAGGCAGTTTCATATAAAGTTAAATATACACTTAACATATGACCAAGTAATCCTAATCCTAGGTATTTACCCTGGAGAAATAAAAACTTATGTTCACAAAGAACCTGTACATAAAAGCTTAAAGTGTTCTATTCATAATCACCAAAATCTGGAAACAACAAATATCCTTTGTGGAATGAATGGATAAACAAACTGTGGTACATCCATCCAATGGAATACTACTCAACAATAAAAAGAAACGAACATGCAACAACTTGAATCAATCTCAAAGGCATTGTGCTGAGTGAAGGAATATGATCTCGAAACATTACATATTGTATACTTCCATTTATATGACATTTTTGAAAGGATAAAAATATAGTGATGGAGAACAGATCAGTGATTAGGAGTGGGGGGAGGGTGTGACTTCAAAGCAAAAGCATGATAGAGTTTTATGGGACAATGGAACTGTTCTGTATCATGATTACAGTGGCGGTTACACAAATCTATGCATGTGTTAAAATGGAACTATATACACAAAAATTTAAATTTACTGTTTGTTAATTAAAAAATAAAATACAAAAAAATGATGCTAGAATTAGAATGACACCTGCTATGTCTGGTGGGTCCGTACACAACTGCAGCTTTGTTTAACCATTTTTTTTTTTTTTTTTTTTTTTTTTTTTTGCTGGTTAGATCAGGATTTCTTTTTATTCCTTGTTGGTTTAAAATGGCTAATCAGAATAAAAAATAAAAGGGCTTCTGTTTAGAGGCTGGGGTCTCCCCTATTTAAAGGTTAGAACCCAGGTATCCCCTCTACCCAGCACCATACTGAGGTGGGCTGAGGGGTCACCCCCAAGGGACAACTGGAGGGGCCTAGGCCTGCCACTCCCTTCTCTCTATCCCGTTTTTGGCATGTGATGAGAAATATTGCTTTTTGGATTCTTCTCTCCCGGCCTTGAATTTAAAAATAATGTCAACCGTGTGAGTTGGGGGAAGGCTTTGAGGGGCCAGTTGAAGAAGCCCACCATAATCCCTCTCCCCCAAGAAGGGGGGATTATCCGATACTGTTTCTGGAGCTCAGCCAAGCTCTTTTCCTGATCTCCCCACCACCACCACCAAAGTCATGGGGCTGTGACCCCTTCCCTGGGGAAACTAAGTGCCAGTGAGCCTAGAAAACTAACTCTCCTCTCCAGGTCCTTCCCTCCTCCAACCAAAACCCCACCCAGACGCGCCTCTCCCTGGGTTTCTTTCCTGGTCACTTAGCACCAACAACAGGGGGTGCTATTTCCTTAGATGGTAACTGGGACAAAGAGAGGGAACCACGGGGAAAAGGAAGACTTCAATCGATGTCTCCCCTCTTTTCCTGCTGGTCTGAGGAATAGGGAAGAGTAAAATCCCCCTCCTTATACATATCCCTCCCTCATTTTCCCATCCCAGGATAGATATATAATTTCTTTGATATTTATTTTATATATATATATATATATATATATATATATATATATATATATATATATGTACACACACACCTGGTAACGCAGAAGAGGAAAAAAATAGAATCCGTAACAATAATAAAAAAAATTATTTCTGGTTTAAAAATGATCTGGTTCCCTCCAGGGCGAGCAATTGCACAAATGTCCACTGAGTCTGGTCCAGGGGTTAAGGAAGGGAAAGGTCTTAAAAGGTGAAGGGGGTTGCTACCCCAGTCTCAGGGCCCCAACTCTCCAACTCCCCAACCCCACTGCATTTTATAAAATGTCCTCATCCTCTTGGAATCGGTTGTTTAAAAAATGTCCATGCAGGGGAGGGGAGCCCCTTGAGGAAAGGAAGGTGGCCACCTGGGGCCCTTTGGTGTAGGCGCAGAGGTGTGGGGGAGGGGAGCTGCCCAAGGCTCACACCGAAATCTCATAGGTGGTGCCACCCACCCCTGACACCTTCTTGACTCCTCCCCTTGTGGGGCTACTGAGAGGTGGCTGGCCTGGGCCAGGGGAGGCTGAGCCTATATTCTTGGGCTGCCCGTTGGTTTTGCTGTAGGCGGTCTTGAGCTGTACTTCATCTTTGGGTGTCAGTAATGGCTGCAAGTCCACTTCCTCTGTCTCAGAGACACCAGATGGCGCTTTTTGGCTGCTGTAAGACATAGATCGGCCCACGTAGGGGGCAGTTGGGCCTGGTTCAGGGGACCCTAGTCCCCGGCCCCTTAGCCCATCTGGCTTGCCAAAACGGGGGGCAGCTGGGCGTCCCAGTGGAGTCTTGCCCAAGGGTGATCTCTTCGAATCGTCTGAGGAGGAACTAGTACGAGGGGCATGGCCTGAGCCTGGTGTTGACTGGATGCCTGAGTCCCCCAAGCCTGGTTCTTCCTCGCGGCCTGGGAGTGGGGGTGACTGGCGTAGCAGCTTCTCTCGTTCCTGGAGGGAGGCCACAATATGGCGCGACAGATTGTCGTACCGGACTGGTGAGGGCTCTCGGTGCGTTGGGCCGGTTGGCACCAAACGTGGGTGCCTCTCGGCTTCCCGTTGCTGGGCCAGCCGGGCTGACAGGAAGGGAGAGGTGTAGCCTAAAGGTGGGTCTGGCTCAGGCCCTGCCTGCACGGACTCAAAATCAGGGCTGTCTGAAGGAGTGAGCAGACTGTCGTAAGATAGGCTTCCATTACGTTTCTGGTTGGCCAAGCTCTTATAGGAGGTGGAGGTTGTGCCCTCTGAACGGATGGACTGCAGCTGGCCCAGCTCAAAGCCTGTGCCCTGGGCTGACTTGAGGCTGGAGGAGCGAGAGCCACTGGACAGTGGATCAAAGTGAAAGCTTTTGCCAAAGGTGGGAGAACGGAAGCTCTCTGGCTCCAGGCTCGGCTCTGAACGGTAGCTGGGATGACGGCTGCTCTCCGCAATTGAGGTTGGCTCCTTCAGGCTGTCCCCACGACTCAACTTGGCGCTGGAAGAATGAGGCATGGCGGCTGATGTACTGCTGCTACTGTAGCCCGGCCGGTACTTGTACTTGGTAGGGGTGGGGGGGCTGTCCTTGCCCAAGAGGCTGCTCTCCTCATTAGTAGCCAGGCTGAGGTGTGTCCGTAGCCCCGCGTAACGGCTCAGGTCCGGCTTAGGGGGGGGTGGAGGTTCAGCATCTGCAGACTGGCTTTCTGTTATCTCCAAGCTTCCTTTAGACGTAGTTCTCCTCAGCTCTCCCTGGATGCCATTGTCCATGATCTTCACAGTTATCTGCCCATCTGACACTTCTGGCCGAAGGAAGGGTGGTCTGATTACAACTGTCTTCTCTTTCTTTGGTCTCCCCAAATACCTGGGTGCTGGGGAACTGCAGAGTACACGGCTGACATTGTTACAGCAGCCATTAGTGAAGGGGTTCACACCTCCCCGGAATTTACCCGTAACCTGTTCATTGGTTGTGCGTCCCCTAGCCACCAGCACCACGTGAAATCCCGTGAGGCCAGCTACTGGGATGAAGAATAAGCCAGCCACACACATCACTGCCATTGTGACAGCCGTGCGGACCCCTGAGAGTTCCTCCATGTGGTAGAGGACATAAAGGAGGCCAAAGCCAAACACACCCATAATGTGGGCTGTCAGGGAAAGGAGGAAGAGGAAGAAATAACGGTAGTTCCGGCGACCAATACAGTTGTTCACCCAGGGGCAGTGATGATCAAATTCCTCCACACAGTTGTCACAGACGCTGCAGTGGGAACATCGAGGAGGACGGTAGAAGCGGCAGGTGGCACACCATTTCATGCGCACCTGGATGCCCTTGATCTCCACTGTTTTGTAAAGGGGAGCTCTGAAGTCATCTTCCTTGTCTTCATCCTCTTCAGCTCGAGGGAAAATCCCTGGGTCCATGAAGGTGGCCATGCTGAAGTTGGCCAGCACAAAGAGAAAAACAATCGCATTGTAGATGGGCACTGCAGGTGACACGTAGAGGCTTAGTCCTGGACAGGTAAAGGCAAAGAAGAGGGTCGTAGCTCCCACTAAGAAGATGGCGGCTGCCGAGACTGGAACATACTTGCTGGGTTTGAATCTCTTTCCAGACTCCGCGGGCATGTTGGAGCTCTGACGGAAGATCTGCCCTGCCGCATAGCCCAGGCCCACACAGCGGCAGAACAGACAAGAAAATGGGATGAGGGAGACAACGGCCAGAAGAGTACAGAAGGAAACCAGGGAAGCAGAAAATTTAGAATTATCACCCTTCCCCCTCCCAAATAAAACCAAAGGTCAAAAGATCTCAAATGAAGGAAAGCACATGGGAGGGGGAAAGGTGATTCCAAATGATGAATAACCACCTCCCCAGAACAAGGCAGAAGGAGAGATTAAGAAACACAACTTGTACAGTTTAAAAACTGGAGACAAACAGTAGGCTGTACACATGAAAATGGCTGCAGGTAGAGAACATGGGCAGTCAGACAGATCAAGGAACAGCTCATGGAGGGAGGAGAGTCTTCAAAAGGAAAGAAGGGGAGGATATCAGGGTAGGACAGAACACTCCAAGCAAGGAAAAATTCTTCGGAGGAGATACTACAGAACCTCCACGACTACCACACTTCCACAAAATGTGAGCGGCACCTAAAGGAGGTGTTTCTATTTCAATCCAAGAAGGAAACTGGTGCCCCTTCCAGCTTTAAAGAGAAGCCGTTTTTACTGCAGTCTTTGTCCCTTTCAGGCAGTTTTCTCAATGCCACCACTCCCACACCTTGACTTAGGGCTTGTAGTCTGGCAATGGTGGTTTAATTTTATTTACTTTCTCTTGATGGTTAAAGCTGGGCAGCAGCTGTTACAAGGTTGAGTTGTAAATCCTTTTCTTTGAAGCGGGAGGTAAAACAGAGAGAGAGAGCGAGCGCACGCAAGCTACGCAAGCTTGCTTGTCTTCGGTCTCTTGTTACTCCCAAACCCTTTAAGGGCTCCTTTTCCTATGGAGTTCATGCAAAACTAAAGGGAAACACAAAATCCCTGAAGCCATGTTCTTCCCAATAAGCAAAATAAGATGAAGAAATCAATTCCACTCGATGATACTTTTAAAAGCTACTGCAGATGAAAGCAAAGTTCCAAAGAGGTCCCTGTTTCCAGGTCAGTCAATGCCTCTGATCGTTCTTCTTCAATCTTGGGCTTTCTGGATGCAGAGTTCAGCTGTGTTACAGTGCCTCACCCCCGGCGCGGTTCCCGTTACCGCTGCCGTCGTAGTCGCCGCCGCCTCTCAGCAGCGCGCGGCCCCCGCACGCTCCACGCCCGCCCCGCTCCGCGCGCTCCCGCCCGGCGACGCCAACCATTTTTTATTTGAACAATTTCTTCTGAGAATTCTAAGCTCACAATAAAATATCCTAAGTACAGCTAGGCCTCTGTACTCAGACTAGTTAACCCTGTCATGTCCTGCAAGGTGCATCAATTAGAATTCTTTCGGTTGCAAGTAACAGCAAAGCCAACACAAAGTAGATCAACAAGTAAGCCCATTTTATTATCTCCCATATATACATAGAGGGAGGGATTAAAAAGTAGGTGATTCAGCAGCTCAACAACATCATTAAGTACCCACTTTACCTCCATCCTGTACCACTATCCTCAGCCTATTTGTCCTTCACCTTATGATCCCGAGATGGCCGCAGCTACTCAGTCATCACGTGGTCATATACCAACATCAAGAGGCTGGAAGAAAGAACATAACTGTCATGTGTCCCTTATTAAGACTAAGAGAAACTTTTTCCAGGAGCCCCCAGTAGACATCCTCTCTTAGCTCAATGGCCAGAAATCATGTCTCATGCCCATGCCGAAACCAACTATTTGGCAAGGTAAATAGAATTACCATGATTAGTTGCCTCAGACGAGTGCCCCTCTCAGTATGGTCCCTAGCCTGGTACTAGTCTGCAAACTGTTGGTTACCAGCTAGGTGCAGAAATTGAGATTATACGTTTAGAAACTTTTTTTAAAAAAAATTGAAGTATAGTTGATTTACAATGTTGTGTTAGTTTCACTTGTAGAGCAAAGTGATTCAGTTATATACATTTCAGTTATGTATATTTTCAGATTCTCTTCCATTATAGGTTATGACAAGATGTTGAATATAGTTCCCTGTGCTATACAGTAGGTCCTTGTTGGTTATCTATTTTATATATAGTACTGTGTATCTGTTAATCCCAAACTCTTGATTTATCCCTCCCTCCTTTCCCCCTTTGTTTTCTATGTCTATCATTTGGAAACTTTTATAACAAGTTGACTGAGTAGTTTTTATGCCTTTTGAATGTAATAAAAATTGGGGGCTGGCATTTTGTAGGTAGGTCTTCATTTGAGAATCTCAGCTCCCATGATGCACAGGGTTGCCCTAAATATTCACAAAAATGGGGACTGTAAAGTGAAGGATGGCCATTGGGTAGGGTACCAACAGTGCGGGCCATGCAAAAAATGATGGGAATGATGTTGCTCCTAGAAACCCTGGAAAACTCCAGACAAGAACAGATTTTGGGTCCAGCACTGCAGAGCAGTCTCTCCTTTTGGCTTCACTTGCATACTCACCTGCAGTGCTACCACTCCCAGGAGGGAGAGTCTTGAGCAGCCAGGTGGAGTTGTGCCTCTCCTGAGAAGCCACACCCCAAAACCTGTTTCCCAGCTGGCCCAACATTACCTGTGTTTTTTCTGATACTGGAGAGTCCTCTTTAGAAGGCTATAATTGGCCTACATCTGCCATTCTTGCTCACAACAGCAAAAACAAAAACAAAAGAGAAAAAAAATCCACTAGACTTGCCAGATTAGGCACATACAGTCAGCTGGCCACAGTGACTCACTCTGTAGCCTGTGACAGGGGCTCTCAAACTTTTCTGGGCTCAATTCACAGAGTAAGAAACATATCCGACATCACAACTCAGTATACGTGCACCTGTGCACACATGCACACACACATACCTGAAACCAGTGTTTCACAAAACAGTATTTACTGTGTGTAATACAACTCTGTTTTTAAAAAAACTTGTATTTATTTCTTTTCATTAAAAAATTATGATCTCGTCCCACTAAATCAACTTCACAGCCCACCAATGTGTTACAACCTATAGTTTGGAAAAAGGTGCCCTTAAGGGGGGAGATGTAATGGTTTTCAATTACAGAGGCCTTTAGAGTGGCCACCATTGGCTCTGTGTGGGATGTTGTGGCTCCCTCTGTACCTACTACCAACACTTGAGCCCTAACCTCAGGACAATGCTTCTGCAACTTTATCTTTTTCCTCATAAGCTTCCCTGACCTCAGAGCTCTAGCCTCCTAAATCAGCTGCCTTAGCAATGAGAAGGCCAGAGGCCCTCCAGGCTGTTCATGAAGCCTGAGTTGCCCTAGCAACACTTGGCTGTAATTGACTCCCGCTGTCACCTGCTCCAACCTAGCCTGCTTCTCCACACTGCGGGCTGTGGCTCCCTTTTCTCCTGCCTTTCATAACAATCTCTCCATCCTCATTACATAGACAGATGTCTTCTTATTCTTCCCCCTCCTGATGGATGGTCAGATTCTTGGCACACACCTCCCTGGCACTCTCCACATTGCCAAATACTCGCTCTGACATGATTAAACGCTCATGGAGATGGATGATTTGCATGTCTTTCAGATCACAAACAATATCTAATGCTGGTCAGTTTAAATCAGAGATCACAAGCTCAAATGTAGGCGAGGACTAGGCAGGTCACACAAAAGCCTACATGGAGACTGTGCCTCTTCCTAAAAGAAGCATGGCTTCTTTGTACAGCTGATTTTGCCATACAGAAATGCACATCCACGTGGCCAGAATCTCCCGACTTTTCCAGAGAAGCCATAAAATCTGAGTTTTTATATGAACTCTACCAATTTTTATATGCTGACAAGTACTTTAAAAATATATTTTTTAATTCTTATAGGCCAAACCAAACACATCTGTAGACTGGGTCTGTTCAGCAGGATACCAGCTTGCAAGCTCTGTTTTAAGCTCTCTTTTATCCTCTGTCTTGCATTTGGACTTGATGTCTTCTGCCATCTGGGGCAAAAGAAAAAAACCACCACCAATAACTGGGCTTAAATTGACTTTAAAGTTCTCTCTCTCCCAGATGGCCACAGTAATCAGGCACGACTCTTAAGAGATGTTCATGGGATGAAAGCAGTATGTTACACTGTTTCTACTGGGCACTGGGGCACCCATTTCTACATATCACTGTGTTCTAGTTTGTTCCAGTCATGCACTGAGGATGTAAGCCACTGGAGAAAGCCCTGCCCTCTTGGGGAGGGAGCCCTTCTCTTGGTGCTTCTCCTTTGACCATATTTATTAATGACGTAATATTTCCCTTTCTAGTATTCCCATCTGTACCTGAACTAGAAACTTTTGCCCTTTCAGAAGTATTAGGAAGAGAGCTTCTCAGCACCCCCTGCACTACTCCCGCCTTCACTCACCTCCTCCCCACAGTGACTGCTGGGTGAGATTCCAAAATGTCATCGAGGGTTGTTGAGCATCCTGCTCTCTATTTTTCAGAGCTCCCTTGTTCATAGCATGCTTGTGTCCTCCTCTCTGCCCCTCTGTGTAATCAGCCCCACTAGGGTGAGCTCAGCAGGGTGAGGGTCTGCTACAGACCGACCTATTCCCTCAGAAAGGTGCAAAAGTCTAGGCTTAGGATGAAAAAGTTGAAAACCTGATTCAGACTGCAGGCCATAGACTTATTCTCCAAACCAGTCTTGTCAACAGTAAATCTCAATATTCCTATCCTTCTTTGACTCCTGTATATATCTCTCAATTACTTTGGAATTCAAAGGGAGAGATTGGGCTGATTATAGGACCTTTAGAGAGATCCCATGGGTCGGGTCAAGAAACTTTGGAAATGGATACAGTGTCTGGCCTTTGAGATCTAGAGTAACATTTGAGGGAGGCAGTTCTCCTTGCGGGAGTGTGGTGGCTGGCATGCACATGTGTTGCAGCTGCTTTTTTTTTTTTCATAAGGGTAGGCCTTAGAAAGCACTGGCCATGCACATCATTGACTTTGGGAGTTTGCAGATGTTTATATTATGATTGGCGTCTGCAGGCACACAACTGCTTCTAATAGACAGCAGCTTTAGAAAGCACAGGCCTCATAGGTTTTTGACCTTACAACTGTGGCTGGTATCTAAAAGCAGGTGGGCCCAAGTGAACCCTAGCAAGGACAGACTGTGCATGCTTTTGTGGCAGAGACAGGGATTAGGGTATCAGGAAAATAATATATTGGTACCTCTTAAGGTTCACCTCAAAGCAGCTTCAAAACAGCATCAGAGGGCTGAAAAATTTTTGCTCCCCTTTTCCTATTTCTTAGCCGGGACCATAGGCTGGGGCTTTTAATTGCAAAAGTAGCTAAGATCCAGGTGAGTACTAAGGAGTGAGATTATATCTTTACATTCAGTAGGTGGCATTCCATCAGTGCTGTTTCTCTATCTTGATTTGAATTGCATCCTGTCCCAGAGGCAAGGAAAAACTCTGGAGGAGCTGCCTTCTTGAATTTTTGTGGCACATCCACAGACTTCTAGACTTACCCCACCAAACATACACCACCTCCACATGGTCTCAGGTTGGCTCTGAATTTACTAATGACATGAGCCACGACCATGGCTTTGGATTTTAAAGACCCAGACTATGGGATTAACCTAGGAAAGCAGGTGATTTTTTATCAAGGTACAGATAGAGAAATGGGAGTCCTTACCATATATAGGATATAGCATCTTCTTGTATTGAGGTGGAGAAACATGTCTTAAAATTATTAAAATTCCAAAGGCTAAGCAAAAAACTTTAAAGACCACCTTCTCTAGGAATACAGTTTGCTCACAAAATCAAGGAGGTACTGGATTTCTTTCAAAATAATGCTTCATACTAATTTATTTGTGAGTGATATGACATGATGTTTGAGATTAGCTTAATATTCCAGAAAATGTATGAATAGATGAATTTAAATTGGCAAAGTGTTCTCCTGGGATCTCTGCGGCCAGCATGGAAGGTGCGTGAGAAGGGCAAGTTTCCCCAGGCAGGGAGGGTGCCATTGTTATAGTTTGATCTTCGGGCTGGCCTGAGGCCGGAGGCCTCCCGGGTTGAATGGCGGTCCGTCCCTTGCCCCAGCCCAGCCCGCTGGCCCCGATCAGACTCTGCGGTCGGCTCGGGAGTCAGTTTTGCCAAGCCTCGATTTTTTCATGTGTAGAACGAGATGATGCAAAGGAGTGTCAGCAGATCCTGACACTCAGATTGTAATTGTCGTTATAAATTAGCACCAGCGGAGCACTTTCCCTGAACTCCCCTCAGAATTCCCGGCCACAGAGCTTTCTGCTTGTAATAAAAGCTATCATTCAGCGAGTGCTCACTGTTGTGCCAAGTCGTGTTCTAAGCACTTTCAGTGGATCAGCTCGTTTGAGGTGCACAGCGATCCCATGAAGTAATGTCAACAGGTGGGGAGTCGAGGCTCGGAGGGGATAAGTAACATAGCCACTATGCTACTGCCCTGCCCTGTGATTGATAACTGATCTCTTTCCCAGCTAGGCTGTGAGTTTCTTGAAGTCAGAACATTGTTTTTGGTTCCTAAATATGTGCTGGGTATGGGTCAGACACGATGAATCACATGTGGTCCTCGCCCGCAAGGAGCCCCTACTGGGGGAGGGAAACCCTTAGAAGATTATAGTACAGGTGGTGAGAACTTTTCCTCCATTTAACACATTCTAGTCAGCACCTACTACATGCTGAGATTATGAGAGGGACCAAGACAGTCTTAGTCCCTACTCTGGTGGAATTTAACAGTCTATCAAGGAATGTACTAGACATTAAACAAGCAAATACAAAAAAAAAAAAAAACACAAGAAATAAATTGGCAAAGTGTTGATAATTGTTGAAGCTGAGTGATTCATTATTATTCATAGGGGTTTGTTACAGTATTCTAATTTTGTGTATGTTTTAAATTTCCCATAATAAAACATTAAAAAATAAAAATAAGCTTTGATCTTACTATCAGAACAAGATCAGTGACAGAGTGAAAGAAAAAGATCTAAGAAGATATACTATTTAAGCTGGAGAAAGAGAGATTTTCTTAGGAAAATGTGATCTTGGAGAACAAACTACACAAAGATGAAAGGGAAAAAGAAGGTACACTCAGATCTAAAGGTTCTTAAAGATGTAACTAGAAAACAGAGATATTTTAATTGTTAGTAAGTCAGAGACATTGTCTGGGTCCCAAAGAAACCAAGGAGAGATAGAGAGAGAAGAAAAAAATGCACTGGAATTACTCTACCAGCAAGAGTCCTGATCTACAATGCTATGAGGAGGTATTCCCACAGAAAACTGTTCTCCAAAAGCTGACCCTAGGCAGTATATTTAGAACAGCTGGGAAAAAACCCCCACATAGTATAGGCAAAATACACCCCCCCAAGATGTTCACACTCTAATCCCTAGAACCTGTGAATATGATATATTACATGACAAAAGGGACTTTGCAGATGTAAATAAGGGTACAGGCTTTAAGATAGTAAGATTATCCTTGATTTTTTGGGTAGGCCCAATCTAATAACATGAGCCTTTTAAGAGCAGTGAACCTACCCTGGCTGTCAGCAAGAGAGATATGGCAGAAGTCAGAGGGATTCCAAGGGTAGGATGTAGGGGCCCATGTGCGAGGACTGGAAAGGGGCCTTTAGGAGCTAGGGCTGCCCTCAGATGATAGCCAACAAGGAAACATGGTTCTCAAGCCTACCAGAGTATAGAACTAGATTTTAACAACAATCTGAATGAACTTGGAAACAGATTCCAGAGCCTCTGATAAGAGCCCAGCTGGCCAATATCTTGATTATGGCCTTGTGAAACCCAGAGCAGAGAAACCAGTTGAGCCAATCCAGACTGCTGACTTACAGAACAGTGAGATAACAAATTTGTATTGCTAAGCCTTGAAGTTTGTGGTAATTTGTTGCAACAGCAATAGAAAAATACTATATACCATAATATTAAGTGGATATAAAACACTTGAACTGATTTATGAAAGGGAGATAAGAATATTATTATAAAATACTTCAAGCGTTTTATTTTGTTTTATTTTTATTAGAAGCAATATAAAATATTTATTCAAATTTTATACATTTATAGAGACCTTTACTTCAAGCATTTTAGACAAGTTTCAAGGCAAAAAAATTATGGGTGGAGAAGCAGGTACGACATGTCCTTGTGAGAAGTTCAGAACAAGTATGGGGTTAGGACTCCAAGAGAAAGAAACAAGGAAGATGAAACACATAACAAGAGAGTGAGGCAAGACAGTAATAGATTGAGTTAAGCCTGGAATAGACATTGATTTTAATGGGAGAATACTTCCTTCTGGAATTATCCAATTCTGGGAGGTGAAAGTAGATAAGAATTGTTGAACTGTGGATGCTTTTCCAGATCCAGAATTTCTTTCTTCCCCCTGCCCAGTTTTATTGAGGTGTAATTGACATATAACACCTTTATCACACCTAAGGAAATGAACAATAATATTCTCACAATAAAATTTTAATATCATCTAATAATATCATCCAAGCCGTATTAAGATTTCCCTAGTTGTCCCCCAAATGTCTTTTCATAGCATTTTTAAAAACCAGGATCCAGTCAAGTTTCATGCATTGCATTTTGTTATATCTTTTAGTTTGTTTGAATTTGAAACATTTGTTCCACATTTTTTTGTTCCACATTTTTATAAAATATTTTTGAAGTTAAAAAAAATGGACAGCTGAACTTGAAAACTAACAAAAAAAGGAGCTCTCCAGGGGTCAGCAACAGAGAGAGTCCAGTCTAATCACAATCACATGAGTCTTTAAAAGTGGAAGAAGAGTGGGATAGAGAGATGTGACATGAGAAGGGCTTGACCCATGTTGCTGACTTTGAAGGTGGAGGAGGGGCCACAAGAGGAGGAATGTAGTTAACCTCAGTTTATAGCCAGCAAGAAAATGGGGACCTCAGTCCAACAACTGCAAGGAACTGAATTGTGTCAACAGCTCAAATGAGCAACGAACAGATTCTGCCCTGGAGCCTCTAGACAGGCACAAGCCTGGTGACACTTGATTATCAGCCAGTGAGACCTGTGTGGGACATCTGACCTCCAGAACTGTAAGAGACCACACGTGTATTTTAAGCCGCTAATTTTGTGGTAATTTGTTTTGGCAGCAATAGGAAACTCCTATAGCAAGATTCTGAACGAGGCTCAGAGCTATGCTTACTTTACTTTAGAGGGAGGAAGCTGCTCACAAGAGTGTGGAGGCTGGGTCACCACACCAAGCCCATCCTCAGGGCAATGTTGGGATGCCAGGAGCTTGGGGTTCAAAACAGGGATGTAAGTGGTTTCAAACAGAAACAATGATGACTTGAGGGCTAGGGGTTCCACCCCAGAATATCTCTTAACTTTTCAAGAAGATAGGATTGTCCCAAATGCCACTCTCCAAGAGAGGAAACAGTAAACATACATGGAATTCCACTCTCCTTTGTATGGTAAACTGAGTGCCATTGTTAATCTCTTGATAAATCCCAGTAGAGTTTAAATTGAGAGGTTGTAAACCCTATCCTAGACAACTAACACACTCTAAGTTGCCTCCTATTGAGGCTGAAAGCAAGATGATTCCCTCTTTCTCTCACATTTTCTATGGTTACCCTTCTTTCCTCCAGATATCACTGTCTCGGATATATACTTGCTTTCTGACAACAGTGTGAGTCTGGACACTATTATGTACTAGTTTCTAGCAACATAATTCTGCTTGGGATAACTGCTTCAAGGCCTGAGTTTTGTTTGTGGCTAAGAATTTTTTCTTTTAAATAACTTTCTATTAATATAGAAGCAGTGCAGATGGATTGTAGAAAATTAGACAATATAGACAAGCAGAAATATAATAAATGATTAAAAAAGTAAAATTTCCACTACCTAGAAATCACCACTGTAAGACCCTAGTGCGTGACCTGCAGTTTCTCCCCACACACTGTGTGTGTGTGTGTGTGTGTGTGTGTGTTTGTGTATACGTGCTTTTATTTTATTACCAAACTGAGGTCTTACTACACATACTGTTCTATAGCCTGCTTTTTTTCAGTCATCAACCTGTTTTCCTATTTTAGTAAATTTTCAACTTATCTAACACCCAGATCATATTCATATTTCCCCAAATGACCTAAAAATGTCCCTTATAGCTGCTTCATCCAAAACAGTACCCAATCCAGACCATGCATTGCATCTGATCCTTATGTCCCTTAAGTCTCTTTTAATCTAGCACAGACACCATTTTTAATGATACTGATTGACCAAAGATACCAGGCCAATGGTTCTGCAGAGTGTTCCACTTACTGGGTTTGTCTGATTGCTTCCTTGCATTATTTTCATCTAAAGTTTGTACATGCGGCATTGGTGCAGGGAAAATCTTACGTGTCCTTTTTGAACTCTTAGACATGTGAATCTTGGAGTTGGATTAATTCTTTTTTTGGAGGTCCTGTATGAACTTCACCTATTCCAGTGGATGACAGCCCAGTTTGCAGTTGCCAAAGGAACTTCTACTCTCCTCATACCTCAGAGTGAGATCCTTCTAGCTGAAAGTGAGCAGAGACAGAAATTGGGGAGGAAATGATTTTGGACTTAAATTTCTTTGTAATTTTGTAATTTATTTTCTTCCCAAGGATTTCAGAAGAGGAGAGATCTCACATTGTTCAAATCTAGGACATTTATATATTATTTGGGACATTTTAATGCTATCATTTTGGCTGAATGTGTAACTTCTGGTGAACCACATTGGACAATGTGGCTGGGCTTAATTTAGGATGGGAAAATACAACAGGGATAGACTTTACGGCCTAGGATGTGGCAGGGAACTTGGAGTTAATTTGATTAATGTCCTATTCTGATCCACTTCAGAGTCTTCTGGAGACAAAGCAGAGGTGCCCAACATTGGTCCTAGGAGGAGCAGGGGTTAGTACTGGGAGAATGGTCTTGTGAAGGTGAAACCTGGACTGCCCTGTTGAACTCTAGTTCCTCCCCCTGATGCAGGCAGCCATACTCCCAAAGAATCTTTGGTTTGGCTATTAAACCCAAGAGGTTAAGATAACAAAAAGGTTGAGAAGTCTTAGAGGAACCTCTCCTTTGTAATGGGTTGAATTGTAACCCCCTCCATTCATATGTTGAAGCCCTACAGTAACTCAGAATGTGACCATATTTGGAAATAGGGCCTTTAAAAAGGAAATTCAATTAAAATGAGGCTGTTAGGGTGGGCCCTAATCCAATCTGACAGTGTCCTTATAAGTAGAGGAGATTAGGACACACAAAGATACCAGAGGCAAGTGAGCACAGAGGGATGACCCTGTGAAGAGGCAGCAAGCCAAAGAGAGAGGCCTCAGGAGAAACCAACCCTGCTGATACCTTGATCTTGGACTTCCAGGCTTCAGAACTGTAGGAAATAAATTTCTGTTGTTTAAGTCACTTAGTCTGTGGTATTCTTTTTCCTGTGTTCCTGTCAGTCCATGATATAGAAACTCACCCCCTTTCGGAAGTATAGACATCACCTGAGGTGTTTTTAAAAAATACTGCTATTTGGGCTCCACACCCCAAAGATTCTTTTTTTTTTTTAATTTTTATTTATTTATTTATTTATGTATGGCTGTGTTGGGTCTTCGTTTCTGTGCGAGGGCTTTCTCTAGTTGTGGCAAGCGGGGGCCACTCTTCATCGCGGTGCGCGGGCCTCTCACTATCGCGGCCTCTCGTTGCGCAGCACAGGCTCCAGACGCGCAGGCTCAGTAATTATGGCTCACGGGCCCAGCCGCTCCGCGGCATGTGTGATCTTCCCAGACCAGGGCTCGAACCTGTGTCCCCTGGCATTGGCAGGCGGATTCTCAACCACTGCGCCACCAGGGAAGCCACCGCAAAGATTCTTTTCCAATTAGTCTGGGTGGTGTCCTGGGTGTCAGGTAATTCTAAACTGTTGAGAGTTTGAGAACTGTTAGGATAGGAGGTCAACCAAGAGTTGTGTGGGACAGCAACTGGAGATGAATGAAACCAGGGCTTCACCAACAAAGCAAGAGAATGGTAGGAATCCAGCCACTCCATACAACTTTTAGGGAAAGTTGGTCCTATTACTGGGAATTTGGACCCTGCGGACTGTTGTTCAGTGCAAACTGCTTTCCTGGCATTCAGTGATTCTACCAGGCCTGTTATTATGCACATAGATGTCAGTTTTTAGGGTCTAGGAATAAATAGTACTATAGCAATACAAAAGGGGAACAGATTCAGCCTTCCGCAGGAGCCTGAAAAAAAGCCATGCCCAGTACCCTCCTCACAAATTTGAATTCTTGGCCCTAAAAAGGGCAGTCACTCACAAGTCTTAGAATTTCATGTTTGAGGTGGCTATTGAGCATGAACTGATAGCCACATAGTACTTTCAGATTAGATGGAGACACTGTCTTCCACTGTGGTCTTGTGCCTGCATGCTGTGCCACTGCACAGTCATAATTCACGAAAATGGATATTATAGCACTCATATTCTTTAAAATTTTTAAATTCATTTTTAATTTACATGTAATAAAATTTACTCTTATTAGTATACAGTTCTATGAGTTTAGACGGAACCTAGAGTCATATAACCACCACCACAATCAAGGTATAGAACAGTTCCTTTACCCCCCCAAATTCCTTTACCAGCACATATATACTTGGTATGCATCCCCCCAAGCCCCAGATGCTTAGAGCCTTTGTAGACAGTTTTGGCACAAACCACAGTGCAGCCCACTTTTGATCGTCCTGAAGTGGGCACAGCAGGTGGAGATAAATACGAAAGGTGAGTCCTGGTAGTCATGCGAGGGAGGGGGTGGCCCCATAGCCTTCCCAGATAGACCCACATGGCTGGAATTCAAAGTTTTAGCAAGGGGTGGCCCTATTTTGGTCAGGTTTTAGGGAAATGTTAGTACCTTATCATTTAGGGCTAGATTCTGTACCAGAGCTTAGAGAGAGAACCAATCGCTTACCAGATTTCAAATATATCAAGATAAATTTTGAAAGCCTTCCTGCCAGCGCACTCTGGAGCAGCAGACTCAATACCAGGCAGTTATTGCATCATCTCAAAAGAAACACTCATAATCAATTAAACTCATTATATTTGAATATTTAGTTCCTGCCAAAGCACTTTTTAAATCCCCATTTCAAAATAATGTATTCACAGAGATCAGGTCTACTATATAAAGGATGTCATGAAACTAATTATTTCAAGAAGCGTTGTAAAGTTTTTTGCTGGGGCAAAATATCTTTAAAAGGGGCTTTCCAACATTGCTCAGAACTTATATGCTCACTGATACTAAAAGAGATACTGTGGGACAATGGTGGGTAGACTTACTGTTTCTAATTTTAGCATTCATAACAGAATGGACATCTACAAAGAATCCCCTTCAACTCTCCCTAGGGACAAAAAAAGCCCTTAGGGGCTTCTCAGAAGTAGAACAAATTCTTGAAGGAGATATAGCTGTGTATCAGTCCAGATCTTTGACTGTAAGCAACAGAATTTGACTCTGGATGATTTAAGCAGGAAAAGAATTCATTAAAAGGATATTGGGCAGCTCCCAGAATCAGCAGGTGGGCTGGAGAAGCAGGTTTCAGACAGGAACAAGCACTCAAACCACGCCGCAGAACTGGTCTGGTAAGGAGCCCACTGCAGCACCTCTGAGCACTCCAGTCTGCAGCTTTCACCACTGTTGCCCTGCAAAGAGCTTTATCTTTCTGTGAATGCTAGTGCTGCCCACGAGAGAGACTCTGCCTGTGTCCCTGATTCTTTGTCTCTAACTCTGAGAAAATCTAGGGTGACTGGTCTAGGTTATGTGCCAACACCCTAGCTGCAAAGGAGAGTAAATGTGGCATTTTCAAGTCTGTAGCGGGAGGCAGGCTCTGCCTCCTTCCAAGAATCGTAAGATGGGGAAGTCCCTAACCAGAGGAAGTGGGTTCAAATGCACACCCAGAAAGAGTAGCAAAAGATCCAGCACAGGCTGACGGTTGGGGGGCTGCTTGGTGTCACGTGGCACCAAGTCAATAGTCATTGCTACCTCATTTGGGTGCAGAGTAGAGGAAGACAGAGTGGGCTGACCCTGAGCTGAGGAAAGTGATCAAAGAAAGAAACAAGGGCTCTATTTCCCTTGGGGCCTTAATATTTTCTTGTAAGGTTGGAGGGAATGAGAACTGCCTAATCGTTGGAGGTGGAGGATGTATCCGGAGCTTCAGTGCCCTGTACAAGGCAGAGGAAGCAATCAGTGTCATCCTCAGAATATATAACTTCCTTGTCTAGAGACCGTGGCATGATGACTTGGGTGATCTGGGAGCAAGTGGGTGGTGGCGGTGGGTGGAGGGAGAGAATTTAGAGTACTTTTCTCAGCAAGCCATTGCCTTTGATCCTTTGATGAGATGCACCTGAACATACCTAGGGACAAAATCAGGCACCACAGTATGTTCTGATTATAGCCATTTGGTTCCAAAACTAAGAGGTTTATGCATAACAACTTTAGTAAGTTCCTGCCCTACAATTCTCAGTGAATGAACTCTCCCCTAGATTGACATTTGCTGACAACAGTACTTCAATTAACTAGGGTGCAGAGGTTCAGTACTGAGCCCCACTGTGCCTGGGGAGACCCACAACCAGAGGGGTTAAACTAAATTTTATTAAATATATTTGGGATGCTCAGGCCTGATCAGAAAATGCAGTGAAACCAATATGAGGCATTCTTGGCACACATCTGAAATGCCACCAGGAGGAATTAATGCCATAAGTTTTGCTGCTGCTTTTTGGTGTTTGGAAAATACACTTGGCTGTTCACTGATCTCTGATTTGGAATGGGTGAGGGAGGCAAGGCTACAGGGAACTTCACTCATTGTTCATCTACCGTTAGTATGCTCAGTAGTGGCTGATAAGCTAGCCACTACTGCCTCTTACCGTGAACAAGAGGAAAAAGCAAGGGGAACTACAGGATAAGGGGCCTGGGTGCTGCTGTGAAATTTGGGGCTGCCCTGTGAGCAGCAACTTCCTAGCATGTGGTAAGGAAACTTGGGTCCCTCTGCTGTGTACAAAGTGTAGTCAGAGAGTGGGGCAAGTCCAGATAAAGTGATCTACCAAAATAACTTATTGCTCATAAAGGAACTGGTTAGGAAAACTACCCCCACATACCCCAGTGTAGACAGGGTACAATCATTCCACACCCAGAACAGAAGGCAAGAACAAATCCTTTGAGGGATTCAGCTTTATAATAAATTGAAGGAAACAGCACCTTAACCATCAGAGAGTGAGGGAGTTGGGTGGTGAATTCAAGTGGGAATATGGAGACAGCCACCTATCAAGCTGCCCACCCACCTACAGCCTTGGAGAATCCTGTGCAGCACTCTTTGAACCAAACAGTCCATATGTGGGGAATCTGGATGTAGGTGGGTAAAGCTGATAAGGCCAGTTGTTTGTTTGCCTACATCCATTTCTCCCTCTTCTTCCTTGCTGGTATGGTCCTGAAGTGGTCATGTGCTTAGGGATGAGTCGTACCCCAGCCCCATGTTGAGGTGGTGGTGGAATCTTGAATAGTCAATGCCAATCACTGATGGCCTGATTCTCCTTGCCAGTGATTGGTTTAGGTATGGGAATGTGACCCAGTCCTAGGACCTGAGGGGAAGCCTACTGGGGGAATTTTGGAATGGTTTTCCTCAGTAATAAAAGGAGATGTATAGGAGGAAACTCCCCTCTTTTTTAACAGGATGTTGCTATGTCTGCATGCAGTGCTGGAACTGCTACAGCCATCTTACAACCAGGAGGAAATATCTGCTGTCAGTAGAGGAAGGCAGAGAAAAAAGAATGGAAGCCCTTGTGCCTTTGATGATGTTGTTTGATTACTGAATCAATCAACCCTGAAACTACCATGCAGGAATTTTTGAACCAGTTTTAGAAAATGATGTTTTCCATTTTCTCATGGAGAGGGATGTGGGATGTAGAGTGAGCTTTCTTTGTGGAGGCATAAAGATTTTCACTGGGAGCATAGGGTAATAGGTTATGAGAGCTCAAATCGTGACACACATATTGTGTCAAGGAGTCCTTCTTGGGGGTAGGCTGAGATCATGAAAAAATAAAAACATTTACCTGTCTTTTAAGGTAATGGAGACCAGCCACTGGGTGTAGTTACAAAGCTGATCAGTGGCCTGAGAAGGGCTAGGTCAGTGGATGAGGGATATTGCCATGAGAAACACTGATCTGGACCAGAGAACCAAACCCAGAACTATGGCCAGGAGCTAAGTCTCAAGAGTATCCATCCCATGAATGGAAACATTACCTTATTTGTGCTCTGACATCTTGCCACCTGAGCATCTGCGTAAGTGAACTGCTGCCCCGCCTGTACCTCCACACCTCACCTTCTCACTGCCTTCTTATTACATGAATGGAAACAAGATCCTGTCTGTGCCTCACGACCTTGTACCACAATCACCTAGCCAATGTGTGAGGACCCTTAGCCATGGCACTTGAAGGGGTGCTTTCTGGTCACCCTGGACATCTGCAGGTGTCAGAGAGGAGCTCTTTGAGACAAGAACTGGGGCATATTAATATATCACTAGCTAGGGACAGAGGGGCATAGACACTGTTATACGCCTGACAACTGAAATAATATGTTTTAGCATCAACCTTAGTACCAAAAGCAGTGGTAACATGGATATTAAAATTATTTGGCTGGACTTGACTATAAGACAATCATCCAAATCTAGAATCATAATTGTTGTAATTAGATTATCATCAAAAGAAAAATACAAAATTAAAATATTTTATGAAGAATATGTGGACAACTGAGAATATGCTTTTGGACCCCCCACAAGCCATGGACCTTAGTTTGAGAAACATTAGGTTAGGACAGCCTCAGAAGGGATTATCAATATGAGATGAAATAATATTGAAACCTAAATTGGACTTTTCTTTGTATGAAATGAGAGTGACAATTCAAGGCTTAATCCAATGTTTCTTAACTACAATATACCTAAGAATCACCTAGAATGCTTAGTGAAATGTAAATTCCTAGGCCCCTAGCTATTCTGATTCAGTAGTTCAGGGGTGAGGCCCAGAAGCCTGCATTTTAAACAGGTGATTCTGATTCAGACACATCAGGGATCATACTTTCAGAAACACTGAATCTGCCAACAACAAGTGGTCCACTAAAGTGATACAGCCCCAAGAAGAGGAATTCTCCCCAATAACCCTCTTCTATGGGGCCAAGGGGGACAACAGACTGGAGAAATTTTCCCAAGACAGACCCAGAGGTGGGAGCAGACAGATTGGTTGATCAAGGGATGCATTCTACTGGCAGAGGAAGGGAACCTTTGCTACCCCAGTAGAGTCTGGATTTTGGACTGGTAGCCGACTGCTATGTGCTGTTTCCTTTTCTCTTTTCCAAATGCTAGTTTTAATTTCAATTATCTGGTTTTCCTTCCACCATTGTGCAACTGGGTATATTAGAGGTTGGTTAAATGTATCATTTAGACATAGTTTGCCTAACTATGACAATTGTGTCAGTTAAAAATTTTAGTTAAAAATGATAGAAAACCCATATGAACTTGTGTAAGCAAACAAAGATTTATATTTTAATATTTTTATTGAGATTTAATTGATATGTAATAAATTACACATAGAGTGCACAATTAATTGTGATAAGTTTTGACATATATATGTATGTGTATATATATATATATATATACACACACATATATGAAATCATCACCACAATCAATATAATGAATATATCCATCACCACCCCAAATTTCCCTATGCCCCTTTGTAATTCCTCTCACCTACCCTTGCTCCCCTGCCCCCCCAGGCGACCACTGCTCTGCTTTCTGTCACTATAGATTAGCTGTAAGTTCTAGACCTTTATATAAATGGAGTCATGCAGTATGTTCTCATTTTTGTCTGGCTTCTTTTACTCAGCACACTTTAGTTTGAGATTCATCTGTGTTGTGGTATTGTAGTTCACGCATTTTTATTGCTGAGTAGAATTCCATTGTATGGATGTACCACAATTTTTTAATCCAGTTCACCTGTTGATGGACCTTTGGATTGTTTCCAGTTGGAGACTTAAAAATAAAGTGGCTATAAACATTCTTGTACAAGTCTTTTTGTGTGAAAATATACTTTCATTTCCCTTGGATAAATTCCTAGGAGAAGAATGGTTGAAGCATATGGCAGATGTATAGCTAACTTTTACGAAACTGCTAAACGGTTTTCCACAGTGGCTGGACCGTTTTATATTCCGCTAGAACTGTGTAAAAGTTCCAATTACTCCACATACTCCAACAATTGGGTTGGTTAGTTTTTTTTAATTTTAGCCATTCTATATGGTAGTAGTAGTATCTCACTGTGGCTTTAATTTTCATTTCCCTAATGACTAAAGGTGTTGAGCGCCTTTTTTATGTGCTTATTGCCATCCATATATCTTCTGTGGTAGAGTGGTCAAATATTTTGCCTGTTTTTAATTTAAATTTTTCTTTTTTAATTTTTAAATTTTTTTGGCTGCATTGGGTCTTCATTGCAGCATGTGGGCTTTCTCTAGTTGTGGCGAGCGGGGCTGCTCTTCGTTGCGGTGCACGGGCTTCTCACTGTGGTGGCTTCTCTTGTTACGGAGCACAGGCTCTAGGTGCGCGGGCTTCAGTAGTTGCAGCACGCAGCCTCCGTAGTTGCCACACACGGGCCCTAGGGTGCGTGGGCTTCAGTAGTTGTGGTTCAGGGGCTCTAGAGTGCAGGCTCAGTAGTTGTGGTGCATGGGGTTAGTTGCTCCACGGCATGTGGGATCTTCTGGGACCAGGGCTTGAACCTGTGCCCCCTGCATTGGCAGGTGGATTCTTAACCACTGCACCACCAAGGAAGTCCCTTAAATTTTTTATTATTATTACTGAGTTTTTGTTTTGTTTTTTAGATTACAGTAGTCATATTTGACTTATGGATGCTTCACACTGATCAATTAACAGAAAAATAAATATAACCTAATCATGAGGAACAAATATGCTGCAACTTTAATGACACAGAGGGCATTCCTACTATGAAAAAAATGAGAGAATTGTGCTCCTCCTTGATGGGAGTTTTTTGTTTTTTGTTTTTAACATCTTTATTAGAGTATAATTGCTTTACAATGGTGTGTCAGTTTCTGCTTTATAACAAAGTGAATCAGTTATACATATACATGTCCCCATACTCTTCCCTCTTGCATCTCCTCCCTCCCACCCTCCCTATCCCACCCCTCTAGGTGGTCACAAACCACCGAGCTGATCTCCCTGTGCTATGTGGCTGCTTCCCACTAGCTATCTATTTTACATTTGGTAGTGTATATATGTCCATGCCACTCTCTCACTTTGTCCCAGCTTACCTTTCCCCCTCCCCGTATCCTCAAGTCCATTCTCTAGTAGGTCTGCATCTTTATTCCCGTCTTGCCCCTAGGTTCTTCTCACCATTTTCTTTCTTTTTTCTTTTTAGATTCCATATATATGTGTTAGCATACTGTATTTGTTTTTCTCTTTCTGACTTACTTCACTCTGTATGACAGACTCTAACTCCATCCACCTCACTACAAATAACTCAGTTTCGTTCCTTTTTATGGCTGAGTAATATTCCATTGTATATATGTGCCACATCTTCTTTATCCATTCATCTGTTGATGGACACTTAGGTTGCTTCCATATCCTGGCTATTGCAAATAGAGCTGCAATGAACATTTTGGTACATGACTCTTTTTGAATTATGGTTTTCTCAGGGTATATGCCCAGTAGTGGGATTGCTGGGTCGTATGGTAGTTCTATTTTTAGTGTTTTAAGGAACCTCCATACTGTTCTCCATAGTGGCTGTATCAATTTACATTCCCACCAACAATGCAAGAGGGTTCCCTTTTCTCCACACCCTCTCCAGCATTTATTCTTTGTAGATTTTTTGATGATGGCCATTCTGACTGGTGTGAGATGATATCTCATTGTAGTTTTGATTTGCATTTCTCTAATGATTAATGATGTTGAGCATCTTTTCATGTGTTTGTTGGCAATCTGTATATCTTCTTTGGAGAAATGTCTATTTAGGTCTTCTGCCCATTTTTGGATTGGGTTTTTTGTTTTTTTGATATTGAGCTGCATGAGTTGCTTGTATGTTTTGGAGATTAATCCTTTGTCAGTTGCTTCATTTGTAAATATTTTCTCCCATTCTGAGGGTTGTCTTTTCATCTTGTTTATGGTTTCCTTTGCTGTGCAAAAGCTTTTAAGTTTCATTAGGTCCCATTTGTTTATTTTTGTTTTTATTTCCATTTCTCTAGGAGGTGGGTCAAAAAGAATCTTGCTGTGATTTATGTCATAGAGTGTTCTGCCTATGTTTTCCTCTAAGAGTTTTTTGGTGTCTGGCCTTACATTTAGGTCTTTAATCCATTTTGAGTTTATTTTTGTGTATGGTGTTAGGGAGTGTTCTAATTTCATTCTTTTACATGTAGCTGTCCAGTTTTCCCAGCACCACTTATTGAAGAGGCTGTCTTTCCTCCATTGTATATTCTTGCCTCCTGTGTCAAAGATAAGGTGACCATATGTGCGTGGGTTTATCTCTGGGCTTTCTATCCTGTTCCATTGATCTGTATTTCTGTTTTTGTGCCAGTACCATACTGTATTGATTACTGTAGCTTTGTAGTATAGTCTGAAGTCAGGGAGCCTGATTCCTCCAGCTCCGTTTTTCTTTCTCAAGATTGCTTTGGCTATTTGGGGTCTTCTGTGTTTCCATACCTGTGTGCAGAAAATTATAAGACACTGATGAAAGAAATTAAAGATGATACAAATAGATGGAGAGATATACCATGTTCTTGGATTGGAAGAATCAACATTGTGAAAATGACTCTACTACCGAAAGCAATCTACAAATTGAATGCAATCTCTATCAAACTACTACTGGCATTTTTCACAGAACTAGAACAAAAAATTTCACAATTTGTATTATTGAGTTTTGAGAGCTCGTTTTAGCTTCTGGATTCAAGTCCTTTATCAGATATATGATTTGCAAATATTTGCTCCCATTATGTGGCTGTGCAATTCAATGAGCAGAATTCTTTATTTTGATGAATTAAAAAAAAAAGAATTTTGACTGTTTTAGTTAGAATTCCTAACAGAAAATGTAACTCAATAATAAAATGATAATTAAAAATAGGAAAAATTTTATTATCTCATATAATAAGTTCTGAACTAGGATGGCTCCAGTGTTTGTTAATTTAGCTACTCAACAGTGTCATCAAGGACTTGGATTCTTTTCATCTTTTTGCTCTGCCATCCTCAGCCTCCTGGCTTTAATCTTCAGGCTAGTCTCCTCACAGTTGCCAGGTGGCTGCTAAAGTTCTGTGTATCACATACAAACATGCAACATCAAAAGGAAGACTCTGGACTGTCTTTTCTATGTGTATCTCAGAGTGAGGAAACCTTTCTTGGAAAAGCCCCAGCAGACCTTTCTCTATATCACATGATAATCCATAAACTGCATAAACCCCTTAGATCAGGGGTTGGCAAACTACCACCAGTGGGTCAAATACAGCCTGCTGCCTACTTTTATATGCTCTGTGAGCTAATAGTCGTTTTCACATTTTTAAAGGGATGAAAAAGTCAAAAGAAGAATAATATTTTGTGACGTGAAAATTATATGAAATTCAAATTTCAGTGTCCAAAGAACTTCCAGTTTCAACTTGGAGATGTAGAGAGCTGGAAAGATGCCACACTTGCCCTAATAAGAAAAAAACTGGTCAGACTGCAAATCAATGGCTCTTCATGAACCCCTCAGAGAACTGAAGCCACAAGTCAAATGGAGAGACACAGGTGCCTGCAGGGAGACACAGGACCCAAACATTTGCTTCCCTGGGGTAGACATTACTTGATGCCATATAAACCAGTAAGAACATTAAACTAGAAATTTTGATGAATTGCTGGAGGCAATTGCTGGAGTGTGAGCTAGTGTGACAGTATGGATCTCCTGGGAGCTGTAGTGAAAGCAGCATTCTCAACTTCTTGCTGCATTTTCCTCCAGGAATCCCCCCACCTCAGGTTCTCACAATAGAATGGGGAGAATCAGAAGAAGAATCCTCTTCTCTCTTTCCTTCTGTGGTGCTGGCTGGGTGAGTGGAACAGCAGCCTCTGCTAAATCCAAAATCCACCCAGAGTCTTGTCCATGTCTCCCTTACAGAACTGACAGGTTAATCTTCAGTGGGTAGGGATCCCATGGAAGGTCCTGTTAGGGGAATCACAACTGAGATCTTTAGGGGTTTGAAATATATCTGTGCCCCTTTCCTCAAGCACTGATCTCCTTTTGAGTAACACATCTTGGTTTGCTCTGGTGGAGACTGAATGCCTTGAACCTAGGCATACAACACCCCTAGGTGTATAAACTAAGCTGTCTATCAGTAATATTTTTTTCTGATCTACCAAGCAATAGCATATGGTGTTCCCATAAGTATTCCATAATGAAAGTGAAGTAAATACAAGGTTGCATTCAAGCAGATCCTGGAGGCACAAGTAAGTTGCATGAATGGTGGTTCACATTTCCTGGATCCCACACCAATGGAATCAATAAGAATTACCTATGGCCAGATTATAGAGGAATAAAAAAACTATTTGGCCTAGTTTACAGATTGTTCCATGTTATGTTTGCTGTTACCAGTTGGAAGTAGACTGCTATAGTGTTACCGTTCTACTCAGGGATGTTCCTGAAGGACAGTGGTGAAGGAACATCTTATCAGTGGGCAGAACTTCAAGCAATGAAACTGGTTGTTCAATTGCCAGGAAGGAGAGATAGAAGTGTGGGACGTACACTAGACCATAGACAATTTCAAATGGTTTGTTTGGAGGGTTGGGAACTGGAAAGGAACAAGATTAGAGGTATAATGGCATAAAGACCTGGGGAAGATGCATGCACACAGAACTCTCAAAATGGTCTCAGAGTTTGGAACTGTTTATATAACTTGATAATACTCACCAAGGCCCCCAGCTACAGAAGAGGCTCTCAATAATCAGATGGACAAGATGACCCATCCTGTGAACATCAGTCAACCTCCCTTCCCAACCACCCCAGTGCTTCCTCAACGTACTCGTGAACAAAGGGCCAACTTCCCCTTATAAACCTGGACTGGTCTTTGCTGAGTGACAATTTTTTTAACCCTGATTGCTTGCCATGAGCTTCCAATGAGGGATTATGACTAGTGAGGACAAACCAGCCACACAGTGGCGTTCGATTATACTAGACCCCTTCCCTCATGCAGCAGGCAGTGATTTGTTGTCTCTGTAATATTAAATTATCCTGGAAATGGATTTACCTTCCTTGCCCACCATGCTTCTGCAAATCTCACTATCCATGGGTGTATTGAATACTTCATTCACCATTATGATATTACATAAAATATTGTTCTGGCCAAGGAACTCATAGCAGAAAAAGCCAGGCAATGGACTGATGTTCACTGATCTTACTACATATCCCATCACCCCAAAGCAACTGGCCTTATAGAATGGGAAGGGAAGTTACGGCACTAGTTGGGAGACAGCACCTTGTTAGGTTGGTGTGCCATTCTACAGTAACTGATAAATATATGGTGCTTCTTTCTCACAGCCAGATCACGCGGATCCAGGAATCAAGGATTGAAAAGGGGCATGATCACTCTCATTATTACATTTAATGAATTATTTATAAAATTTTTGCTTCCTGTCTCTGTGACTCTGAACTCTCCCAGTTAAGAGGTTTTAATACTGAAGAGAGGAATGCTTCCCCTGAGATATATTTGACAACAGCCACCTTGTCATTTCAAGCTTCTAATGCCACTAGGAAGACAGGCCAGAAAAATAAGAGGGAGTTACTGATTATGTTGGAACGATTGACTTTATCAAGGGGAAATAGGGTTACTACTGCCCAATGAGTCAAGGATGAGTATGGATGGCACCTGAAGGGGTTCTTCTGGGGCACTTCCTGCTGCTACCATGTCCAGAAGTAAAAGCTAGTGGAAGACTAAAGCAACTCCATATAGGCAGGACCTCTAAGGGCTAAGAATTTATAATGGGTAGTTGGGAAGGGGAGTCATAAATACCAGCCACAAGCTCCTGGCCAGTTACAGAAATGAATATTTCCACTTGAATATCTTTACTTTATGTGTTACACATATGTATGTACATATTTATATATGTTTTAAAATTATTTTTCTTTCACTCTCATCCATTGCTATATGTAGACATGATGGTTGTGATGGTGAACTTCATCATTTAGTCCGAAGGTTACAGACTATAAGATCAGGATGGAACTGGAGAAGGAAAGACATCACGTAGAGATCCTGGACTTGGGGCTGGATGTAATAACTGGTGAGACTTTTGTTGATTGTCTATGAAGAAGGAGTAAATGTACTTTCAGTTGTACATGGAATAGTTGCATTATATAAGGGGTTGCATTATGCAATTTTTAAAATTACAAGTATAGGAAGGTGGCTATTGGGCAGACAAGGAGTGGCCTGTGGTGGACAGCAATTGTTTGTGCCTGTGAAGCATCCTTCTTTTAGTACTAACTCCTCCTTTTTCCTATGGGGAACTATCCCACCCCAATAATTACACACACGCTTGTCTTCTTTTTCTGACTTACTTCACTTAGTATGATAACTTCTAGGTCCATCCATGTTGCTGCAAATCGCATTATTTCATTCTTTTTTTATGGCTGAGTAACATTCCATTGTATATATGTACCTACACACACTCTTGATGAAACTGCCATTTAAGTCCTCTTATTTCCCATGGTGAAAGGGTGAGCATGTGATCTAGTTTAGGGCAGTAAGACTCTCTCAGGAACTTGAACCTTTGTGTAATAACACAAAGATAGGAAAAATATCGTTGGAGCAGATCCATCTTGACAATGGCATCTTGTCAATTACAACTGACTAGCTAGATCCTAGCAGTTGTCCTGGTTCTTGTCCTTTCTGAGATTCAGTTGTTGGGTTTTTTTTTCCATTAATTCTGTGAGTTATCTCATTCTTCTTCCAGTAAATTCCTTTGGTTCTTTTGTTAGAATAAATCAGGTTTGGTTGCTTGCAATCAAGGGACCCTAACTAATACCCCAGTATATATTGTTGAGTGAAAAAGGCAAGTCATAAAGCAGTATGAAGGAGAGTAGATCAAGATGGAGGACTAAGCACATGCTCCAGCATCCTGCTCCTACTCTAAATATTTGGAAAGGACAGAAATGATATATTTTAAAAAGAAATAGGTATTGTGCTTGAAAACTGGAAGAGGCACTCCCAGTAGACCCAGAATTATGAGGTATCTGTGGAAGATGGAAGGCAAATATAATTGGAAAGACAAAGGAAACCAAACCCTTGAATCACAAAAACAGGCAAAAATTGCTGCAAAAGGTGGAGGCATCTTAGAGGAGGAGATGTTCCAAGCTTAGAGATAATAGAAACTTGTAGCAAAACAGAGCCAAGGGCGTTTGCTTGAAGGATGAAACAAGGGCAGCTGTGTGAGGAGAAGCACTTGGGCTGCAGAGGCAAGTTAGTATCCAGGCAGCTGATGCCCCCAGGAGGCAAGGAATTCTCCTACCCCCAGAAGACTACCTAGGAGTGTACTCTGTCCAGCAGTACCCTGACCCCATACCCCAACACTGAATGCAGGCTCTGGTTAACACAATGTAGCACTCATGCAAGGTTCAGAGAAAATTCAAAATCAGCATACAGTATGATTCCATCTATTTGATCTTTGTGAAAAAGGAAAAAAACTCACCAAACCTATTTATGGAGAGTATATATACATTTTATATGCATAACAAAGGGTCTAGAAGAATATACAGCAACCAATTGACAGTGGTTACTCATTAGAGGTGATAAGGAAACTACTTCTACTTTTTACTTTGTGGAGTTCTTTATTGTTTAGATTTTTTTAAAAGCATGATTTTTTTTAAACATTTTTTTTTCACACACACACACTGTATTTTATTTTTACAAGAGATAAATAGAGTGACACCAAGCATTGTACATGGATGACCACAACAAAAGCAACAATGATTGCAATTACCAAACATGAAACACACTCATACTATGTCATAGTATTGACATTCAGTCCAGTAATCCTCCACTGTAACAGCTCCTTTACTTTGCAGTGAAAATTGATTTGTATATTCTTTGCCTCTGAGTCCTTGTGGGATTTTTTTTTTTGATTCAAACAGAAAGTCACAAAAATTATACTCATCCTCATCAGTTCACTCAGTCCCATGTAATTAATTTTTTTTTCATCTTGATCTTTTGTTAGCACTTTTATGAGTTCATCAGTTTTTCATTAGAGTTCTGAAAATGCTTATTCATTCAGTTCAGCAGTACAGTCAGTTACCAGAAACCTGTACTTGTCAGAGTCTTTTCCATGAATTTCTTGAAGATGAAACCCTTTTATAGGAACATATTTGCAAAAGCATCAGAGTACACCCAGAACTGTCTGTAAATGACAAAAGACTTAAAAATGACCACGGTTAAAGATTTGATGAAAGTTCATAATAATGCAGTTGACAAGAAAATTAGTTATTTCTGAGATATACATTTTAAAGTAATAACTAGGATTATGACTTATAACATTATACCAGAATATATAAGATTTTTAGAAATTTCATGTAATGTCTGAAACATTTATATTAACATATTTCCATACAAATAACCCAATGAAAGTTTAGTATTAGTTGTTTTGTTTGTTTGCTTTTTTATACTGCAGGTTCTTATTAGTCATCAATTTTATACACATCAGTGTATACATGTCAATCCCAATCGCCCAATTCAGCACACCAACATCCCCAACCCACCGCAGTTTTCCCCCCTTGGTGTCCATATGTCTGTTCTCTACATCTGTGCCTCAACTTCTGCCCTGCAAACCGGCTCATCTGTACCATTTTTCTAGGTTCCACATACATGTGTTAATATACGATATTTGTTTTTCTCTTTCTGACTTACTTCACTCTGTATGACAGTCTCTAGATCCATCCACGTCTCAACAAATGACTCAATTTCGTTCCTTTTTATGGCTGAGTAATATTCCATTGTATATATGTACCACAACTTCTTTATCCATTCGTCTGTTGATGGGCATTTAGGTTGCTCCATGACATGGCTATTGTAAATAGTGCTGCAATGAACATTCGGGTGCATGTGTCTTTTTGAATTACGGTTTTCTCTGGGTATATGCCCAGTAGTGGGATTGTTGGGTCATATGGTAATTCTATTTTTAGTTTTTTAAGGGACCTCAATATTGTTCTCCATAGTGGCTGTATCAATTTACATTCCCACCAACAGTGCAAGAGGGTTCCCTTTTCTCCACACCCTCTCCAGCATTTGTTGTCTGTAGATTTTCTGATGATGCCCATTCTAACTGGTGTGAGGTGATACCTCATTGTAGTTTTGATTTGCATTTCTCTAATAATTAGTGATGTTGAGCATCTTTTCATGTGCTTCGTGGCCGTCTGTATGTCTTCTTTGGAGAAATGTCTATTTAGGTCTTCTGCCCATTTTTGGATTGGGGTGTTTGTTTCTTTAATATTGAGCTGAATGAGCTGTTTATATATTTTGGAGATTAGTCCTTTGTCCGTTGATTCGTTTGCAAATATTATCTCCCATTCTGAGGGTTGTCTTTTTGTCTTGTTTATGGTTTCCTTTGCTGTGCAAAAGCTTTTAAGTTTCATTAGGTCCCATTTGTTTATTTTTGTTTTTATTTCCATTACTCTAGGAGGTGGATCAAAAAAGATCTTGCTGTGATTTATGTCAAAGAGTGTTCTTCCTATGTTTTCCTCTAAGAGTTTTATAGTGTCCAGTCTTACATTTAGGCCTCTAATCCACTTTGAGTTTATTTTTGTGTATGGTGTTAGGGAGTATTCTAATTTAATTCTTTTACATGTAGCTGTCCAGTTTTCCCAGCAGCACTTATTGAAGAGACTGTCTTTTCTCCATTGTATATCTTTGCCTCCTTTGTCAGATAATAGTTGACCATAGGTGCGTGGGTTTATCTCTGGGCTTTCTATCTTGTTCCATTGATCTATGTTTCTGTTTTTGTGCCAGTACCATATTGTCTTGATTACTGTAGCTTTGTAGTATAGTCTGAAGACAGGGAGTCTGATTCCTCCAGCTCCGTTTTTTTCCCTCAAGACTGCTTTGGCTATTCGGGGTCTTTTGTGTCTCCATACAAATTTTAAGATGATTTGTTCTAGCTCCGTAAAAAATGCCATTGGTGATTTGATAGGGATTGCATTGAATCTGTAGATTGCTTTGGGTAATATAGTCATTTTCACAATGTTGATTCTTCCAATCCAAGAACATGGTATATCTCTCCATCTGTTGGTATCATCTTTAATTTCTTTCATCAGTGTCTTATAGTTTTCTGCATACAGGTCTTTTGTCTCCCTAGGCAGGTTTATTCCTAGGTATTTTATTCTTTTTGTTGCAATGGTAAATGGGAGTGTTTCCATAATTTCTCTTTCAGATTTTTCATCATTAGTGTATAGGAATGCAAGAGATTTCTGTGCCTTAATTTTGTATCCTGCAACTTTACCATATTCATTAATTAGCTCTAGCAGTTTTCTGGTGGCAGTTTTAGGATTCTCTATGTATAGGATCATGTCATCTGCAAACAGTGACAGTTTTACTTCCTCTTTTCCAATTTGTATTCCTTTTATTTCTTTTTCTTCTCTGATTGCTGTGGCTAGGACTTCCAGAACTATGTTGAATAATAGTGGTGAGAGTGGACATCCTTGTCTCGTTCCTGATCTTAGAGGAAATGCTTTCAGTTTTTCACCGTTGAGAATGATGTTTGCTGTGGGTTTGTCATATATGGCCTTTATTATGTTGAGGTAGGTTCCCTCTATGCCCACTTTCTGGAGAGTTTTTATCATAAATGGGTGTTGAATTTTGTCAAAAGCTTTTTCTGCATCTATTGAGATGATCATATGGTTTTTATTCTTCAATTTGTTAATATGGTGTATCACATTGATTGATTTGTGTATATTGAAGAATCCTTGCATCCCTGGGAAAAATCCCACTTGATCGTGGTGTATGATCCTTTTAATGTGTTGTTGGATTCTGTTTGCTAGTATTTTGTTGAGAATTTTTGCATCTATATTCATCAGTGATATTGGTCTGTGATTTTCTTTTTTGTAGTGTCTTTGTCTGGTTTTGGTATTAGGGTGATGGTGGCCTCATAGAATGAGTTTGGGAGTGTTCCTTCCTCTGCAATTTTTTGGAAGAGTTTGAGAAGGATAGGTGTTAGCTCTTCTCTAAATGTTTGATAGAATTCACCTGTGAAGCCATCTGGTCCTGGACTTTTGTTTGTTGGAAGAGTTTTAATCACAGTTTCAATTTCATTACTTGTGATTGGTCTGTTCATATTTTCTGTTTCTTCCTGGTTCAGTCTTGGAAGGTTATACCTTTCTAAGAATTTGTCCATTTCTTCCAGGTTGTCCATTTTATTGGCATAGAGTTGCTTGTAGTAGTCTCTTAGGATGCTTTGTATTTCTGCGGTGTCTGTTGTAACTTCTCCTTTTTCATTTCCAATTTTATTGATTGGAGTCCTCTCCCTCTTTTTCTTGATGAGTCTGGCTAATGGTGTATCAATTTTGTTTATCTTCTCAAAGAACCAGCTTTTAGTTTTATTGATCTTTGCTATTACTTTCTTTGTTTCTATTTCAGTTATTTCTGCTCTGATCTTTATGATTTCTTTCCTTCTGCTAACTTTGGGTTTTGTTTGTTCTTCTTTCTCTAGTTTCTTTAGGTGTAAGGTTAGATTGTTTACTTGAGATTTTTCTTGTTTCTTTACGTAGGCTTGTATAGCTATAAACTTCCCTCTTAGAACTGCTTTTGCTTCATCCCATAGGTTTTGGGTCATCGTGTTTTCATTGTCATTTGTCTCTAGGTATTTTTTGATTTCCTCTTTGATTTCTTCAGTGATCTCTTGGTTATTTAGTAACGTATTGTTTAGCCTCCATGTGTTTGTGTTTTTTACGTTTTTTTCCCTGTAATTCATTTCTAATCTCATGGCATTGTGGTCAGAAAAGATGCTTGATATGATTTCAATTCTCTTAAATTTACTGAGGCTTGATTTGTGACCCAAGATGTGATCTATCCTGGAGAATGTTCCGTGCACACTTGAGAAGAATGTGTAATCTGCTGTTTTTGGATGGAATGTCCTATAAATATCAATTAAATCTATCTGGTCCATTGTGTCATTTAAAGCTTCTGTTTCCTTATTTATTTTCATTTTGGATGATCTGTCCATTGGTGTAAGTGAGGTGTTAAAGTCCCCCACTATTATTGTGTTACTGTCAATTTCCTCTTTTAGAGCTGTTAGCAGTTGCCTTATGTATTGAGGTGCTCCTATGTTGGGCGCATATATATTTATAATTGTTATATCTTCTTCTTGGATTGATCCCTTCATCATTATGTAGTGTCCTTCCTTGTCTCTTATAACATTCTTTATTTTAAAGTCTATTTTATCTGATATGAGTATAGCTACTCCAGCTTTCTTCTGATTTCCATTTGCATGGAATATCTTTTTCCATCCCCTCACTTTCAGTCTGTATGTGTCCCTAGGTCTGAAGTGGGTCTCTTGTAGACAGCATATATATGGGTCTTGTTTTTGTATCCATTCAGCAAGCCTGTGTCTTTTGGTTGGAGCATTTAATCCATTCACGTTTAAGGTAATTATCAATATGTATGTTCCTATGACCATTTTCTTAATTGCTTTGGGTTTGTTTTTGTAGGTCCTTTTCTTCTCTTGTGTTTCCCACTTAGAGAGGTTCCTTTAACATTTGTTGTAGAGCTGGTTTGGTGGTGCTGATTTCTCTTAGCTTTCGCTTGTCTGTAAAGCTTTTGATTTCTCCATCAAATCTAAATGAGATCCTTGCCGAGTAGAGTAATCTTGGTTGTAGGTTCTTCCCTTTCATCACTTTAAGTATATCATGCCACTCCCTTCTGGCTTGTAGAGTTTCTGCTGAGAAATCAGCTGTTAACCTTATGGGAGTTCCCTTGTATGTTATTTGTCGTTTTTCCCTTGCTGCTTTCAATAATTTTTCTTTGTCTTTAATTTTTGCCACTTTGATTACTATGTGTCTCGGCGTGTTTCTCCTTGGGTTTATCCTGTATGGGACTCTCTGCACTTCCTGGACTTGGGTGGCTATTTCCCTTCCCATGTTAGGGAAGTTTTCGACTCTAATCTCTTCAGATATTTTCTCTGGTCCTTCCTCTCTCTCTTCTCCTTCTGGGACCCCTATAATGCGAATGTTGTTGCGTTTAATGTTGTCCCAGAGGTCTCTTAGGCTGTCTGCATTTCTTTTCATTCTTTTTTCTTTAGTCTGTTCCGCAGCAGTGAATTCCACCATTCTGTCTTCCAGGTCACTTATCCTTTCTTCTGCCTCAGTTATTCTGCTATTGATTCCTTCTAGTGTAGTTTTCATTTCAGTTATTGTATTGGTCATCTCTGTTTGTTTGTTCTTTAATTCTTCTAGGTCTTTGTTAATCATTTCTTGCATCTTCTCAATCTTTGTCTCCATTCTTATTCCGAGGTCCTGGATCATCTTCACTATCATTATTCTGAATTCTTTTTCTGGAAGGTTGCCTATCTCCACTTCATTTAGTTGTTTTTCTGGGGTCTTTTCTTGTTCCTTCATCTGGTATATAGCCCTCTGCCTTTTCATCTTGTCTATCTTTCTGTAAATGTGGTTTTTGTTCCACAGGCTGCAGGATTGTAGTTTTTCTTGCTTCTGCTGCCTGCCCTCTGGTGGTTGAGGCTATCTAAGAGGCTTGATGGGAGGCTCTGGTGGTGGGTAGAGCTGACTGTTGCTGTGGCGGTGAGAGCTCCGTAAAACTTTAATCCACTTGACTGTTGATGGGTGGGGCTGGGTTCCCTCTCTGTTGGTTGTTTTGCCTGAGGCAACCCAAACTGGAGCCTACCTGCGCTCTTTGGTGGGGCTAATGGCAGACTCTGGGAGGGCTCATGCCCAGGAGTACTTCCCAGAACCTCCGCTGCCGGTGTCCCTGTCCCCACGGTGAAACAGAGCCAGCCCCCGCCTCTGCAGGAGACCTTCCAACACTAGCAGGTAGGTCTGGTTCAGTCTCCCCCAGGGTCACTGCTCCTTCCCCTGGGTCCCGATGCACACACTATTCCATGTGCGCCCTCCGAGAGTGGGGTCTCTCTTTCCCCCAGTCCTGTCGAAGTCCTGCAATCAATTCCCACTAGGCTTCAAAGTCTGATTCTCTATGAATTCCTCCTCCTGTTGCCGGACCCCCAGGTTGGGAAGCCTGACGTGGGGCTCAGAACGTTGACTCCAGTGGGTGGACTTCTGTGGTATAAGTGTTCGCCAGTCTGTGAGTCACCCACCCAGCAGTTATGGGATTTGATTTTACTCTGATTGCGCCCCTCCTACCGTCTCACTGTGGCTTCTCCTCTGTCCTTGGACGTGGGGTATCCTCCTTGGTGAAGTCCAGTGTCTTCCTGTCGATGATTGTCCCGCAGCCAGTTGTGATTCTGGTGCTCTCGCAAGAGGGAGTGAGAGCACGTCCTTCTACTCCTCCATCTTGGTTAATCCCTCTTTTAAACATCTTTATTGGAGTATAATTGCTTTACATTGTTGTGTTAGTTGCTGCTGTATAACAAGGTGAATCAGCTATATGTATATATATATCCCCATATCCCCTCCCTCTTGCGTCTCCCTCCCACCCTCCATATCCCAGCCCTCTAGGTGGTCACAAAGCACCGAGAAATGCACGAATTTTTTTAAAAAGGTCTCTTTTGTGTCTCCCTCCTACCCTCCCTATCC
Source organism: Eubalaena glacialis (assembly GCF_028564815.1). NCBI lineage: Eukaryota > Metazoa > Chordata > Mammalia > Artiodactyla > Balaenidae > Eubalaena > Eubalaena glacialis. The sequence continues at coordinate 47,880,898 of NC_083736.1, forward strand.
CAGGAGATATGGGGATATATGTATATGTATAGCTGATTCATTTTGTTATAAAGCAGAAACTAACACACCACTGTAAAGCAATTATACTCCAATGAAGATGTTAAAAAAAGGTCTCTTTTATTTTATTTTTAAAATATATTTATTTACTTATTTATTTATTTTTGGCTGTGTTAGGTCTTCGTTGCTGCGCGTGGGCTTTCTCTAGTTTTGGCGAGCGGGGGCTACTCTTCATTGTTGTGTGCGGGCCTCTCATTGCGGTGGCTTCTCTTGTTGTGGAGCACGGGCTCCAGGCAAGCAGGCTTCAGTAGTTGCAGCATACAGGTTCAGTAGTTGTGGCTCACGGGCTCTAGAGCGCAAGCTCAGTAGTTGTGGCGCACGGGCTCAGTTGCTCCGCGGCATGTGGGATCTTCCCGGACCAGGGATAGAACCCCCGTCCCCTGCATTGGCAGGCAGATTCTTAACCACTGCGCCACCAGGGAAGTCCTAAAAGGTCTCTTTCATTATTTTTTCTCATACAATGATTTTATTGAATTATTATTCACATACCAAAAATTCATCCCTTTAAAGTGTACAATTCAATGATTTTTGGTGTGTCCACAAGGTTGTGTAAATCATCACTAATATCTAATTCTAGGTATTGAATGTTCTAGAATATTTTCTTCATTTCATGAAGAAACCCTATGCCCCTTAGCAGTCACTCCCCATTTCTCCTTCCCCCAGCCTCTGGCAACCACTTCTAGTCTCTATAGATTTGCATCTCATATAAATGAAATCATGCGATATGTGGCCTTTTATGTTGCTTTCTTTTACTTAGCATGTTTTCAAGAGTTTTCCATGTTGTAACATGCACTAACACTTCGTTTTTATGCTTGAATAATATTAAATTGTATGAATATACCACATTTTGTTTGTCTATTCATCAACCAATGGACATTTGAGTCGTTTCCACTTTGAGGCTATTACGAATAATGCTGCTATGAACATTTGTGTACAAGCATTCATGTAGACATGTGTTCTCAATTCATTTGAGTATATACATAGAAGTGGAATTTCTGGGTGATATGGTAACTCTATGTTTTACTATTTGAGGAACTGCCAAACAATTTTCCAAAGCAGTGGCACCATTTACATTCCCACCAGCGATATATGAGGGTTCTGATTTCGCCACATCCTCACCAACATTTGTCATTGTCCAATGTATTCGTTTTTGTTATTAAAATAATCTACAGTAGACACCTCTAAGGAGGACTTTGGGAACCACCCTAGATGCACAGGTGTGGGCTTCCAGACACCAAGTTTGTAAACATGACCCTGTTCTCTGGTCACAGATGATTGGACTGGGAATGGGCATCTGATCCAAACAGAAACAATAAGCCCTTTCCGTGCGGCCCTTGGAACTGAGACTAAGAGATTCCAGTCTCAGTTTGATAACTCTATTAAATGATGGAGGAGATGGAAACGAGCTGTTGATAATCATTTCCCACCCTGTAGACCAGGAAGCAGCGAGAATCCATTGGCAGTAAGAGAGAGAAGAATGAAGCAAATATGTATTGAGTAGCAGAGACTAGAGATGGAAAGAGAGGACTTCCTGGGTGTTTGAGAATTTGATTCCTTCCTGAGGCCCAGTTTCTGTCTTTGGATTTCTTTAGCTACTCTTGTAACTTTATAAAGCATTCTCTTTCTTGCATAAGCTAGAATTTGTTTTTGTTACTTGCATCTATAAGAACATTAACTACTACAGAAATAAAACATGAAAATGACAAAAATGGATTTTATAAAACAAAAACAACAGGTGGCCTCTTTAGATAATCAAGGACAGGAAAATAAATCATTGTTTCTCTTCCTTTCTCTCTCTGGATCCACTCCATCCTCCTTTTCCTTCTGCAAATCAGGTTCTTCCTCCCTCTCAAAGCCCCACTGCTCCACCATAATTTCAACTTGAGGGTCTACAATGCTGGTGACTCCCACGCTGACTCTAAATGACCTTTCAATTCAAATGCCCAGAGTTATCTCTTTGACCAATACCTCAGGGTCCCATTTCTAGCTCTCAGAATAACCTGATTGGTTCAGTTTGGGACATGTGTCCAGCACTGGTCCAAAGAGCTGTGGCCAGTTGTCTGGGGCCACCTTGCATGGTCTGTGCACAGGGAAGTTTCTCTACAGAGCAGGATTAGACATAGAGGAAATGAATGTGTATACTTTCTGAGTCCCTGCATATCTGGGAACGTCTCTTCTTCTGCCCTTATACATGAATGATAGCTTGGTGGGATATAGAATTCTGGCATCACAACCTTGGTTTCCCCTAAAACTCCATAGATAATGCTCAATTGTCCTCTCACATTTTGTGGTGTGAAAGAAAATCTGAGGGTGACCTGATTTTTTCCCCCCTTTGTTGTTAACCTGCTTTTTTCTTTCTGGATTCTTATAGGATTTCTTTCCTTACTCATGAAATTCTTTCATGTTGCTTTTCTTTTTACTCATTATCATCATCTTTTTATTTTTTAGGTTATAGAAGAATTTCTTTCAAGAATAACTGACCTGGCTTGCAGCAGGATCCAATGTACTGTTCACTATCTCCACTGTGTTTTCAAATTTGATAATTAAGTTTTTCATCTGAAAGTAAGCTTGACATGTTTTTGAAATGTCCTCTCAAATCTCTTTGAGAATACCTATTTGCAATTTTCTAAAGTTGTCACCTATTATCAAAGGTAAACAGTTCCTCAGAATGGTCTCCTGTCTTAAATTATTGAATCTTTTTGTGAGCTCATTACTTGTCTCTGACTGCTTATTCTGAAGAGGGGACCTATATTTGTCTATTACTGATGTTAGAGATCGGTTCCCTCTGTCTAGGATAGATGCTATCCTAGACCAAGGGGAAAAGAGAAAGTTTATATTTCCTGTAGTTTTATTTTGCTATATTGGGGGAATTCAACTGGGACACGTAGAGGATGGAATGAGCTACCAAAAGATGATCATATGCTGGGGAAGTTAACTGTTTTATAAAATGATCAATGTTCCCCCCAACCATTCCACGTGCCAGCACCATGTCCCAATGTCTCTCATGACTCGAATTTTCTCCCTAGAGTGACCTTTCATTCCCTTCACCTCAGGCTCCTGCTGTCTGAGATTTGGAACTCCTGTGACTGGTCATAAGTCTAAATGCCCATGGAAAATAGGGAGCCTACAGTACAACAAGGAATGTTCCTGATGTGCCAGTGCTTATTGCGATAGCCTGAAGCTAGTTGGGGCACAACAGCCCTTCTCTAACTGGTTCAACTACCTATTTTAGAATCTTGCTATGGTGATGCATCCCACTTTGCTTGCCATCTGCAGCAAATGAAGGCTAGAGTCAGACTTCAGCCAGTTCGTTCACATGTGACATGCTGGAACAGTTACCCCAGTCCTTTGGTTTTCTCCCTGGCATCTGTCCTATGGCCTGCCTCTGTTCCCAGGCCCTGCTGCTGACTTTGGACATTTCCAAAGCTCTTCTGGGGAATAGTTCTCTTACTTCTTACTACTTTGCCTGAATTGAATTGTAGGTTACTCACTGCTTTTATCAAACTGTCTTGTAGCTGTTTTAAAAAGTTTCTGATGTATTCATTGTTAACTCATAAAGACTTTTTGTCCTATTTTTATAGTTCTTGGGTTGTTTCAGTGGGATTATGAAAGGAAAAGACAAACACATGTGCTGAAATCATTATCTTTTATGCATACTGAAATACTTAGTGAAAAAGTATATTGATGTCTCTAACTTACTTTGAAATGCATCAAAAAGCAATATGGGTTGATGGATAGATATATGATAAAACAAATATAGCTAAATATTAATTATAGAATCTAGGTGGTGGGTATGTTAGTGTTCACTGTATAATTCTCATTTTTCCATATGTTTGAAAAAATCATAGTAAAATGTTAAAAAATAATTATTTTCAAACTGGAAGCCAATTCTTAAACTTTGCTTCATCATTTGTTTGGAGAGCATCTTCAAGTAATTTTCACAAGCAGGTAATGAGAATGTATGTTTTTGAACCCATCATTATCTTTTGCCTTCTAAAGGACTTCTCTCCTTGGGTTATCCCCTCTGCTGCATAAGAGTATTTCTTTTTCCACTAGATTATTGACATACTCTAGTTTAACCAACCTTAAAAACCCTCTTTGGAGTCCTTATCCAGATACTTTTCCACATTAGGGCATGTGTCACCCTGTCTTGTTCACAGATATATCCCCAGAACCTAGAACAATGCCTAACCCATATTAGTCATTCAGTAACTATTTGCAGAGTGAATGGATGAATATCTCTGTTCTCCTTCACAACCACACTTCTCAAAATGGTTGTCTATACTCTTCTTTATTGCTGCCACCTCTTGATTTCCCTTTACTCATCAGCCCATTCAAATTGGGCTTCCACCCTCATAACCTAATGGAAACTGCTCTTGTCAATATGACAAGTGAACCCCACGTTGCCAAATCCAATGGCCACCTTGCTGACTTCTAATTCCTGCTTTCATCAGAATTTGGTAGTTTATCATTCCTTCCTTATTGAAGTGTTTTCCTTTCTCAGCTTCTGTGACAACACAGTCACAGAAGACTTGTAGGTTTGCCCCTGTTATCACTGGCTTTCTTTTCACATATTTCTTTTATGACTTCTCTTCTTCTACATATTTGAGCTCCTCAGGACTTGGTCCTGGCCCCTTTCTTTCTCTACATGTCCTCCCTAAGTGGTTTTGTCTAGTCTCATGGCTTTAACCTGAAGATTCCCAATTTAAACTCTCTAGCCCAGACCATTCCTCCAGGCTCTAAATTTATACATCCAATTGCCTACATGACATCTCTGCTAGGATATCATACAGACATTTCAAATTCAACATGTCCAAAATGAAAATGCTGCTTTCCTCACTCCTCTCCTTGAAACCCATCTCTGCCTCTGTCTCCTCTATTTCAGAAAATGCCAAAGGTATTGAACAGTTTCTGTTTGATTCCTTTCTTTTCCTCATTCCTCATACCCAGTCCAATAGCAAGTCCATCTAATTCTATTTCCAACATATATCTCAGATCCATCTGTGTCTGTTTGATTCCACTGCCATCACTCTAGTCCAAGCTACCATCTCTGCCCTGGAACAACTCAATGGTCTCCTAACAAGTATACATGTTATACTATCTTAGCCTCCATATAAGCCAAACTCTTACAGAGCAGCCAGAAGAAACATTTAAAACTAATTTTTGGACTTCCACTTCTTTCCAAGATGGAATAATCCCATTCCTCCCAAGTCTTCCCTCCTACAACTAACAAGCCCTGGACATAACACAGTAAATAAGCAAAGGAAGACTCTGAAAGGTGGAAAGAAGATAGACTGCCTTGGGACTTGAGGAACACACAGCAGTGAGTTCCCTGGGTTTCCTTAGTGCCTCCCATATATCCCAATTGGACAGGGCACTGCAGAAACCTCCAACCCTGAATTGCCAATAGGCACACACACAAAAACTCCAAGAATGGCCTGGTCCCCTAGCCAAAGGACTAGGAAAATAGTGGCCTAAAGCAGAAAATCTTTTGGCTTTTGTTTTCAACCCAGTCTCCTCAGGGGGCTACCACAGCTTCGGACATCAAACTCCCATACAACCACATCAAAAAATAGAAAAGAAAAAGTTCTCTTTTGCATTTTATCAGGGAGAGAAACCTTTCCAAGAAGCCTCACAGCTGAGTTCTCAGGTCCCATTGGCCAGGATTGGATCACATGTCTGCCCCTTAGTTGCAAGGGAGGTTGGGAAAGTGGGTGTTTAGGTCTCTCAGCGTCTGTGATGAGAACGTGTCTCTGTCAACAAATAAAGGGGCTGGGAATGATTTGGAACAGGAAACCAATAGTAAGTACTAGTTCTTGTGTAAGTGCAAGTTCACATCTTCTAAATTAGGTTTTCCCATGTTATTCTGAATCATGGCACTCTATTTGTTTCCTTTATGGAATCTATCTCAGTTTTAAAGTATTTCTTCATTTGTTTCTTTGCTTATTTATTCTAAACCTACTTCACAGTACTTTTGGGGGTTTTCATGAGGGCAGAAAATATATCTTTATTTTCACTCTTTTATCTGCAACACATAGCACATTCCCTGTTATGGAATAGGAGCTCAAAATATCTTGTAGAACAAATGAATGAAGTTGAACACATATTTATATTTCCTTCACATATGAGAGACAACTTGGCTAAGTATAAAATTCTTGGGTCACAAGCATTTCCATTCAAAACTATAGACAAAAGTCTCTTGTCTTTTGGCATTTAGTGTTAAAGGGAAGGTCAGCTTAATTTGTAAGCAACCTGATTTGTTTGTTAAAGAAACTATTTTGAACTAAGTATAGATTCACAGAAAGTTAAAAAGATAGTACAAAGAGGTGAAGTGTACTCTTCACCCAGTTTCCCTAATAGGTATTAGTATAAAGTACCTAGATATGTGTAACCATCACTGCAATCAACATACAGTACTATTCCATAACCACAATGATTCCCTGATGCCTTTATAGTTACATCCATCCCTTCTCTACCCCCTACCATCTTTAACCCTTGGTAGCCACTAATCTGTTCTCCATGTCTATAATTTTGTCTTTTGAAGAATGTAATATAAAAGGAATTGTATGGCATGTGATATTTAGGGATTGGCTTTTTTTTTCATTTGGTATAATGTCCTTGAGGTCCATCCAAGTTTTTGCATGTATCAATATTTCATTCCTTTTTTATTGTTGAGTATTAGCCCATTACATGGATGTATCAGAGTTTGCTTAGCCATTCACTCATTGAAAGATATTTTGGTTGTTGCCAATATTTTTGCTGTTAGGAATAAAGCTCTTATGAACATTTGTGTACAGGTTTTTGTGTAAACATGTTTTCATTTTTCTCAGATAAATGTCCAAGAGTGCAATTCCTGGGTCATTGTATGTTAGTTTTATTAGAAACTGTCAAACTATTTTTGAGAGTGGCTGTACCATTTTACATTCCCACCAGCAATGCATAAGAGATCCAGTTTCTCCACATCCTTCCCAGCATTGAGTTTGCCACTATTTTTTATTTTAGCTGTTTTAATAGTTGTGTAGTGGCATCCCTTTATGATCTTAATTTGCATTTCTCTAATGGCTAATGATGTTGAACAACTTTTCATAAACTTATGTGCCATCCTCTTGTCCTGTTCTGTGAAATGTCTCTTCATATCTCTTGGCTATTTTCTAATTGGATTGTCTATTTTTTACCGTTGAGTTTTGAGATTTCTTTATAAATTTTAGATAGAGGTCCTTTATCAGGTATGTGGTTTGCAAATGTATTCTCCTAGTATATAGCTTATCTTTTCATCATCTTAACAAGGTCTTTTGCAGAGCAAAGGCTTAAATTACTGATGAAGTCCAGTTTGTTGATATTTTTCTTTTATGGATCATCTTTTTGGTGTCAAGCTTAAGAACACTTCAACAAGTCCTAGGTTCTGGAGATTTTTCTCCTATGTTTTCTTCTAATATTATTATTATTTTACATTTTATATTTAAATATATGATCCATTTTTAGTTAATTTTTGTGTAAGGTTTGAGGTTTAGGTTGAGGTTCCTCTATTTGCTAATGGATATCCTATTGCTCCAGCACGATTTGCTGAAAAGGCTCTTTCCTCCTTTGAATTTATTTTGCATCTTTTGTCAAAAATCAGTTGGCTGGACTTGTGTGGATCTATTTCTGGGTTCTCTACCTGTTCCATTGATCTATGTATCTATCCTTCCACCAATAACACACAGTGTTGATTATTGTAGCTATACACTATGTTTTGAAATCAAGTGGAGTGTGTCCTCTTTATTATTCTTTCCCAAAATTGTTTTACCTATTATAGTTCCTTTGCTTTTCCATATAAATTTTAGAATAATCTTGTCTATATGTACAAAACATCTTGCTGGAATTTTGGTAAGAATTTCACTAAATATGTACACCAATTTTAGGAGAATTGATTTCTTTATTAAAACTTTCACAGAATTCTCTCCACTTATTTAAGTTTTAAAATTTCTTTCAATGATGCTCTGTAGTTTTCAGTGCACAAGTGTTGCACTTCTTTTGTTAAATTTATTTCTAAGTATTTTATTCTTTTGATGCTTTCATAACTGGAATTGTTTTCTTGATTTCATTTTTGAATTATTTATTACCAGTGAAAAACAATTGATTTTTATATATGGGTCTTGTATATTGTGACATTGATGTACTCACTTATAAGTTCTAATAAATTTTTTGTAGATTATTTAGAATTTTCTAAATACAAGATCATGTCATCTGGGAATACATGTAGTTTAACTTCTTCCTTTACAATCTAGATGCTTTTTATTTCCTTGCTTGCCTAATTACACTGGTTAGAACCTTCAGTATAATGTTGAATAGAAGGGGCAAGGGTGGACATCATTGTTTTCTCCCTGATCCTAGGGGGAAGCATTCAGTCATTCACCATTAAGCATGATATTAGATGTAAGTTTTTCATAAATGGCCTTCTTTTATCAGGTTCAAGAAGTTCCACTTCATTCCTAGTTTGCTGAGTTTTATTGTGAAAGGGCGTTGTATTTTGTCAAATGCTTTTTTTCTGTGTCCATTGAGATGACCATACGGTTTTTGTCCTTTATTATTGTACTATGTTACATTACTTGATTTTTGTATATATTTTATTTTTTACAAATTTATTTATTTTTGGCTGCATTTGGTCTTTGTTGCTGCACACAGGTTTCCTCTAATTGCAACGAGCAGGGGCTACTCTTCGTTGCAGAGCATGGGCTCTAGGTGCGTGGGCTTCAGTAGTTGTGGCACGTGGGCTCAGTAGTTGTGGCTTGTGGGCTCTAGAGCACAGGCTCAGTAGTTGTGGTGCACAGGCTTAGTTGCTCCATGGCATGTGGGATCTTCCTGGACAGGGCTCGAAACCGTGTCCCCTGCATTGGCAGGTGGATTCTTAACCACTGCGCCACCAGGGAAGTCCCTAAAAGCCTATATTTTAAAAGGTTGAGAGATCTCAATTCAATAACCTAATCTTCCACCTTAAGAAACTAACCAGAGAAGAGCAAACTAAACCCAAAGCAAGCAGAGGGAGAATATAATAAAGACTGGAGAGGAAATAAAAGAAAGAGAGACCAGGAAAACACTAGAGAATATCAACAAAATCAATAATTGGTTCTTTGAAAAGTTCCACAATATTGACAGATCTTTAGCTAGACTGACATGAAAAGAGAAAAGACTCAAATTACTAAAATCAGGAATGAAAAGGGACATCACTCACAACCTTAAAGAAATAAAAAGGATTATAGATTAATACTATGGAAACATGCCAACAAATTTAATAATCTATATAAAATGGGCAAATTTGTAGAAAAACACAAACTACTGAAACTGACTCAAGGAGAGAAAATATGAATATTCCTATAACAAGTAAAGAGATTGAATTAGTGATCAAAAAACTTCTCACAAAGAAATTCCCAGGACCAGATGCCTTCACTGGTAAATTCTATCAAACATTTAAAGAAGAATTAACACCAATCCTTACAAACTCTTCCAAAACATAGAAGAGGAGGTAACACTTCTTATATGAGGCCTGATACCAAAACCAATGACATCACCAGTAATGAAAACTCCAGATTAACATCCCCTATAGATATAAATGCAAAAGTCATCAACAAAATATTAGCAAACTGAGTTTAGCAGGACACAAAAAAGATTATACACCATGACCAAGTGGAATTTAATCCAGGAATGCAAGGTTGGTTTAATATACAAAAATCAGACTTCCCTGGTGGTGCAGTGGTTAAGACCCAACACAGGCAAAAATAAATTAATTAATTAAAAGAATTTAAATATAGGCATTTAGTGGGTGGGGTCAAGATGGCAGAATAGGAGGATATGGAGTATACCTCTCCTCACAAGTACATCAAGAATACATCTACAAATGGAACAATTCTCACAGAGCACCTATTGAACAATAGTGGAGGACCTTGGACACCTAAAAGGACAAGAAAAATCCCTGTGCAACCAGATAGGATGAAAGAAAGAAAAAAGAGAAAAGAGGAAACGGGACGGGGCCAGCACTCCTTGTGGGGAGCTGAAGGAAAGGAGAGGTTCCTGCAATCAGGAAAGCCCCTTCACAGTGGGGAGATCAGCTGGAACAGAGCGGGGGCTTTGGGGGATCAGAGGGCAATGCAGCAACCAGTCTGTGAAAGGCAGGACAGAGTAAGACATATGTACATGGTCCATGCCAAAGCCCTGAACACCCCAGCCTGAGTCATGTGTCTCTTGGTGTAGAGGGGGGCTGGGTGCTGGAAAGTGGTGTTTGAAGAGTGGACCCAGGGAGGGGACAGCTGTTGGCTGTGAAGAGACAGACTGAAGGGATGGGACTAAGGAGCTCCACAACCAGGAAAGTTTGCAGAAGAAGCCCGGACCAACATAGAAACAAGGCGCCATTGTTGAGTGGTGTGCAAAGGGGAGGCTGCCATTGCAACCCACTTCTCCACCCGCCAGCCCCTGCCTCTGCAGGCAGTAGCAGGGACATCTGCCTGAGCAGACTCACCCACACCTCAAGCCAAAGACTCCTCCACCTGTGCAGGCTCCAGTGGGCCTGAGCACCATCCCCGACAAAGCCTCCTCTGGCCATGCTGGCCCCAGCAGCCATGCCCATCATCAACACCTGTGCCCCTGGCGGCCTGCGTGGACACGTGTGCTCTGGGGCAGCCTCGGGAGCAGACTCTGGTGGGAGGAACACATGCAGAGGTGGGGCTGAAACCACAGCTGAGCCCCAGGGACTTTGCAACTAAGGAAGAAGAGCTGAAATCTCTCCTTGTGGTTACATGAACCACAGAGTTACACCTCTGCTGATAGCTTCCTAAATTTAACGCCTGCAGAATATCCAAACAAGTGCTCCTGCAGCTGAGACGGGTCTGACTTTAGCAGCTGTGGACTTTGTGGGCATGTACACACAGGGTTCTGTGCTGCTTTGATAGCTCCCACAGTGGGTCCAGGTGCACAACTACTGCAGTCCTGGGACCTGACCTCAGTGGATCTGCGCTGGTGACCTGGTGAAAACAACACCTGAGAGTCACCAGGGCCAATTGCCAGCATACCCATGGTTAAGATGGGACTGAGAGGTGTGCCAACAACAGTGTACTTTGTGAGCCCACACAATGGGTGAAAGGGGACACAACAGAGCACATTCACAGGTGAACAGCCCCAGAGGAGGAATACTCAGAGGCTTCTTACAGAGTGGGAGTGCTCCAATCCCACCTACCTCACACTGCAGATCAGAAACACAGCTAAGAAACAGACCTTGGGGCCTCTACTTCAACAACTAGGGAGCACACCACGTCCCTGACAGGGCAGCGACAACCACAGAACAAATGCGAGGCCCTGCCTCCAACTCACCCACCGGGAGCAGACACCAGAAGCAAGAGGAGCTATAATCCTGCAGCCTGCAGAAAGGAGACCACAAACACAATAAGTTAGACAAAATGAGACAAGAGAGAAATCTGCTGCAGAAGAAGGAGCAAGATAAAAACCTACAAGAATGACTAAATGAAGAGGAGATAGGCAATCTACCTGAAAAGGAATTCAGAATAAAGTTAGTAAAGATGATCCAAGATCTTAAAAAAAAAAAGAGAGAGAATGGAGGCACGGATTGAGAAGATGCAAGAGATGTTTAACAAAGACCTAGAAGACCTAAAGAACAAACAAACAGAGATGAACAATACAATAACTGAAATGAAAAATACTCTATAAGGAATCAATAGCAGAATAACAGGCAGAAGAACGGATAAGTGAGCTGGAAGACAGAATGGTGGAAATCAATGCTGCAGAACAGAATAAAGAGAAAAGAATGAAAAGAAATGAGGACAGTCTCAGAAACCTCTGGGACAACATTAAATGCACCAACATTTGAATTATAGAGGTCCCCGAAGAAGAAGAAGAGAGAGAAAGGGCCTGAGAAAATATTTGAAGAGATTATAGTTGAAAACTTCCCTATCATGGGAAAAGAAATAGTCACCCAAGTCCAGGAAGTGCAGAGTCCTTTACAGGATAAACCCAAGGAGGAACACGCTGAGACGCATAGTAATCAAACTGATAAAAATTAAAGACAGAGAAAAAATATTAAAAGCAACAAGGGAAAAACAACAAATAACATACAAGGGAGTCTCCATAAGGTTACCAGCTGATTTTTCAGCAGAAACTCTACAGGCCAGAAGGAAGTGGCGTGGTATATTTAAAGTAATAAAAAGGAAAAACCTACAACCAAGATTACTCTACCCAGCAAGGATCTCATTCAGATTCGATGGAAAAATCAGAAGCTTTACAGACAAGCAAAAGCTAAGAGAATTCAGCACCACCAAACCAGCTTTACAACAAATGCTAAAGGAACTTCTCTAGGAGGGAAACACAAGAGAAGAGAACAAAAGAGGAAGGGAAGAAAAAAGACCTACAAAAACAAACCAAAAAAATTTAAGAAAATGGCAATAGGAACATACATATTGATAATTACCTTAAATGTAAATGGATTAAATGCTCCAACCAAAAGACAGACTGGCTGAATGGATACAAAAACAAGACCCATATATATGCTGTCTACAAGAGACCCACTTCAGACCTAGCGACACATACAGACTGAAAGTGAGGGGACGGAAAAAGATATTGCATGCAAATGGAAATCAAAAGAAAGCTGTAGTAGCAATACTCATATCAGACAAAATAGACTTTAAAATAAAGACTGTTACAAGAGACAAGGAAGGTTACTACATAATGATCAAGTGATCAATACAAGGAGAAGGTATAATAATTGTAAATATATATGCACCCAACGTAGGAACACCTCAATATATAAGGCAAACGCTAACAGCCATAAAAGGGGAAATCGACAGCAACACAAAAATAGTGGGGGACTTTAACACCCTACTTACACCAGTGGACAGATCATCCAGGCAGAAAGTTAATAAGGAAACATAAGCCTTAAAGGACACATTAGACCAAATAGACAATTAATATTTATAGGGCATTCCATACAAAAGCAGCAGAATACACTTTCTTCTCAAGTGCACATGGAACATTCTCCAGGATAGATCACACCTTGGGTCACAAATCGAGCCTCAATAAATTTAAGAAAATCGAAATCATATCAAGCATGTTTTCTGATCACAATGCTATGAGATTAGAAATCAATTACGGAAAAAAAATTGTAAAAAACACAAACACATGGAGGTCAAACAATATGTTATTAAATAACCAAAGGGTCACTGAAGAAATCAAAGAGGAAATCGAAAAATACCTAGAGATAAATGACAATGAAAACACGTCAATCCAAAATCTATGGGACACAGCAAAAGCAGTTCTAAGAGGGAAGTTTATAGCAATACAATCTTACCTTAAGAAACAAGAAAAATCACAAATAAAAAACCTAACCTTACATCTGAAACAACTAGAGAAAGAAGAACAAACAAAACCCAGACTTAGTAGAAGGAAAGAAATCATAAAGATCAGAGCAGAAATAAATGAAATAGAGACAAAGAAAACCATAGCAAAGATCAATGAAACTAAAAGCTGGTTCTTTGAGAAGATAAAAAAATTGATAAACCTTTAGCCAGACACAACAAGAAAAAAAGGGAGAGGACTCAAATCAATAAAATTAGAAATGAAAAAGGAGAAGTTACAATGGACACCACAGAAAAACAAAGGATCATAAGATATTACTACAAGTAACTATACACCAATAAAACGGACAACCTAGAAGAAACAAGTTCCTAGAAAGGTACAACCTTTCAAGACTGAACCAGGAAGAAATAGAAAATATGAACAGACCAATCACAAGTCCTGAAATTGAAACTGTGATTAAAAAACTCCCAACAAACAAAGGTCCAGGACCAGATGGCTTCATAGGCAAATTCTATCAAACATTTAGAGAAGAGTTAACACCTACACTTCTGAAACTCTTTCAAAATATTGCAGAGGAAGGAATACTCCCAAGCTCACTCTACTAGGCCACCATCACCCTGATACTAGAACCAGACAAAGATATCACACACAAAAAACAAAGAAAATTACAGGCCGATATAGAACATAGATGCAAAAATCCTCAACAAAATACTAGCAAACCGAATCCAACAGCACATTAAAAGGATCATACACCCTGATCAAGTGGGATTTATCCCAGGGATGCAAGGATTCTTCAATATACGCAAATCAATCATTGTGATACACCACATTAACAAATTGAAGAATAAGAACCATATGATCATCTCAATAGATGCAGAAAAAGCTTTTGACAAAGTTCAATACCCACTTATGATAAAAACTATCCAGAAAAGTGGGCTTAGAGGGAACACACCTCAACACAATAAAGGCCATATACAACAAACCTACAGCTAACATCATACTCAGTGGTGAAAAGCTGATAGCATTTCCTCTAAGATCAGGAACAAGACAAGCATGTCCACTCTTTCCACTTTTATTCAACATAGTTTTGGAAGTCTTAGCCATGGCTATCAGAGAAGAAAAAGAAATAAAAGGAATCCAAATTGAAAAAGAAGATGCAAAACTGTCACTCTTTGCAGATGACATGATACTATACATAGAAAATCTTAAAGTTGCCACCAGAAAACTACTAGAGCTAATCAATGAATTTAGTAAAGTTGCAGGATACAAAAATAATACACAGAAATCTCTTGCATTCCTACACACTAACAATGAAAGATGAGAAAGTGAGATTAAGGAAACAATCCCATTTACCATGGCATCAAAAAGAACAAAATACCTAGGAATAAACCTATCTAAGGAGGCAAAAGACCTGCATCAGAAAACTGTAAGATGCTGATGAAAGAAATCAAAGACAACACAAACAGACGGAGAGATATACCATGTTCTTGAATTGGAAGAATCAATATTGTGAAAATGACTATACTACCCAAAGCAATCTATAGATTCAATGGAATCCCTATCAAATTACCAATGGCATTTTTCACAGTACTAGAACAAAAAATTTTGCAATTTGTATGGAAACACAAAAGACCCCAAATAGCCAAAGCAATCTTGAGAAAGAAGAATGGAGCTGGAGGAATCATGCTCCCTGAATTCAGACTATACTACAAAGCTACAGTAATCAAGGCAGTATGATACTGGCACAAAACAGAAATATATATGAATGGAACAGGGTAGAAAGTCCAGAGACAAACTTACACACCTATGGCCACCTAATCTATGACAAAGGAGGCAAGAATATACAATGGAGAAAAGACAGTCTCTTCAATAAGTGGTGCTGGGAATACTGGACAGCTACATGGAAAAGAATGAAATTAGAACACTCCCTAACACCATACACAAAAATAAACTCAAAATGGATTAAAGACCTAAATGTAAGGCCGGATATTATAAAACTCTTAGAGGTAAACATAGGCAGAACACTCCATGACATAAATCACAGCAAGATCCTTTTTGACCCACCTCCTAGAGAAATGGAAATAAAAACAAAAATAAACAAATGGGACCTAATGAAACTTCAAAGCTTTTGCATAGCAATGGAGACCATAAACAAGATGAAAATACAACCCTCAGAACGTGAGAAAATACTTGCAAATGAAGCAACTGACAAAGGATTAATCTCCAAGATTTACAAGCAGCTCAGGCAGCTCAATAGCAAAAAAACAAACAACCCAATCAAAAAATGGGTGGAAGACCTAAATAGACATTTCTCCAAAGGAGACATACAGATGGCCAACAAACACATGAAAAGATGCTCAACATCACTAATTATTAGAGAAATTTAAATCAAAACTATGAGGTGTCATCTCACACCAGTCAGAATGGCCATCATCAAAAAATCTACAAACATGGCTGAGTCACTTGGCTGTGCACCTGAAACTATCACAACACTGTTAATCAGGTATACTCCAATATAAAATAAAAAGTTAAAAAAAATTCTATGTTTGAAGACTATAGGATTGTGAAGGAACATTTATGATGAAATGTTAAGTGACGTGCAAAATATAAAATAGATTACAATAAAAAAAATCTCCAAACAGTAAATGCTGGAGAGGGTGTGGAGAAAAGGGAGCCCTCCTACACTGTTGGTGGGAATGTAAATTGGTACAGCCACTATGGAGAACAGTATGGAGGTTCATTAAAAAACTAAAAAAAGAACTACTATATGACCCAGCAATCCCACTCCTGGGCATATATCAGGAGAAAACCATTACTCGAAAAGAGGCATGCATTTCGATGTTCATTGCAGCACTATTTGCAGTAGCCAGGACATGGAAGCAACCAAAATGTCCATCAACAGAGGAATGGATAAAGAAGATGTGGTACATATATACAATGGAATATTACTCAGCCATAAGAAGGAATGAAATTATGCCATTTGCAGTGACATGGATGACCTAGAGATTGTCATACAGAGTGAAGTAAGTCAGAAAGAGAGAGACATATAATATCATATTGTATATCATATAATATCGCTTATATGTGGTATCTAGGAATAATGGTACAGATCAACTTATTTGCAAAACAGTAATAGAGTCACAGATGTAGAAAACAAACTTATGGTTACCAAAGGGGGATGGGAGGGTGGGATGAATTAGGAGATTGGGACTGACATATATACACTACTATACATAAAATAGATAACTAATGAGAACTTAGTGTATAGCACGGGGAACCCTACTAAATGCTCTGTGGTGACCTAAATGGGAAGGAAATCTAAACAAGAGTGCATATATGTATACGTATAACTGATTCACTTTGCTGTACAGCAGAAACTAACACAACACTGTAAAGCAACTATACTCCAATAAAAATTAATTAACAAAACAAAACAAAATATAGGCATTTATAACTGTATTATGTTATAATAAGCAATACTCTAGCTGCATTCTATAAGTTTTTGTATGTTGTGTTTTCATGCTCATTCATCCCAAAGTATTTTCTAATTTACCTTATGGTTACTTCTCCGAACCATTACTTATGTAAGAGTATAGTGTTTGTTTAATGAATGGATGCTCAACATCACTAATCATTAGAGAAATACAAATCAAAACTACAATGAGGTATCACCTCTCACCAGTCAGAATGGCCATCATCAAAAAAAATCTACAAACAGTAAATGCTGGAGAGGGTGTGGAGAAAAGGGAACCCTCTTGCACTGTTGGTGGGAATGTAAATTGATACAGCCACTATGGAGAACAGTATAGAGGTTCCTTAAAAAACTAAAAATAGAACCACCATACGACCCAGCAATCCCACTACTGGGCATATACCCAGAGAAAACCATAATTCAAAAAGAGTCATGTACCACAATGTTCATTGCAGCTCTATTTACAATAGTCAGGACATGGAAGCAACCTAAGTGTCCATCGACAGATGAATGGATAAAGAAGATGTGGCACATATATACAATGGAATATTACTCAGCCATAAAAACAAACGAAATTGAGTTATTTGTAGTGAGGTGGATGGACCTAGAGACTGTCATACAGAGTGAAGTAAGTCAGAAAGAGAAAAATAAATACTGTATGCTAACACATATATATGGAATCTAAAAAAAAAAAGGTTCTAAAGAACCTAGGGGCAAGACAGGAATAAAGACGCAGAGGTAGAGAATGGACTTGAGGACACAGGGAGGGGGAAGGGTAAGCTGGGACAAAGTGAGAGGGTGGCATGGACTTATATATACTACCAAGTGTAAAATAGATAGCTAGTGGGAAGTAGCCGCATAGCACAGGGAGATCAGCTTGGTGCTTTGTGACCACCTAGAGGGCTGGGATAGGGAGGGTGGGAGGGAGATGCAAGAGGAAGGAGATATGGGGATATATGTATATGTATAGCTGATTCACTTTGTTATAAAGCAGAAACTAACACACCATTGTAAAGCAATTATACTCCAATAAAGATGTTAAAAAAAAAGAGTATAGTGTTTAATTTCCACACATTTGTGAATTTCTCAAACTTTCTTCTGTTACCGATTTCTGATTTCATTCCATTATATTCAGAGAACATGCTTTGTATGATTTCAACATTTTCAATTTATTGAGGCCAGTTTTATAGCCTAGAATGTGCTCTATCATGGAGAATGTTCCATGTATACCTGAGATGAATGTATATTTTCTTGCTGTTAGTGGAGTGTTCTCCAGATGTCTCTTATGTCGTGTTTGTATGTAGTTGTTCAAGTCTTTTATTTCCTTGTTGATCTTCTGCTTAGTTGTTTTATTTATTTTTGAAAGTGGGGGATTGAAGTCTCCAATTAGTATAATTAAATTGTTTTTTTCTCCCTTCAATCTTGGCAGTTTATGCTTCATACATTTTGGGGCACTGTTGTTAGGTGTACCTATGTTTGAAATTGTTATATACTCTTGACAGATTGACCCTTTTATCATTATAAAATGTCCTTTCTTGTCTCTAGTAATGATTTTGTCTTTGAGTCTATTTTGCTTGCTGTTAGTATAGTCACTATAGCTCTCTTTTGGGTACAGTTTCCATGGTATATATTTTTCTATCCTTATGCTTTTAACCTATGTGTGTCTTAGAATTAATGTTTGTTTCTTGTAAACAGCATGTAGGAGTCATATTTTTTTTCTTCCACTTTGCCAATCTCTGCTTCTTTATTGGGGTGCTCAATCTATTTACATTTAATTTAATTATTCACAAGGTAGGATTTTATTATTTATTTTTTGTATGTCTTTTGTGTTCCTCCATTCCTCTATTACTGCCTTATTTTGTGTTAAATTGATATTTTCTCGTATACAATTTTTATTGTCTTATTGTTTCTTTTACTATATTTTGAGGTGTTTTCTTATTGAATGCGCTGAGGTTTACAATTAACATCTTTACTTTAAACACTTGAGTTGGGATTAATTCCAGCCTAATTTCAATAATATAAAAAAAATACTCCAATATATTCCTGTTTCCCCCTCCCATTTGTACCATTATTTTTGTACAAATTACATTTTTATGAGATGTAAAACCAAGAATTGTAGACTCCACCTGAATTTACTTTTATTAAGTTATATATGTTTTAATATATTTTAACTAATCTCCCTTTTCTTTCTTCTCCTTTTCCCCCCCATTACTTCATGTGGGGGATGTTGGTAGTGAGAGTGAGCTTTACAATTTACACCATAGTTGCCTAATATTGAGTTAGTATTGCATCAGAACTAGAGGAGGGATGAATATTACCCAGAGATCCTGGAACTGGAGTCAGATGCAGTAACTAATGAGACTTTGAAATGTCCTTCATTTTAAGGAGAGGATGAGTCTGTTTTCAGCTGTAGGAATTTTAGCTGCATTATTTTAGGTTGGAGCAGTTTGGGGCACAAAGAGTGAAATGGAAAGAAGGGTGTATGTAGACTTTGAGCAAATTGGTAAACTTCAGTGGGCATTTATAATCATGGGTATCATATCAGAACACACTTTCTATGCGAGTATCATCTCCTATTGTGAGTCTTAGTAAGAGATAGGATCTTGGGCTTTTCCCATAAGATGCTTCCATAACAATATTGAATCTTTTTTTAAAAATATCTTTAATGGAGTATAATTGTTTTACAATGTTGTGTTAGTTTCTGCTGTACAACAAAGTGAACAATGTTGAATTTAAACAGTGATGCAGAGGCACAGAGACTGTTGAGAAATTATTCATAGAAGTTACAGCAGCATCAAGAGTCCATTGACAGGGACTTCCCTGGTGGTGCAGTGGTTAAGAATCCGCCTACCAATGCAGGGGACATGGGTTCGAGCCCTGGTCCGGGAAGATCCCACATGCCGTGGAGCAGCTAAGCCTGTGTGCCACAACTCCTGAGCCTGCACTCTAGAGCCCACGAGCCACAACTACTGAGCCCACATGCTGCAACTACTGAAGCCCGCGTGCCTGGAGCCTGTGCTCTGCCACCACAATGAGAAGCCCGCGCACTGCAATGAAGACCCAACACAGCCAAAAATAAAAAAAAAAAAAAAAAAAAAAAGGAGTCCATTGACAGTGGTGGCATGCCAGGAGTGGCATCCTTACCAAACTTATGATGGAGTGGTTTTAGATATACCAGTCAATTCTCATTCTTGGATCTTGTATTTGTGAATTCACTTACTATTTAAAATTTATTTGTAACCCTAAATCAATACTCACAGTACTCTCACAGTCGTTTGCAGATATGCACAGGAACAGAGTGAAAAAATTTGAGTTGCCTAATGTGCATGTTCCCAGTTGAGGTCAAACAAGGTGACATTTTGTCTTCTTGTTTCAATTATCATACTGTAAACAAGTATCCTTTCTGTGGTGTATTTAGTGCCATGCTTTTCACATTTTGTGACTTTTGTTGGTGATTTCACTGTTAAAAATGGCCCCCAAGAATAGTGCTGAAGTGCTATCTAGTATTTCTAAGCACAAGAAGGCTGTGATGTGCCTTATAGAGAAATTATACATGTTAGGTAAGCTTCATTTAGGCATGAATTATAGTGCTGTTGGCTGTGAGTTCAGTTTTAATGAATCAATAATATATATTAAATAAGATGTCATTAAACACACTTGAAGAGGTTTCACTGAGGAGGAATGGAACAGGAGCATGTAAAAAAACATTCAGCATCATTAGCTGTTCTTAAAACTCTGAAAGGATTCTCTCTCAGATTGCTTCAGAATCCTCTTTAAGTTCTTGCGCCACTTTGAAGAAACCAAAACTGTAACTCATAGATAATGCACTGTGAGTACAGTTTATGTAGGGAAAATGAGACAGAAGGTCAATTGGTAGGAGCATACACAAAGAAAAGGCCTTGATCTTAAATAAAGATTGGTGAATGAATGTACATTTATATGTTTTTTAAAAAATAAATTTATTTATTTATATATTTATTTTTGGCTGCGTTGGGTCTTCGTTGCTGCGCGCGGGCTTTCTCTAGTTGTGGCGAGCAGGGGCTACCCTTTGTTGCGGTGCATGGGCTTCTCATTGTGGTGGCTTCTCTTGTTGCAGAGCATGGGCTCTAGGCGCACAGGCTTCAGTAGTTGTGGCACGCAGGCTCTAGAGCGCAGGCTCAGTAGTTGTGGAGCACGGGCTTAGCTGCTCTGCGGCATGTGGGATCTTCCCAGACCAGGGCTCGAGCCCATGTGCCCTGCATTGGCAGGTGAATTCTTAACCACTGCGCCACCAGGGAAGCCCCCATTTATATGTTTTAACTTAAAAGTTTTACTATATTAATGTGTCATGCCTATGATTCCCTACTTTACTTTTTCCATTCACTGACTGACGACAGTTGTAATAGCACCTGATAAGGGGGCTTCTATTCTACCAAATCCCCTCTTTAGAAGTCTTGTTTTAATATGCAAGGTTTTCAATAATTTTGTGCCTATAAATTTTATCTTCCTATAAATTTGAAATTTTATACAGTTGCTGATCAGAGCCTTGGAGTTTTGTACTTGTAGAACACATGAGAATATTAATGGTGTATTAGTCATCTCATTGTATCATTTTGAGCTTTGGGAGGACTGATATGATTTACAAATAGACAAGAATACTTGAGTAGCGTGTCCATGGGAACAGTGTGGTGATTATGCATATCATCTCCTTTTCCTTTCGTTCTCCTTACACTTTTGGTTGTTGCTCAGCCCAAACATCCTGGAATTGGCTCCAAAATGTTACCCTGTCAGCATCATTTGGGAAGAGCCTCCAATTTTGCCTTCTATGGCATATTTTATTTTATAATTTAAAAAATACAGAAAAGTACAAAGAATAATATAACAAACACCCATATACCCAGGATTCTTCATTGTTAACATTTTATTACA
Source organism: Eubalaena glacialis (assembly GCF_028564815.1). Lineage (NCBI taxonomy): Eukaryota > Metazoa > Chordata > Mammalia > Artiodactyla > Balaenidae > Eubalaena > Eubalaena glacialis. The sequence goes on from NC_083736.1 coordinate 47,902,670, forward strand.
TCTACTTCAAATCTGTGTTTTTAAAAGTGATAATGGCAATTAAGGAGTTAAGTCAAAGTACCTTTTTCCCACCCATCTCAATCCTGTTCCCTTCTTTCCACTCAGATGCAAACACTATTGTTAATTTGGTATTCATGTTTTAATACTATTTACAAGCATTTATATCTCTATAAGCAATAAAGTATTGCATTGCGCACTTTTAAAAAATAAATTTATTTATTTATTTATTTATTTATGGCTACGTTGGGTCTTCGCTGCTGTGCACGGGCTTTCTCTAGCTGTGGCGAGCGGGGGCTACTCTTCTTTGCGGTGGCTTCTCTTGTTGTGGAGCACAGGCTCTAGGTGCACCGCCTTCAGTAGTTGCAGTATGTGGGCTCATTAGCTGTGGCTCACGGGCTCTAGAGCACAGGCTCAGTAGTTGCGGCGCACGGGGTTAGTTGCTCCGTGGCATGTGGGATCTTCCCGGACCAGGGATTGAACCCGTGTCCCCTGCATTGGCAGGCTAATTCTTAACCACTGCACCACCAGGGAAGTTCTGCATTGTGAGCTTTTTAATTTTACAGAAATAGTTTCAGACTATACATACATATATAATATATATTATTGCATAATATATATTTATAATATATCTTATTTTGCAACTTGTTTTTTTTACTCAAATGTTGATAATACATAAATCCAGTTCATTTCTTTTAGCTGCTGTGTAGTATTTGATTATAGGACTATACCACGTTTTATTTATTCACTCACTTACTGAAGGACATTCACCCATTGTCCAATTTTACAGTATTACAATGCTGCAATGAACATCTTAGTACATTCTCCTTGTGCACACGTTGAGGAATTTCTCTAGGGAAAATAATTGGAAGTGAAATTACTGGGTAATATGGTAAATACACCTTTTATATTACTAAACAGAGTCAAAATTCTCTCCAAAGTGGTTGTCTCAATTTACACTTCCACCAGCAGTACACGAAGGTTTCTGTTGTTCCACATATCCTGTATCAGAAGACTTAAAAATTTTGCCAATATGATGGATGTGAAATAGTTTTTCATTGTTTTAACTTATATTTTCTTGATATTTAGTGAGGTTAAATATCTTTTCATTTGGCTTTCCTTTTCTGTAATAGCCTTTTCATATACTTTGCTTCTTCCTCTGTTGAGTTTTGTTTGTCTTTTTCTTATTGTGCTGTGGGAATTCTTTGCAACAGTGTTTTTGGGGGCGGTCTGTTATGTGTGTTGCAAATATCTTTTTCCAGGTTATCACCTGTCTTATAAATTTGTTAATGGTGCTTTTATTTTATAGAGGTTTTAATTTTAATAAAGTCAAACTAATTCTTTTTAAAAAATTTTTGTTGGAGCATAGTTGATTTACAATATTGTGTTAGTTTCAGGTGTACCACGAAGTGAATCAGTTATACATTCAAATTAATTCTTTTTCTTTATGGTTTGGGCTTTTTGTAACTTGGTTAAGAAAACCTTTCCTACTCCAAGGTCATATTATATTTTCATATATTTTTTTCTAATAGGTTTAAAAATTTGCTTTTCACATTTAGAGCTTTAGTCCATCTAGCTTTGTTTTCTGTGTTAGATACAAGGTAGTGATCTAATTTTATTTTTTCCATGTAAAAATGTGTTGTTCTAACACCATTTATTGGTGTTGAATATTTATTGAATATTCATTCTTTTCCCCAGTGTTTGAACTGCCACTTCTATAACATTCTAAGTTCCACGGACCTGTTTCTGGGTTTTCTATTCTCTTTCAGTAATCCATTTGTCTATTCCTGAGCCAGACTCACACTGTTCTAGTTACTATAGCTTTAAAATAAATCTTGATATCTGGTAAAACAAGTCACCTTCTCCCCCCATTCTTTTTCAGATTTGCATTAATTATTCTTGAACAAATCTATTTCACATAAATATTAGAATCAGTTTGACAAATTTCATGAAAAATCCTGTTGAGCTTGGGAATTTAATTTAATTTAGAAATTAACTGGGGAGAGTTAATAGCTTTATTATAGTGAGCCTTACCATACAATAACTTGTTATAGATCTCCTTTTATTCAGGCACGTTCTCTTTGATAGCCAATAATGTTTCATATTTTTTCTCAAAGATATGTTGCACATTTTTTGTTATATTTACTCTTAAGGGAGTAGGCAGAATTCTAAGATGGTGCCCAAGATTTCAGCTGTCTGGTATGCATGCCCGTATAATCACCATCTCTTGAATGTGGATATGAATATGATGGGATAGTTGCTCCCTTGATTAGATTACACTATATGGCAAAGGTGATGGGATAATCACTCCCATGATTATGTTACATTATGCAAGACTCCACCATAGCAGACTGGGATGAGATTCTCCTGCTGGCTTTGAAGAAGTCAGCTGCTATGCTGTGAGAGGACCTCGTAGCTGGGACCCGAGGATGGCTTTTAGGAGCTAAGAGCGAGCCCCTGGCTGACAGTCAGCAAGAAAATAAGGCCCTCAGTACTACAACGACAATTCTGCCAACAATGATGTAAGGTTAGAAGAGGAGCCTGAGCCCAAGATGAGAAGACAGGCCCTGCCAACACCTTGATTGCAGTTTGACACCCTGAACGGAGGATCCAGCTAAGCTGTGCCCAGATACGTGAGCCACAGAAACTGTGAGGTAATAAATGTGTGTTGGTTTAAGCCCCTAAGTTTATGATAAATTACTATGCAGCAATACAAAACTAATACACCAGGTATCTCATTTTATCCCCCCTTTATACTGTGAATGGGTTTGTTTCCTTCTTTCTGTGAATGGGTTCTTTTAAAAATTTCATTAAAAAATGGTTATTACTGGTTATAGGAGTGCTATTTTTATATGTTGATCCAGCAACCCTGGATCCAGCAACCCTGATAAACTCTCTTAATCTCTTGTTAGATCTAATAATTTGCAGATTTTCTTGGATTTTTCTATGTGGACCATCATACTGAATAATAATGATAACAATCTTGTCTATTATGTTCAGATTCTTATACCTCTTAATTCTCTTTTTTTTTGAATTTTTGCATAAAGCCCTTTAGTACAACATTGTGACAGAAGATATAAGAACTCTTTTTTTAAAAAACATATTTACTGGAGTATAATTGCTTTACAACGGTGTGTTAGTTTCCACTTTAAAACAAAGTGAATCATCTATACATATACATATATCCCCATATCTCCTCCCTCTTGCGTCTCCATTTCACCCTCCCTATCCCACCCCTATAAGTGGTCACAAAGCACCGAGCTGATCTCCCCTTGTGATGCAGCTGCTTCCCACTAGCTATCTATTTTACATTGGGAACTGTATATATGTCCATGCCACTCTCTCACTTCATCCCAGCTTACCCTTCCCCTTCCCGTGTCCTCAAGTCCATCCTCTACGCCAGTGTCTTTATTCCTGTCCTGCCCCTAGGTTCTTCAGAACCTTTTTTTTTTTAAAGATTCCATATATATGTGTTAGCATACAGTATTTGTTTTTCTCTTTCTGACTTACTTCACTCTGTATGACAGACTCTAGGTCCATCCACCTCACTACAAATAACTCAATTTCATTTCTTTTTATGGCTGAGTAATATTCCATTGTATATATGTGCCACATCTTTATCCATTCATCTGTTGATGGACACTGAGGTTGCTTCCATGTCCTGGCTATTGTAAACAGAGCTGCAATGAATATTTTGGTACATGACTCTTTTTGAATTATGGTTTTCTCAGGGTATACGCCCAGTAGTGGGATTGCTGGGTCGTATGGTAGTTCTATTTTTAGTTTTTTAAGGAACCTCCATACTGTTCTCCACAATGGTTGTATCAATTTACATTCCCACCAACAGTGCAAGAGGGTTCCCTTTTCTCCACACCCTCTCCAGCATTTATTGTTTGTAGATTTTTTGATGATGGCCATTCTGACCGGCATGAGGTGATACCTCATTGTAGTTTTGATTTGTATTTCTCTAATGATTAGTGATGTTGAGGATCTTTTCATGTGTTAGTTGGTAATCTGTATATCTTCTATGGAGAAATGTCTATTTAGGTCATCTGCCCATTTTTGGATTGGGTTGTTTGTTTTTTGGATATTGAGTGGCATGAGCTGCTTGTAAATCTTGGAGATTAATCCTTTGTCAGTTGCTTCATTTGCAAATATTTTCTCCCATTCTGAGGGTTGTCTTTTCATCTTGTTTATGGTTTCCTTTGCTGTGCAAAAGGTTTTAAGTTTCATTAGGTCCCATTTGTTAATTTTTGTTTTCATTTCCATTTCTCTAGGAGGTGGGTCAAAAAGGATTTTGCTGTGGTTTATGTTATAGAGTGTTCTGCCTATGTTTTCCTCTAAGAGTTTTAGAGTGTCTGGCCTTACATTTAGGTTTTTAATCCATTTTGAGTTTATTTTTGTGTGGTGTTAGGGAGTGCTCTAATTTCATTCTTTTCCATGTAGCTGTCCAGTATTCCCAGCACAACTTATTGAAGAAACTGTCTTTTATCCATTGTATATTCTTGCCTCCTTTATCAAAAATAAGGTGACCATATGTGTGTGGGTTTACCTCTGGGCTTTCTATCCTGTAGAAAGGATGGTACCAGGATAGTACCATACTGTGCCAGTATCATACTGTCTTGATTACTGTAGCTTTGTAGTATAATCTGAAGTCCAGAAGCCTGATTCCTCCAGCTCTGTTTTTCTTTCTCAAGATTGTTTTGTCTATTTGGGGTCTTTTGTGTTTCCATACAAATTGTGAAATTTTTTGTTCTAGTTCTGTGAAAAATGCCATTGGTAGTTTGATAGGGATTGCATTGAAAGTGAGATTGCTTTGGGTAGTATAGTCATTTTCACAATGTTGATTCTTCCAATCCAAGAACATGGTATATGTCTCCATCTGTTTGTATCATGTTTAATTTCTTTCATCAGTGTCTTATTGTTTTCTGCATACAGGTCTTTTGTCTCCTTAGGTTGGTTTATTCCTAGGTATTTTATTCTTTTTGTTTCAATGGTAAATGGGAGTGTTTCCTTAATTTCACTTTCAGAATTTTCATCGTTAGTGTATAGGAATGCAAAAGATTTCTGTGCATTAATTTTGTATCCTGCTACTTTACCAAATTCATTGATTAGCTCTAGTAGTTTTCTGGTAGCATCTTTAGGATTCTCTAGTGTATCATATCATCTGCAAACAGTGACAGCTTTGCTTCTTCTTTTCTGATTTGGATTCCTTTTATTTCTTTTTCTTCTCTGATTGCTGTGGCTAAAACTTCCAAAACTATCTTGAATAATAGTGGTGAGAGTGCACAACCTTGTCTTGTTCCTGATCTTAGAGGAAATGGTCTCAGTTTTTCACCATTGAGGACGATGTTGGCTGTGGGTTTGTCATATATGGCCTTTATTATGTTGAAGTAAGTTCCCTCTATGCCTACTTTCTGGAGGGTTTTTATCATAAATGGGGGTAGAATTTTGTCAAAAGCTTTCTCTGCATCTATTGAGATGATCATATGGTTTTTCTCCTTCAATTTGTTAATATGGTGTATCACATTGATTGATTTGCGTATATTGAAGAATCCTTGCATTCCTGGGATAAACCCCACTTGATCATGGTGTATGATCCTTTTAATGTGCTGTTGGATTCTGTTTGCTAGTGTTTTGTTGAGGATTTTTGCCTCCATGTTCTTCAGTGATATTGGCCTGTACTTTTCTTTCTTTGTGACATCTTTGTCTGGTTTTGGTATCAGGGTGATGGTGGCCTCATGGAATGAGTTTGGGAGTGTTCCTCTCTCTGCTATATTTTGGAAAAGTTTGAGAAGGATAGGTGTTAGCTCTTCTCTAAATATTTGATAGAATTTGCCTGTGAAGCCATCTGGTCCTGGGCTTTTGTTTGCTAGAAGATTCTTAATCACAGTCTCAATTTCAGTGCTTGTGATTGGTCTGTTTATATTTCCTATTTCTTCCTGGTTCAGTCTCAGAAGGTCGTGCTTTTCTAAGAATTTGTCCATTTCTTTCAGGTTGTCCATTTTATTGGCATATAGTTGCTTGTAGTAATCTCTGACGATCCTTTGTATTTCTGCAGTGTCAGTTGTTGCTTCTCCTTTTTCATTTCTAATTCTATTGATATGAGTCTTCTCCCTTTTTTTCTTGATGAGTCTGGCTAATGGTTTACCAATTTTGATTATCTTCTCAAAGAACCAGCTTTTAGTTCTCTTCATCTTTACTATTGTTCCCTTCATTTCTTTTTCATTTATTTCTGATCTGATCATTATGATTTCTTCCCTTCTGCTAACTTTGGGATTTTTTTGTTCTTCTTTCTCTAATTGCTTTAGGTGTAAGGTTAAGTTGTTTATTTGAGATGTTTCTTGTTTCTTGAGGTAAGATTGTATTGCAGTAAACTTCCCTCTTAGAACTGCTTTTGCTGCATCCCATAGGTTTTGGGTCATCGTGTTTTCATTGTCATTTTTTTCTAGGTTTTTTTTTTTTTTTAGTTTTTTAAAACATCTTTATTGTAGTATAATTGCTTTACAATGGTGTGTTCGTTTCTGTTTTATAACAAAGTGAATCAGCTATACATATACATGTATCCTCATATCTCCTACCTCTTGCGTCTCCCTCCCATCCTCCCCATCCCACCCCCCCAGGTGGTCGCAAAACACCGAGCTGATTTCCCTGTGCTATGTGGCTGCTTCCCACTAGGTATCTATTTTACATTTGTTAGTGTATATATGTCCATGCCACTCTCTCACTTCGTTCCAGCTTCCCCTTCCCCCTCCCCATGTCCTCAAGTCCATTCTCTACGTCTACATCTTTATTCCTTTCCTGCCCCTAGGTTCTTCAGAACCACTTTTTTTTTCTTTTTTTAGATTCCATATATGTGTGTTAGTATATGGTATTTGTTTTTCTCTTTCTGACTTACTTCACTCTGTATGACAGACTATGTCCACCTCACTGCAAATAACTCAATTTCGTTTCTTTTTATGGCTGAGTACCATCCCATTGTATATATGTGCCACATCTTCTTTATCCATTCATCTGTCAATGGACACTTAAGTTGCTTCCATGTCCTGGCTATTGTAAATGGAGCTGCAATGAACATTGTGGTACATGACTCTTTTTGAATTATGGTTTTCTTAGGGTATATGCTCAGTAGTGGGATTGCTGTTCTAGGTATTTTTTGATTCAGTGATCTCTTGGTTATTTAGTAGTGTATTGTTTAGCCCTCATGTGTCTGTATTTTTTACAGATTTATTTCTTCTAATTGATATCGTCTCATAGCGTTGTCGTCGGAAAAGATACTTGATATGATTTCAATTTTCTTAAATTTACCAAGGCTTGATTTGTGACCCAAGATATAATCTATCCTGGAAAATGTTCCATGAGCACTTGAAACGAAAGTGTATTCTGTTGTTTTTGGATGGTATGTCCTATAAATATCAAGGAAGTCCATCTTGTTTAATGTGTCATGTAAAGATTGTTTCCTTATTTATTTTCATTTTGGATGATCTGTCCATTGGTGAAAGTGGGGTGTTAAAGTCCCCTACTAGTATTGTGTTACTGTCGATTTCCCCTTTTATGGCTGTTAGCATTTGCTTTATGTATTGAGGTGCTCCTTTGTTGGGTGCATAAATATTTACAATTGTTATTATACCTTCTGCAATTTTACATCTTCTTGGATTGATCCCTTGGTCATTATGTAGTGTCCTCCTTTGTCTCTTGTAACAGTCTTTATTTTAAAGTCTATTTTGATAGAAATTGTGAAATTTTTTGTTCTAATTCTGTGAAAAATGCCCATGATAGTTTGATAGGGATTGCATTGAATCTGCGGATTGCTTTGGGTAGTATAGTCATTTTCACAATATTGATTCTTCCAACCAAGAACATGGTATATCTCTCCATCTGTTGGTATCAACTTTAATTTCTTTCATCAGTATCTTATAATTTTCAGCATACAGGTTTTTTGTCTCCTTAGGTAGGTTTATTCCTAGGTATTTTATTCTTTTTGTTTTAGTGGTAAATGGGAGTGTTTTCTTAAGTTCACTTTCAGATTTTTCATCATTAGTGTATAGGAATGCAAGAGATTTCTGTGCATTAATTTTGTATCCTGCCACTTTACCAAATTCATTGATTAGCTCTAGTAGTTTTCTGGAAGCATCCTTAGGATACTCTATGTAGAGTATCATGTCATCTGCAAACAGTGACAGCTTTACTTCTTCTTTTCCGATTTGGAGTCCCCCGAATAACCAAAGCAATATTGAGAAAGAAAAACAGAGCTGGAGGAATCAGGCTCCAAGACTTCAGAATATACTGCAAAGCTACAGTAATCAAGACAGTATGGTACTGGCACAAAAACAGAAATATAGATCAATAGAACAGGATAGAAAGCCCAGAGATAAACCCATGCACATATGGTCACCTTATCTTTGATAAAGGAGGCAAGAATATATAATGGAGAGAAGACAGCCTCTTCAATAAGTGGTGCTGGGAAAACGGGACAGCTACACATAAAAGGATGAAATTAAAACACTCCCTAACACCATACATAGAAATAAACTCAAAATGGATTAAAGACCTAAATGTAAGGCCAGACACTATCAAACTCTTAGAGGAAAACATAGGCAGAACACTCTATGACATAAATCACAGCAAGATCCTTTTTGACGCAGCTCCCAGGGAAATGGAAATGAAAACAAAAATTAACAAATGGGACCTAATGAAACTTAAAAGCTTTTGCACAGCAAAGGAAACCATAAACAAGATGAAAAGACAACCCTCAGAATGGGAGAAAATATTTGCCAATGAAGCAACTGAGAAAGGATTACTCTCCAAAATTTACAAGCAGCACATGCAGCTCAATATCAAAAAAACAAACACCCTAATCCAAAAATGGGCAGAAGACCCAAATAGACATTTCTCCAAAGAAGATATACAGATTGCCAACAAACATATGAAAGAATGCTCAACATCATTAATCATTAGAGAAATGCAAATCAAAACTACAATGTGATATCATCTCACACCGGTCAGAATGGCCATCATCAAAACATCTACAAACAATAAATGCTGGAGAGGGTGTGGAGAAAAGGGAATCCTCATACACTGTTGGTGGGAATGTAAATAGATACAACCGCTATGGAGAATAGTATGGAAATTCCTTAAAAAACTAAAAATAGAACTACCGAGAAGGATTAACCAAGATGGCGGAGTAGAAGGACGTGCTCTCACTCCCTCTTGCGAGAGCACCAGAATCACAACTGGCTGCTGGACAATCATCGACAGGAAGACACTGGACTTTACCAAGGAGGATACCCCACGTCCAAGGACAGAGGAGAAGCCACAGTGAGATGGTAGGAGGGGCGCAATCAGAGTAAAATCAAATCCCATAACTGCTGGGTGGGTGACTCACAGACTGGTGAGCACTTATACCACAGAAGTCCACCCACTGGAGTGAACGTTCTGAGCCCCACGTCAGGCTTCCCAACCTGGGGGTCCGGCAACGGGAGGAGGAATTCATAGAGAATCAGACTTTGAAGCCTAGTGGGAATTGATTGCAGGACTTCGACAGGACTGGGGGAAACAGAGAACCCACTCTTGGAGGGTGTACACAAAATAGTGTGTGCATCGGGACCCAGGGGAAGGAGCAGTGACCCTGGGGGAGACTGAACCAGACATAACTGCTGGTGTTGGGGGGTCTCCTGCAGAGGCGGGGGCTGGCTCTGTTTCACCGTGGGGACAAGGACACTGGCAGCGGAGGTTCTGGGAAGTACTCCTGGGCATGAGCCCTCCCAGAGTCTGCCATTAGCCCCACCAAAGAGCCCAGGTAGGCTCCAGTGTTGGGTTGCCTCAGGCAAAACAACCAACAGGGAGGGAACCCAGCCCCACCCAGCAACAGTCAAGTGGATTAAAGTTTTACAGAGCTCTGACCGCCACAGCAACAGTCAGCTCTACCCACCTCCAGAGCCTCCCATCAAGCCTCTTAGATAGCCTCAACCACCAGAGGGCAGACAGCAGATGCAAGAAAAACTACAGTCCTGCAGCCTGTGGAACAGAAACCACATTTACAGAAAGATAGACAAGATGAAAAGGCAGAGGGCTATATACCAGATGAAGGAACAAGAAAAAACCCCAGAAAAACAACTAAATGAAGTGGAGATAGGCAACCTTCCAGAAAAAGAATTCAGAATAATGATAGTGAAGATGATCCAGGACCCTGGAATAAGAATGGAGGCAAAGATTGAGAAGATGCAAGAAATGATTAACAAAGACCTAGAAGAATTAAAGAACAAACAAACAGAGATGACCAATACAATAACTGAAATGAAAACTACACTAGAAGGAATCAATAGTAGAATAACTGAGGCAGAAGAACGGATAAGTGACCTGGAAGACAGAATGGTGGAATTCACTGCTGCGGAACAGACTAAAGAAAAAAGAATGAAAAGAAATGAAGACAGCCTAAGAGACCTCTGGGACAACATTAAACGCAACAACATTCGCATTATAGGGGTCCCAGAAGGAGAAGAGAGAGAGAAAGGACCAGAGAAAATATTTGAAGAGATTATAGTCGAAAACTTCCCTAACATGGGAAAGGAAATAGCCACCCAGGTCCAGGAAGCGCAGAGAGTCCCATACAGGATAAACCCAAGGAGAAGCACGCCGAGACACATAGTAATCAAAGTGGCAAAAATTAAAGACAAAGAAAAATTATTGAAAGCAGCAAGGGAAAAATGACAAATAACATACAAGGGAACTCCCATAAGGTTAACAGCTGATTTCTCAGCAGAAACTCTACAAGCCAGAAGGAAGTGGCATGATATACTTCAAGTGATGAAAGGGAAGAACCTACAACCAAGATTACTCTACCCGGCAAGGATCTCATTTAGATTTGATGGAGAAATCAAAAGCTTTACAGACAAGCAAAAGCTAAGAGAATTCAGCACCACCAAACCAGCTCTACAACAAATGTTAAAGGAACTTCTCTAAGTGGGAAACACAAGAGAAGAAAAGGACCTACAAAAACAAACCCAAAACAATTAAGAAAATGGTCATAGGAACATACATATCGATAATTACCTTAAACGTGAATGGATTGAATGCTCCAGCCAAAAGACACAGGCTTGCTGAATGGATACGAAAACAAGACCCATATATATGCTGTCTACAAGAGACCCACTTTAGACCTAGGGACACATACAAACTGAAAGTGATGGGATGGAAAAAGATATTCCATGCAAATGGAAATCAAAAGAAAGCTGGAGTAGCTATACTCATATCAGATAAAATAGACTTTAAAATAAAGAATGTTACAAGAGACAAGGAAGGACACTACATAATGATCAAGGGATCAATCCAAGAAGAAGATATAACAATTATAAATATATATGCACCCAACATAGGAGCACCTCATTACATAAGGCAATTGCTAACAGCTATAAAAGAGGAAATTGATAGTAACACAATAATAGTGGGGGACTTTAACACCTCACTTACACCAATGGACAGATCATCCAAAATGAAAATAAATAAGGAAACAGAAGCTTTAAATGACACAATGGACCAGATAGATTTAATTGATATTTATAGGACATTCCATCCAAAAACAGCAGATTACATGTTCTTCTCAAGTGCGCACGGAACATTCTCCAGGATAGATCACATCTTGGGTCACAAATCAAGCCTCAGTAAATTTAAGAAAATTGAAATCATATCAAGCATCTTTTCTGACCACAACGCTATGAGATTAGAAATGAATTACAGGGGAAAAAGCGTAAAAAACACAAACACATGGAGGCTAAACAATACGTTACTAAATAACCAAGAGATCACTGAAGAAATCAAAGAGGAAATCAAAAAATACCTAGAGACAAATGACAATGAAAAAACGACAACCCAAAACCTATGGGATGCTGCAAAAGCAGTTTTAAGAGGGAAGTTTATAGCTATACAAGCCTACCTAAAGAAACAAGAAAAATCTCAAGTAAACAATCTAACCTTACACCTAAAGAAACTAGAGAAAGAAGAACAAACAAAACCCAAAGTTAGCAGAAGGAAAGAAATCATAAAGATCAGAGCAGAAATAAATGAAATAGAAACAAAGAAAACAATAGCAAAGATCAATAAAACTAAAAGCTGGTTCTTTCAGAAGATAAACAAAATTGATAAGCCATTAGCCAGACTCATCAAGAAAAAGAGGGAGAGGACTCAAATCAATAAAATCAGAAATGAAAAAGGAGAAGTTACAACAGACACCGCAGAAATACGAAGCATCCTAAGAGACTACTACAAGCAACTTTATGCCAATAAAATGGACAACCTGGAAGAAATGGACAAATTCTTAGAAAGGTATAACCTTCCAAGACTGAACCAGGAAGAAACAGAAAATATGAACAGACCAATCACAAGTAATGAAATTGAAACTGTGATTAAAACTCTTCCAACAAACAAAAGTCCAGGACCAGATGGCTTCACAGGTGAATTCTATCAAACATTTAGAGAAGAGCTAACACCTATCCTTCTCAAACTCTTCCAAAAAATTGCAGAGGAAGGAACACTCCCAAACTCATTCTATGAGGCCACCATCACCCTGATACCAAAACCAGACAAAGACACTACAAAAAAAGAAAATTACAGACCAATATCACTGATGAATATAGATGCAAAAATCCTCAACAAAATACTAGCAAACAGAATCCAACAACACATTAAAAGGATCATACACCACGATCAAGTGGGATTTATCCCAGGGATGCAAGGATTCTTCAATATACGCAAATCAATCAATGTGATACACCATATTAACAAATTGAAGAATAAAAATCATATGATCATCTCAATAGATGCAGAAAAAGCTTTTGACAAAATTCAACACCCATTTATGATAAAAACTCTCCAGAAAGTGGGCATAGAGGGAACCTATCTCAACATAATAAAGGCCATATATGAGAAACCCAGAGCAAACATCATTCTCAACGGTGAAAAACTGAAAGCATTTCCTCTAAGATCAGGAACGAGACAAGGATGTCCACTCTCACCACTATTATTCAACATAGTTCTGGAAGTCCTAGCCACGGCAATCAGAGAACAAAAAGAAATAAAAGGAATACAAATTGGAAAAGAAGAAGTAAAACTGTCACTGTTTGCAGATGACATGATACTATACATAGAGAATCCTAAAACTGCCACCAGAAAACTGCTAGAGCTAATTAATGAATATGGTAAAGTTGCAGGATACAAAATTAATGCACAGAAATCTCTTGCATTCCTATACACTAATGATGAAAAATCTGAAAGAGAAATTATGGAAACACTCCCATTTACCATTGCAACAAAAAGAATAAAATACCTAGGAATAAACCTACCTAGGGAGACAAAAGACCTGTATGCAGAAAACTATAAGACACTGATGAAAGAAATTAAAGATGATACCAACAGATGGAGAGATATACCATGTTCTTGGATTGGAAGAATCAACATTGTGAAAATGACTATACTACCCAAAGCAATCTACAGATTCAATGCAATCCCTATCAAATTACCAATGGCATTTTTTACGGAGCTAGAAAAAATCATCTTAAAATTTGTATGGAGACACAAAAGACCCCGAATAGCCAAAGCAGTCTTGAGGGAAAAAAACGGAGCTGGAGGAATCAGACTCCCTGTCTTCAGACTATACTACAAAGCTACAGTAATCAAGACAATATGGTACTGGCACAAAAACAGAAACATAGATCAATGGAACAAGATAGAAAGCCCAGAGATAAACTCACGCACCTATGGTCAACTAATCCATGACAAAGGAGGCAAAGATATACGATGGAGAAAAGACAGTCTCTTCAATAAGTGGTGCTGGGAAAACTGGACAGCTACATGTAAAAGAATGAAATTAGAATACTCCCTAACACCATACACAAAAATAAACTCAAAATGGATTCGAGACCTAAATGTCAGACTGGACACTATAAAACTCTTAGAGGAAAACATAGGAAGAACACTCTTTGACATAAATCACAGCAAGATCTTTTTTGATCCACCTCCTAGAGTAATGGAAATAAAAACAAAAATAAACAAATGGGACCTAATGAAACTTCAAAGCTTTTGCACAGCAAAGGAAACCATAAACAAGACGAAAAGACAACCCTCAGAATGGGAGAAATTATTTGCAAACGAATCAACGGACAAAGGATTAATCTCCAAAATATATAAACAGCTCATTCAGCTCAATATTAAAGAAACAAACAACCCAATCCAAAAATGGGCAGAAGACCTAAATAGACATTTCTCCAAAGAAGACATACAGACGGCCACGAAGCACATGAAAAGATGCTCAACATCACTAATTATTAGAGAAATGCAAATCAAAACTACAATGAGGTATCACCTCACACCAGTTAGAATGGGCATCATCAGAAAATCTACAAACAACAAATGCTGGAGAGGGTGTGGAGAAAAGGGAACCCTCTTGCACTGTTGGTGGGAATGTAAATTGATACAGCCACTATGGAGAACAATATGGACGTTCCTTAAAAAACTAAAAATAGAATTACCATATGACCCAGCAATCCCACTACTGGGCATATACCCAGAGAAAACCGTAATTCAAAAAGACACATGCACCCGAATGTTCATTGCAGCACTATTTACAATAGCCAGGTCATGGAAGCAACCTAAATGCCCATCAACAGACGAATGGATAAAGAAGATGTGGTACATATATACAATGGAATATTACTCAGCCATAAAAAGGAACAAAATTGAGTCATTTGTTGAGACGTGGATGGATCTAGAGACTGTCATACAGAGTGAAGTAAGTCAGAAAGAGAAAAACAAATATTGTATATTAACGCATGTATGTGGAACCTAGAAAAATGGTACAGATGAGCCGGTTTGCAGGGCAGAAGTTGAGGCACAGATGTAGAGAACAGACATATGGACACCAAGGGGGGAAAACTGCGGTGGGGTGGGGATAGTGGTGTGCTGAATTGGGCGATTGGGATTGACATGTATACACTGATGTGTATAAAATTGATGACTAATAAGAACCTGCAGTATAAACAAACAAACAAAACAACTAATACTAAACTTTCATTGGGTTATTTGTATGGAAATATGTTAATATAAATGTTTCAGACATTACATGAAATTTCTAAAAATCTTATATATTCTGGTATAATGTTATAAGTCATAATCCTAGTTATTACTTTAAAATGTATATCTCAGAAATAACTAATTTTCTTGTCAACTGCATTATTATGAACTTTCATCAAATCTTTAACCATGGTCATTTTTAAGTCTTTTGTCATTTACAGACAGTTCTGGGTGTACTCTGATGCTTTTGTAAATATGTTCCTATAAAAGGGTTTCATCTTCAGGAAATTCATGGAAAAGACTCTGACAAGTACAGGTTTCTGGTACCTGACTGTACTGCTGAACTGAATGAATAAGCATTTTCAGAACTCCAATGAAAAACTGATGAGCTCATAAAAGTGCTAACAAAAGATCAAGATGAAAAAAAAAATCAATTGCATGGGACTGAGTGAACTGATGAGGATGAGTATAATTTTTGTGACTTTCTGGTTGAATTTAAAAAAAGAAAAAATCCCACAAGAACTCAGAGGCAAAGAATATACAAATCAATTTTCACTGCAAAGTAAAGGAGCTGTTACAGTGGAGGATTACTGGACTGAATGTCAATATTATGACATAGTATGAGTGTGTTTCATGTTTGGTAATTGCAATCATTGTTGCTTTTGTTGTGGTCATCCATGTACAATGCTTGGTGTCAGTCTATTTACCTCTTATAAAAATAAAATACAGTGTGTGTGAAAAAAAAAAAAGAATGTAAGACTACATGCTTGGCTACAACTGGCTAAAAGCCATCTGTATCCATTTATCTTTGCGAGGAAAAAAGGAGATGAATAAAAACACTTAGCCCGGTGGAAAAAAAAAAAAAAAAAAGAACTACCATACGACCCAGCAATCCCACTGCTGGGCATATACCCTGAGAAAACCATAATTCAAAAAGAGTCATGTACCACAATGTTCATTGCAGCTCTATTTACAATAGCCAGGACATGGAAGCAACCTAAGTGTCCATCATCGGATGAATGGATAAAGAAGATGTGGCACATATATACAATGGAATATTACTCAGCCATAAAAAGAAACGAAATTGAGTTATTTGTAGTGAGGTGGATGGAGCTAGAGTCTGTCATACAGAGTGAAGTAAGTCAGAAAGAGAAAAACAAGTACTGTATGCTAACACGTATATATGGAGTCTAAAAAAAAAATGGTCATGAAGAGCCCAGGGGCAGGACGGGAATAAAGATGTAGGCCTACTAGAGAATGGACTGGAGCACATGAGGAGGGGGAAGGGTAAGCTGGGACAAAGTGAGAGAGTGGTAGTGTGTATATGGACATATACACACTACCAAATGTAAAATAAATAGCTAGTGGGAAGCAGTTGCATAGCACAGGGAGATCAGCTCGGTGCTTTGAGACCAGTTAGAAGGGTGTGATAGGGAGTGTGGGAGGGAGGGAGATGCAAGAGGGAAGAGATTTGGGGATATATGTATATGTATAACTGATTCACTTTGTTATAAAGCAGAAACTAACAAACACACCATTGTAAAGCAATTATACTCCAATAAAAATGTTTCTAGAAAAATAAAGTCTATTTTGTCTGATATGAGAATTGTTACTCCAGCTTTCTTTTGATTCCATTTGCATGGAATATCTTTCCATCCCTTCACTTTCAGTGTGTATGTGTCCGTAGGTCTGAAGTGGGTCTCTTGTAGATAGCATATATATGGATCTTGTTTTTGTATCCATTCAGCAGTCTATGTCTTTTGGCTGGAGCATTTAATGCATTTACATTTAACGTAGTTATTGATATGTATGTTCCTATTACCATTTTCTTAATGTTTTGGGTTTGTTATTGTAGGTCTTTGCCTTCTCCTGTGTTTCCTGCCTAGAGAAGTTCCTTTAGCATTTGTTGTAAAGCTGGTTTGGTGGTGCTGAATTCTCTTAGCTTTCGCTTCTCTGTAAAGTTTCTGATTTCTCCGTCAAATCTGAATGAGATCCTTGCCGGGTAGAGTAATCTTGGTTGTAGGTTTTTCCCTTTCATCACTTTAAATATGTCCTGCCACCCACTTCTGGCTTGCAGCATTTCTGCTGAAAGATCAGCTGTTAACCTTATGGGGATTCCCTTGTATGTTATTTGTTATTTTTCTCTTGCTGCTTTTAATATTTTTGTGTGTATTTAATTTTTGATAGTAATATGTGTCTTCGCATGTTTCTCCTTAGATTTATCCTGTATGGGATGGGACTCTCTGTGCTTCCTGGACTTGATTGGCTATTTCCTTTCCCATATTAGGGAAGTTTTCAACTATAATTTCTTCAAATATTTTCTCAATCCCTTTCTTTTTCTCTTCTTCTTCTGGGACCCCTATAATTCGAATGTTGGTGTGTTTAATGTCCCATAGGTCTCTGAGACTGTCCTCAATTCTTTTCATTCTTTTTTCTTTATTCTGCTCTGTGGTAGTTATTTCCACTATTTTATCTTCCAGGTCACTTATCCATTCTTCTGCCTCAGTTATTCTACTATTGATTCCTTCTGGAGAATTTTAAATTTCATTTCTTGTGTTGGTCATCATTGTTTGTTTGCTCTTTAGTTCTTTTAGGTCCTTGTTAAATGTTTCTTGTATTTTCTCTATTCTATTTCTGAGATTTTAGATCATCTTTACTATCATTACTCTGAATTCTTTTTCAGGTAAACTGCCTATTTCCTCTTCATTTGTTTGGTCTGGTAGGTTTTTACCTTGCTCCTTCGTCTGCTGCATATTTCTTTGTCTTTCATTTTGCTTAACTTACTGTGTTTGTGGTCTCCTTTTTACAGGCTGCAGGTTCGTAGTCCCATTGTTTTTGGTGCCTGCCCCCAGTGGGTAAGGTTGGTTCAGTGGGTTGTGTAGGCTTCCTGGTGGAGGGGACTGGTGCCTGTGTTCTGGTGGATGAGGCTGGATCTTGTCTTTCTGGTGGACAGGATCGCATCCGGTGGTATGTTTTGGGGTGTCTGTGACCTTATTCTGATTTTAGGCAGCCTCTCTGCTAATGGGTGGGGTTGTGCTCCTGTTTTGCTAGTTGTTTGGCATAGGGTGTCCAGTACTGTAGCTTGCTGGTCGTTGAGTGGAGCTGGTTCTTAGCGTTGAGATAGAGATGTCTGGGAGAGCTTTCGCCGTTTGATATTATGTGGAGCTGGGAGGTCTCAGGTAGACCAACGTCCTGGACTCGGCTCTCCCACCTGATATAGGAACTCTTGTCCTGTTCTTGACTTAAATGAAATGGTGCCATTAATTCTCTAAGTATGATGTTTGCTGTAAGTTTTTGCAGATACTGTTTATCAAGGTAAGGACTTCGGTTTTTTTTTGTTTTTTTGTTTTTTTGTTTTGCTTGTTTGTTTTATCCAGTGTGATAATCTCTATCTCTTATCTGGACCATTTAAGTCTGTTTACCTATGAAGTGGTTACTGATATTTGGAGTTTAAATCTTCCATCTTATTTTATGCATTCTCTTCAGACTCCCATTCTGTTTCTTTTTCTCTCCCTTCTTGCTTTTTATTTCTTTTAGATTGAATATTTTTATTTCTCCACTTTTTTCTCTCTACTAGTTTGGAAGTTATATCCTTGGTTTCTATTTCACTGGTTACCTTGCATCTGATCAAAGTCTAAGGTTCATCAAACCTCATCCCAGACATTTCCCTTTGTTCCCTCCCAACCTACATGGTATTGTCTGGTACTTTAATTATTCAATCCTTCTAGATATTATTATTACTTTTTAATATGGTTAATAATTACTTACATATTCCCACATATTTACCACTCTTTTGCTCTTTGTTCCTTCTTGCACCTCAGACCTTCCATTTAGGATCACTTCCTTTCTTCCAGAAGTACATCCTATAGGATCTTCTTTAGTGGGAGTCTGATGATGGTGAACTCTCTATGTCTGTTGTTTCTGAGAAGATGTCTTCATTTCCCCTTGTTCTTGAATGAGAAAGAGCTGGGTATATAATTATAGGTTGGTAGACTAAAAAGGCTTCCTCAATAAACCTTGGGGTTGAAAAAAGGAGTTTAGTTTTGGTTTGCCCTTATCCTGACAATGCAGACCTTTGGAGTCCCCAGTAAAGTTTTCCCTATCTCTCCCACCCAGAAGGAGGAGCTGAACCTTCACTTCCATCACCTTCACCATTGAACAGAAGCTAGGTGTGATTGTGGACAAATACCCTCAAGGCAAAAGCCTCTCTGATGCTCTAATATTCTCCTTACCTTTATGGATTTGGGCTTTGCTTCACCCTCACCCACTCCCCCCAAATATAACCTGGCAGTTTACCAACTATCTTTTCAGCTCTTCAGTGTTCTAAGATTTTTATATGCATACACATTTACATACATGCTATATATATATATATATATATATATATATATATATATATATATATATATATATATATATAATGTGTGTGATATATACCTTAAACCTTTTTAGTTTTCTGTAAGACAGTTGATCCAAGTAGCCTAGCCTGGCATTACTGCAACCAGGAAATCCTTGCCATTATTTTTTAAAAGTATTGTCTCTCTTTCAGTGTCTCTCCACTTTCTCCTTCTGAGACTCCATACATTTGTTAGATCATCTCATTCTATTCTCCATGTCTCTTAACCCCTCTTTAATATTTTCATTCTCTATATCTCTCTATGTTGTTTTTGGAATAAATTCTTCCCATGTATTTTTCAATTCACTAATTATCTTTTCAACTGTTTCTAATCTGATGTTTAACCCATGCATTTAGTTTTAAAATTTTAACAATTACATTTTTCATTGCTCAAAATTCAACTCATTTTCTTCACGTCTATTCATTTCTTATTGATTTTTATGGCATGCTTATCTTTGTATCCTTTATTTCTAAACATTTCATACATAACTATTACGTACTGGATTGTTCCAACATCTATCGTCTTGAGGATTTACATGTGTTTTTCTTTTGTCTTATTTCTACTGATTCTTACTAATGGATGAGATCTGGTGTTTGGTAATCTTTGTGAGATCATGCTCCATTTAATCTGTGTAAGGCCTAACTTGGGGAAAACTTTCTTCCCAAAAGAAAGGATCACGTCAGCCTCTCTCTTCAAGGTTTGGCTCTGAGTTGGAGTCTCAGACTCAGCTTCCCATTTCCTTGCCATTTCAATAATCATTATGCATACAAATGGTTGCTAGAGGACTCAGGCTTCATGGAAATTCAACCCCTCCCTGGTCCCTGTCACTCTGGCTCTACAGATGTTGGAATTCTTGGCCTGGCCAAGCTCTTGCCTTTGAGGCTTTGTTCCCTAGTGGATGACTCCTGGATATTACCACTACTTCAGAGTATTACCACCAAGACTGCAGGTTTCCTGACTCTACCCCATGCCCAGCTCATATTGCTTGGTGGTGGCAGTGTGGGGTATTGCTGGAAAGCTCCTCTACCTTTTGTTAGAGGCACAGTGTAACATATCTGGAGTCTAGTTTTTGTGGAGGGCCTCTCAGAGCTCCTACTCACCCATTATACTGGAAGTGTAAGCCCATTACTTCATTTTTTATTTAAAAAATTAAATGTTCATTCTGAAATAATTTTAGATTTGTGAAAAAGTTACAAATTTAGTACAAAGACTTTGTGAATACTTTTCACCCAGCTTTCCTAAATGCTAACGTCTTACATAACCACAATACAATTCTGGAAAACAGGAAATTAACATTGATACAATATCATTAACTAATCTGTAGACCTTATTCAAATTTTGTCAATTGTCCCACTAATGTGACATCCAGGATTCCATATTTTGTTTAGTTGTCGTGTCTCCTTAATCTCCTCTGGTTTTTTTTTTACTTTTATTTAAAAAATTTTATTGGAGTATAGTTGATTTACAATGTTGTGTTAGTTTCCAGTGTACAGCAAAGTGAATCAGTTATACACATACATATATACACTCTTTTTTAGATTCTTTT
Organism: Eubalaena glacialis; assembly: GCF_028564815.1. NCBI lineage: Eukaryota > Metazoa > Chordata > Mammalia > Artiodactyla > Balaenidae > Eubalaena > Eubalaena glacialis. The sequence goes on from NC_083736.1 coordinate 47,923,673, forward strand.
CCCATATAGGCCATTACAGAGTATTGAGTAGAGTTCCCTGTGCTATACAGTAGGTCCTTATTAGTTATCTATTTTATATATAGTAGTGCATATATGTCAATCCCAATCTCCCAGTCTATTCCTCCCTCTTCTTACCACATGGTAACCATAAGTTTCTTTTCTATATCTGTAACTCTATTTCTGTTTTGTAGATAAGTTCATTTGTACCCTTTTTTTTTTTAGATTCCACATATAAGTGATATCCTGTGATATTTGTATTTGTCTGACACTTCACTCAGTATGACAATCTCTAGATCCATCCATGTTGCTGCAAATGGCATTATTTCATATTTTTAATGGCAGAGTAATATTCCATTGTATATATGTACCACATTTTTTTTTTCACACACACACACACACACACACACACTGTATTTTATTTTTACAAGAGATAAATAGACTAAAAATATGGAACGCTTCACGAATTTGCGTGTCATCCTTGCGCAGGGGCCATGCTAATCTTCTCTGTATCGTTCCAATTTTAGTATATGTGCTGCCGAAGCGAGCACTCTACCACATTTTCTTTATCCATTCCTCTGTTGAATCTACAAACAGTAAATAGTAGAGAGGGTGTAGAGAAAATGGAACCCTCCTACATTGTTAGTGGGAATGTAAATTGGTACAGCTACTATGGAGAAAAGTATGGAGGTTCCTTAAAAAACTAAAAATAGAGCTACCATATGACCCAGCAATACCACTACTGGGTATATAACTGGAGAAAACCATAATTCGAAAAGGTACATGTACCCCAATGTTCATGGCAACACTATTTACAGTAGCCAGGACATGTAAGCAACCTAAATGTCCATCTCCTCTGGTTTTTGACAGTTCCTTAATCTCTCTTTGTATATCATGACTTTGATACTTTTGACGAGTGCTGGCCACTTATTTTGTGGAATGTCCCTCAGTTTGGGTTTGTCTGATATTTTCTCATGATTAAATCCAACTTATACATGTTTGGCAAGAATGTGATAGCAGTGATGTTATGCCCTTCTCAGTACATCACTATTAGGGGATACATGCTCCCGATACAGCTAATTATCTTGACCACTTGGTTAAAGTCAGTGTCTGCCAGGATTCTCTACTGAAAAATTTCCCCTTTGTAATTAATAAATATCTTGTGAAAAGATAATTCAAGACTATCTAAATATCTTGTTTCTCATCATAAGCCCGCTAATTGTAGCATCCCCTGAGATCCAGTGAGCATGTTTGCCTGAAACAATTGTTCCTGTGATATTTGGCAAATGGAGGTCTTCTACTTCTATTATTCTGTCTACATTAATAATTGGAATTCTACTGTAAGGAATAGCTTTCCCTTCTACCCTATTTTTTGTTTATTAAATTATTTATGTCAAGATGGACTCTTGGATATTTATTTGTACTTTTTTTTTTTTTTACTCAAATTGTCCCTGATTTGGACATTGGGAGCTCTCTCAAGTTTGCTCTTGGGTCCTTTTGACATGTCACCATCATTTTTGGAGCGATTCCTTACTTTTTTACACCTCAAGGTGTTATAGCCCCTCCCTCCATATCAAAACCACCTTTTAAATGATTCTTTTCCTATTGTTTTTTGCCTTGCTATGGGTTGATTAAAAAGATTTTTTCATTTCAAGTTCAATTTTCCTTCTAATCTTGGAAGTTATACACTTATGTCTTTTCTTCTAATGGCTAATCTAAACTATTTTAAACATTTTTATTGAGCTATACTTTACATCATAAAATTCACCCATTTCAACTGCACAGTTCAATGATTTTAAGTAACTTTACCGAGTTTGCAACCATCACCATAAATTAGCTTTAGAACATTTTTATCCCCCCAATAAGTTCCCTCATGCACTCAAAGCCCCATTCCCACAAACTGTCACTATTTGATCTGTTTAGGAGCTCCCTGGAAAAGCCTCATTCTCAGGACTTGTCTTGATTTTATCTTGCTCACTCAATGAGGAAAGCTCTATTCTGAGGTCCTTTTCAGAAAAAAATCAGTGATATTGTTTAATATTGCAGACACCTAAGAATGAGTTACCAGTTGCAAATAAGAGGCTAGCCAAAAACCTTAAAATAAAAATTTAGTGAATTAAATGTCCATACAGGGGTTTGAAATGCACCAACATACTCCTAGGAATCTAGAAGGTGAAGTGCATGTCCAGGGCTGTGAGTGTTTCCAGGAAATATCTGACAAAGCCAATATTAATCACCCCCTGCTGGCCTTGAGAGTCTAAACAAGAAGGAAGTGAAAGCTAAGTCATAGTTTTAAACTGCCAGATTGTTGAAGGCATGTCCCAGCACATACAAATCCCCTTGGCAAATAATAGAACACTTATTTGTTCAATGTGTTTAAGAAAATCTCTTTCCAATAATTAGCTGACCACTAAGATAAATGAGAAGAGACTTCAGTAGCTACACATGACAAAAAAATGCAGACTTTACAGAATTAGTCCAGAAAAGTCACTAAACAAACATAAAGTAGCAACAACAGCAGCAACAACAGCAACAAACTCTGGGGAGAGGGGTATCTGATTTCCAGATTTGCCACATTATATTATTTAAAATATTCAATTTAAAATAAAAATTAAGGGACACAGAAAGAAACAGGAAAGTATGGTCTAAACACAGGTTAATAAAAACCAACAACCCAAGGAATCCCAGATGTTGGACTTAGAAGACAAATATTTTAAGTCAGCTGTTATAAATATGTTCAAAGAACTAAAGTAAACTTGCCTATAGAATTAAAGGAAAGTATGAAAATTATATCTCATCAATTAGAGAATATCAGTAAAGAGGTAGATATTATAAAACAGAACCACAGAGAAATTCTTGCATTTTAATGGCATGATAACTAAAATGAAAAATTCACTAGAGAGACTTAATAGCAGATTTGTTTTGGCAAGAGAACAAATCAGCGCATTGGAAAATAGGTCTAGACTGGTCCTGAACCAAGATGGCAGAGTAGAAGGATGTGCTCTCACTCCCTCTTGTGAGAACACCAGAATCACAAATAGTTACTGGACAATCATCGACAGGAAGACACTGGATCACACCAAAAAAGATACCCCACATCCAAAGACAAGGGAGAAGCCACAGTGAGATGATAGGAGGGATGCAATCACAGTAAAATCAAATCCCACAACTACTGGGTGGGTTACTCACAAACTGGAGAACATACCACAGAAGTCCACCCACTGCAGTGAAGGTTCTGAGCCCCACGTCAGGCATCCCAACCTGTGGGTCCAGCAATGGGAGGAGGAATTCCTAGAGAATCAGACTTTGAAGGCTAGTGGGATTTGATTGCAGAACTTTGACAGGACGGGGGGAAACAGAGACTCCACTCTTGGAGGGCACACACAAAGTAGTGTGTGCATCGGGAACCAAGGAAAGGAGTTGTGACCCCAGGGGAGACTGAACCAGACCTACCTGCTAGTGTTGGAGGGTCTCCTGTAGAGGCGGGGGGTGGCTGTGGCTCACCATGGGGAAAAGGACACTGGCAGCAGAAGTTCTGGGAAGTACTCCTTGGCGTGAGCCCTCTCAGAGTCTGCCATTAGCCCCACCAAAGAGCCCAGGTAGGCTCCAGTTTGGGTTGCCTAAGGCTGAACAACCAACACGGAGGGAACACAGCCCCACCCATCAGCAGTCAAGCAGATTAAAGTTTTACTGAGCTCTGTCGACCAGAGCAACAGTCAACTATACCCACCACCAGTCCCTCCCATCAGGAAACTTGCACAAGCCTCTTAGAAAGCCTCATCCACAAGAGGGCAGAGTGCAGAAGCAAGAAGAACTACAATCCTGCAGCCTGTGGAACAAGAACCACATTCACAGAAAGACAGACAAGATGCAAAGGCAGAGGGCTATGTACCAGATGAAGCAACAAGATAAAACCCCAGAAAAACAACTAAATGAAGTGGAGATAGGCAACCTTCCAGAAAAAGAATTCAGAATAATGATAGTGAAGATGATCCAGGACCTTGGAATAAGAATGGAGGCAAAGATTGAGAAGATGCAAGAAACGATTAACAAAGACCTAGAAGAATTAAACAAACAAACAGAGATGACCAATACAATAACTGAAATGAAAACTACACTAGAAGGAATCAATAGCAGAATAACTGAGGCAGAAGAACGGATAAGTGACCTGGAAGACAGAATGGTGGAATTCACTGCTGCGGAACAGACTAAAGAAAAAAGAATGAAAAGAAATGAAGACAGCCTAAGAGACCTCTGGGACAACATTAAACGCAACAACATTCGCATTATAGGGGTCCCAGAAGGAGAAGAGAGAGAGAAAGGACCAGAGAAAATATTTGAAGAGATTATAGTTGAAAACTTCCCTAACATGGGAAAGGAAATAGCCACCAAGTCCAGGAAGCGCAGAGAGTCCCATACAGGATAAACCCAAGGAGAAACACGCCGAGACACATAGTAATCAAATTGGCAAAAATTAAAGACAAAGAAAAATTATTGAAAGCAGCAAGGGAAAAATGACAACATACAAGGGAACTCCCATAAGGTTAACAGCTGATTTCTCAGCAGAAACTCTACAAGCCAGAAGGGAGTGGCATGATATACTTAAAGTGATGAAAGGGAGGAACCTACAACCACGATTACTCTGCCCGGCAAGGATCTCATTCGGATTCAATGGAGAAATCAAAAGCTTTACAGACAAGCAAAAGCTAAGAGAATTCAGCACCACCAAACCAGCTGTACAACAAATGCTAAAGGAACTTCTCAAAGTGGGAAACACAAGAGAAGAAAAGGACCTACAAAAACAAACCCAAAACAATTAAGAAAATGGTCATAGGAACATACATTTCGATAATTACCTTAAACGTGAATGGATTAAATGCTCCAACCAAAAGACGCAGGCTTGCTGAATGGATCCAAAAACAAGACCCATATATATGCTGTCTACAAGAGACCCACTTCAGACCTAGGGACACATACAGACTGAAAGTGAGGAGATGGAAAAAGATATTCCATGCAAATGGAAATCAAAAGAAAGCTGGAGTAGCAATACTCATATCAGATAAAATAGACTTTAAAATAAAGAATGTTACAAGAGACAAGGAAGGACACTACATAATGATAAAGGGATCAATCCAAGAAGATATACCAATTATAAATATATATGCGCCCAACATAGGAGCACCTCAATACATAAGGCAACTGCTAACAGCTCTAAAAGAGGAAATCGACAGTAACACAATAATAGTGGGGGACTTTAACACCTCACTTACACCAATGGACAGATCATCCAAAATGAAAATAAATAAGGAAACACAAGCTTTAAATGACACAATAGAACAGATAGATTTAATTAATATTTATAGGACATTCCATCCAAAAACAGCAGATTACACTTTCTTCTCAAATGCGTATGGAACATTCTCCAGGATAGATCACATCTTGGGTCACAAATCAAGCCTCAGTAAGATTAAGAAAATTGAAATCATATCAAGCATCTTTTCTGACCACAATGCTATGAGATTAAAAATCAATTACAGGGGGCTTCCCTGGTGGCGCAGTGGTTGAGAGTCTGCCTGCCAATGCAGGGGACATGGGTTCGAGCCCTGGTCTGGGATGATCCCACATGCCGTGGAGCAACTGGGCCCGTGAGCCACAACTACTGAGCCTGCGCGTCTGGAGCCTGTGCTCCGCAATGAGAGAGGTCCGCGCACCGCGATGAAGAGTGGCCCCTGCTTGCCGCAACTAGAGAAAGCCCTCGCACAGAAATGAAGACCCAACACAGCCAAAAAAAAAAAAAAAAATCAATTACAGGGAAAAAAACGTAAAAAACACAAACACATGGAAGCTAAACAATACGTTACTAAATAACCAAGAGATCACTGAAGAAATCAAAGGGGAAATCAAAAAATACCTAGAGACAAATGACAATGAAAACATGATGATCCAAAACCTATGGGATGCAGCAAAAGCAGTTCTAAGAGGCAAGTTTATAGCTATACAAGCCTACCTCAAGAGACAAGAAAAATCTCAAATAAACAATCTAACCTTACACCTAAAGGAACTAGAGAAAGAAGAACAAACAAAACCCAAAGTTAGTAGAAGGAAAGAAATCATAAAAATCAGAGCAGACATAAATGAAATAGAAACAAAGAAAGCAATAGCAAAGATCAATAAAACTAAAAGCTGGTTCTTTGAGAAGACAAACAAAATTGATAAACCACTAGCCAGACTCAAGAAGAAAAAGAGGGAGAGAACTCAAATCAATTAAATTAGAAATGAAAAAGGAGAAGTTACAACAGACACTGCAGAAATACAAAGCATCCTAAGAGACTACTACAAGCAACTGTATGCCAGTGAAATGGACGACCTGGAAGAAATGGACAAATTCCTAGAAAGCTATAACCTCCCAAGACTGAACCAGGAAGAAATAGAAAATATGAACAGACCAATCACAAGGAATGAAATTGAAACTGTGATTAAAACTCTTCCAACAAACAGAAGTCCAGGACCAGATGGCTTCACAGGTGAATTCTATCAAGCATTTAGAGAAGAGCTAACACCCATCCTTCTCAAACTCTTCCATAAAATTGCAGAGGAAGGAACACTCCTAAACTCATTCTATGAGGCCACCATCACCCTGATACCAAAACCAGACAAAGATACTACAAAAAAAGAAAATTACAGACCAATATCACTGATGAATATAGACGCAAAAATCTTCAACAAAATACTAGCAAAGAGAATCCAACAACACATTAAAAGGATCATACACCATGATCAAGTGGGATTTTTCCCAGGGATGCAAGGAATCTTCAATATATGCAAATCAATCAACGTGATACACCATATTAACAAATTGAAGAATAAAAACCATATGATCATCTCAATAGATAAACAATCTTTTGACAAAATTCAGCACCGATTTATGATAAAAACTCTCCAGAAAGTGGGCATAGAGGGAACCTACCTCAACATAATAAAGGTCATATACGACAAACCCACAGCAAACATCATTCTCGTTGGTGAAAAACTGAAAGCATTTCCTCTAAGATCAGGAACGAGACAAGGATGTCCACTCTCACCACTATTATTCAACATAGTTTTGGAAGTCCAAGCAACGGCAATCAGAGAAGAAAAAGAAATAAAAGGAATACAAATTGGAAAAGAAGAAGTAAAACTGTCACTGTTTGCAGATGACATGATACTATATGTGGAGAATCCTAAAGATGCCATCAGGAAACTACTAGAGGTAATCAATGAATTTGGTAAAGTTGCAGGATACAAAATTAAGGCACAGAAATTTCTTGCATTCCTATACACCAATGATGAAAAATCTGAAAGAGAAATTAAGGAAACACTTCCATTTACCATTGCAACAAAAAGAATAAAATACCTAGGAATAAACCTACCTAGGGAGACAAAAGACCTGTATGCAGAAAACTATAAGACACTGATGAAAGAAATTAAAGTTGATACCAACAGATGGAGAGATATACCATGTTCTTGGCTTGGAAGAATCAATATTGTGAAAATGACTATACTACCCAAAGCAATCTACCGATTCAATGCAATCCCTATCAAATTACCAATGGAATTTTTTATGGAACCAGGACAAAAAATCTTAAAATTTGTATGGAGGCACCAAAGACCCCGAATAGCCAAAGCAGTCTTGAGGGAAAAACACAGAGCTGGAGGAATCAGACTCCCTGACTTCAGACTATACTACAAAGCTACAGTAATCAAGACAATATGGTACTGGCACAAAAACAGAAACATAGATCAATGGAACAAGATAGAAAGCCCAGAGATAAACCCACGCACCTATGGTCAACTAATCTATGACAAAGGAGGCAAGGATATACAATGGAGAAAAGACAGTCTCTTCAGTAAATGGTGCTGGGAAAACTGGACAGCTACATGTAAAAGAATGAAATTAGAACACTCCCTAACACCATACACAAAAATAAACTCAAAATGGATTAGAGACCTAAATGTAAGAGAGGACACTATAAAACTCTTAGAGGAAAACATAGGAAGAACACTCTTTGACATAAATCACAGCAAGATCTTTTTTGATCCACCTCCTAGAGTAATGGAAATAAAAACAAAAATAAACAAATGGGACATAATGAAACTTCAAAGCTTTTGCACAGCAAAGGAAACCAGAAACAATACGAAAAGACAACCCTCAGAATGGGAGAAAATATTTGCAAACGAATCAATGGACAAAGGATTAATCTCCAAAATATATAAACAGCTCATGGAGCTCAATATTAAAAAAAACAAACAACCCAATCCAAAAATGGGCAGAAGGCCTAAACAGACATTTCTCCAAAGAAGACATACAGATGGCCAAGAAGCACATGAAAAGCTGCTCAACATCACTAATTATTAGAGAAATGCAAATCAAAACTGCAATGCGGTATCACCTCACACCAGTTAGAATGGGCATCATCAGAAAATCTACAGACAACAAATGCTGGAGAGGGTGTGGAGAAAAGGGAACCCTCTTGCACTGTTGGTGGGAATGTAAATTGATACAGCCACTATAGAGAACAGTATGGAGGTTCCTTAAAAAACTAAAACTAGAATTACCATATGATCCAGCAATCCCACTACTGGGCATATAGCCAGAGAAACCCATAATTCAAAAAGACACATGCACCCCAATGTTCATTGCAGCAGTATTTACATTACCCAGGTCATGGAAGCAACCTAAAAGCCCATCGACAGACGAATGGATAAAGAAAATGTGGTACATGTGTACAATGGAATATTACTCAGCCATAAAAAGGAACGATATTGGGTCATTTGTTGAGATGTGGATGGATCTAGAGACTGTCATACAGAGTAAAGTAAGTCAGAAGGAGACAAACAAATATTGTATATTAATGCATGTATGTGGAGCCTAGAAAAGTGGTACAGATGATCCCGTTTGCAGGGCAGAAGTTGAGACACAGATGTAGAGAACAAACGTATGGACACCAAGGGGGGAAAGTCTCATGGGGGGGTGGTGGTGTGATAAATTGGGCGATTGGGATTGACATGTATACACTGATGTGTATGATATTGATGACTAATAAAAACCTGCTGTATAAAGAGTGAGTAGGAGTCCATGAGGTGAACAATCCTCTGTGTGGCTCATGTGAAGAAGAAAAAGTTACTTTTGGTGAATTACAGATTTGATAATACAGTGAGGAAAATTTTAATTTGTTTGGATCTGAATTTGCATTTGTAGAAAAAAAGACTGGATTCAGACTGGAATGGACTGATTTACCAATTTAAAGACTCTAGAATTTACCCAACAAGAAAGTCAAACGTTTAAGTCCATTATTGTGTTGGTTTTCCTATAACAATATATGGGCATAATGTTTGTACCATGAAGAAAGATCTGTTAAAGTTCTCTGCTTTCGATTGTAGGTTATACTGAGTGTGTCTTTTGCAATTTTGATTGGGTTGAAATAAACAGAAGGGGAGATCTGAGAACAAAGTAAAAAAAAAAAATTGCAGAATGTTATATACTCCTTGCAGGGCAGTGTGCTTTAAAAGATTTGAAAATATTTACAACCACTGCCTTTGTAATTAATTTCTAGAAATGTATCATATCATCATGTTTCACACTAGGATTTATGGACAAGGATGTTTGTCATTATTTACAATATGAAAAATATGGAAGCACACATCCATCTAGGAGATTGGTTGAATATATTATGGTACATCCATATGACAATACCATGTAGCAATTTATAATCTTGCCTAGAGGAACACCTTTTAATTCCTATGATATTATGTTCAAAGCATATCATAGCTATATATAAACTGTGTTTTCCATACAAATATGAATGTACATGAAATAAAAGACTATTTCCTTGGGGAAAAAAACGAATAACCCAATTAAAAAATAGACAAAGGACTCAAAAAGATATTTCTTCAAAGAAGATGTACAGGCGGCTGCTAATAAGTACATGAAAAGATGCTCAACATCACTGATAATTGGGGAAATGCAAAACTGCAGTGAGATACCACCCACTAGAGTGGCTACTATCAGAAAAAAAAAAAAAGAAAATAACAAGTGTTGGCAAGGATGTGGAGAAACTGGAACCCTTGGTGGGAATGTAAAATGGTATATCTACTATGGAAAAGAGTATGATGGCTCCTCAAAAATTAAAAACAGAATTATCATATGACCCAGCAATTCCACTTCTGGGTATATACTCAAAGAATGAAAGGCGGTGTCTTGAAGAGCTATTTGCACACCCATGTTCACAGCAGCATTATTCACAATAGCTGATGTGTGGAAGGAACCCAAGTGTCCATCAACAGATGAATGGATAAGCAAAATATGGTATATACATACAATGGATTATTATTCAGCCTTAAAAATGAAGGAAGTTCCGACGGATACTACAACCCTTGAGGACATTATACTAAGTGAAATAAGTCAGTCACAAAAAGACAAATGCTGTATGATTCTACTTATATAAGGTACTTAAGAGTAGTCAAAGTCATAGAGACAGAAAGTAGAATGTGGTTGCCAGGGGCTAAGTGGGAACTGGGGAGTTATTGTTTAACAAGTATAGCACTTCAGTTTCACAAGATGAAAAGAGCTATGCAGATGGATGGTAATGATGGTGGCATAATAATGTAAATGTACTTAATACCATAAACTGCACATTTAAAATTGGTTAAGATGGTAAATTTTGTTTTATGTTTTTTTCACAATAAAAATAAATTTAAGCAAAAAAAAAAAAAGAAGGAAAGAAAATAGGTCTAATGAGATTATTTACTCTGAAGAAGAGAAAGAAAAAAGAATAGAGAAAAATGAATAGAGCCTCATGGGCCTGTGGGAAACCATCAAGTGTACTAACCTCCATATGCATAATGGGAGTGGCTATCCAATTATCAGACAAAATAGACTTTAAGACATATATTATTACTAGAGATAAAGAAAAACATTTTATAATGAAGAAAAGTTCAATCAGAAAGCTCTAACAATTATAAATATATATGTACTTAACAACAGCGTCTGAAAATACATGAGATTTAAAAAAATGACAGAATTGATGGGAGAAAGAGACAATTGAAAAAGATTAATTGGAGACTTCAATACTGCTCATTCAATAATGGATAGAACTACTAGGCAGAAGATCAACAAGGAAATAGAACACTTGAACAACACTATAAATTAAATCTAACAGAAGATCTATAGAGTACTCCCCAGAACAACAGCAAAATATACATTCTTTTCAGATGCACATAGAACATTCTCCAGGATAGACCATAAGTTAGGCCATAAAACGAGCCTCAATAAATTTAAAAAGATTAAAATCATACAACATATGTTCTCTCATCATAAAGCATGAAATTAGAGAACAATAACAGAAGGAAATTTGTGAAAGTCACAAATATGTGAAAGTTAAACAATGTACTCATAAAAGAGGAATAATCATAAGGGAGATTAGAAAATACTTTGAGATTAAAAACAAAGCATAGCAAAACATATAGGACGTGGCTGAAGTAGTGTTTACAAGGAAATTTTTAACTGTGAACACCTATATTAGAAATGAAAAAATATCTCAAATCAATAACCTAAATTTCTAGTTTTAGCCATGGCAATCAGAGAAGAAAAAGAAAAGGAATCCAAATCAGAAAGAAGAAGTAAAACTGCCACTCTTTGCAGATGACATAATACTATACATAGAAAATCCTAAAGATGTCACCAGAAAACTACTAGAGCTAATCAATGAATTTGGTAAAGTAGCAGGATACAAAATTAATGCACAGAAATCTCTTGCATTCCTATATACTAATGATGAAAAATCTGAAAGTGAAATTAAGGAAACACACCCATTTACCATTGCAACAAAAAGAATAAAATACCTAGGAATAAACCTACCTAAGGAGGCACAAGACCTGTATGCAGAAAACTACAAGACATTGATGAAAGAAATCAAAGACGATACAAACAGATGGAAAGATATACCATGTTCATGGATTGGAAGAATCAGCATTGTGAAAATGAGTATGCTACCCAAAGCAATCTATAGATTCAATGCAATCCCTACCAAATTACCATTGACATTTTTCACAGAACTAGAACAAAAAATTTTACAATTTGTATGGAAACACAAAAGATCCCGAATAGTCAAAGCAACCTTGAGAAAGAAAAACGGAGCTGGAGGAATCAGGCTCCCTGACTTCAAAAAATACTACAAAGCTACAGTAATAAAGACAGTATGGTACTGTCACAAAAACAGAAATATAGATCAATGGAACAGGATAGAAAGCCCAGAGATAAACCCATGCATATATGGTCACCTTATCTTTGACACAGGAGGCAAGAATATACAATGGAGGAAAGACAGTCTCTTCAATAAGTGGTGCTAGGAAAACTGGACAGCTACATGGAAAAGAATGAAATTAGAACACTCCCTAACACCATACACAAAAACAATCTCAAAATGGATTAAAGACCTAAATGTAAGGGCAGACACTATAAAACTCTTAGAGGAAAACATAGGCAGAACACTCTATGACATAAATCACAGCAAGATCTTTTTTGACCCACCTCCTAGAGTAATGGAAATAAAATCAAAAATAAACAAATGGGACCTAATGAAACTTAAAAGCTTTTGCACAGCAAAGGAAACTATAAACAAGATGAAAGGACAACCCTCAGAATGGGAGAAAATATTTGCAAATGAAGCAACTGACAAAGGATTAATCTTCAAAATATACAAGCAGCTCATGCTGCTCAATATGAAAAAAAACAAACAACCCAATACAAAAAAGGGTGGAAGACCTAAATAGACATTTCTCCAAAGAAGACATACAGATTGCTAACAAACAGGTGAAAAGATGCTCAACATCACTAATCATTAGAGGAATGCAAATCAAAACCACAATGAGGTACCACCTCATGCTGCATGTCGGTCAGAATGGCCATCATCAAAAAATCTACAAACAATAAATGCTCGAGATGGTGTGGAGAAAAGGGGACCCTCCTGCACTGTTGGTGGGAATGTAAATTGATAAGCCACTATGGAGAACAGTATGGAGGTTCCTTAAAAAACTAAAAATAGAACTACCATATGACCCAGCAATCCCACTACTGGACATATACCCTGAGAAAACCATAATTCAAAAAGATACATGTACCACAATGTTCATTGCAGCACTGTTTGCAATATCCAGGACATGGAAGCAACCTAAATGTCCATTGACGGATGAATGGATAAAGAAGATGTGGCTCATACATACAATGGAATATTACTCAGCCATAAAAAGGAAGGAAATTGGGTTATTTGTAATGAAGTGGATGGCCCTAGAGTCTGTCATACAGAGTGAAGTAAGTCAGGAAGAGAAAAACAAATACCATATGCTAGCACACATATATGGAATCTAAAAAAAACGGTACTGATGATCTTAGTGGCAGTGCAGGAATAAAAACACAGACGTAGAGAATGGACTTGAGGACACGGGAGGGGGGAGGGGAAGGTGGGACGAAGTGAGAGACTAGCATTGACATATATACACTACCAAATGTAAAACAGATAGCTAGTGGGAAGCAGCTGCATCACACAGGGAGATCAGCTCGATGATTTGTGACCACCTAGAGGGGTGGGATAGGGAAGGTGAGAGGGAATCTCAAGAGGGTTGAGATATGGGGATATATGTATACATATAGCTGATTCACTTTGTTGTACAGCAGAAACTAACACAACATTGTAAAACAATTATACTCCAATAAAGATATTTAGAAATATAACTTAAACTTCTTCCTTAAGAAACTAAGAAGAGCAAACAAAGCCCAAAGCAAACAGGGAAAGATTATAATAAAAACTAGAGTGGAAATAAATGAAATAGAGACTATAAGAATAATAGAGAATATCAACAAAAGAGAAAATTGGTTCATTGAAAAGATCCACAATATTGACAAATCTTTAGCTAGATTGATAAAGAAAAAAAAAAGAGTAGTCTTAAATTACTAATATCAGGAATGAGAGAGGGACATCATTAGCAACCTTACAGAAATAAAAAGGGTTTTAGATGAATACCTTGGACACATGCCAACAAATTTAATAATCTGTATAAATGGGTAAATATGTAGAAAAATACAAACTGTTGAAACTGAGAAGAGAGAGAAAATATGAATAAACCTGTAACAAGTAAAGAGATTAAATTATTTCTTTTTTTTATTTTTATTTTTTTCACACACACACACACACACACACTGTATTTTATTTTTTCAAGAGATAAATAGACTGACACCAAGCATTGTAAATGGATGACCACAACAAAAGCAACAATGATTGCAATTACCAAACACGAAACACAAGGAGATTAAATTATTGATTTAAAAAACTTCCCACAAAGAAAAGCCCAGGACCAGATGACATCACTGGTGAATTCCACCCAATGTTTAAAGAAGAATTAACAGAATGGAGTGACATACTCAAAATGGCAAAATAGGTGTTTTCTACCATCTCCCCCCCAAAAAAACATCAATTCTGACCATCACCCATGGGTGAGAGAGCCTTTGTGGAAGTCTGGAGTCAAGTGGAGAAGTTCCAGCACACCACTGGATTAAAAAAAGAAAAAAAAGTCCAAGATTGGATGCATTAAAGAGGGTAAGAGGAACAGTTTCACTTTACCCACATCACCTCTTCCCCAAGGTGGCACAGCTCAGTGCCAAGAGACATCTTCTTGGTCATGAATTCTCCCATAGGGAAAGTGAGAGCATGTGAGTGAGTGTCTGGCTTCCTCAGTGCCAAAGAAATACATTTCTTTCTCACCCCATCCAGAATACTGAGGTGCTGCATCATGACTGGGGTCAGGGAGAAGCTGGGATAACAGTAGCTAGGGACCTCAGACAGCATCGAAGGGACAGGGATACTATAAACCATGTAGTGGACAAGGTCAGTAAACCTGCCCATGAGTTGCTGGTGATCCTTGCCTGTGGATCCCTGTAACTGGCCACAGGTACCCCCAATGCTCCATACACCTTGCCTACACACTTCCCCACTCTGTACCCAACTCCCTGTGCACACTTCTGAGGGTACTAGAGTGAGTCTTTTCAGACAAGTAGTGAGCATGAACAGAAAGCTGGCCTGACTCTGCAGGATTGGGAGAAAGCACACAAACTTGAGCATTCAACACTGCATTAGGGAGAGCAAATGGGAGGCTGTTCACTCTCAGACTGACTTTGCAGGGTTAAGAGAAGGCATAGAATCTTATGAATTCCCCTCCAAGAGGGAACAAGAAGTATAGAGTAGGCATATCCATAGAATAGGTCTGAGAAAGTCTCTGAATCCCTAACGGGGCTGATGAAAGGTATTATGTTTTGGAAGCAAGTCAGTAAAGAATGAAGGTGGTTCTCCTTCTTCAAATACAAAGACAACAATGCAAGACTTCAAGAAACATGAAAAACCAAGGAAACATGATACCATAAAAGGAACAATACTTTTCCAGTAATTGACCCCAAAGAAATGGGGATCTGTGATTTTCCCAATAAAAAATTCAAAATAGTTGTTTTAAAGAAGCTCAGTGAACTACAAGAAAACACAGAAAGACAAGTCAATGAAATCAGGAAAACAATATATGAACAAAATGAAAAGTTTAACAGAGAGATAGAACTTATAGAAGAGAACCAAACAGAAATTCTGGAGCTGAAGAATACAAGGAATGAAATGAAAAATGCAAAAGAGAGCATCAACAAGTAGAAGAAAGAATCTGTGAAGTAGAGGACAAAGTCATATGAAATTAGCCAGTAAGAGGAGAATGAGAAAAAAAGAATGAAAAAGAAAAAGAAAGCCTATGTGAACTATGGGATACCATTAAGACTAAAAATCTATATATATTTGCAGTCCCAGAAGAGGAGAGGGATAAAGGGGCAGACAACTTATTAAAAGAAATAATGGCTGAGAACATCCCAAGTCTGAAAAGAGATTTGGTAATCCAAATTCATGAAGCTCATAGGTCCCTCCAAAATTTCAACTCAGAAAGATCTTCTTTAAGACATATTGTAATAAAACTGTCTAAAATTAAAGAAAGAATTTTAAAAGAAGCAAGAGAAAAAATTCCTCACATATAAGAGAATCCCTACAAGGCTATCAGTGGATTTCTCAGGAGAAAACTTGAAGACCAGGAGAAAGTGGGATAATATATTTGAAGTGCTTAAAGAAAAAAACTGCCAACCAAGAATACTTTCCCTGGCAAAGATGTCCTTAAGAATTCAGGGAAAGATAAATACTTTCCCAGATAAACAAAAGCTGAGAGAGTTCATCACCACTAGACCTGCCTTACAAGAAACACTGAAAGGGGTTCTTCAAGCTGAAATGAAAGGATGCTAATATGTAACATGGAAATATATGAAAATATCAAACACACTGGTAAAAGATAAATATACAGTCAAATTCAGAATATTCAAATATTGAAATATAGTGATGTGGTAATCATTTCACTCTAGTATAAAGATTAAAGGAAAAAAGTATTAAAAATAACTATAGTGACAATAATTTGTTAATAGATACACAATATAAAGACAGGAAAATCATGACCTCAAAAACAAAACATGGGAAGGAAGAGTAAAAAGGTAGTGTTCTTATATATATGATTGAAGTTATTATCAGCTAAAAATCGACTGTTAACTATAAGATGTTTTATGTAAGCCATATGGTAATCACAAAGCCAAAACCCACAGTAGATACACAAATGATAAAAGGGAATCAAAGCATACTACTATGGAAATCATCAATTCACAAAGGAAGACAGCAAGTGAGGAAGAAAGGAACAAGGGGACTACAAAACAGCCAGAAAACAATAATATGGCATTAGTAAACTTTACCTATCAATAATTACTTTAAAATAAATGGATTAAATTCTCCAATCAAAAGCCACTGTAACTGAATAGATAAAAAAACAAGACCAAACACTACACTGGCTACAGAAGACTCACTTCAGCTTTAAGAACACACATAGGCTTAAAGTGAAGGGGTAGAAAAAGATATTCCATGCAAATAGAAATCAAGAGAGCATAGGGTACCTATACTTACATCAAACAAAATAGACTCTAATACAAAAGCTGTAACAAGAGGCAACATCATTATATAATGATACAGGAGTCAATTTATCAAGAGGATATAACAATTGTAAATATATATGCACCCGAAATTGGAGCATCTGAATATATTAAACAAATACTAACAGGGAGAAATAGACAACAATATAACAATAGCAGTGGATTTGAATACCCCACTTTCAGCAATGGATAGATCATCCAGACAGAAAATCGATAAGGAAACATTGGACTTGAACTATACTTTAGACTAAATGAGCCTAAAAACATATATAGAACATTCAATAGCTGCAGAATACACATTCTTCTCAAGTTCACCCATAACATTCTCCTGGATAGATTATTGTTTTGTGCTGGTCTCAGCCTATCAATAACCAGTGTTATGGTTTGACCAACCCTTGTGGTTCTTGTTATGATTGTAAGACAGCTTTCAGCAATAACCATCAGGAAACATTGAAAGCATAGAGGTTTATCACTTATAAGACCTGGAAATTACACAGCACACCTGGGGCAACACAGCAAGGTCATGGGTGTAGGGGGAAGAGAGAGCACATGGGCCTGGGGTTCTGCTTTTATTTGGGTCAAGGGTGGAGTCCCAGGGTTTCACAGGCTCACTCCTTATTGGTGAATTTAAAACATAAGAGCAGGAATTTAAAGTGTGAGAACAGAGAAAAACAAGTAGCCCAAATGGTCAGTTATTGAAATCAACCAAGACCTCTAAAACAAAGGAGCCTCAACGGGGGAGGCAGCCTGACTCTTTATCTAGTTATGTGGCTGGCAATTGTATTTATTTGAGATGGCCGTCTTTGAAGTGGATGCTTCTTTGAAGTGGATGCCTTGGTAATCAAAGATTAAGTCAGGTACTTGCATTACAAAAAAGGAAAAGAAAAACCCAACAACTGTCAGGGCCTACACTAAAATTATATACCGGGTTGGCCATAAAGTTCGTTTGGTTTTCCCATAAGATCTTAGAGAAAAACCCGAAGGAACTTTTTGGCCAAGCTAATATTATTTCACAAAACAAGCTTTAACAAATTTAAGAAGACTGAAATCATACCAGTTATCTTTTCTGACCACAATGATATGAAATTACAAACCAATAACAGGAGGAAGACTGGAAAATTCACAAATGTGTGGAAATTAAGCACCCTCCTGATCACATGATGGATCCAAGAAAATCAAAAGGGAAATTAAAAATATATTGAAACAAATGATAATGAAAACAACATACAAAACCTCATGGAATGCAGCAAAAGCAGTTTTAAGAAGAAATTTTATAGCAATAAACATCTACATTAAGAAAAAAGAAAGATCACATAAAAACAACATAACTGTGCACCTCGAGGAATTAGAAAAAGAACAAACTAAGCCCAAAGTTAGTAGGAGGAAGGAAATAAAGATCAAAGCAGAAATAAAAGAACTAGAGAACAGAAAAACAATAGAAAAGATCAACAAAACTATGAGCAGTCTTTTTAAAAACAAAACCCAAAAATTGGCAAACCTTGAGCTAGACTAAGAAAAAAAGAGAGAAGACTCAAATAAATAAAATTGGAAATGAAAGAAGAGCCATTACAGCTGATACCACAAAAATATGTAAGATCATGAAAAATTACATGCCAACAAATTGGATAACCTAGAAGAAATGAATAAATTCCTAGATACATAGAACTTACCAAGACTGAATCATGAAGAAATAGAAAATCTGAACAGAACAGTAATGAGTAAAGAGATTGAATCTGTAATCAAAAATCTCCCAACACAGAAAAGCCCAGGACCAGATGGTTTCACTGGTGAAATCTACCAAACATTTAAAGGAGAATCAATCCCAATCCTCCTCAAGCTGTTCCAAAAAATTTAACAGGAAAGAACACTCCCAAACCCAATTTATGAGGTCAGCATTGGCCCAATACCAAAGCCAGATAAGAACACTGCAAGAAAAGAAAACCACAGGCCAATATTCCTGATAAACATAGATGCAAATATCCTTAACAAAATACCAGCAAACTGAATTGAACAGCACATTACAAGGATCATACACCGAGATCAAGTGGAACTTATCCCTGGGATGCAAGGATGGTTCAACATATGCAAATCAATAAATGTGATACACTACTTAATAGAATGAAAGATAAAAATCATATGATCATCTCAATAGATGAAGTAAAAGCATTTGACAGAATACAACATCCTTTCACAATGAAAACTCTCAACAATTTGGGTATGGAAGGAATGTACAACATCATAATAAAGACCATATATGAGAAACCCACAGCTTACATCATATTCAATGTTGAAAGGTTGAAATCTTTTCCTCTAAGGTCATAAACAAGACAAGGGTGCCCACTCTCACCATTCCTATTCAGCATAGTACTGGAAGTCCTAACAGAGCAATTGGGCAAGAAGAAATAAAAGGCATCCCAATCAGAAAGGAAGAAGTAAAATTGTCTCTGCTTGCAGGTGATATGATCTTATACTCAGAAAACACTAAAGACTATACCAAAAAACTGTTAGGACTAATAAATGAATTCAGTAAAGTTGCAGGATACAAAATCAACATACAATAATCAGTTGCATTTCTATATGGAAGCAACAAAATACCTGAAAAAGAAATAAAGAAAACAATTCCATTTACAATAGTATTGAAAACAATAAAATACTCAGGAATAAATTTAACCAAGGAGGAAGAAGATTTGTGCACTAAAAATTACAAGATTTTGATGAAAGAAATTGAAGACACAAATAAATAGAAAGATATTTCATGCTCATGGATTGTAAGAATTAATATTGATAAAATGTCCATACTACCTAAAGCAATCTACAGGTTCAGTGAAATCCCTATCAAATTCCAATGGCATTTTTCACAGAAATAGAAAAAAAGGTTCTAAAATTTGTATGGAACCACAAAAGCCCTGGAATATCCAAAGCAATCTTGAGGAAGAATAAAGCTGGAGGCATCACACTTCCTGATTTCAAACTATATTAAAAGCTGTAGTAATGAAAACAGCATGGTACTGGCATATAGACAGACACATAGACCAATGGAACAAAATAAAAAGCCCAGAAATACACAACTTATACACAGTCAACTAATCTTTGACAAGAACACCATGAATACACAATAGGGAAACACTTCAATAAATGGTGTTGTGGAAACTGGATATTCGCATTCAAAAGAACTACTCAGCCATAAAAAAAGAATGAAATAATGCCATTTGCAGCAACATGGATAGACCTAGAGATTGTCATACTGAGTGAAGTAAGTCAGACAGAGAAAGACAAATATATGATATCACTTATATGTGGAATCTAAAAAAAATGGTACAAATGAACTTATCTACAAAACAGAAATAGAGTTACAGATGTAGAAAACAACCTTATGGTTACAAGCAGGTAAGATGGGGAGGGATTAATAGGGAGATTAGAATTGACATATACACACTACTATATATAAAATAGATAACTAATAAGGACCTACTGTATAACACAGGGAACTCTACTCAATACTCTGTAATGACCTAAAAAGAGTGGATATATGTATATGTATAACTGATTCATTTTGCTGTATAGCAGAAACTAACACAACATTGTAAGTCAACTATATTCCAATAAAAATTAATTAAAAAAAAGAATGGAACTTGGCAAACAAAGTTTCCAAGTGGAAAACAATAATTTGGGGATTTTCAAAGAGCAAAAGTTTAATAAATACTTGAAAACTTAAAAAAAAACTTGAAATGAATTAAAGACTTAATGTAAGACCTGAAATGATAAAACACCTAGAAGAAAACATTGGGAAAAAGCTCCTCGACATTGTTCTTGGCAATGATCTTTTTTGATGTGTCACCAATAGCACAGGGAACAGAAGCAAAAAAAAAAAAAACAAAACAAGTGAGATTATATCAAATTTAAAAGTGTCTACACAGCAAAGGAAGCCATCAATAAAATGAAAAGGCAACCTATCAAATGAGAGAAAAAAGTTTCAAACTACCTACCTAGTAAGAAGTTAATATCCAAAATATATAGGGAACTCATACAACTCAGTATCATAAAAATAATCCTATCTTAAAAATGGTCAGAAGACCTGAACAGACATTTTTCCAAAGAAGACATACAAATGACCAACAGGTATATGAAAAGGTGCTCAACATCAATAATCATCAGGGAAATGCAAACCAAAACTACAGTGGGATATCATCTCATACCTGTTAAAATGGCTATTATCAAAAGACAAGAGATAACAAATGTTGGCGAGGATGTGGAGAAAAGGGAACACTTGTGCACTGTTGCTGGAAGTGTAAGATCATACAGCTACTATGGAAAACAGGATGGAAGTTCCTCAAAAAATTTAAAATTGAACTACTATATGATCCAGCAATCCTACTTCTGTTTATATATCTGAAGGAAATGAAATCACTATCCCTAAGAGATATCTGTACCCCCCATGTTCATTATTCATAATAGGCAAGATATGGAACAACCTCAGTGTCCATTAAGATGAATGGATAAAGAAAATGTTTTATCTATATATATTTATGTATATATAATGGACTATTATTCTGCCATAAAAAGGAAAGGAATCCTGTCATTTGTGACAACATGGATGGACCTCAAGGGCATCATGCTAAGTGAAATAAGTTAGAGAAAGACAAATAGTGTATGATATCACTTTTGTGTGGAAACTAAAATATCTGATTTCATAGAAACAGAGAGTAGAATGGTGATTGTCAGGGGCTAGAGAGGTGGGGGAAATAGGGAGATGTTGGTCAAAGGGCACAAACTTCCAGTTAAAGTATGAATAAGTTCTTGGGATCTAATGCACAGCATGATGACTATATAGCTAACACTGCTGCATTGTATACATGAAAGTTGGTAAGAAAGTAGATCTTAAATGTTATCACCACACAAAAAATGGTAATTATGTGAGGTGATGGATGTGTTAACTAACCTTATTGTAGTAATCATTTCACAATACATGCATTTATCAAATCATCACATTGTACACTTTAAACTTACACAATGTTATATGTCATTTACATCTCACTAAAGCTGGGGAAAAATGAATTAACACCAGTCCTTTAAAAACTCTTCCAAAATATTAAAGAGAAGGGAACACTTCTCAACTCATTCAATGAAGCCAGTATTACACTGATACCAAAACTAGATAAAGACATTGCAAGAAAAGAAAACTACAGACCAATACCCCAATTGAATATAGATGCAAAAATTTTCAATAGGGACTTCCCTGGTGGTGAAGTGGTTACGAATCTGCCTGCCAATGCAGGGGAAACAGGTTTGATCCCTGGTCTGGGAAGATCCCACATGCCACAGAGCAACTAAGCCCATGCACCACAACTACTGAGCCTGCGCTCTAGAGCCCGCAAGCCACAACTTCTGAGCCCACATGCCGCAACTACTGAAGCCCGCATGCTCTAGGGCCTGTGCTCTGCAACAAGAGAAGCCACCACAATGAGAAGACTGTGCACCGCAACGAAGAGTAGACCCTACACAATGCAACTAGAGAAAGCCCGCACGCATCAATGAAGACCCAATGCAGCCAATAAATAAATAAATAAATTTGAAAAAAAGAAAAAAAAATTTTTAATTGCTTTAAAAAAATTTTTCAACAAAATACTAGCTAGGCAAATTCAGCAGTGTATAAAAAGTATTATGTGCCATGATCAAGTGAGATTTACCCAAAGAATGCATAGTTTAACTTCCAGAAATCAATAGAATAAAGAACAGACACCACATGGTCATCTCAGACACTGGAAAAGCATTTGACAAAGTCCAACATCCATTCATGACAAAAAAAAAATACTCTAAACTATAAACAGAAGACTTCCTTAATCTGATGAAGGCCATCTACAAACATCCCAGAGTTAACATCATACTTATTGGCTAAAGACTAAATACTTTCTTCTTGAGAAAAGGAAGAAGATAAGATGCCCTCCCTTGCCGCTTCTGTTCAACATTGTCCTGTTGGTTCTACCCAGGGCAAAGGGGCAAACAAAAGTAATAAAAAGCATCCATTTGAAAAGGAAGAAATAAATTTATCTCTAGTCACAAAAGATATGGTCTGACAGATAGAAAATCCTAAAGAATCAACAAAAATTATTATAGATAATAAATTTCAGCATGGTTGCAGATACAGGATCAATATACAAAAATCAATTATATTTCTTATTCACTAAAAATGAACAATTCAAAAAGGAAATTAAGAAAAAATTTTTTTACAACAGGATCAAAAAGAATAAAACAGGAACAAAGTTAACAAAAAAGTGCAAAACTTGATTCACAGAAAGATAGACAAGATGAAAAGGCAGAGGGCTATGTACCAGATGAAGGAACAAGATAAAACCCCAGAAAAACAACCAAATAAAGTGGAGATAGGCAACCTTCCAGAAAAAGAATTCAGAATAATGATAGTGAAGATGATCCAGGACCTCGGAAAAAGAATGGAGGCAAAGATCGAGAAGATGCAAGAAATGTTTAACAAAGACCTAGAGGAATTAAAGAACAAGCAAACAGAGATGAACAATACAATAACTGAAATGGAAACTACACTAGAAGGAATCAATAGCAGAATAACTGAGGCAGAAGAACGGATAAGTGACCTGGAAGACAGAATGGTGGAATTCACTGCTGTGGAACAGACTAAAGAAAAAAGAATGAAAAGAAATGAAGACAGCCTAAGAGACCTCTGGGACAACATTAAATGCAACAACATTCACATTATAGGGGTCCCAGAAGCAGAAGAGAGAGAGAAGGGACCCGAGAAAATATTTGAATAGATTATAGTCGAAAACTTCCCTAACATGGGAAAGGAAATAGCCACCCAAGTCCAGGAAGTGCAGCGAGTCCCATACAGGATAAACCCAAGGAGAAACACACCGAGACACATAGTAATCAAATTGGCAAAAATTAAAGACAAAGAAAAATTATTGAAAGCAGCAAGGGAAAAATGACAAATAACATACAAGGGAACTCCCATAAGGTTAACAGCTGATTTCTCAGCAGAAACTCTACAAGCCAGAAGGGAGTGGCATGATATACTTAAAGTGATGAATGGGAAGAACCTACAGCCAAGATTACTCTACTCGGCAAGGATCTCATTCGGATTCGATGGAGAAATCAAAAGCTTGACAGACAAGCAAAAGCTAAGAGAATTCAGCACCACCAAACCAGCTGTACAACAAATGCTAAAGGAACTTCTCAAAGTGGGAAACACAAGAGAAGAAAAGGACCTACAAAAACAAACCCAAAACAATTAAGAAAATGGTCATAGGAACATACATATCGATAATTACCTTAAACCTGAATGGATTAAATGCTCCAACCAAAAGACACAAGCTTGCTGAATGGATCCAAAAACAAGACCCATATATATGCTGTCTACAAGAGACTCACTTCAGACCTAGGGACACATACAGACTGAAAGTGAGGGGATGGAAAAAGATATTCCATGCAAATGGAAATCTAAAGAAAGCTGGAGTATCAATACTCATATCAGATAAAATAGACTTTAAAATAAAGAATGTTATAAGAGACAAGGAAGGACACTACATAATGATGAAGGGATCAATCCAAGAAGAAGATATAACAATTATAAATATATATGCACCCAACATAGGAGCACCTCCATACATAAGGCAACTGCTAACAGCTCTAAAAGAGGAAATCAACGGTAACACAATAATAGTGGGGGACTTTAACAACTCACTTACACCAATGGAAAGAGCATCCAAAATGAAAATAAATAAGGAAACACAAGCTTTGAATGACACAACAGATCAGATAGATTTAATTGATATTTATAGGACATTCCATCCAAAAACAGCAGATTACACTTTCTTCTCAAGTGCGTATGGAACATTCTCCAGGATAGATCACATCTTGGGTCACAAATCAAGCCTCAGTAAATTTAAGAAAATTGAAATCATATCAAGCATCTTTTCTGAACACAACGCTATGAGATTAGAAATCAATTACAGGGGAAAAAACGTAAAAAACACAAACTCATGGAGGCTAAACAGTACGTTACTAAATAATCAAGAGATCACTGAAGAAATCAAAGAGGAAATCAAAAAATACCTAGAGACAAATGACAATGAAAACATGATGATCCAAAACCTATGGGATGAAGCAAAAGCAGTTCTAAGAGTGAAGTTTATAGCTATACAAGCCTACCTCAAGAAACAAGAAAAATCTCAAATAAACAATCTAACCCTACACCTAAAGGAACTAGAGAAAGAAGAACAAACAAAACCCAAAGTTAGCTGAGGGAAAGAAATCATAAAGATCAGAGTAGGAATGAATGAAATAGAAACAAAGAAAACAATAGCAAGGATCAATAAAACTAAAAGCTGGTTCTTTGAGAAGATAAACAAAATTGATACACCATTAGCCAGACTCATCAAGAAAAAGAGGGAGAGGACTCCAATCAATAAAATTGGAAATGAAAAAGGAGAAGTTACAACAGACATCACAGAAATACAAAGCATCCTAAGAGACTACTACAAGCAACTGTATGCCAGTGAAATGGACGACCTGGAAGAAATGGACAAATTCTTAGAAAGGTATAACCTCCCAAGACTGAACCAGGAAGAAACAGAAAATATGAACAGATCAATCACAAGTAATGAAATTGAAACTGTGATTAAAACTCTTCCAACAAACAAAAGTCCAGGACCAGATGGCTTCACAGGTGAATTATATGAAACATTTAGAGAAGAGCTAACAGGCATTCTTCTCAAACTCTTCCAAAAACTTGCAGAGGAAGGAACACTCCCAAACTCATTCTATGAGGCCACCATCACCCTGATACCAAAACCAGACAAAGATACTACAAAAAAAAAGAAAATTACAGACCAATATCACTGATGAATATAGATGCAAAGATCCTCAACAAAATACTAGCAAAGAGAAACCAACAAAACATTAAAAGGATCATACACCATGATCAAGTGGGATTTATCCCAGGGATGCAAGGATTCTTCAATATATGCAAATGAATCAATGTGATACACCATATTAACAAATTGAATAATAATAACCATATGATCATCTCAATAGATGTAGAAAAATCTTTTGAGAAAATTCAACACTGATTTATGATAAAAACTCTCCAGAAAGTGGGCATAGAGGGAACCTACCTCAATATAATAAAGGCCATATACGACAAACCCACAGCAAACATCATTCTCAATGGTGGAAAACTGAAAGCATTTCCTCTAAGATCAGGAACAAGACAAGGATGTCCACTCTCACCACTATTATTCAACATAGTTTTGGAAGTCCAAGCCACGGCAATCAGAGGAGAAAAAGAAATAAAAGGAACACAAATTGGAAAAGAAGAAGTGTCACTGTTTGCAGATGACATGATACTATACACAGAGAAGCCTAAAGATGCCACCAGAAAACTACTAGAGCTAATCAGTGAATTTGGTAAAGTTGCAGGATACAAAACTAATGCACAGAAATCTCTTGCCTTCCTATACACTAATAATGAAAAATCTGAAAGAGAAATTAAGGAAACACTCTCATTTACCATTGCAACGAAAAGGATAAAATACCTAGGAATGAACCTACCTAGGGAGACAAAAGACCTGTATGCAGAAAACTATAAGACACTGATGAAAGAAATTAAAGGTGATACCAACAGATGGAGAGATATACCATGTTCTTGGATTGCAAGAATCAATATTGTGAAAATGACTATACTACCCAAAGCAATCTACAGATTCAGTGCAATCCCTATCAAATTACCAATGGAATTTTTTACAGAACTAGAACAAAAAATCTTAAAATTTGTATGGAGACACAAAAGACCGCAAATAGCCAAAGCAGTCTTGAGGGAAAAAAACGGAGCTGGAGGAATCAGACTCCCTGACTTCAGACTATACTACAAAGCTACAGTAATCAAGTCAATATGGTCCTGGCACAAAAACAGAAACATAGATCAATGGAACAAGATAGAAAGCTCAGAGATAAACCCACGCACCTATGGTCAACTAATCTATGACAAAGGAGGCAAGGATATACAATGGAGAAAAGACAGTCTCTTCAATAAGTGGTGCTGGGAAAACTGGACAGCTACATGTAAAACGATGAAATTAGAACACTCCCTAACACCATACACAAGAAATAAACTCAAAATGGATTAGAGACCTAAATGTAAGAGAGGACACTATAAAACTCTTAGAGGAAAACATAGGAAGAACACTCTTTGACATAAATCATAGCAAGATCTTTTTTGATCCATCTCCTAGAGTAATAGAAATAAACAAATGGGACCTAATGAAACTTCAAAGCTTTTGCACAACAAAGGAAACCATAAACAAGACGAAAAGACAACCCTCAGAATGCGAGAAAATATTTGCAAATGAATCAACGGACAAAGTATTAATTTCCAAAATATGTAAACAGCTCCTGCAGCTCAATATTAAAAAAACAAACAACCCAATCCAAAAATGGGCAGAAGGCCTAAATTGACATTTCTCCAAAGAAGACATACAGATGGCGAAGAAGCACATGAAAAGCTGCTCAACATCACTAATTTTTATAGAAATGCAAATAAAACTACAATAAGGTATCACCTCACACCGGTTAGAATGGGCATCATCAGAAAATCTACAAACAATAAATGCTGGAGAGGGTGTGGAGAACAGGGAACCCTCTTGCACTGTTGGTGGGAATGTAAATTGTTACAGCCACTATGGAGAACAGTATGGAGGTTCCTTAAAAAACTAAAACTAGAATTACCATATGATCCAGCAATCCCACTACTGGGCATATACCCAGAGGAAACCATAATTCAAAAAGACACATGCACCCTAATGTTCATTGCAGCACAATTTACAATAGCCAGGTCATGGAAGCAACCTAAATGCCCATCGACAGACGAATGGATAAAGAAGATGTGGTACATATATACAATGGAATATTACTCAGCCATAAAAAGTAATGAAATTGGGTCATTTGTTGTGTCGTGGATGGATCTAGAGACTGTCATACAGAGTGAAGTAAGTCAGAAAGAGAAAAACAAATATCGTATATTAACGCATATATGTGGAACCTAGAAAAATGGTACAGATGAACCAGTTTACAGGGCAGAAATTGAGACACAGATGTAGAGAACAAACACCAAGGGGGAAAGCCGTGGGGGGGGGGTGGTGTTGGTGGTGTGATGAATTGGGCGATTGGGTTTGGCATGTATACACTGATGAGTATAAAATTGATGACTAATAAGAACCTGCTGTATAGAAAAATAAATTAAATAAAATTTAAAAATTTTTAAAAAAGTGGAAAACTTGTACAATGAAATCTATAAAATGTTGTTGAGAGAAATTAACAAGAAGACCTAATAAATGGAAAGAAATTCCATGTTCATAGATTGGAAGATTTAAGTTTGTTAAGATGGAGATACTCCCTAAATCCACTACAGGTTCAATGTAATCCTTATCAAAATCCCAGATGCCTTTTTTTTCAAAAATGACAAAATTATTATAAAATCTTATGGAAATAGAAAGGACGCAGAGTAACCAAAACATTTGCAGAAGTACAAATTTGGAGGACTTAACACTCCCATATTTCAAAACTTACTACAAAATTTCATTCTCCTAATGATTAATAATGTTGAGCATCCTTTTTTGTGCTTATTGGTTATTTTTATATCTTCTTTGGAGAAATGCTTTCAAATCCTTTGCCTATTTAAAAATTGTGGTAAAATATCGTACATAACCTAAACCTTACCTTTTAAACCATTTTTAAGTGTATAATTCAGTGGTATTAAGTACATTCACACTGTGCAAACATCATCCAACTCCAGAACTTTTTTGTCATCCCAAACTAAAATTCTGTAACCATTAAACAACTGCCCCCTCCCCCTCCCCCTCAGCCCCTGGTAACCACCTTTCTACTTTCTGTTTTGTGATTTTGACTGCTCTAGGTATCTCATATAAGTGGAATCATACAATATTTGTTCTTTGTGTCTGGCTTATTTAACTTAACATGTTTTCAAGGTTCATCCATGTTGTAGTATTTATCAGAATCTCATTCCTTCTTAAGGCTGAATAATATTCCATTGTATGTATATACCACATTTTGTTTATCCATTCACCTGTTGATGGACATTTAGGATGTTCACATCTTTTGGCTATTTTGAATAATGCTGCTATGAATACTGGCTACAAATATCTGTTTGAGTCCCTGCTTCCAATTATTTTGGGTATATGCCTAGAAGTGGAATTGCTGAATTATATTGTAATTCTGTTTCATTTTTTGAGGAACTACTATGCTGTTTTCCATAGCAGCCACACCATTTTATATTCCCACTACTAATATACAGGTGTCGAATTTCTCCACATCCTTGCAAACACTTGTTATTTTCTTGAAAATAACCATCCCCTTGGATATGAGGTAGTATCTCATGGTGGTTTTGATTTGCATTTCCTTAACCATTGGAGATGTTGAGCATTTGATTCTTCATTGGAGAAATATCTATTCAAGTCCTTTGTCCATTTTTGAATCAGGTTGCTTGGTTTTCTTGCTGTTGAGTTGTAGGTGTTATTTTGTGTATATTCTGGGTATTAACCCTGCATCAGTTTCCTAAGACTGCCATAACAACCAAAGGCTGGGTGGCTTAAACAACAGGAATGAATTTTCTTGTGATTCTGGAGTCTAGAAGTCCAAGATCAAGGTGTCAGCAGGGTTAGTTTCTTTCTGAGGCCTTTTTCCTTGGCTTGTAGGTGACCATTTCTCCCTCCCTTCCTTCCTCCCTCCCTCCCTCCCTCCCTCCCCCCTCCCTTCCTTCCTTCCTTCCTTTCTTTCAAAATTAATTTTTATTGGAGTACAGCTGCTTTACAATGTTGTGTTAGTTTCTGCTGTGCAGTAAAGTGAACCAGTTATACATATACATATATCCACTCTTTTTTAGATTTCCTTCCCATTTAGGTCACTACAGAGCATTGTGTAGAGTTCCCTGTGCTATACAGTATGTTCTCATTATTTATCTATTTTATACATAGTAGTGTATATATGTCAATCCCAATCTCCCATTTCATCCCACCCTCCCTTCCCCCCTTGGTAACTGTAAGTTTGTTCTCTACTTCTGTGACTCTATTTCTGCTTTGCAAATAAGTTCATCTGTACCATATTTCTAGATTGCCCATATAAGAGATATTATACGATATTTGTTTTTCTCTTTCTGACTTACTTCACTCTGTATGACCGTCTCTCCCTTTCTTGTCACATGGTTTCCCCTCTGCATTTGTCTGTGTCCTAATTTCCTCTTCTTATAAGGACACCAATCATATTGATTTTACGACCCACCTTAATAATGTCATTTAACCATAATTACCTCTTTAAGGACCTTATCTCCAAATACAGTTACATTCTGAGGTACAGGGCATTTAGGATTTCAACATATAAAATTGGCAGGAGGGGCAAAATTCAGTCCATAACAATTCCTCAGCAGATATATAATTTGCAAATATTTTCTCCCATTCTCCCACGGGTTGTTTTTCTACCCTCTTGATAGTGTCCTTTGCTACACAAATGTTTTAAATTTTGATGAAGTCCTATTTAATTAATTTATTAATTTTTTCTTTTGTTGCTTGTGTTTTTGGTGTCATATTCAAGAAATCATTGCCAAATCCAACGTCATTAAAACTTCCCACTATGTTTTCTTCTAAGAGCTTTACAGTTTTAGTTCTTACATTTAGGTCTTTGATCCATCTTGAGTTAATTTTTGTATATGATGTATGATATGAGTCCAACTTCATCCTTTTACATGCGAATGCCCAGTTTTCCCAGGACCATTTGTTGAAAAGACTGTCCTCTCCCCATTGAACAAAAATCATTTAGCCACATGTGTGAGGGTTTATTTCTAGGCTCTCTATTCTATTCATTTGGTCTATATGTCTGTCTTTATGCATATACCATACTGTTTTGATTACTGTAGCACTGTGCTAATTTTTGAAATCAGGAGGAGTGAGTTCTTCTTTGTTCTTTTCCAAGATATTTTTGCTATTTGAAGTCTCTTAAGATTCATATGAATTTTGGTGTGGATTTTTCTATTTCTGCATAAAATGCACTAGGGAAAAATTCTATCACTTAATTTTGTCCATTTGAGTGAACCATGTTTTTCTGGTTTTTTTGTATTTCTTGTTGAAAATTGAGCATTTGATAATTATAATGTCATAACTTTGAAAATCAGATTCTTCCTGTTTGCTTTTAGACCATACCATACTAAATTTTCAAAAACTATTCCTTGTTGTGTGTGCTCGGTGATGTCTCTGTTCCTTTGCCTTTTGTTCAGCTAATTTTTGCACAGAGATTTCCTTGAATTTCAGGAGTAGAAACAGTCAAACAAACAAACAAAAAAGAGAGATTAACAACTTCTCCTGTGATCTTTCCAGACTGACTCTTTGCTGGTGTATTCCTTATGGATTAGATAGGCCTGCTCTGAGCCTAGGTATCACCTGAGGTGAAAGCTTAAGGTTTTCTCAGGTCATTTGTCAGCATGACTGAGCATGTGTGTGGCTTTCTAAATTCTGCATATATGAGGCTGCTTTTGAATGTCCTTTTCCTTTACTTCCTCAAGCAAGGTGTCCTTTAGTTCTTCAAACATACTTATAATGGCTCCTTTGAAGTCCTGGCATGTTAAACCCAATATCTGACCCCTCTCATAGGCAGTTTCTGTTGTCTTAATTTTTCCCTTTTGTATGGTCACATTTTCCTCTTTCTTTGTATGTCTCACTATTTTTTGTTGAAAATTGGACATTTTAGTAATATATTGTAGCAACTGTGGATACTGATTCCCCTCACTTCTTGCTAGTGCTTGTTTTTGTTGCTGTTTATTTATTTATTTTTTAGTGACTTGGCTAAACTACTTTAGTGAAGGCTATTTCCCCATAGTATGAAACTCTGGTGTTTCTCCTCAGGGTTCTCAGCCTTGGGCATGTGCACAGTCACCATGGGATGACAGTGCTTTTAGCAGGGCTCATTTTGACTGTCTCTTTCCCTGATCTCTCTGTTAAATTATCTATCTCATTTGATATCACACACAGCTGTTGATCTCTACTAATTATTGGCTGATTGCTCTATTATTTTTGCAATGTCCTGGGGCATAATTTGCTTCACAGTTTGATCTAGTCAGTTTTGTGTAGGGGGTATTTTTTGAGATCAGACTTGGAGGTCTGTTATGATCCCAGAAAAGGCTCTTAGCTATATGTTTCCCTGCTTCTGTTTGGTGAACTAGCTGGCCTATGATTTAGCTTATTGCTAAATTAATTAAGAGAAATTATTATTTTCAGGAGTGTTCTTAGGCTGCAACTTCCCCATACTTTGTTTCAAATAAAGTCGGTTCTTTTGGGAAGAGCTCTGGAACTCTTTTCCTATAGACAGCCACTCTCCCTGGGAAAAATCTCTGGGCCACTAATCTGAGTGCTGAGCAGGGCAGTAGACCTTTGTCTTTTCAACTTGCCTCTCTCAGTGTGGAACTTTTGCCCTATGAGTGAGCTTGGGTAAAGTTGACTGGGCCACCTGTATTTCTGGCCTGTCATGCCTGGGATAGAGTCTCTGCCCTATGAGTAAGGAGTTAGGTAGAGGAAGGGAGCCCCCTGCCTCTTGACTGCACTCACCTCTTCAACTCAGAGTTGGAAGGAATGAGAAATGCTGGTGGCCTGCCTCTTCAGGTGAGATATAGTAATTGTTGGCTGGATGCTGAGGAGAGTGGGAGCCTTATCTTTTTGGCCACACCGACCCACAGTGGAGCTTCCTTCAAGCTGAGTGGGGGAAGGGGAAGGAGGGAGTGGGTCACAGATTGAAAGCCACAGACTCTCATTGTTCTTACCAAGTTTTAAGAGATTTTCTTGAATAAATGCTTCATTTCGTGTATGCCTTTAGGACAATTTCCAGAGATTTTAAATGGTTGTTTTTAAGAAATTATTTTCAGTAATTTTGCTTGTATGCTGGGAAATGGGTCCACGGAACTCATTATTCTGCCATCTTGAAAGTGGACTCTATGTCTTGGCAATGTGTTTTTAAGATGTAAGAAACTCAAACATGTTTAAAGCCTGAGTCAGGAGAAAAATTAGAGGCTGAAGATACAGAAGGGAGAGAGGCAACTGATTGATCAAGATTCCTGATGAGGTAGCAGGGAATAGGACACAGAACACTAGTTGAAGGATTAGTCAGTAGGAAAAAGGGCAACTCCTCCACTGTCACAGGGGAGGAAGGAGTGAGGGGAGGACAGGTGGGGATGCTCATGAGTTTGTAGGTAGTTTATGGCAAGGAATTGAGGACATTGCTGTCTGGTGTCTTCTATTTTCAGTGCAGTAGGAGGTGAGGTCAAAGTTATGTATAGGTGTGAGAGGGCTGAGGAGAATGGGGGTTTGACAAAACTGTTGTGGAGACTGGGATAGAATTTCATACATCTCTCTGCCTTCAGTGAGAGATGTTCAGAATCATGTGTAAAAATAAAGCTCTGAATGTCTCATGAAATCACAGATGAATTTCTGATCCCAGATGTTTGCTGAGCTGGCCACAAGAGCAACTCCTCTGGAATTTCAGTCCAAGACAAATGTCCATTTAGACATGACTATGTGCTGCCTTTTATCCAGAAAATTGAAACTTGGGAATTCTGCTACCCTACCTCTTCCTGCTACAGCTGTCAGGAAGCTTAGGGGCAAACTGAGCTCCCATACTCTCTGAGGCGCCTGCTTACATACATTATCTTGGCTTCCTTCCTTTCAGAGGTCTTTGTTCTGTTTTATCCCCACAGGATTGGCTCTCCCCTCTGTTTTAACCTTTAAGGAGAAGGGGGGAGGGAGCTGCCATTTATAGCTTAGGGTTTAAGCGTGCAGGCTCCAAGGACTCAGATGCTGCCTGCGGGTCCCTGGACAAGTTATTCACACTCTCTAAGCCTCAGGCTCCTCATCTGTAGCACGGGAAGGATAATAGCTCCTCTTTTATAGAAAATGTTTGTGCGAATTCAATGAGATCATTTATGTAAAGCATTTGGAACCATACTTGGATCTTAGTAAGTGCTCGATAATGCTAATGATTACAATTATCATCAGGTCTTCATTACTCTGTACTAGTGATTTGCAGAGAGGAATTTTCTCAAATTCTCACAGTGGTCCTGGGCCATCGATTGCACATCTCCATCGTACAGACGGGAAAAGTGAAGCAGAGCCAGTGAGTGATTTGCCTGCTGCCCCACCTTCGGAGAAGGTCAAAGCTGGGGTTTGAACCCAGGTCTGTGTCTGTCTCTCTCCTCTCTGTATTCCATACTGTCTCTCTGGGTCAGCAGGGTCCAAGTAGGTAGGACATCCAAAGCTAAACAGTTTAGTGAGAGTGGCCACATGACATGGGTGATTTCTCTGTGCCTGTCCACTTGTCCCTCAGAGGAGGCATCTAGGCCGGATCAGTGGTTCTCCAATCTGACTGGACATCACGTTCACTTGCAAATGGGTTAAAAAGATAGGTTCCTAGGCCCCTCCCCAACCTAGTGAAGCAGACTCCAGGAGGGTGGGGTCCAGGAATCTGTATTCTGACAGCTCACATAGCAATTCTGCTGTAGCCAGTGTGGCCTTCAAACACCTTGAGATGAAAAAACAAACACCTTGAGATGAAGTTTGAAGCAAAGCTGGCAGCCAGGATGTCTCTCTGGCCTACAGGGCCTGAGATAATGTCCTCTGGGGCAGCCTGCACTTCATACTGTCCTCCCATTGCCCTTCCATTCTCAGTGGTGATTCCAGAGGAAAGCAAGTGTGGCCTCTGCATCCCTTAATAGAATAAATAGGAAAAGGTTACTGATCAACTCATTCAGTCACTCCCTCATTCACATTTACTGATTCATTCATGCATTTGCTCACATTACATTCACCCACTCTTTCCTTTACTCACACATTCACTCATTCCCCTTTTCTTTCACATTTACTCTGTCAGTCAGAATGCCATCACAAAGCAGATGGCTCACTCAATGGGTAAACTGAAGATAAATTAGCGAAGACATAAGTCTCCTGGGGCACAAAGTACTCTGGGTGCTCCCCGTCCACTATCTAACGTGACACTCCCGAAGACCAGGTTGGGTGAGCTAATGCTGTTCGCATGTTACAGGCAGTAGACATGAAGCCAGAGAGGGCCAGGGACATGCCCCAGGCTACACGGGGACCCTGTGAGGGAGCCGGGGTAGTTTAACCCTCATCACCTGTCTCCCAGTCAGGACTCCTTCCACCAGAGCACACTGACTGCTGACTCATATTCCATAATTAGCATGCGTGTACACAATGCCTATATTTGTACATAAAAATGTGTGCCTGTAACTGTACATTTGTGCAGATGTCCCTCACACATCATCTGTGATTAATAACATGCCCAAATGCAGAAGAAGAGCGAATCACTTGCTCATCTGGGCTCCCACAAACCCAAGTGGTTCCTTTTGGTGCTACCACTGTTACCCTCACTGGACTGGCCACATCTTGAGAACAGGCCACCCCAGTACCCAGCACGGGCCATGAACACTGTAGTCACTAGCAGAGATTTGTGGAATGAACAAGTAAATGTCTGAGTGAGTTGAGTGAGCGTCTGTGACAGATTGGGATGCTGCATGGGGCCTGTGACAAGCCCCAAGCAGAGAATCAAAGCACAAGTCTCTAGAGTTTTGGAGCATAAGCCATACTCTTTGTCAAATAATTACCCTCCTTTTGAGAAACAGCTCCTGGCACCTGATGATTGAGTTAACAAAGTTAAATCACTGGCCCTGGTAGAGTTTGACCACCTAATCATGGGACCACAGGTGACCATGCAAACTGAGCTGCCCATCCTAGGCTTGGTGCCATCTGATCCGCCAAGCCATAAATTTGGACAGGCAATAACAACACTCCATCACCAAAGAGTAGCGGTATAAACAAAGTCAGTCTGGAGCAGGTCCTGAAAGCAAAAGCGAGTTATAGGAGGTGCAAACTCCCATAGTCCCTACTCGTGCCACACTGCTTGCTCTCCCTCAGCTCACTTCTAGGCCCTTGTGGTGAGTTCCCAATAACCAGCTTACTGAAGAAGAAAAAACCCAGGAGCATGATTTGCAGATGATGCTGTATGATAAGTAGGGACTAACTGGAAGTTAACAGCCCCACTGAGATGTGACCCTGATGGGAAGTAAGGAAGGGAAATTCTCCTAGGAGGCAAAACTCGGAGCTGTGCGTCTGGTTGATCTCTTAATTCAGAAAGTGACCTGGCTGGGGCACTGATAAATGCCAATTAACAGTCTTGTCAGATGGTCAGACACTGGGAAGGAACAAAATTGGAGAACTGAGCAATAACAACAAGGCAGCAAAATACTTAGAGAGCCCTTATTACTTGTAAGGCACAGTCTAATTGCTTTGCGTACGTATATATGAGGAGTAAGTGAACGAATCTCTCGGAATGGGCTGAGTGTGAGAATATTTGTGTCTCGTGTGAATGCTTACAAAAGGGAGTATGATGACCCAGCCTGTGGAAATCTGTCAACCTCTTTCTCTAGACATTCCAGTGCTTGTTAGATGAGCCAGTGAACAAAACTGCCATTGTAGAAGGGATGGATGTTATGCAGGGATTTGACATGGATTTACCTTCACATAGGTTGACTTGGCTACCAACACTGTTGAGTGCTCAATTTCTCAACAGCAGAAACCCCAATATGTCACCAATTCTTGGGGAGACCAACAAGTCCTTGGATGACAGAGGGATTGGACCTCTTCCATCAGGGAGTGGGCATCAATTTATCCTTATGGAAATAATCACATATTCTGGAATGGATTTGCCTTCCCTGGTGCTTTTACCAGCACCACCATCCTTGGATTTTCTAATTACTTTATACACTTTGTACGCCATTGAAATATCCCATACAATATTTTTTTTTCTGGTCAAGGAACACATTTCACAGTGAAAGAGGTAAGACAAATGGTCTAACGACAATGGGCCATCACCCATAAGCGACTGCCTTTGCAGAAGGGTGGGATTGCCTATGGAAGATTTAGTTCTGGTGACAGTTAGGAAACAACACTTTGTGAGGTCTGGGGGCCATCCTGCAGAATTCAGTGTGTTCTGTGAATCAACGGCCAATATATGATGCTCTTTCTCCCATAAACAGAATACACAGGTCTAGAAATCAAAGGGTGGAAATGGGAATGGCACCTCTCATCACTTCACTTAGTGAAACAATTGCAAAAATTTGATTCACAGGAAGTTGAGACTTTCACCTGGCCATTTGGAGTTCCTCATGACGTTGAACCAATAGGCAAAAAAAAAAAGGGTGTTTACTATGTGGCTGGGATGAGGGGTCCCAACTATCAAGGGGAAATAGGGAATCTCTCTGCTACACAATGGGGTAAGGAAGAGCATGTCTGGAACCCAGGAGATTCATTGCATGACCCTAGCACTGCCATGTCCAGTGGCAAAAGATCAATGCAGATTACAGCCAGCCAATACAGGTAGGACCTCCAAGAGCTCAGATTCCACACAATCATTGTTTAGGCAACCTCTAGGGTCTCAGGAACATAACACACAAGTTGCAGCTCAGGACTGCTGGACCCACCGGAGCAGGGCTTAATCTACCCTCTATATATGAGTATATGAGTCGCAGGAAATCCCCTTGGTACCTTCATCCCCATCATATCCAGTGATAAAGATTATCCAAAGAATACAGTAGTGATACACACGCAGGACCACCAAGGGCCTCACGCTACCAAGCAAATAACCATGAACAGCTAAGGTTCTTGTTAAAGGCTAGGGGTGCACATGGATTCAAAACAGAGAAAGGAAAGTCAGAAACCCCAGCTATGGCCTCTGGACTAGTTTCAGCAACAAGGACTATAACCATTCTCCTTACTTCCTTCCTTGCTCTGTGTGTGTGTAATTTATTTCCATCGTCTTTCTTCATCTTCACTACATTGTAGAATACAGTGTGTGAATGGTGGTTCATTGTACAATCTAGTTCATAGCTTGTAGCATATCTAGAAGGGGTTGCAAGGTAGGTGGAAGAGGAAAAGACATCACCCCAAAACTTTTGGAGTTGGAGCTGGAGATAGTAGGTGATAAGATTTGGGATGATCTCCTTTTGGAGAAGGGGTGAATGGCTATTATGTATGGATTACTAGCATTATGTTGGACCAAGGCATTTTTGTAATTGTAGGTTTGGAGAAAAGCTTGATATCCATTTTGTTCTCACCAATGGTTGGTCTCTAGTATATAATTCCTTTTTTTAAAATTCTTTTTTTTATTGAAGTATAGTTGATTTACAATGTTTTGTTAGTTTCAGGTGTACAGCAAAGTGATTCAGATATATATATATATATATATATATATATATATATATATATATATTTTTTTTTTTTTTTTTTTAGATTCTTTTCCATTATAGGTTATTACAATATATTTAGTACAGGTCCCTGTGCTATACAGTAGGTCCTTGTTATTTATCTATTTTATATATAGATAGTAGTATGTATATGCCTAGTAGATAATTCTTGTTCTCCCCACACCCCCCTCTCTCTGTCTCTTTCTTGGCTACCTAGCATTCATTCTACCTTGTTTTATTCAGTCCAAATGAAATACTACTGCAGGGCTTGCATTCTCAACGTGGGGGTGGAAGGTGGATGGGGTGGTGAGTAATCACCCCCAAGGGGGGTGAAAATTGGTGTTTGGGGGGTAAGAAAACAGCTATTATGATAGTTTGTGGCCCTCTAAGGCTCAGCTCTACCTGACAAAATCTTATTCTTTAGTTTTTAATTTATCTTACTGGGTTTTCTTGGGTCACATGAGCAGCAATAATGCTGAAGTCATGTAAGATACACAAAGTGTATGCAAGCTCAGCACTACAAAATCATGGCGAATAGATGGCTGTGATTTGAAAACTTTCAAACCATCGCTCATTCTCGCAGACATATGGCAAGTGACCTGCTTGCGCCTTTTGGCTGCCATTGACTGCCTTTATGTTTGATCCTCAGTGCCTTTGTGTGTTATTTGGGTTTTGAGAGTTAAATAAAAAAGGTTTCTATTTAATTATCCAAAAGTTATTTAATCCACCATTAATTACATCAAGTAGTGAAAAGAAAAAATGTTGA
Source organism: Eubalaena glacialis (assembly GCF_028564815.1). Lineage (NCBI taxonomy): Eukaryota > Metazoa > Chordata > Mammalia > Artiodactyla > Balaenidae > Eubalaena > Eubalaena glacialis. Next base: position 47,962,850 of record NC_083736.1, read on the forward strand.
AAATACCTGAAAGAATATCAAGCAGCTAGTTAAAAATTATTTTCTCACATCAAGCAAAACAAAATTTAAGTCCACTGAAAGTAATTTTTAAGAAATTAAATTTTCAATTGTTTGGTTTTAGTGAAAAAATAAGTTTTTAAAAAATATTTTAAAAAAATTTTGATTACACTATATCATCACATAGTTATATAAACTGATAATTTTCATATGTAATTTGATATATTGCAATGTTAATAAATTGCATTTAAAGTTGCCATTTAAATTACATTTAAAGTTCACCACTGATAAAAATGTTTAAAAAAAAAATAAAGTTGCTCACCAAAGAGTTGTAAACTTAAATGTTAATAGATTTTTTCTTTTTTAAAATTGAGATATAGGGACTTCCCTGGTGGTCCAGTGGCTAAGACTTTGCCTTCCCATGCAGGGTAGGCGGGTTTGATCCCTGGTTGGGGAGGTAAGATCCCACATGCCTCAGGGCCAAAAAACCAAAACATAAAAGAGAAACAGTATTGTAACAAATTCAATAAAGACTTTAAAAATGGCCCACACATGGGACTTCCCTGGTGGTGCAGTGGTTAAGAATCCGCCTGCCAGTGCAGGGGACACGGGTTCAAGCCCTGGTCCGGTAAGATCCCACATGCTGCAGAGCAACGAAGCCCGTGCGCCACAACTACTGAGCCCGCGTGCCACAACTACTGAAGCCCATGCGCCTAGAGCCCGTGCTCCACAACAAGAGAAGCCACCTCAATGAGAAGCCCGCTCACTGCAATGAAGAGTAGCCCCCGCTCGCCACAACTAGAGAAAGCCCGCGTACAGCAACGAAGACCCAACGCAGCCAATAAACAAACAAATAAATAAATAAATTTATTTAAAAAAATGGCCCACATCAAAAAATATCTTTAATAAATTGAGATATAATTGACATATAACATTTTATTAGTTTCAGGTGCACAACATAATGATTTGATATTTTTATATATTGTGAAATGATCACCAAATAAGTCTAGTTAATGTTCATCACCACACATGGTTAAAGATTTTTTTCTCTTGTGATTAAGACTTTTAGGATCTATTCTCTTAGACTTAGACATTTTTTAAAAAGGCAGAGGAAGAGGGGCCCACAAAAGGGACCGAGAAGTAGTGGCCTAAGATTAAAGAGTAGAACCAGGAGAGTATGGTGTCACAGAAATCAAGTGCAAATCATCTTCCAAATGGAAGGAGAGGTCAACATGCCAAATATTACACAAAACAAAGCCTGAAAACCAACCACTAGATTTAGCAACAAGATCACTGGGAGTCTTGTAGAGAACATGGAGTGGTAGGGGTGGATGGCAAATTACAATGGGCTAAGAAGGAAGGAGTGGAAGGCAAAATGCAATGGGTTAAGAGGTGATCAGAGGAAAAAAAGATAAAAATGAAAACAGTGAACAGGAAGTATGGACAGGAGTGTAAACCACATTCTCAAGCTATTTGCCCATGACAGAAAATAGAGATATAGGGCAGAAGCTAGAGAGTGATGACTGGTTGAGTGAATGTTTTTGTTTTTAAACATCTTTATTGAGGTATAATTACACAGTATAAAAGTCACCTGCTTTAAGTTTACAATTTAATGAATTTTAGCTTGTTAATGGAGTTGTACAAACATCACTACAATCCACTTTTAGAACAGTTCCATCACCCCAAAAAGACCTCTTGTGTCCATTTAGTCAAGCACCAGAAAAACACTATTTCCTGTCCCTCTAGATTTGCCTTTTTTGGGAGTAATTTTGTGTAAATGGCACCATACAATATGTGTTCTTTTGCATTTGGTTTCTTTCTCTGAGCATAATAGTTTTGAGATTTGTTCATGGTGTAGCATGTATCAATACTTTGTTGCTTTTTATTATTGAATTGTATTTCATTGAATTTATATCCCATATTTTATTTAAATGCATTCACCGGTTGAACGACATTTGTGTTGTTTCCAACTTTTGGTATTCTGAATAATCTTGCTGTGAACATCCAAGTACAAGTCTTTGTGTGGACACATGTTTCCATTTCTCTTGGGTAGATACCTAGGAGTGGAATTGCTGGGTCACATGGTAAAGTTAACTTTGTCCTTATAAGAAGGAGAGAGATTTTTTTTTTCAAATTCAAGAGATTGAATATGTTTAAAGGCCAAGTCAAAGAAAGGGAAAGGCTGAAGATACAGGAGGGATCAAGTTTCCTGAGGAGGTTGAAGGGAATGGGACACAGAACTCCAGTGGAAAGACTGGTCAACAAGAAAAAGGGCACTTCTTCCACTGTGACAATAGGGAAAGAGCAAGAATTGGTCAGGTGGGGATACTCACCAGTTTGCAGGTAGTGTGTGGCAAAGAGTTGAGAACATTGCTGTTTGGCGGTCTCTCTTTCAAGTGCAGTAGGAGGTGAAGTGAGGGGGAAAGAGAGGGGAAAATGTAGGAGAGCTGAAGAAATGGGGATTTGGCAAAGCAGCCCATGGAGTCTTGGAGAACCTGGCAGGGAAACAGAATTGCCATACAGCATAGAAGACCTAGTAGAGAGGTTGGGGTCCATGACTTTTTAGTGGCTCCCATCTGAGCAATTATGAGCCTAGGATTGACATAGAGAAAGTGGATAATTATATTCAGCCAGGGTTGGGGCTGTAATAGAAAGATGATAAGGCATATGATTGAGGACATTATTGGATAGAGAACAGCAGATTGAGCAGATTTCCATTTTTCAGGGGGTGAAGCAAGTTTCAATTAAGTCAAGTAGGTGAAAGATAAGTCAGTAATAATATCAAGGGACAACAGGGTTAAGCCGTAGTGGCAAGTGTTAGTTGACAATGGGAGCAAAAGCATCATCCTATCAGACCATTCCTGCAGCAAAATCTTCACTGTGTCATGTCATGCCACTCTTGGTTCCTGACCCTGCCTGGTTCTCCAGGCCTCTCATGGAACCTGTGGATTACCTGATGCTCTTTTCTGTTAGGCATTGTTATAGGGTGGCTTATGCTTTGATAATAAATAAACCCCAAATCTCAATGACTTAATACATACAAGTTTATTTCTTGCTCATGCAAAATCTTTTGCAAGTCCAGTGGCTTTTCAAGACAGCTCCTTTCCAAGAGGTAGCTCAGGGTTACAGGCTGACATCTTGTGGCTGCCTCATCTAGCACCTGAGGTCCCCTGGTTTCCATAGCAGAGGAAGAGAGCAGGAGGATTGAGCACCAGTTCTTAAATGCACAGCCCATTGGCCAGAACTAGTCACATGGCCCCATCTAACTCTAAAAGGACTGGAAATATGAAGGAACTTGTGGATATTCAGCAAACAGTAAATGACTCTGCCACAACTTCTGGTGATTTCATTTCTGCCACAGTTAATCAAAGTCGTTCCTGATGTTTCCATTCAAGAACCCTGACTAGTAAAAGATATGGGGGTTAGAATATTTTAAAATATACATCATTAATTTTTCTTCTAATTACAAAGTGATATTCATATTACAAAAATTGGAATACTACATAAGCGTTCAATGTAGAAAGTGAGAAGTCCCTCATAATTACAAATCCCCAAATAACTATTATCAATAGTTTGATATATATTATTCTTCTGTATATTTTCTCTGCTAATAGCAGTACATTTTAATCAAAAATAGAATCATACTATATATACCCTTTTGCAAGTGTCTTTTTCACATAATACTACATATTTGACATCTTTCAAAGGTATGTAGATTTATATTCTTCTCATTTTTCCCCCTTCCTTTTATTTTTAATTACACAAGCAATACAGAAATACGTCCTCCATAATTTTTTTAAACATGTTTATTAGAGTATAATTGCTTTACAATGGTGTGTCAGTTTCTGCTTTACAACAAAGTGAATCAGTTATACACATACATATGTCCCCATATCTCTTCCCTCTTGCATCTCCCTCCCTTCTACCCTCCCTATCCCACCCTGCTAGGTGGTCACAAAGCACCGAGCTGATCTCCCTGTGCTATGCGGCTGCTTCCCACTAGCTATCTATTTTACATTTGGTAGTGTATATATGTCCACGCTACTCTCTAACTTTGTCCAGGCTTACCCTTCCCCCTCCCCGTATCCTCAAGTCCATTCTCTAGTAGGTCTGTATCTTCATTCCCGTCTTGCCCCTAGGTTCTTCTGACCATTTTCTTTCTCTTTTTTGTTTTAGATTCCATATATATGTGTTAGCATACGGTATTTGTTTTATCTCTTTCTGACTTACTTCACTCTGTATGACAGTCTCTAGGTCCAACCACCTCACTACAAATAACTCAATTTCGTTTCTTTTTATGGCTGAGTAATATTCCATGGTATATATGTTCCACATCTTCTTTATCCATTCATCCGATGATGGACACTTAGGTTGCTTCCATGTCCTGGCTATTGTAAATAGAGCTGCAATGAACATTGTGGTACATGACTCTTTTTGAATTATGGTTTTCTCAGGGTATATGCCCAGTAGTGGGATTGCTGGGTCGTATGGTAGTTCTATTTTTAGTTTTTTAAGGAACCTCCATACTGTTCTCCATAATGGCTGTATCAATTTACATTCCCACCGACAGTGCAAGAAGGTTCCCTTTTCTCCACACCCTCTCCAGCATTTATTGTTTCTAGATTTTTTGATGATGGCCATTCTGTCCAGTGTGAGATGAATCTCATTGTAGTTTTGATTTGCATTTCTCTAATGATTAAAGATGTTGAGCATTCTTTCATGTGTTCGTTGGTAATCTGTATATCTTCTTTGGAGAAATGTCTATTTAGGCCTTCTGCCCATTTTTGGATTGGGTTGTTTGTTTTTTGATATGGAGCTGCATGAGCTGCTTGTAAATTTTGGAGATGATTCCTTTGTCAGTTGCTTCATCTGCAAATATTTTCTCCCATTCTGAGGGTTGTCTTTTGGTCTTGTTTATGGTTTCCTTTGCTGTGCAAAAGCTTTGAAGTTTCATTAGGTCCCATTTGTTTATTTGTGTTTTTATTTCCATTTCTCTAGGAGGTGGGTCAAAAAGGATCTTGCTGTGATTTATGTCATGGAGTGTTCTACCTATGTTTTCCTCTAAGAGTTGAATAGTGTCTGGCCTTACATTTAGGTTTTTAATCCATTTTGAGTTTATTTTTGTGTATGGTGTTAGGGAGTGTTCTAATTTCATTCTTTTACATGTAGCTGTCCAGTTTTCCCAGCACCACTTATTGAAGAGACTGTCTTTTCTCCACTGTATATTCTGGCCTCCTTTATCAAAGATAAGGTGACCATATGTGCGTGGGTTTATCTCTGGGCTTTCTATCCTGTTCCATTGAACTGTATTTCTGTTTTTGCGCCAGTACCATACTGTCTTGATTACTGTAGCTTTGTAGTAGAGTCTGAAGTCAGGGAGTCTGATTCCTCAGGCTCCATTTTTCTTTCTCAAGATTGCTTTGGCTATTGGGGGTCGTTTTTGTTTCCACACAAATTGTGAGATTTTTTGTTCTAGTTCTGTGAAAAATGCCAGTGGTATTTTGATAGGGATTGCATTGAATCTGTAGATTGCTTTGGGTAGTAGAGTCATTTTCACAATGTTGATTCTTCCAATCCAAGAACATGGTATATCTCTCCATCTATTTGTATCATCTTTAATTTCTTTCATCAGTGTCTTAAAAATTTCTGCATACAGGTCTTTGTCTCCTTAGGTAGGTTTATTCCTAGATATTTTATTCTTTTTGTTGCAATGGTAAATGGGAGTGTTTCCTAAATTTCACTTTCAGATTTTTCATCATTAGTGTATAGGAATGCAAGAGATTTCTGTGCATTAATTTTGTATCCTGCTACTTTACCAAATTCATTCATTAGCTCTAGTAGTTTTCTGGTAGCATCTTTAGGATTCTTTATGTAGAGTATCATGTCATCTGCAAACAGTGACAGCTTTGCTTCTTCTTTTCCGATTTGGATTCCTTTTATTTCTTTTTCTTCTTTGATTGCTGTGGCTAAAACTTCCAAAGCTATGTTGAATAATAGTGGTGAAAGTGGACAACCTTGTCTTGTCCCTGATGTTAGTGGAACTGGTTTCAGTGTTTCACCATTGAGGACGATGTTGGCTGTGGATTTGTCATATATGGCCTTTAGGATGTTGAGGAAAGTTCCCTCCATGCGTACTTTCTGGAGGGTTTTTATCATAAATGGGGGTAGAATTTTGTTGAAAGTTTTCTCTGCATCTATTGAGAAGATCATATGGTTTTTCTCCTTCAATTTGTTAATATGGTGTATCCCATTGATTGATTTTCGTATATTGAAGAATCCTTGCATTCCTGGGATAAACCCCACTTGATCATGGTGTATGATCCGTCTAATGTGCTGTTGGATTCTGCTTCCTAGTATTTTGTTGAGGATTTTTGCATCTATGTTCATCAGTGATATTGGCCTGTAGTTTTCTTTCTTTGTGACATCTTTGTCTGGTTTTGGTATCAGGGTGATGGTGGCCTCGTAGAATGAGTTGGGGAGTGTTCCTCCCTCTGCAATATTTTGGAAGAGTTTGAGAAGGATAGGTGTTAGCTCTTCTCTAAATGTTTGATAGAATTCACCTGTGAAGCCATCTGGTCCTGGGCTTTTGTTTGTTGGAAGATTTTTAATCACAGTTTCAATTTCATTACTTGTGATTGGTCTGCTCATATTTTCTATTTCTTCCTGGTTCAGTCTCGGCAGCTTGTGCATTTCTAAGAATTTGTCCATTTCTTCCAGGTTGTCCATTTTATTGCCATAGAGTTTCTAGTAGTAATCTCTCATGATCCTTTGTATTTCTGCAGTGTCAGTTGTTACTTCTCCTTTTTCATTTCTAATTCTATTGATTTGAGCCTTCTCCCTTTTTTTCTTGATGAGTCTGGCTAATGGTTTATCAATTTTGTTTATCTTGTCAAAGAACCAGCTTTTAGTTTTATTGATCTCTGCTATCATTTCCTTCATTTCTTTTTCATTTATTTCTGATTTGAGCATTATGATTTCTTTCCTTCTGCTAACTTGGGGTATTTTTGTTCTTCTTTCTCTAATTGCTTTAGGTGTAAGGTTAGGTTGTTTATTTGAGATGTTTCTTGTTTCTTAAGGTAGGATTGTGTTGCTATAAACTTCCGTCTTAGAACTGCTTTTGCTGCATCCCATAGGTTTTGGGTCATCGTGTTTTCACTGTCATTTGTTTCTAGGTATTTTTTGATTTCCTCTTTGATTTCTTCAGTGATCTCTTGGTTATTAAGTAGTGTATTGTTTAACCTCCATGTGTTTGTATTTTTTACAGATTTTTTCCTGTAATTGATATCTAGTCTCATAGCATTGTGGTCAGTACGGTACTTAATATGATTTCAATTTTCTTAAATTTACCAAGGCTTGATTTGTGACCCAGGATATGATCTATCCTGGAGAATGTTCCTTAAGCACTTGAGAAGAAAGTGTATTCTGTTCTTTTTGGATGGAATGTCCTATAAATATCAATTAAGTCCATCTTCTTTAATGTATCATTTAAAGCTTGTGCTTCCTTATTTATTTTCATTTTGGATGATCTGTCCATTGGTGAAAGTGGGGTGTTAAAGTCCCCTATTATGATTGTGTTACTGTCGATTTCCCCTTTTATGGCTGTTAGTATTTGCCTTATGTATTGAGGTGCTCCTATGTTGGGTGCATTAATATTTACAATTGTTATATCTTCTTCTTGTATTGATCCCTTGATCATTATGTAGTGTCCTTCTTTGTCTCTTGTAATAGTCTTTGTTTTAAAGTCTATTTTTTCTGGTATGAGAACTGCTACTCCAGCTTTCTTTTGATTTCCATTTGCACGGAATATCTTTTTCCATCCCCTCACTTTCAGTCTGTATGTTTCCCTAGGTCTGAAGTGCATCTCCTGTAGACAGCATATATGCGGGCCTTGTTTTTGTATCCATTCAGTCAGTCTATGTCTTTTGGTTGGAGCATTTAATCCATTTACATTTAAGGTAGTTATTGATATGTATGTTCCTATTACCATTTTCTTAATTGTTTTGGGTTTGTTATTATAGGTCTTTGCCTTCTCTTGTGTTTCCTGCCTAGAGAAGTTCCTTCAGCATTTGTTGTAAAGCTGGTTTGGTGGTGCTGAATTCTCGTAGCTTTCGCTTGTCTGTAAAGGTTTTAATTTCTCTGTCGAATCTGAATGAGATCCTTGTTGGGTAGAGTAATCTTGGTTGTAGGTTTTTCCCTTTCATCACTTTAAATATGTCCTGCCACTCCCTTCTGGCTTGCAGAGTTTCTGCTGAAAGATCAGCTATAATCTTATGGGGATTCCCTTGTATGTTATTTGTTGTTTTTCCCTTGCTGCTTTTAATATTTTTTCTTTGTATTTAATTTTTGATAGTTTGATTAATATGTGTCTTACGTGTTTCTCTTTGGATATTTCCCTGTATGGGACTCTCTGTGCTTCCTGGACTTAACTATTTCCTTTCCCATATTAGGGAAGTTTTCAACTATAATTTCTTCAAATATTTTCTCAGTCCCTTTCTTTTTCTCTTCTTCTTCTGGGACCCCTATAATTCAAATGTTGGTGCATTTAATATTGTCCCAGAGGTCTCTGAGACTGTCCTCAATTCTTTTCATTTTTTTTTCTTTATTCTGCTCTGCAGTAGTTATTTCCACTATTTTATCTTCCAGGTCACTTATCTGTTCTTCTGCCTCAGTTATTCTGCTATTGATCCCTTCTAGAGAATTTTTAATTTCATTTATTGTGTGGTTCATCACTCTTTGTTTGCTCTTTAGTCCTTCTAGGTCCTTGTTAACTGTTTCTTGTATTTTCTCCATTCTGTTTCCAAGATTTTGGATCATGTTTACCATCATTATTCTGAATTCTTTTTCAGGTAGACTGCCTATTTCCTCTTCATTTGTTAGGTCTGGTGGGTTTTTACCTTGCTCCATCATCTGCTGTGTGTTTCTCTGTGTTCTCATTTTGCTTAACTTACTGTGTTTGGGGTCTTCTTTTCGCAGGCTGCAGGTTCGTAGTCCCCATTGTTTTTGGTGTCTGTCCCCAGTGGCTAAGGTTGGTTCAGTGGGTTGTGTAGGCTTCGTGGTGGAGGGGACTAGTGCCTGTGTTCTGGAGGATGAGGCTGGATCTTGTCTTTGTGGTGGGCAGGTCCACGTCTGGTGGTGTATTTTGGGGTGTCTGTGGCCTTATTATGATTTTAGGCAGCCTCTCTGCTAACAAGTGGGGTTGTGTTCCTGTCTTGCTAGTTGTTTGGCATAGGGTGTCCAGCACTGGAGCTTCCTGGTCATTGAGTGGAGCTGGGTCTTGGCGTTGAGCTGGAGATCTCTGGGAGATTTTCACCATTTGATATTATGTGGAGCTGGGAGGTCTCTTGTGGACCAATGTCCTGAACTTGGATCTCCCACCTCAGAGGCACAGCCTTGACGCCTGGCTGTAGTACCTGTCATCCACACAGCTCAGAATAAAAGGGAGAAAAAGAAAGAAAGAAAGAAAGAAGAAGATAAAATAAAATAAAAAGTTACTAAAGTAAAACATAAAAAATAATTATTAAAAAATTTTTTTAAGTAATAAAAAAAAAGAAAGAAAGAAAGAAGAGAACAACCAAAACAAAAAACAAACCCAGTAATGATAACAAGCGCTAAAAACTATACTAAAAAACAAAAAACAAAAAACCGGACAGACAGAACCCTAGGACAAATGGTAAAAGCAAAGCTATACAGGCAAAATCACACACAGAAGCATACACATACACACTTCCAAAAAAAGAAAAAGGGAAAATTATATATATATCATTGCTCCCAAAGCCCACCTCCTCAATTTGGGATGATTTGTTGTCTATTCAGGTATTCCACAGATGCAGGGTACATCAAGTTGATTGTGGAGATTTAATCCGCTGCTCCTGAGGCTGCTGGGAGAGATTCCCCTTTCTCTTCTTTGTTCGCACAGCTCCTGGGGTTCAGCTTTGGATTTGGACCTGCCTCTCCATGTAGGTTCCCTGAGGGCGTCTGTTCTTTGCTCAGACAGGACGGGGTTAAAGGAGCAGCTGATTCGGGGGCTCTGGCTCACTCAGGCTGGGGGGAGGGAGGGGTACGGAGTGCGGGGCCAGCCTGTGGCGGCAGAGGCCAGCATGACGTTGCACCAGCCTGAGGCGTACCGTGTGTCCTCCTGGGGAAGTTGTCCCTGGATCACGGGACCCTGCCAGTGGCGGGCTGCACAGGCTCCTGGGAGGGGAGGTGTGGATAGTGACCTGTGCTTGCACACAGGCTTCTTGGTGGCTGCCGCAGCTGCCTTAGCGTCTCATGGCAGTCTCTGGGGTCCGCGCTGGTAGCCGTGGCTCGCGCCGGTCTCTGGAGCTCCTTTAAGCGGCGCTCTTAATCCCCTCTCCTCGCGCACCAGGAAACAGACAAGAAGAAGTCTCTTGCCTCTTCGGCAGCTCCAGACTTTTTCCCGGAATCCCTCCCAGCTAGCTGTGGTGCACTAGCCCCCTTCAGGCTGTGTTCATGCAGCCAACCCCAGTCCTCTCCTTGGGATCTGACCTCCGAAGCCCGAGCCTCAACTCCCAGCCCCCACCCATCCCGGCGGGTGAGCAGACAAGCGTCTCGGGCTGGTGAGTGCTGGTCGGCACCGGTCCTCTGTGCGGGAATCTCTCTGCTTTGCCCTCTGCTCCCCTGTTGCTGCGCTCTCCTCCATGGCTCCGAAGCTTCCCCCCTCCACCACCCGCAGTCTCCGCCCACGAAGGGGCTTCCTAGTGTGTGGAAACCTTTCCTCCTTCACAGCTCCCTCCCACTGGTGCAGGTCCGGTCCCTATTCTTTGTCTCTGTTTTTTCTTTTGCCCTACCCAGGTATGTGGGGAGTTTCTTGCCTTTTGGGAGGTCTGAGGTCTTCTGCCAGCGTTCAGTAGGTGTTCTGTAGGAGTTGTTCCACATGTAGATGTATTTCTGATGTATTTGTGGGGAGGAAGGTGATCTCCACGTCTTACTCTTCCACCATCTTGAAGCTCCTCTCCACATTTTGTAAATAATGCTGCAATGAACATGTCAATGCAGATATCTCATTGAGATACTGATATCATTTCCTTTGGATATATACCCATTAGTGGAATTGCTTGGTCATACAGTAATTCAATTTTTAATTTGTTGGGGAAACTCCATACTATTTTCCATAATGGATGTACCAATTTACATTGCCATGAACAGTGTACAATGGCTCCCTTTTCCCTACACCCTCGCCAACACTTGTTATCTCTTGTGTTTTTGACCACACAGGTGTGACGTGTTATCTCACTGTGGTTTTGATTTGCATTTCCCTGATGATTAGCTATATTGAACTTTTCATATACCTGTTGGTCATTTATATGACTTCATTGGAAAAATGTCTATTCAGGTCCTTTGCCCATTCAAAAAGTTGGGTTATTATTATTTTGCTATTGAGTTATATGAGTTTCTTATATATTTTGGATATTAACCTCTTATCAGATAGCTTGCAAATAGTTTCTTCCATTTCTCAGGCTGCTGTTCCATTTCGTTGATTGTTTCTTTTGCTGTGCAGAGCTTTTAAGTTTGATGTTGTCTGACCTGTTTATTTTTACTTTTATTGCCTGTGATTTTGGTGTCATATCCTTGAAATCATTGCCAAGACAAATGTTAAGGAGATTTTCCCCTATGTTTTCTTTTAGGAGTTTTATGGTTTCAGGTCTTAAGTTTAAGTCTTTAATCCATTTCGAGTTAACTTTTGTGAGTGGTGTAAGATAGGTGTCTAGTTTCATTCTTGTGCAAATGGATATCCAGTTTTCCCAAAACCGTTTATTGAAGAGGCTACCCTTTCTCTATTGTGTATTCTTGGCATTCTTGTCAAAGATTAGTTGATAGTATATCTATGGTTTATTTCTGGGCTCTCTGTTTAGTTCCACTGGACTATGTTTCTGTTTTATGCCAATACCATACTGTTTTTATTATTAACATGTATGGACCTTGAGGATATAACTCTGTAATATAGTTTGGAATCAGGGAGTGTGATGCCTCCAGATTTGTTATTTCCCAATATTGCTTTGGCTATTTGGGGTCTTTTTGTGGTTCCATACAAATTTTAGAATTGTTTTTCTTATTTCTATGAAAGATGCCATTAGCATTTGATTGAGATATTGCATTCAATTTGTAGATTGCTTTGGATAGTATGCACATTTTAATGATATTAATTTTTCCAATCCATGAGCATGAAATATCTTCCCATTTATTTGTGTCTTCTTTCAATTTCTTTCATCAGACGCTTAGCGTTTTCAATGTACAGGGCTATCATCTCCTTTGTTGAGTTTATTCCTACATATTCATTCCTTTAGATATTGCTGTAAATGAGCTTTTTTAAACCTTTATTTCTTTTTGAGATAGTTCATTGATAGTGTATAGAAATACAGCTGATTTCTGTATGTTGGTTTTGTGTTCTACAATTTTACCGAATTCGTTTATTAGTTCTAACAGTTTTTTTGTGGCGTCTTTAGGGTTTTCTGTATAAAGTATCATGTCATCTGCAAATAGTGACAGTTTTACTATTTCCTCTCTGATTTGGATACCTTTTATTTCTTCTTCTTGCCTAATTGCTCTGGCTAGGACATCAGTACTATGTTGAATAAAAATGGTAAAGTGGGCATCTTTACCTTGTTTTTGCTCTTAGAGGAAAAGCTTTCAACTTTTCACTCTTGAGTATGATGTTATCTGTGGGCTGCCGTATAAAGTCTTTATTATGTTGAGATATGTTCCTTATATACCCACTTTTTGGAGATTTTTTATCATGAAATGTATTTTGTCAAATGCTTTTTCTGCTTCTATTGAGATGATCATATGATTTTTATCTTTCATTCTATTAATGTGGTGTATCACATTTATTGCTTTGCATATGTTGAACCATCCTTGTGTCCCAGGGGTAAATTCCACTTGATCATAGTATATGATCCTGTTGAATTTGATTTGCTAGTATTTTGTTGAGGATGTTTGAACTTAAAATTCATCAGGGATATTGGCTTGTAATTTTTTTTTATTGTAGTGTCCTTATGTGGCTTTGGTCTGAGGGTAATGCCGGCCTTGTAAAATGAGTTGGGAGTGTTCCTTTTTCAATTTTTTGGAAGAGTTTTAGAAGGTCAACCTCATTTACTTAATCACATCTGCAAAGTCCCATGTTCCATGTAAGGTAATATTCACAGGTTCCAGGGAATAAGGACATGGACATCTATGGGGGATCATTATTCAGCCTACCACATCATGTAAATTTCTTACCTATTCAATAAAATAAAAGAAAGCAATATAAGAAAATAAATTAAAAATTTCCTCTATCTTTTCCTTTATAGTTTCTGGGTTCTGTGTTACACTAAGAAAGGCCTTCCCCATTCTAGACTATAAAAATAGTAATTTATATTTTCTTCTAATATTTTAAGAGTATTATATTCACTAATAACTTTTTTATTGAGGTATAATTTACATACAATAAATGCTCAGATCTTAAGTGAAAAGTTCAATCTATTTTGACAAAAGCATGGACCCCTGTCACCCACTTCTCCGTCAAGATAAAAAAAATTTCCTTCACTCTAAAAGATTCCTTCATGATCCTTCATACCAAACTTCTCCCAAAAGTGTCACTCTTCTGAATTCTATCACCATGGATAGTTTTATCTGTTGTTGAACATTTTATAAATGGAAGCACACAGTATGTTCTCTTTTTTGTCTGGATTCATTCATTCACCATAATGATTTTGAGATTAATCCAAGTTGTTGTATGTATCAAGAACCATTAAGGATATATAGTTAGAACATTTAAAAAGGTATATCTTCAATTTTTTTCTGATTATGGAAGTTATACATACATATTACAAATTTTAACATTACATAAACATGTAATGTAGAAAGTGAAAAGTACTCAAAATCTCACACCCCTGACCTAACTATTATTAATAGTTTGTTATACAGTTTTTCTATATTTTTTCTATGCTAATAGTAGTGTTTTTATCATAAAAGGATTATCCTATAGACACTATTTTGCAAGTGCTTTCTTCACTTAATACCATATATTTGGCATTGTTCTAAGTTATATAGCTGTATACTTTTCTTGTTCTTTCCCCATTTTTATTTTTAATAATTTTTAGTGCACAACTAATATAAAAGTACGTTATCTTCTTAAAATTTTTAAAGCTTTAAGGCGAGGCTAAAGTTATTTTTCACCATCACTCATTTCTAATTCCCTCCCTGCCTTTGCATGTGTTTGAATGACTGCATGATATTTCATTATATGAATGCAACATAATTTGAGAAATTCACTTTCAGTGGACAATCAACTTTTCATTTTTATTGTGAGTTACATGCAAATATTTTTCCAAGTTTATCCTTTGATTTTATTTATAATGTCATTCACTAAAGTTTACATTTTTCTATGGTTAAATTTATCTATCCATACATTGTTATTTGGGAAAAAAGTGAGAGGCAGAAAAGTACATATAGTATATTACCATTGTGTCAGAAAGGAGGGAATAGGAATAAATATTCATATTTTCTCATAGTAGCATAAAGAAACATTGATTGAAAGAATGAACAAGAAGTTAACAAAAATGGTTACCTATAGGGTTCAAGGGGGAAAAGGTGAATGGGGGCAGGGTGCAAGCAATGCCTACCAGTGTACACTTATTTATACAGTTTTTATTTTTTTAACTATATGCATTAGACTTCCTATTGCTGCTGTAACAAATTACTACAAACTGAGTGGCTTAAAATAACACAAATTTATTATCTTACAGTTCTGAAGGTCAGAAGTCTGAAATGAGTCTTTCAAGGCTAAAATCAAAGACTGCAATCCTTCTGGAGACTAGGGGAAAATCATTTCCTTGACTTTTCTAGTTTTTAAGGCCACCTGCATTCCTTGGCCCATGGCCCCTTCATCTTCAAACCCCATATTATAACATCTTCAAATCTCCCTCCTTCTCTCTCTTGTCTCTGCATCTGTTGTCACATGTCCTTCTCTGACTGACTCTCCATCCTCCCTTGTGATTACACTGATCCCATCTAAATAATCCAGAATCATCTCTCCATGTCCAGGACTTTTTTAGTTCATTCCTTTTTAGTACTGAGTAATACTCCATTCTCGGGCTGTACCGCATTTTGTTTATCTATTCACCTGTAGATGGGCTTTGGTGCAGGGTTTTTTTTGTGATTATGAATAAAGTATGGGTAGTTTTTGAACATTTATATTTTTGATACATCTGGAATTTATTTTAGTGTAAGGAATGAGATAGAGGTCCAACTCTGTTTTTGCCAAATCACAAGCCAATTATCCCAACACCATTTATTGCATAATCCAGCTTTTCACAGATGATTTAAAATATCATCTTTCAACATACTAAATTCTCCATAGACTATTTTTTTCTTAACTTCCTATTGTATTCCATTAATCTAGCTGTCAGTTTTGAACCAATACCACTGTATTTTAATTCCTGTGCCCTTATAATGTGTTTCAATAATTCATAAGACTGGTTGGTACTCAACTTTTTTCCAGAATTTCCTTAGTTATTTCTAAACGTTTATTTGTCGAAAGAGATACACTTCAGAACTTTAATGTCAATTAAAATTGTTTGGATTGTGTTAAATTTATAAATTAATTTGGGGAGATTTCACATTGTCCATCCAGGTACTAGGTATGTCCCTCTGTTCAAATATTTTATATCCTCCAGCGGAGCTTGTTAGCCATATGATGAGATTCCCAGAGGGTACGGTAGAAAGGTTTTGGAGGAAGAGAGGCAGTTCAAGTTTGGTTCAAGGGAGGGAAAGCACAGAGTTGTATACAGGAGAGAATATATGATTAAAGGAGCATCTATAAAAGATGGTTACTGTATTAGCTATCTATTGTTGAGTAACAAGGAATCACAGCAGCCTTTATTCATCTCATAGTTTCTGTGGGCTTAGCTGGGTCCAGGCCCTCTGCTGGATCCTCTGTTTCAGGGTCTCTCACAAGACTGCAATCAAATTGGCCAGGGCTGGGGTCTCTCTCATCTGAAGGCTTGATGGAGAAAGGATCCACCTCCAAGATCACCTGTTTGTTGGCAGATTTTCAGTTCCTCAAGGACTGTCGGACTGAGAGACTCAGTTCCTGGCTGGATGTTGGCCTTCACTTCCTAGGCAGATGAACCTCCCCAGTATGGCAACTTGCTTCATCAAAGCCAGCAAGGGAGAGGGTCTGCTAGCAAGATGGAAGTCACATTCCTATGTAAGCAATCCCTAAGTGACATCCTATCTCCGTTGCTACATTTGATTGCTCAGAAGTAAGTCCTTAGGTCAGCTCACACTGACCTAAGGGGAGGAGATTACACAGGGTGTGAATACAAAGAGTCAAGGATCATTGGGAGGTCATCTCAGAGGCTACCTACCACAGTTACTAAGAAGTGTAAGGTATGGTAGGTTTGGTAGCATTAGCTAACTCAAAACTTGTGAAAGGAATGTCCTAGAAGCCGCCTGGTACATGGGGATAAAGAGGGACACGGGTCTTCAGGGTTCTCCTATAATCTAGATCAATCGCATTTCCAAGAGAATTGCAATCTCTGGTGGAAGAGGAGACTCCAGGTGCATTAGGCCAGCTCGATAATAACCATTTCCATTTCTGTAGCACTTCACGGTTTACACGTCTGCTTTTGGAGCCATTATTTAATTTGATTCTCATAACAACCCTATGAGGTAGCCAGGTTCAAACAGGCCACATGGCCACCTCAGATCTCACAATCAACGGGTGGCGGAGCTGAGACTAGCGCCCCAGTCTTCAAATTCCTAGCCTGTTACACCAGAGTGTCTTCTCCAAAAACACAAAAGTATGCTGTTTTTCCTCTTCAAAGGCTTCTCCTATCATCGTCCTCCTTCTCTGGGTTCTTATTGTGGCTCAGTTATTATTAGCCAGTCAGTCAAGCTTGCTGCACCTTCCAGAATTACTGTGGGGATCAGAGGTAATGTTGTAAAGTTCCCAGCCCACTGCCTTGCACACAGTAAGTTCTCACTAAATGGAAGCTATTATCTGCTATTATTTTTTCAACTCTTCCAGGCCAGCCTCATTGCCACTCACCTTCAGTTCTGCTCCTTCCCATGAATCTCTGTAGTACCACATCCCAAGGTAAAACTTGCTTTCAAAAGACATCAATACCCAACAACTTTTTAAAAAATATTTTTTCTGATCTAATATTTCCATAAGGGTGTGTGTGTGTGAGAGAGAGAGAGAGAGACAGAGACAGAGACAGAGAGAGACAGAGACACAGAGACAGAGACAGAATGCACAAGTGCATGCTCTTTGACTAATACTCAACAACTTTTACAGGCAGTCATTGCCCATCTACCAACACTTCCAACAAGGAGTATTTGGTTGTCAGTGGTGTGGCTTCAGCTTTCTTTCCCCCTAAATAAAAAACCAAACTCTTAAAATATAGGTATAACACCTAATGCCCAAATCTTTGTTCCTAAATGCCATTCTCAACTGAAAAGGACCAGGTCTCCTAGGGAAAAATGGTTGATTCTGGGGCTGGGGCAGGGAAAGAGCAAGATGAGCCTGGAGCACCTTGTGGTGCCAGAAAACAAGGAAGTGCTCAAGGAAGGATGGAGACCTGCCAAAAGGACAAGGATTCATCTTCCTGCTGGCTAAATATGGGACATTTTGAACATAGAAATAAAGAATGATCTTAATGCATTATAACCCACTGAATATGATAGACAACCATAGGTCCATGAGGATATAAATACATAAATGTAGGAGAAGGGAAAGCTCTCCCTTACACTGGAGAGCCAACTAATACAAGTCCAAAGAATGATGGCATTGGACAGTCACCATTTGGCAACCTCAAGAATCATCAGTGAATGCTAAAACTGGTGGGCGAAAGTTTGAGGAGATGAGGAGATATATATATATACATATATATATATATATATATATATATACATATATATATATAAAATCTCAATGTATCTCTCCACAAAATATTCACCAATGACAAAGGGGAAAATAGTAGCTTTATAGTGGAAAAACACAAATAGTCATCATGTGCTTCCTGATATGATGCACTGAAAAGGACACAGCATCCCTTCTGTGATATTCCTACCAAAGTAAAATCTAATCATGAGGGAACATCAGAAAAAACCAAATTGAGGGATAGTCTAAAAATAACTAGCCTGCACTCTTCAAAAATGTCAGTGTCAGAAGACACAAAGACTGAAGAACTCTTCCCTACCGAAGGGAACTAAAGAGATATGACAACTGAATGCACATGGTTCAGTTTTCTTTTGCTATAAAGGACACTGTTGAGGAAACTGGTGAGCTCCAAATAAGTTCTGTAGATTATAATTATAATAGTATTGTATCAATGTGAATTTCCTAATTTTGATGATTGCTCTGTGTTTATGTAAGATAATTTCTTGTTTTAGGAAAAATATATTGAAGTATTTAGGAGTAAAGGGGTATTATGTCTGCAACTGACTATGAATTAGTTCACAGGAAAATATATATATATATATATGAGACAGAGGGAGAAATAGAGTAAGATAAGTGTAGTAAAATGTTAACATTTGAGGAATCTGTTTTTTTTTAAAATAAATTTATTTATTTATTTATTTATTTTTGGCTGCGTTGGGTCCTTGTTGCTGTGCGTGGGCTTTTTCTAGTTGTGGCAGACGGGGGCTGCTCTTCATTGAGTTGCATGGGCTTCTCATTGCAGTGGCTTCTCTTGTTGTGGAGCACAGGCTCTAGGCACGAGGGCTTCAGTAGCTGTGGCATGCGGGCTCAGTAGTTGTGGCTCGCGGGCTCTAGAGCGCAGGCTCAGTAGTTGTGCACGGGCTTAGTTGCTCTGTGGCATGTGGGATCTTCCCGGACCAGGGTTCGAACCCCTGTCCCGTGCATTGGCAAGCAGGTTCTTAACCACTGAGCCACCAAGGAAGTCCCCATTTGAGGAATCTGGATTAAGAGTATACAGCAGTTCTTTGTACTATTCTTGGAACTCTTCTGTAAGTCTGAAATTATCTAAATAAAAATTTAAGAGAAAAAAATCCTAATTTAAAAAACATAGTTAAAAAACATTTACAAAAAACCTAGAGCTAGTATCATACTTAGTGGTGAGAAACTAGACTTTTTCCCACTAAGATCAGGAACAAGGCAAGGATGTCTGCTCTCATTACTCCTTTTCAACCTCACACTGGAAGTCCTTGCTAATGCAATAGGCAAGAAAAGGAGTTAAAAGGTATACAGATTGGGAAGGAAGAAATAAAACTGTCTTTGTTCAAAGATGACATAATTGTCTATGTAGAAAATCACAAAGAATCAACAAAAAGATGGCTGGAACTAATAAACAATTACAGCAAGGTTGCAAGGTACAAGGTTAATATACAAAAGTCAATTGCTTTCCTATATACCAGCAATGAACAATTGGAATTTTAAATAAAAAACACAATACCACTTATATTAGCACCAAAAAACTAAATATTTAGGTATAAATTTAACAAAATATGTACAAGATCTATATAAGGAAAACTATAAAACTCTGATAAAAGAAATCAAAGAAGATAAATGGAGACATATTCCATGTACATGGATAGGAAGACAATATTGCCAAGATGTCAGTTCTTCCTGAATGGATCTATAGATTCAATGCAATACCAAGCAAAATCCCACCAACTTATTTTGGGGATATTGACAAACTAATTCTAAAGTTTATCTGTAAATGCAGAAGACCCAGAATAACCAACACAATATTGAAGGAGAAAAAGAAAGTCTGAGGACTGACACTACCTGACTTTGAGACTTACTATAAAGCTCCAGTAATCGAGACAAATGTGGTATTGCTGAAATAATAGACAAATAGATAAATGGAACAGAATAGAGACCTCAGAAATAGATCCACACAAATATAGTCAACCAGTCTTTGACAAGGAGCAAAGGCAATTCAATGGAGAAAGGATAGTCTTTTCAACAAATGGTGCTGAAACAACTGGACATCCACATGCAAAAACATTAATCTAGACAAAGACCTTACACCCTTCACAAAAATTAACTCAAAATGGATCATAGGCCTATGTGTAAGATGCAAAACTATAAATTCCTAGAAGAGAACATAGAGGGAAAATCTATGTAACCTTGAGTTTGGCAATGACTAAAAACAACACCAAAAGCACAACCCATGGAAGAAAAAATCGATAAACTGGGCTTCATTATCAGTGGA
This sequence comes from Eubalaena glacialis, assembly GCF_028564815.1. Classification (NCBI taxonomy): domain Eukaryota; kingdom Metazoa; phylum Chordata; class Mammalia; order Artiodactyla; family Balaenidae; genus Eubalaena; species Eubalaena glacialis. The sequence goes on from NC_083736.1 coordinate 47,983,030, forward strand.
AGACACTTAAAAAGAATGAAAAGAAAAGCCAGAGAATAGGTGAAAATATTTGCAAAACACATATCTGATGAAAGGCTGGTAATCAGAATATACAAAGAACTCTTAAACGCCCCCCCCCCCAAAATGCAATTTAAAAATGGGTACAAGATCTCAACGGACACCTCACCAAAGAAGATATACAGATGGCAAATAAGCACATGAGAAGATATTCAACATCTATGTCATTAGGGAAATGCAAATTAAAACAACAATAAGATACCACCACAGACCTATGAGAATGGCCAGAATCCAAAATACTAACACCATCAAATGCTGGTGAGGAAGTGGAGCGACAGGAACTCTCATTCGTTGCAGGTGGGAATGCAATATAGTACAGCCACTTTGGAAGACAGTTGGGCAGTTTCTTACAAAACTAAACATACTCTTGCCGTACAAGCCAGCAATCATGCTTCTTGGTATTTACCCAAATGAGTTGAAAACATGTCCACACAAAAACCTGCACATGAATGTTTATAGCAACTTCATTCATATTTGCCAAAACTTGGAAGCAAGCAAAATGTCCTTTAGTATGTGAGTGAATAAATAAATTGTGGTACATCCAGACAATGAAATATTATTCTGCGATCAAAAGAAGTGGGCTATCAAGCCATGAATAGACACAGAGGAACCTTAAACACATATTACTAAGGGAAAAAAGCCAATGTGAAAAGATTACACATTGTATGGTTCCAACTATATGACACTCTGGAAAAGGCAAAAGGATGGAGACAGTAAAGAGATCAGTGATTTCCAGGGCTTCAGGGAGAGGAAGGAAGGGGTGAATGGGTGGAACAGGGGATTTTTACAGAAACTACTCTGTATGATACTGTAGTGGTGGATACATGTCATTATATATTTGTCAAAACCCATAGAATGTACAACACAAAGGGTGAGCCTTAATGTAAACTATGGACCTTAGTTAATAATAATGTATCTGTCAATTATATCTCAATAAAGCTAGAAAAAAAGAAAAAATAACAATGTATCATTATTGGTTCATCAATCGTAACAAACGTACCACACTAATGCAAGATGTTAATAATAGGGGAGACTGGGTTGGGTGAGGGGGGTATATGGAAACTCTCTGCACTTTCCATCCAGTTTTTGTGTAAACCTAAAACTGTTCAAAAAAATAAAGTCTATATATAAAAAAAGGAATGAAGTATTGACACATACTACAACACGGATGAACCTTGAAAACATTATGCTAAGTGAAAGACGTTAGTTGCAGAAGGTCACATACTGTATGATCCCATCTATAGGAAACGTTCAGAATAGATAAATCTACAGAGACAGACAGTGGTTTCCTAGGGAAGGGGAGATGAGGGCTTTGGGGGTGACAGCAAATGGGTACAGGTTTTTTGGGGGGAGTAAGGAAAATATTCTAAAATTGATTGTGGTGATGGTTACACAACTCTGGATATACTAAAAGTCATTGAATTATACACTCTAAATGGATGAATTGTCTAGTGTGTAAATGATATCTCAATAAAGCTGTTAAAAAATAGAAACACAGGGCTTCCCTGGTGGCGCAGTGGTTGAGAATCTGCCTGCCAATGCAGGGGACACGGGTTCGAGCCCTGGTCTGGGAAGATCCCACATGCCGCGGAGCAACTAGGCCCGTGAGCCACAACTACTGAGCCTGTGTGTCTGGAGCCTGTGCTCCGCAACAAGAGAGGCCGCGATAGTGAGAGGCCCGCGCACCGCGATGAAGAGTGGCCCCCGCTCGCCGCAACTAGAGAAAGCCCTCGCACAGAAACAAAGACCCAACACAGCCAAAAATAAATAAATAAATAAATAAATTAAAAAAAAAAAAGAAACACAGCTATGCACACAAAGGACAAACAGGGAAGTGCTAACAGTGGAGATCCCCAGTAGAGAACTGGGGAACTGAGGGTGGAGTGAGAAAGAGACTTATTTTTCACCGTGTACCTTCATGTGTCATTTGAAGGTTTTATCCTGTGCGTGTTTAACATAATCCTAAGTTCCCCTCAAATACTGTTTCCAACAAGCCTACCTTGCTTTTCCTAACTGCACTCAAACAACGATCTCTCTCAGCTCGGTGCTTTGTGACCACCTAGAGGGGTGGGCTAGGGAGGGCGGGAAGGAGACGCAAGAGGGAGGAGATATGGGGATATATGTATATGTATAGCTGATTCACCTTGTTATAAAGCAGAAACTAACACACCATTGTAAAGCAATTATACTCCAATAAAGATGTTAACAAAACAAAACAAGACAACGATCTCCCTTATGCTATCTCTCAAAATAAGTCACAGAGAAAATCAAACCTAAAACCTGGCCAAACAGTTCTAAAGGAGGAAAGAAAAGTAATAAAAGGAATGCCAAAACCCATGCAGAAAGGAGTTCCATAAGTATACCCACTCAATGGAATATTGTGCGGCCATTTGAATGATGTTTATAAAGACTTTTAATGGGGAAATGCTTATGTAAAAATGGCAATATATAATTGACTATACAGCCTGAACTCAAATATGTTTTTTAGGCCTAGAATACAGCCTAAATGCACCAAGATGCTAACATTGGTTTTCTTTGGGCAGTAGGATGTGGTTTTTTTCCCCAAAGTTTCATCAATGAACATGTATTACTGTTGGAGGGAGGGGCATTTATTTTGTTGTTTGGGGACTTCTGAGCAGAGGGTGAGAGAGAAAGAGAGAGAATGTATACATATATATATATATATATATATTTTAAATAGAAACATATAAAAATATATTTTTTAATGGAAAGTGCCCAGTCTGGGTCCGGCATTCTAGCTCCATACCCTCCAAGGCCACACTCCACCCTTTCTTTCAAAGCACAGCCCCCACCGGTCCCTCTTATCGGCCAGGCCTCTCTCAACCCAACCACTCTTGTCCCAGCCCCTTGCTGAAGCCATGATCCACTTCGCTTCTGAACTTTCCTCATCCCCTTTCATTGTGAAGCCTGACACTCCTATGCAAGTCCTGCCCTTGCTGCTGATTAGGTGTCTAAACTTCTGTAAGTCACTTCCTGTCTAGGAGCCTCAAGTTCTTCAGAGATGAACCGGGATATTAAGTTTCCACATAAAGGGGCTGCTGTGACTGTTAAGAGGTTATGTATAGAGAGACCCAGCAAGTAACAGAAGCTCAATAAACGTTCACGCTCCAACCACCCCCGCTCCGCCTCGATATGTCTTGGTATCACTACAGCACAAGGTCACAAATAGGTGTTCAGGATATGATTTCTTCTCTCTCTCCTGCCTTGACAATTGTTTCTCTAAGACGCCGGTTCGAGGCATGACTCCACCATTAACTACCGCAAATCTGTTGTCTAAAGGGGATGTTGGGGACAATGTGGAAGTGACTTGGAGTTGATCAGAGTTGGAGTCTCACCATTGCTGTACTTAGCTGTGTGGCTTTGGCAAGTCATCTAAGTCTCCCTGTGCCTCACTTTATTTACGTATAAGGGGGAGGGGAAATAATAGCACCTACCTCGATGGGCGCCCTCACCTTCTATCCGCACCGCACCCCGTCTCTCCCACCACACCTCACCTCCCTGCTCACTTGGCTGGTTTGCCTCACCCTGCGTCAGCTGGTGAACCAAGCCACGCCTCCTCCCAGAGCAACCACGCCCCGGAGCTGAGAGGAACCTTCCAGAAAAGAGGGACTTCATGCAAGCCCAAAACTTTTGGGCAGGAGTGCACAACCACGGAGCTGAACCCAAATTTCGTTCGTCATTCAACCATTCACGCACCTGAATGCATGCGATGAATATTCGCTGACCCTTCTTCTAGGACCAGACAGTTGCTGGGCTTTGCTGGAGACAGAGTCAGCTGCCCTCTCGGAGCTTCCCATATGCAGGAGAGAGAACCCCAGACATCAACTCCACAAAGGGCAGGGCAGAGTGGAGCTCTGGGGGCTGTGGGAGCCCAGAGAACAGGATCCAGTCCTGCTTGGGAATCAAGGAAGGCTGCTTGGATGAAGTGACACTTGAGGTGAGTTCATTAGGTTTGGGGAGTCATTGTGAAGGGCCTTCCATGCAGGAGACATTGCACAGACACCGAAGGGAGAGCCTGGTACATTGAAGGACCCACGTGTAGTCAGTTCAGTGGCCAGAGAACAGTGTGTGAGGCCAGGGTGGCAAGAGATGAGGCTCGAGAGGCTTGGCAGGGACCAGAACTGTGGGTGGCCTTAATTGCCCAACAAGGAGGTAGAATTTTATCCTTGTGGGGGGATGGGGTGTCACAGAAGGAAGTGACGTGTTGACTTCTAAACCAATGTGGTCTCACTGCTGGTGCCCAGAATAGTAGGTTAAAGGTGGCCAGTCTGGAAGCAGGGAGCCGGGGAGTAGACTTGGGGTCATTCATGTGAAAGGTGCTGAGGCTGGAGCCAGGGCAGTGGCAGAGGATGAGGAAAGAAGGTGGAGTATTTGGGAGACAGAAAGGAGAATCAGAAGGACTTGGTGAGGGATTGGCTTTGAGGAGAGAAGGGGAGTTTGGGCTGCACGTAAAGCAGAGAATACAGAGGAAACATATAGCACATGTGCCAGGGAGTGATTGAGATCATGTTGGGAGGAACTCTGAGGGCTGAGAATTCAGCGTGGGATAGCAGGGGCAGAAACACCTTTCTGGAGGAGGAGGGATTCAGGCTAAGACTCACCGTGTGTCCTTGAGCCAGTCGCTTTATCTTCCTCTGGTCCTTTAGGTTCCCACCTGCTAAATTGAAAGACAGAGAATGATCATTGTGAGGAGTGAATCACATAAAAGAATGTCCAGGAGGTGCCAAGGCCTGTGGGTGATTTGGGGGGGGAGATGTGGGGCAGGTGTGTTTGATCCACGGTGAGGTGGGTCTGGGCTGCCACTTGTGCGACAGCATTGCCATTGGCAGTGGGAAGCACCTACTTACAGAAGAAGGAGGTGTGTGGGGAGGGGATATGTGACCTGAACACATGTGTGTTGGATTTGAGAGCGTCAAAGGCCAAGGCAGTCAAATCACTCTTACCCTGGGAGGCCGTATCTTGACAGTCAGGAGCGAGGGACTTCTCTGAACAGTGAACCCCAGACTGCTACTTCCTCAGGAAATACCTAGACCAAAGCCTCTGGGTTCTGATCTCAGGTCGTCACCCGAGTTGCCGTGTGAGCCTGGGTCAGTTCTAACCCACTTTGGGTCCCAGGTTTTCCATATGAACAACAACGACGATAAAAGCATATTTGTGTTGGTGGAGAGGTGGATGAAATGTTTTCAGAGGTCCTCTCCAAGTTTGTTATGCTTCAGTTCTATGACCCTGAGTCCTTTTTAAAAAAGCCTAGTCCTGTCTCCATCCCTGACTTACTGTGTGGCCTTGAGCCAGCTGCTGGACCTCTCTGGGCCTATTTTCACATCTGGAATATCAGGAGATTGGGCAAGAGAGTCTCCAACATCCAGTGATTCTCCCTGGAGGATGCTCACCCTCTTCTCCAGCTGAAAGCTTCAGACAAATCAGAGGAAAGCGAGGCGCTGGTCACAGATGACCCCCTCCTTCCAAATCTTCCATCTTCTCCCACTGCCCTCCCCTCCCTACTGTCAGGAGCTTGCAGCACCAGCTCGCTTGCCAAACTTGTTGCTATGACAACGGGTTACAAATAACTCAGATGCAGACAAAGATTTTAACCCAAGAACTGCTGGGCCAATGGCTTCTTCCTCCCTCCCCACATCAGACTGAGGGAACAATCTGACAAATTCTTTGGGATCACATCACTCACCTGCTCACAAGCCTGCCAGGGCTCCTCGGTGTCACAAGATTAAATTCTGGTGTCTGAGGCCCTCCTGGAACCTGATTCAAATCCTTCCAATTACATTTCCCACTTGCTCCCATTAAAAAGTAGTCACTCCCATTTTTGAGCACCTACTGTCTGCCAAGCCCTGTGTTGGATGCTTTACATACCGTAGCTAAGAAGATCTTCCCAGAATTCTATCAGATAAACATTATTATTCCCATTTTGTAGAGGAGAAAATTGAGGCTCACGGATGTGACTTGAGTAAGGAGGTCAGCGAGTCAGAATTCAAACTCAAATCCACCAGATTTCCAAACCCGGGCTTTTTTCATTGTGGTTCACAAATGTTGGTCTACACACTTGGGGCATATTCAGACAATCTGGGGCAGTTAAAAATTCAGATTCTAACTTCCGTTCAAGAAGGTGGAACACGTCTGTCTCCTCTAACTCCTGAGACGTCATAAAATAAGAGTAAAGGAATCACGTGCATAAACCCACATCTCCAAAGAAAACTGGAGAAGTTTCCATCAATCAGGGAGAGATTTTAACAAGCTTCTGGCAAGCAGAAAGGGGCTGGAGGGGTGGTACTGAGAAAGCCCAGCAGGGAAAGGTGAGGCACAGTCCACACATGGGAGGGGATCCATGAGAAGAGCACTGGTCTAGCCTGCAAAATTCTGGCGAGGCGGCTCTGGTGCAGAAAAGGTATCCTGACAGTGGGAGTGAAGTGTAGAGCCCCCAGCAGGGGGAGAATTGAAAGTACGTGTTGGAACAGTTGACTCCCCCACCTTCCCTCTAACCTTCCCTGTGCTCGTGGGTAGAAACCACAAGAGCCAAACATCTATACTCAAGCAGAATACAGAGAGTTCTCCCAAAGAAATCAAACAGTCCCAGAGCAAAGCCTCCACTTTCTGGACATAGAGATCCTCCAGCAGATGGTCCCCACCCAGTCACCTTAAGGGGAAATTTAATAGCAGACTTGACAAACCCCTACTCCTTCCACAGGCTCCCAGCCAATCAACCTTTTATTGATTTCGTCTTAAATCAATGGGCTGAGAGGTTTGAACATTTGTGGGGAAATATGCTGATAGGTTTATGAACGAACTGATGAAGCAAACGGTAAAAGCTAAGGCTGGGCACGTTTCAAGTGGAAAAGAAAAAAACAACAACAACAACCCAAGCAATTATTAAATTCAGGAACACACCTCAAAAAGGCCAAAACTCCCCCCAAAATCCAGGTAATTATAGTACATTTCTTGGCTCGGTTGCAACTACTGATTTGCTAGGAATTGGGATATAAACATATTGGAAGAGTGAAGGGAGGGAAAATAGGAATGTGTGCGTGGAGGGGGATAAAATCTTCTTCTACCATAACGAGCTGTCAAGAGATAATGTCTCAAATTGCTAAGTTAAGAAATAGTAGCATAAGCACATAATATAGAAACATGGTGGTCCTTCAGTGAAAAATCCTTTCAGCTACAAGTAACAAAAAACCCAACCGACAGTGGCTTCAACACATATAGCATTATTTATTCATTTGTTTATTTATTTATTTTTCAGGAAGTTAACTTGTTATTTACAAAAGTGTGGTATGTGTTCAGCTGCTCAATGATGCCATCAAGGATCCAGGCTCTTTCTAACTTTTTCTTCCTTAATGTGTGGAGTCTACATCCTCATGTTCATCCCCTCATGATCACAAGATTTCTGTCACAGCTCCAGGCAGCACAGCTATACTCAAGGCAGAAAGAAGAAGGAAGGGGACGTTGTCAGATATGTGTGTCTCAGGAAAACAAAAGCCTTTCAGAAGGCCCCAGCAAACACCTCAGGGCCATAACTGGAACACATAGCCATCTCTAGCTACAAGGGTGGCTAAGAAAGTATCTGGCTCTTCAGCCTCTGAGTGGGAGATGGCAAGGGAGAAGGGGGTTTTGGAGTAGTAAGTGACAGAAGAAAAAGCCAAAGACTGGTAAAATAAAGTTCTTGCCTCTAGGGAGCCGGACTTGCAGTGGGAAGGAGTGGGACAGGATATTGCTGGGGTTTATTATGAGCTCTTTAGAACTTTTTTATTTTTCAACTATGTGCAAGTCTTACTTTGATGAAAAGTAAAAACTTAGAAATAAAGTGCTATGGTTTCTATGAAAGAAAAACATTTTAAAAATAAAAACTGGTGGCAGTTTTCTGTTTCCAGAGAAAAGGACATCCATTCACCTTAGAAGCAAACTAACCAGAACTGGGTCTTTATTGGACTAAGGAATCTCAGGTATCCACCCACTGATCTTACAGAAAATTGTGCCATCACTATTAACCTGAATGTGGCTGCTGGAAACCAGTACAGCACTGTGTAGCAGTTACATGGGTTGACTGTGGTTAGACAGTCCTGGTGCAATTTCCTGTCTGCCGTTCATTGGCTTTGTGACCCTGGGCAATTGACACCTGGGAGCCTCACTTTCCTTCTTTAGGAAATGAAGGTAATCCAAGTGCCTGGTTCAGAGTAAGCACTCAGCAAATGTTACCTACTGTGGTACAAATGTTAAACGTTCTGAGCAGTGACATAATTTGGGTGTACTACAACAGTATTATGCTTCTACTGAGTTCGTTTTTTTTTTTTTTTTGTCCTATTCATGGGCTTGGACTGAACCGTCCCTGAAAATTATTTTTTGTTCCTGAGAGATGTGTGTGCATATTTTTGCCCAGGCTTTTGCTCACAGAAAATACGCAGTTTGGACCATCAAAAAATGTGCAGGCTTGGATTGCTGTTGGCTCCTACTGGAGGACGGACTGTAAAAAGGAACTAGTCTGGATTATTGTTTCCACAACATATATTGCTATTTAACATTAAAGACAATCCACCCAGTGAAATGTGCTGCTGACTACTGTGATTGCCTTGTGTAGGACACAGGGACCAGGTCACCACTGTGGGAAGTAGGTGTGAGAATATTCCAGAAAGAAAATGGATACGGGCAGTGTCGTGCTGGCGCAGGAAGTACAGCTGGCCTGGGAGTGGGGGACAGAACGGTGACCTCCTCTCTCTGATGTCAAGGTGAGAGCTGGAGATCTGGCCTCCAGGTAGGGAGCATATGGCCAAAAACCATCCAGTTGGTGGATAATAATCTTTCCCACACATGGTATCAGGCTAGGGGGCTAAAGAGAGGGACAGCCAATAAGCGGTCCCTTTCAGAGGAGCGTGGGTGACATTCTTGTGGAGAGGTAATATCTGGTACCCATTTACAGTTTTCCTTTCTGGCCTGGTAATTATCATCTGTTATCCCCAAGACTCCTGTAAAGTTCTATTAAGCACACATACAGAGAAGACATTGCATCCCTTAAAAAACAAAACAAAACAAAACGATGCTATGAAAAAGGCATCTTTGGAGAAAAAGAAAGAGTGCTTAGAAATTTTACATGACTGCCAAAAATAAAAATCTTCAATAGAAGATAAAGTCAAGAAAATGTCCCAGAATGCAGAACAAAAAAGCAAAGATATGGAAAATATGAGAGAAAATAAAAAGACAAAGACAATCACGCAGGAGGTCAAAATCCAACTAACAAGAGGTCTAGAAAGGGAACAGAGGAAATAGAGGAGAGAAAATTTGCAAAGAAATAAAACAGTGATTTCTTAGAGGAGGCGGACCTGAGTCTTCAGATTGAAAAGGCCCAACCACCAGGTGTCCAGTAAAACAGATGGGGAAAAAACACACTTTTGGGCTCATCATTGTGATATTTCAAAACACTTAAGTATGAAGGGAAAAAAATGTAAGCTTCCAGAGGTAGGGAAAACAGGTCGCCAACAAAAAATTAGAACCCGACTTCTAATCAGCAACACTACATGCTAAAAGCAATATGTGCAACATTCAGAGGAAAAATATTTTTAACGTAGAATTCTAAAGACAAACTATCATTCAAATATAAAGGTAAAATAATGCTACATTTTCAGACAGACATGCAAAGACCCCAAAATTTACCTTCTTAGGAAGTTACTGGAGGATGTTCTCCAACAAAATATGTGACGTATCAGTCAGGATCGTTGGATGCAAGTAAAAGAAGCTGACTCTAGTTAACTAGAGCAGAAAAGGGATTTATTGCAAGGTCATTACTGTAGTTCACAGAAGTCTGGAGAATCGGGCAGGAGAAGCCACAACTAAGGCCACGCTGGGGGGACAGCTGGGTTTGAATGCTGCTACTGGCACTGCTAGCCCCACTGCTGTGACCCCTGGACATGACCCCTAGCATCACATGCCACTGAAGATGAACTCTAACCATCTTTCTGTCTGTTCTCATTTATTTGTGGTCACCTTCAGCATTGTGTTAATCATGCTCTTCAGTCCATGGCACATTATTTTCATCAGTCCATTCAAGGCCCCTTTTTTGCTTGATTTCATTGTAGTATTATTTTCCCCTGTCAGTCCCCACCCCACCCCAACTCCCACTCTTCTGCCCACCTCAGTGAACAACTCCAGTGTATGTCATGTATATACACTTCCAATCCATCTTCCACAGATCTCCTTCGATATATGCACAGCCATCATATTATACAGTGTTGTTTTACATTTACACAGATGGTATTATGCCATAAATCTCATTCTCTTTTTCACCTTTTCCATTCAACACTGGGTATTGGAGACCTATCTATGTGACTATATGTAAATTTAGCTATTTTCCTTTTATTGTTGTATATATCCCATCTTATGAATATATCAGTTTGCTTATCCAGTCCCACGTGATGGTCACCTGGGTTGCTTCCAATTCTTCACTATCACAAACAATGCTGCAACAAACCACCTCAACTATATTTCCTTAATGACCTGTGTAAGAATTCTCTGGAATATATACCCAGGAGTGCAATTGCTGGGTCATAGGGTATACACCTACTGAATTTCAGGAGGTACTGCCAACTTAGTCTCTGGAATACCTGTACCAGTTTACACTCCCACCCACGCTTTTCCTTTTCCTCACATCCTCATCAGCACTTGATAATATCTGACTTTCTACATGTTGCCATCCTTTTATTGATTTCTCAATGTTATTTTAATTTTCATTTCTTTAATTATAAACAGAGTTGAAAATCTTTTAATATATTCAAGTTTCCTCTTGTGTAAATTCAAGTTTCTCCTTCTGTTAATTACTCTTCATATCCTTTGCCTATTTTCCTATTGAGTTTACTATCTTCTTTTTCTAGTTATTAATCTTTTGTCAGTTTTGCTCATTGCAAATATATTCTCCTAATCTATCATCCACCTGTTAATCTTGTATATTTCTGTCTCCTTTGTGTTGCTTACTCTGGATGCAAAGCCATGAACAGAGTATTCAGCCCTTGCTGCCTGGTGGGCAGGGAAAGGAAACCTGACCACCTTCAGTTTCCATAGAGGAAGTGGGGGCCTGCCTTCCACCGAGACTCACACGATGGGGAATCCCCCCAAACAGGATGGAGATTTAGATACTAGGCAGCCAACAGAGTTCACTCCTTTGGTTGTCCAACATCCACATATACCCTTCTTCCCAGACTTACTCTAAAAAAATGCTTTCACAATGTAGTGCCTCATATAACCAAAAAATGCACTCATTCCTTCTCTGAAGGGTGAGACCAACAAGTATAAGTTATAATGCTTTCTGGTGCAGGCGATATAAAACCCAACTCAAACTGGCTTAAATAACACAAGCAATTTATTGGCTCGCTTAACCGACAAGTCCATAGGCAGGGAAGACTTCAGGCCTGGTATGATCAGGAATATGGTTCCATTTCCCTGTAATCCTCTTGGCTGTGCCTTCTCCATTTGTCAGCTCCATCCTCAGGTAGGCCTTCCACATGTTCACAAGATGGTTAACAGCAGCGACCAGGCTACATGCTTCTTTGTTCATGTCCAAGGGAAGACAGGCTACCTCTTCCCTCAAAAACTGAACAAAAGCTTCAGTGTGATTGGATCATCTCTGAACCAATCATCACTGTGGCAAAGGGGAGAGAGAGATTATCCATAAAGTTCTATACTTAGAGCTGGCAATGGGGTCAGTCCCACTCAAATTGCATAGTTGTTGTACAATGGGGGAGGAGAGGAATGGATGTTGGAGAACAACCACAAAGTCCACTACAAAGGAGTAAACTAAGAAAGAGGAAGATATGGGGTCCAGGAAAGATTGGGTCCAACCCAGAAGAGTAATGAAGGGACGTCCCAGGATGACAGTTGTGCTGCAGGCCTATAGAGCAATCAGTCCAAATTGGAGCAGGAAGACGGAGGGCTCCAGGAGGGAGGTATCTGGGAAAAAAGGGGATTCAAACGATTTTATACTTTCCTTAAGAATTTGGAACAACTTAAGAAGGAGATAAAGTCAGACAACGCAAGGAAAAAGGAAAGGCAATTTGAAACTCCAGGGTGAAAAATATATAAGAAAAGAGATGTAATCCTACTATACTAATTAGATTTTTGTGGAACAATATTTATATAATCATAATAACATAAAGACTTTATTGACTTTAAACTTTTAGAATGACCTGTTGGCACAGTATGGATGATTTAATTGTGGTTACAGAACAGGATGTAAATATTACTAACCTTATTAATAGAAACATAGAAGTACAGCTAACAGGGGCTTCCCTGGTGGCACAGTGGTTAAGAATCTGCCTGCCAATACAGGAGACACAGGTTCGAGCCCTGGTCCAGGAAGATCCCACATGCCGCAGAGTAACTAAGCCCGGGTGCCACAACTACTGAGCCTGCATGCCACAACTACTGAAGCCTGCACGCCTAGAGCCCGTGTTCTGCAACAAGAGAAGCCAGTGCAATGAGAAGCACATGCACCACAACCAAGAGTAGCCCCCACTCGCCACAACTAGAGAAAGCCCGTGTGCAGCAACAAAGACCCAATGCGGCCAAAAATAAATAAATAAATGAACAAACAAATAAATATTAAAAAAAGTACAGCTAACAGAAATTGAGAGAAAGAGGGGAGTTAAGTCTATTATTTAAAAATGCAAAGCTAAGGAATAGCTGATACATAATTAGCAATATGGTTATATTAAGGGCATGGGAGGAGGGCCCTTGGGTGGTATAAATAGCAGGATATCAACAGATAATGTCAAAAATCGATGTTTATAAATAGAAAAATCTATATATTATTTAGATATATGTAGATATTTACCAGAACAACAACAACAACAAAACTCAGTTAAGTGTTAAAAGTAAACCAGTAGATTTCCAGGTCAAGATAGCAGACTTACCACATGTTTTAGCAGAGTTTCTTCCTGAGAATCTGCTAAAATGACAGTGAAAACATAAAAATAAGGTATTATAAACACAATGATGAAGTGAATGGGAGCTGGTCCATCAGCAAAAAATATATACATTCCAATATATTTCTGGAAGATAGGAAGTAAAGGGAGGAATGGTGACTGATGAAGAATGGTGAAGGAAACTATAGTGTGGAGTATGCATGGAAGTATTGTCATGAAGGAGAAGCTGATCTTTTTCTGCAGAAGCCTGCAATGTCTTGGGTCTTGACAGTGCCAGGTATGATGAAAAGTGGAAGGGAGATGTGAGGCTGAAAACAGTTTAATTGAAAGGCTGTATATAAAACCATCAACTCAACCCCTTGGGCACAATTCACAGCAGCCAGGTGCCTACCCATTAGGGTTCTGCTTTAAGAAAATTAAATAACCTCAGAGAAAATATTTATGCATTCTGGAATTTAGGGACTCTGCAGCATAGCAGTCAGTTCTCCTCCAATCATCTTAAAGGAAAGTCGTCAGTTGCCTAGCACTTTCCCCATACACAGAGCTTCCAGTCAAATTTTTATTTCTGCATCCTTAAATATTAGTCAACATCCATGGATCACTAGGCACTTGAGAAAAGATTGCAACATGAAAGAAAGAGACCAAAATAAGTAATAGGGGAAAAACAATCTCAAATGAAATAGGTATTTCAAAGAAGAGAAGGAAATATAAAAATGCCTCTAATTATTATCTCAGAGAGATTCAAGGTGATAGTGCATACACAAAACATGAACAGGATACTCTAAGAAAGGAGAAGAGAACATTAATGAAATACTTGGAAATTATAAAAGTGGTTGGCAAAATGAAAGGAAATGCAATAGAATAGTTGGAAGATAAAGTTAAAATTTCTTCCAGAAAAATAAACAAAAATAAAAAGAAGAGATGGAAAGAGTTATGAAAGGAGAATTATGAAAGGAGGGAAGTGGGAGGCAAGGAGAAAGTGAGGGAGGGAGAAATAGGAGGGGTGGAAAATAGGAAAGGAAGTACAAAAACTATAAAAGATCAATTCCAAGTGTCTAACATTCAACTTGAAGGAGTTCCAGAAGGAGAACAAATAAATTGGAGAGGAATGTATCAAAGAAATATATAAGAGACTTTCCCAGAGTTAAAGGACTTCAAAGTGAAGAGACCTAACAAATGATCATAATTATGTAAAAATTTTACATAATTTATTTTATTTATTTATTTATTTTAGCCATGCACATGCAGGATCTTAGTTCCCTAACCAGGGATCAAACCCATGCCCTCTGCAGTAGAAACACGAAGTCCTAACCACTGGACTGCCAGGGAATTCCCTACATAATTTTAGAACACCAAGAATAAAATTTTTATAAACAACTATTTTTAAATGGGGAGGAATAGCGTAGAAGTACTTTCCCCTATTCCTTCCACCAAGTATGACTAAATCCTAGGACTCAGTCTCCATTGCTTTATAAAACAAACATGAGAAGACTCTGATATGGGGAGAGAAAAAGGCAAATCAGCTAGGGAACTCAGCAACAGAAGAGCAGCACTGTTGTGAGTTTCCTGGGTTTGCTTTTGCCCCCACATATCAATGACTTGATGCTGGAGAAGGTGGCAATTAGTTAATAGCCACTCTAATCCAGCCAAACACCACAGAAAAATCTTTGGCTCTACCAGAAAAGGCCACATGGGGAGCCTAGACTTCCACACTTGCTGGCTCTAGGGAGTAATCCTTCCCCCTTCCCACTGGGGAGGTGCCAGAGAAAGTTGAGTCGGAAGCCAGAACTCCCAACCTCAACTGAGTGGGGATCTTGGACTTCTACACCCAGCCGGCAGTAATGAGGAAATCAATGTTCCCTCTTCCACTGGGAGAGTGGTGTCTGAGGAGGCAAGCTAAAACAGAATATTTAAATAAGATCCAGAGTCACATAACACAATACCCCAAATGCCCAGTTTTCAGTAGAAAATTACTCATCATACCAAGAACCAAGAAAATCTCAACTTGAATGAGAAAAGACACTTGATAGACTCCAACACTGAAATGACAGAGATGTTGAAGTTATCTGACAAAAGTTTTTAAGGAACTGTCATAAAACGCCTCAATAGATAGTTAGAAACCATGCTTAAAACAAATGGAAAAAATAGAAACTTTCAGCAAGGAAATAGGAGATATAAAGAAGAACCAAATGGAAATTTTAGAACTGAAAACACAACTGAAACAAAAACCTCAATGGATGGGCTAACAGGAAAATGGAGAGGACAGGGGAAAGAATCACTGAACTTGAAGACTAAACAATGGAAATTACCCAATCTGGACAACAGAGAGAAAACAGACTGGCAAAAAAAAAAAAAAAAAAAGAACAGAATGAGGGTGTGTGGCTCAGAGACATGTGAGACTATAAGAAAACATTTGAAATTCATGCCATTGGGGTCCCAGAAAGAGAGGAGAGAAAGAAATGGGGAAACTTACCTGTAAAGCAATGAGATTCAGACTGCCTATCAAACCTATTATCAATACTGGAATGCTAGAAGAAAATGGAGCAATGCCTTTAAAGTTCTGTGGGAAATTGACATTGAGCCTCAAACTGTATAACCAAATGTGAGGATGAAACAAAGATATTTTCAGACATGCAAGGACTCAGGAAGTCTATCTCCCACACAACCTTTCTG
The DNA here is from genome assembly GCF_028564815.1 of Eubalaena glacialis. Lineage (NCBI taxonomy): Eukaryota > Metazoa > Chordata > Mammalia > Artiodactyla > Balaenidae > Eubalaena > Eubalaena glacialis. Next base: position 47,998,695 of record NC_083736.1, read on the forward strand.
AGGAAGAAATCCCCTACAATTATTTTATTGCTGTCAATTTTGCCTTCAGATCTGTCAATATTTTCTTTATATATTTAAGTGCTCTGATGTGTGAATATATGTTTATAATTGTTCTATGTTTCTATTGAATTGACCCTTTTATCATTATATAATGACCCTTTTCTCTAGAGATAGCTTTAGACTTGAAGTCTATTTTGTCTGATGTAAATAGGCTACTCTTGTTTTCTTTTGGTTACCATTTGCATGAAATATCTTTCTTCAACTCTTGACTTTTAGCTTATGTGCGTCTTTAAATTTTAAGTAAGTCTCTTATTGACAGCATATTGCTGGATAATTTTAAAATATCTGTTCAACCACTTTATGTCTTTTGATTGGTGAGTTTAATCCATTTACATTTAATTATTGATAGGTGAGGACTTACTATTGCCATTTTGTTGTTTTCTGTCTGTCTTGCAGTTGTTTTGTCCCTCTCTTCCTCTCTTGCTGTCTTCCTTTGTAATTTGATGATTTTTTTGTAGTGATTTGCCTTGAGTCTTTTCTCTTTATCATATGTACATATTTTTTTTCTTTGTGGTGAGCTTGAGGCTTGCATAAAATATGTTGTAGTTGTAACATTCTATTTTAAATTGATAACAACTTAACTCTAATCACACACAAAAACACTACATACACTTTTACTTCCACCCACACACTTTGTGTTCTTGTAGTGAGAGTTTGCTTCTTTTTATACTATGTACCCATTAACAAATTTTTATCTAGTAAATTTATATTAGGGTTAAAAGTAATTTATGGGAGAGATTAGCTCAAGATGGCAGAGTCGAAGGACATGAGCCCACCCCCTTCTTATGAAAACACCAAAATCACAACTAACTGATGAACATGCACTGACAAAACAAACAAACAAACAAACAAACAAAAACACGCTGGAACCTACCAAAAAAAAGATACCCTACATCCAAAGACAAAGAAGAAGCAACAACAAGATGGTAAGAGGGGTGCAATCATGATAAAATCAAATCCCATACATACCAGGTGGGCAACCCCAAACTGGAAAACAAATAAATCACAGAACTTATCCCACAGGAGTGAAAGTTCTGAGCCCCACATCAGGCTTCCTAGCCTGGGAGTTGGGCAAAGGGAGGAAGGGTCCCCAGAGAATCTGGCATTTGAAGCCAGAGACATTTGATTGCTGGAAATCCATGGGATGGGGGGAAACAGAAACTCCTCTCTTGGAGGGTGCCCACAAAGTCTCATGTGCACCAGGACCCAGGGGAAAAAAGCAGTGACCCCATAAGAGACTGGGCCAGACATACCTGTTAGTATTGGATGGTCTCCTGTGGAGGTGGGGGGGTGGTTGTGGCTCACTGCAGGGACAAAGACACTGGCAGCAGCAGTTCTGGGAAGTACTCATTAGCATGAGCCCTCCCAGAGGCCACCATTAGCCACACCCAACAGCCCATAGGCTCCAGTACTGGGTCACCTCAAGCCAAACAATCAACAGGGCAGGAACACAGCCCCACCCACAGGCAGATGAGCAGATTAAAGTTTTACTGAGCATGCCCCTGCCCACCAGAGGGACAAGACCCAGCTCCAACCACCACCAGTCCCTCCCATCAGGAAACTTGCATGAGCCTCTTAGACAGCCTCATCCACCAGAGGGCTGACAGCAGAAGGAAGAATAACTACAGTCCTGCAGCCTATGGAACAGAATCCACAATCACAGAAAATTAGACAAAAAGAAATGGCAGAGGAATATGTCCCAGGTGAAGGAACAAGATAAAACCCAAGAAAAACAACTAAGGGAAGTAGAGATAGGCAACCTTCCAGAAAAGGAATTCAGAATAATGATAGTGAAGATGATCTGGGATCTCAGAAAGAGAATGGAGGCAAGGATCAAGAAGAAGCAAGAAATATTTAACAGAGACCTAGAAGAACTAAAGAACAAAAAACCAGAAATGAACAATACTATAACAAATGAAAAATACACTAGAAGGAATTAATAGCAGAATAAATGAGGCAGAAGAACAAATAAGTGACCTGGAAGACAGAATGGTGGAAATTACTTCCATGGAACAGAATAAAGAAAAAAGAATGAAAAGAAATGAAGACAGTCTCAGAAGCCTCTGGGACAACATTAAATGCACCAACATTTGCATTATAGGGGTCCCAGAAGAAGAGAGAGAGAAAGAAGATGAGAAAATATTTGAAGAGATAATTGCTGAAAACTTCCATAACATGGGAAAGGAAACAGTCACCCAACTCCAGGAAGTGGAGAGAGTCCCAAGCAGGATAAACCCAAGGAGGAACACACTGAGACATAGAAAAGAACAAAGAAAAAACATTAAAGCAACAAGGGAAAAATGACAAATAACATTCAATGGAACTCCCATAAGGTTATTGGATGATTTCTCAGCAGACTCTGCAGGCCAGAAGGGAGTGGCACAATATATTTAAAGTGATGAAAGGGAAGAACCTACAACCAAGAATACTGTACCCAGCAGCCAAGGCTCTCATTCAGATTTGATGGAGAAATCAAAATCTTTACAGACAAGCAAAAGCTAAGAGAATTCACCACCACCAGACCAGCTTTGCAACAAATGCTAAAGGAACTCCTCTAGATGGGAAAGATCAGCAACTTAAAACAACCTTGTACATATATAGACTGCTATATCAAAACCTCATGAGAAGGGAGACCTTCAAGATGGCAGAGGAGTAAGACATGGAGATCACCTTCCTCCCCACAAATACATCAGAAATACATCTACATGTGGAACAACTCCTACAGAACACCTACTGAATGCTGGCAGAAAGCCTCAGACTTACCAAAAGTCAAGAAACTCCCCACATACCTGGGTAGGGCAAAAGAAAAAAGAAAAAACAGAGACAAAAGATTATGGATGGGACCTGCACCTCTGAGAGGGAACTGTGAAGGAGGAAAAGTTTCTACACACTAGGAAGCCCCTTCACTGGCAGAGACAGGGGGTGGGCGGGGTAGGGGAAGCTTCAGAGCCACGGAGGAGAGCGCAGCAACAGGAGTGCAGAGGGCAAAGCAGAGAGATCCCCGCACAGAGAATTGGTGCCGACCAGCACTCAATGGCCTGAGAGGCTTGTTGGCTCACCTGCCTGGATGGGGGGGGGCCTGGGAGCTGAGGCTCTGGCTTCAGAGGTCAGATGCCAGGGAGAAGGCTCGGGTTGGCTGCGTGAACACAGCCTGAAGGGGGCTAGTGTGCCACAACTAGCTGGGACGGAGTCCGGGAAAAAGTCTGGAACTGCCTAAGAGGTAAGAGACCATTGTTTTGGGGTGCACAAGGAGAGGGGACTCAGAGCACTACCTAAACGAGCTCTAGAGATGGGCGCAAGCCGTGGCTATCAGCGTGGACACCAGAGACAGGCATGAGACGCTAAGGCGGCTGCTGCAGCCACCAAGAAGCCTGTATGCAAGCCCAGGTCACTATCCACACATCCCCTCCCCAGAGGGAGTACAGCCCGCCACAGCCAGGGTCCCGTGATCCAGAGGCAAGTTCCCCAGGAGAACACATGGCATGCCTCAGGCTGTTGCAATGACATGCTGGCCTCTGCTGCTGCAGGCTGGCCCCGCACTCCATACCCCTCTCTCCCCCCAGCCTGAGTGAGACAGAGCCCCCTAGTCAGCTGTTCCTTTAACCCCCTCCTGTCTGGGCAGGGAACAAATGCCCTCAGGCGACCTAAATGCAGAGGCAGGGACAAATCCAAAGCTGAACCCCAGGAGCTGTGCGAACAAAGAAGAGAAAGAGAGATTTCTCCCATCAGCCTCAGGAGCAGCAGATAAAATCTCCACAATCAACTTGATGTACCCTGCATCTGTGGAATACCTGAATAGACAATGAATCATCCCAAAATTGAGGCGGTGGACTTTGGGAGCAACTGTAGACTTGTGGTTTGCTTTCTGCATCTAATTTGTTTCTGGTTCTTTGTTTACCTCAGTTTAGTATTTGCAGTTTATTATCATTGGTAGGTTTGTTTACTGATTTGGTTGCTATCTTCCTTTTATATATATATATATATTTTTTCCTTTTTCTCTTTTTGTGAGTGTGTATGTGTATGTTTCTTTGTGTGATTCTGTCCTTATAGCTTTGCTTTTACCTTTTGTCCTAGGGTTCTGTCTGTCTGGTTTATTTTGTTTTTGTTTTGTATACATTTTAGTGCTTGTTATCATTGGTTGATTTGTTTCTTGGTTTGGTTGCTCTCTTCTTTCTTTCTTCTATTTTTTACTTTTCTTTTTACTTGTTAATTTTTTATTTTAAATAATTATTTATTTTAATAACTTTATTTTATTTATTTATTTATTTATTTATTTATTTTTTTCTCCCTTTTCTTTTAGTCTGGCCAGGAGTCAGGAATGTGCCTCTGAGGAGGGAGAGCCGAGTTCAGGACATTGGTCCGCCTGAGACCTCATGGCTCCACATAATATAAAAGAGCGAAAGCTCTCCCAGAGATCTCCATCTCAACGCTAAGACCCAGTTCCACTAAATGATCAGCAAGCTACAGTGCTGGACACCCAATGCCAAACAACTAGCAACACAGTAACACAATCCCACCCATTAGCAGAGAGGCTGCCTAAAATCATAATAAGGTCACAGGCACCCCAAAACACACCACCGGACCTGGTCCGGCCCACCAGAAAGACATGATCCAGCCTCATCCACCAGAACACAGGCACCAGTCCCCTCCACTAGGAAGCCTACACAACCCACTGAACCAAACTTACCCACTGGGAGCAGACATGAAAAACAATGGGACTACGAACCTGCAGCCTGTGAAAAGGAGACCACAAACACAGTAAGTTAAGCAAAATGAGAAGACAGAGAGACACACAGCAGATGAAGGAGCAAGGTAAAAACCCATCAAACCAAACAAATGAAGAGGAAAGAGGTAGTCTACCTGAAAAAGAATTCAGAGTAATGATAGTAAAGATGACCCAAAATCTTGGAAATAGAATGGAGAAAATAAAAGAAATGGTTAACAAGGACCTAGAAGAACTAAAGAGCAAACAAACAATGATGAACAACACAATAAATGAAATTAAAAATTCTCTACAAGGAATTAATAGCAGAATAACTGAGGCAGAAGAACGGATAAGTGACCTGGAAGATAAAATAGTGGAAATAACAACTGCAGAGCAGAATAAAGAAAAAAAAATGAAAAGAATTGAGGACAGTCTCAGAGACCTCTGGAACAACATCAAATGCACCAACATTCGAATAATAGGGGTCCCAGAAGAAGAAGAGAAAAAGAAAGGGATGGAGAAAATATTTGAAGAGATTATAGTTGAAAACTTCTCTAATATGGGAAAGGAAATAATCAGTGAAGTCCAGGAAGTGCAGAGAGTCCCATACAGGATAAATCCAAGGAGAAACATGCCAAGACACATATTAAACAAACTATCAAAAATTAAATACAAAGAAAAAATATTAAAAGAAGCAAGGGAAAAACAACAAATAACATAGAAGGGAATCCCCATAAGATTAACAGCTGATCTTTCAGGAGAAACTCTGCAAACCAGAAGGGAGTGGCAGGACATATTTAAAGTGATGAAAGGGAAAAACCTACAACCAAGATTACTCTACACAGCAAGGATCTCATTCAGATTTGACAGAGAAATTAAAACCTTTACAGACAAGCAAAAGCTATGAGAATTCAGCACCACCAAACCAGCTTTACAAAAAATGCTGAAGGAACTTCTCTAGGCAAGAAACACAAGAGAAGGCAAAGACCTACAATAACAAACCCAAAACAATTAAGAAAATGGTAATAGGAACATACATATCAATAACAACCCTAAATGTAAATGGATTAAATGCACCAACCAAAAGACAGACACTGGTGGAATGGATACAAAAATGACACGTATATATGCTGTCTACAAGAGACCCACTTCAGACCTAGGGACACATACTGACTGAAAGTGAGGGGATAGAAAAAGATATTCCCTGCAAATGGAAATCAAAAGAAAGCTGGAGTAGCAATTCTCATACCAGACAAAAGAGACTTTAAAATAAAGACTATTACAAGAGACAAAGACGGACACTACATAATGATCAAGGGATCAATCCAAAAATATATAACAATTGTAGAAGATATAATAACAATTGTAAATGTTTATGCACCCAACATAGGAGCACCTCAATATATAAGGCAAATGCTAACAGCCATAAAAGGGGAAATCGACAGTAACACAATACTCGTAGGTGACTTTAACACCCCACTTTCACCAATGGACAGATCATCCAAAATGAAAATAAATAAGGAAACACAAGCTTTAAATGATACATTAAACAAGATGGACTTAATTGGTATTTATAAGGCATTCCATCCAAAAACAACAGAATACGCTTTCTTCTCAAGTGCTCATGGAAAATTCTCCAGGATAGATCACACCCTGGGTCACAGATCAATCCTTGGTAAATTTAAGAAAATTGAAATCATATCAAGTATCTTTTCCGACCACAATGCTATGAGATTAGATATCAATTACAGGAAAAATAACTGTAAAAAATACAAACACATGGAAGTTAAACAATACACTATTAAATAACCAAGAGGTCACTGAAGAAATCAAAGAGGAAATCAAAAAATATCTAGAGGTCTGGGCAAGGTGGCGGAGGAGTAAGACACGGAGATCACCTTCCTTCCCACAGATACAGTAGAAATACATCTACACGTGGAACTGCTCCTACAGAACACCGACTGAACGCTGGCAGACGACGTCAAACCTCCCAAAAGCTTTATTTCATTTTATTTTATCCTCTTTCTTTCTTTCTTTCCATTTTTTTCTCCCTTTTATTCTGAGCCATGTGGATGAAAGGCTCTTGGTGCTCCAGCCAGGCATCAGGGCTGTGCCTCTGAGGTGGGAGAACCAACTTCAGGACACTGGCCCACAAGAGACCTCCCAGCTCCACGTAATACCAAATGGCGAAAATCTCTCAGAGATCTCCATCTCAACATCAAGACCCAGCTTCTCTCAACGACCAGCAAGCTACAGTGCTGGACACCCTATGCCAAACAGCTAGCAAGACAGGAACACAGCCCCATCCATTAGCAGAGAGGCCGCCTAAAATCATAATAAGGCCACAGACACCCCAAAACACACCACCAGACGTGGACGTGCCCACCAGAAAGACAAGATCCAACCTCATCCACCAGAACACAGGCACTAGTCCCCTCCACCAGGAAGCCTACACAACCCACTGAACCAACCTTAGCCACTGGGGACAGATACCAAAAACAATGGGGACTACGAACCTGCAGCCTGTGAAAAGGAGACCCCAAACACAGTAAGCAAAATGAGAAGACAAAGAAACACACAGCAGGTGAAGGAGCAGGGTCAAAACACACCAGACCTAACAAATGAAGAGGAAATAAGCAGTCTACCTGAAAAAGAATTCAGAATAATGATAGTAAAGATGATCCAAAATCTTGGAAATAGAATAGACAAAATGCAAGAAACATTTAACAAGGACGTAGAAGAACTAAAGAGGAACCAAGCAACGATGAAAAACACAATAAATGAAATTAAAAATACTCTAGACGGGATCAATAGCAGAATAACTGAGGCAGAAGAACGGATAAGTGACCTGGAAGATAAAATAGTGGAAATAACTACTGCAGACCAGAATAAAGAAAAAAGAATGAAAAGAACTGAGGACAGTCTCAGAGACCTCTGCGACAACATTAAATGCACCAACATTCGAATTATAGGGGTCCCAGAAGAAGAAGAGAAAAAGAAAGGGACTGAGAAAATATTTGAAGAGATTATAGTTGAAAACTTCCCCAATATGGGAAAGGAAATAGTTAATCAAGTCCTGGAAGCACAGAGAGTCCCATACAGGATAAATCCAAGGAGAAACACACCAAGACACATATTAATCAAACTATCCAAAATTAAATATAAAGAAAACATATTAAAAGCAGCAAGGGAAAAACAACAAATAACACACAAGGGAATCCCCATAAGGTTAACAGCTGATCTTTCAGCAGAAACTCTGCAAGCCAGAAGGGAGTGGCAGGATATACTTAAAGTGATGAAGGAGAAAAACCTACAACCAAGATTACTCTACCCAGCAAGGATCTCATTCAGATTTGATGGAGAAATTAAAACCTTTACAGACAAGCAAAAGCTGAGAGAGTTCAGCACCACCAAACCAGCTTTACAACAAATGCTAAAGGAACTTCTCTAGGCAAGAAACACAAGAGAAGGAAAACACCTACAATAACAAACCCAAAACATTTAAGAAAATGGGAATAGGAAAATACATATCGATAATTACCTTAAATGTAAATGGATTAAATGCTCCCACCAAAAGACACAGACTGGCTGAATGGATGCAAAAACAAGACCCATATATATGCTGTCTACAAGAGACCCACTTCAGACCTAGAGACACATACAGACTGAAAGTGAGGGGATGGAAAAAGATATTCCATGCAAATGGAAATCAAAAGAAAGCTGGAGTAGCAATTCTCATATCAGACAAAATAGACTTTAAAATAAAGACTATTACAAGAGACAAAGAAGGACACTATATAATGATCAAGGGATCGATCCAAGAGGAAGGTATAACAATTGTAAATATTTATGCACCCAACATAGGAGCACTTCAATACATAAGGCAAATACTAACAGCCATAAAAGGGGAAATCGACAGTAACACAATCATAGTAGGGGACTTTAACACCCCACTTTCACCAATGGACAGATCATCCAAAATGAAAATAAATAAGGAAACACAAGCTTTAAATGATACATCAAACAAGATGGACTTAATTGACATTAAGGACATTAAGGACATTCCACCCAAAAACAACAGAATACACATTTTTCTCAAGTGCTCATGGAACATTCTCCAGGATAGATCATATCTTGGGTCACAAATCAAGCCTTGGTAAATTTTAAAAAATTGAAATCGTATCAAGTATCTTTTCCGACCACAATGCTATGAGACTAGATATCAATTACAGGAAAAGATCTGTAAAAAATACAAACACATGGAGGCTACACAATACACTACTTAATAACGAAGTGATCACTGAAGAAATCAAAGGGGAAATCAAAAAATACCTAGAAACAAATGACAATGGAGACACGACGACCCAAAACCTATGGGATGCAGCAAAAGCAGTTCTAAGAGGGAAGTTTATAGCAATACAAGCCTACATCAAGAAACAGGAAACATCTCGAATAAACAACCTAACCTTGCACCTAAAGCAATTAGAGAAAGAAGAACAAAAAAACCCCAAAGCTAGCAGAAGGAAAGAAATCATAAAGATCAGATCAGAAATAAATGAAAAAGAAATGAAGGAAACAATAGCAAAAATCAAAGAAACTAAAACCTGGTTCTTTGAGAAGATAAACAAAATTGATAAACCATTAGCCAGACTCATCAAGAGAAAAAGGGAGAAGACTCAAATCAATAGAATTAGAAATGAAAGAGGAGAAGTAACCACTGACACTGCAGAAATACAAAGGATCATGAGAGATTACTACAAGCAACTCTATGCCAATAAAATGGACAACCTGGAAGAAATGGACAGATTCTTAGAAATGCACAACCTGCCGAGACTGAACCAGGAAGAAATAGAAAATATGAACAGACCAATCACAAGCACTGAAATTGAAACTGTGATTAAAAATCTTCCAACACACAAGAGCCCAGGACCAGATGGCTTCACAGGCGAATTCTATCAAACATTTAGAGAAGAGCTAACACCTATCCTTCTCAAACTCTTCCAAAATATTGCAGAGGGAGGAACACTCCCAAATGCATTCAACGAGGCCACGATCACCCTGATACCAAAACTAGACAAAGATGTCACAAAGAAAGTAAACTACAGGCCAATATCACTGATGAACATAGTGCAAAAATCCTCAACAAAATACTAGCAAACAGAAGCCAACAGCACATTAAAAGGATCATATACCATGATCAAGTGGGGTTTACCCCAGGAACGCAAGGATTCTTCAATATATGCAAATCAATCAATGTGATACACCATATTAACAAATTGAAGGAGAAAAACCATATGATCATCTAAATAGATGCAGAAAAAGCTTTTGACAAAATTCAACACCCATTTATGATAAACACCCTCCAGAAAGTAAGCATAGAGGGAACTTACCTCAACATAATAAAGGCCATATAGGAGAAACCCACAACCAACATTGTTCTCAAGGGTGAAAAACTGAAACCATTTACTCTAAGATCAGGAACAAGACAAGGTTGCCCACTCTCACCACTATTATTCAACATAGTTTTGGAAGTTTTAGCCACAGCAATCAGAGAAGAAAAAAGAGATAAAAGTAATCCAAATTGGAAAAGAAGAAGTACACCTGTCACTGTTTGCAGATGACATGATACTATACATAGAGAATCCCAAAGATGCTACCAGAAAGCTACTAGAGCTAACCAATGAATCTGGTAAAGTAGCAGGATACAAAATTAATTCACAGAAATCTCTTGCATTCTTATACACTAATGATGAAAAATCGGAAAGAGAAATTAAGGAAATACTCCCATTTACCACTGTAACAAAAAGAATAAAATACCTAGGAATAAACCTACCTAAGGAGACAAAAGACCTGTATGCAGAAAGCTATAAGACACTGATGATAGAAATTAAAGATGATACAAACAGATGGAGAGATATACCATGTTCTTGGATTGGAAGAATCAACAGTGTGAAAATGACTATACTACCAAAAGCAATCTACAGTTTCAGTGCAATCCCTAACAAACTACCAATGCATTTTTCACAGAATTAGAACAAAAAATTTCACAATTTGTGTGGAAACACAAAAGACCCCGAATAGCCAAGGCAATCTTGAAAAAGAAAAACGGAGCTGGAGAAATCAGGCCCCCTGACTTCAGACAATACTACAAAGCTACAGTAATAAGGACAGTATTGTACTGGCAGAAATATAGGTCAACGGAACAGGATAGAAAGCCCAGAGATAAACCAATGCACATATGGTCACCTTATCTTTGATAATGGTGGCAAGAATATACAATGGAGAAAAAGCCTCTTCAATAAGTGGTGCTGGCAAAACTGGACAGCTACCTGTAAAAGAATGAAATTAGAACACTCCCTAACACCATACACAAAACTATACTCAAAATGGATTAACGACCTAAATGTAAGGCCAGACACTATAAACTCTTAGAGGAAAACATAGGCCAAACACTCTATGACATAAACCACAGCAAGATCCTTTTTGACCCACTTCCTAGAGAAATGGAAATTTAAAAAAAAATAAACAAATGGGACCTAATGAAACTTAAAAGCTTTTGCACAGCAAAGGAAACCATAAACAAGATGAAAAGACAACCCTCAGAATGGGAGAAAATATTTGCAAATGAAGCAACTGACAAAGGATTCATCTCCAAAATTTACAAGCAGTTCATGCAGCTCAATATTAAAAAAATGAACAACCAAATCCAAAAATGGGCAGAAGACCTAAGTAGACATTCCTCCAAAGAAGATATACAGATTGCCAACAAACACATGAAAGGATGCTCAACATCACTAATCATTAGAGAAATGCAAATCAAAACTACAATTAGGTATCAACTCACACCAGTCAGAATGGCCATCATCAAAAAATCTACAAACAATAAATGCTGGAGAGGGTGTGGAGAAAAGGGAACCCTCTTGTGCTGTTGATGGGAATGTAAACTGATACAGCCACTGTGGAGAACAGTATGGAGGTTCCTTAAAAAACTAAAAATAGAACTACCATATGACCCAGCAATCCCACTACTGGGCATATACCCTGAGAAAACCATAATTCAAAATGAGGCATGTACCACAATGTTCACTGCAGCTCTATTTACAATAGCCAGGACATAGAAGCAACCTACGTGTCCATCGACAGATGAATGGATGAAGATGTGGCACACATATACAATAGAATATTTCTCAGCCATAAAAAGAAATGAAATTCAGTTTTTTGTAGTGAGGTGGATGGACTTAGAGTCTGTCATACAGAGTGAAGTAAGTCAGAAAGAGAAAAATAAATACCATATGCTAACAACACATATATATGGAATCCAAAAAAAAAAAAAGTTTCTGAAGAACCTAGTGGCAGGACAAGAATAAAGACGCAGACGTAGAGAATGGACTTGAGGACACAGGGTGGGGGGGAAGTGTAAGCTGGGACGAAGTGAGAGAGTGGCATGGACCTATATACACTTCCAAATGTAAAATAGATAGCTAGTGGGAAGCAGCGGCATAGCACAGGAAGATCAGCTCGGTGCTTTGTGACCACCTAGAGAGGTGGGATAGAGTGGGTGGGAGGGAGACGCAAGAGGGAGGAGATACGGGGATATATGTATATGTATAGCTGATTCACTTTGTTATAAAGCAGAAATTAACACTCCATTGTAAAGCAATTATACTCCAATAAAGATGTTGAAAAATGCAAAACCAAAAAACCTCATGGGAACAGCAAACGCAAAAACTATGATAGATACACACACAAGGACTCCCTGGTGGCACAGTGGTTAAGAATCCACCTGCCAATACAGAGGACCTGGGTTTTATCCCTGGTCTGGGATGATCCCACGTGCCATGAAGCAACTAAGCCCGTGTACCATAACTACTGAGCCTGAACTCCTGAGCCCATGAGCCACAACTACTGAGCCCACGAGCCACAACCACTGAAACCCACACACCCTAGAGCTCTCACGCCGCAACTGCTGAGCCCACATGCCGCAACTTCTGAGCCTGCAAGCTGCACTTAATTAAGCCCATGCGCCTACAGCCCATGCTCTGCAACAAGAGAAGACACCGCAATGAGAAGCCCACACACCACAATGAAGAGTAACCCCCACTCGCTGCAACTAGAGAAAGTCCTCACACAGCAATGAAGAAAGAATGCAGCCAAAAATTAAAAAAAAAATACACACACAGAAAAGAAAAAGCAACCCAAACACAACACTAAAGATGGTCATCAAACCACAGGAGAAGAGAAAAAAGAGGAAGGGAAGAAAAAAGCCCTGCAAAAACAAACACAAAACAATTAAGAAAATGGCAATAGGAACATACATATTGATAATTACCTTAACTGCAAATGGGTTAAATGCTCCAACCAAAAGACATAGACTGGCTAATGGACACAAAAACAAAACCCATATATATGCTGTGTACAAGAGACCCACTTCAGAGCTAGGGACACATAGACTGAAAGTGAGGGGATGGAAAAAGATATTCCATGCAAATGGAAATCTAAAGAAAGCTGGAATAGCAATATTCATATCAGAAAAAATAGACTTTAAAATAAAGACTGTTATAAGAGACAAAGAAAGACACTACATAATGATCAAGAGATCAATCCAGGAAGAATATATAACAATCGTAAATATATATGCACCCAACCTAGGAGCACCTCAATATATAAGGCAAATACTAACAGCCATAAAGGGAGAAATTGACAGTAACACAGTAACACTGGGGGACTTTAACACCCCACTTTCATCAATGGACAGATCATCCAGGCAGAAAATTAATAAGGAAACACAGGCCTTAAATGACACATTAGATCAGATGGACTTAATTGATATTTATAGAGCATTCCATCCCAAAGCAGCAGAATACACTTTCTTATCAAGTGCACATGGAACATTCTCCAGTGTTGACCACATGCTGGGTCACAAAGCGAGCCTCGATAAATTTAAGAAAACTGAAATCATATCAAGCATCTTTTCTAACCGCAACACTATGAGATTCGAAATCAATTACAAGAAAAAAACAAACTGTAAAAAACACAAACACGTGGAGGCTAAACAATATGCTACGAAACAACCAGTGGATCACTAAAGAAATCAAAGAGGAAATAAAACAATACCTAGAGACAAATGAAAATGAAAGCACAATGATCCAAAACCTATGGGATGCAGCAAAAGCAGTTCTAAGAGGGAAGTTTATAGCTATACAATCTTACCTCAGGAAACAAGAAAAATCTCAAATAAACAACCTAACCTTACACTTAAAACAACTAGAGAAAGAAAAACAAACACAACCTATAGTTAGTAGAAGGAAAGAAATCATAAAGATCAGAGCAGAAATAAATGAAATAGAGACAAAGAAAACAATGGCAAAGATCAATGAAACTAAAAGCTGGTTCTTTGAAAAGATAAACAAATTTGATAAATCTCTAACCAGACTCATCAAGAAAAAAAAGGGAGAGGACTCAAATCAATAAAATTAGAAAGGAAAAAGGAGAAGTTAAAACTAACACCACAGAAATACAAAGGATAATAAGAGACTACCACAAGCAACTGTATACCAATAAAATGGACAGCCTGGAAGAAATGGACAAATTCTTAGAAATGTAAAATCTTCCAAGACTGAATCAGGAAGAAATAGAAAATATGAACAGACAAATCACAAGTACTGAAATTAAAAGTGTTATTACACACCTCCCAACAAACAAAAGTCCAGGACCAGATGGCTTCACAGGTGAATTCTATCAAACATTTAGAGAAGAGCTAACACCTGTCCTGAAACTGTTCCCAAAAATTGCAGAGGAAGGAAAAATCCCAAACTCATTCCATGAGGCCACCGTCGCCCTGATACAAAAACCAGACCAAAGGAAAATTACAGGCTAATATCACTGATGAACATAGATGCAAAATCCTTTAACAGAATACCAGCAATCTGAATCCAACAATACATTAAAAGAATCATACACCATAATCAAGTGGGACTTATCCCAGGGAAGCAAGGATTTTTCAATATCCACAAAACAATCAGTGTGATGCACCACCACAACAAATTGAAAAATAAAAGATTATCATATGGTCATCGCCATAGATGCAGAAAAAGATTTTGACAAAGTTCAATGCCCATTTATGATAAAAAAGCTCCAGGAAGTGGGGATAGGGTAAACATACCTCAATATAATAAAGGCCATATATGACAAACCTACAGCTAGCATCATACTCAATGGTGAATAGCTGAAAGCATTTCCTCTAAGATGAGGAATAAGAGAAGGATGTCCACTCTCGCCACTTTTATTCAACATAGTTTTGGTAGTCCTAGCCGTGGCAATCAGAGAAGAAAAAGAAATAAAAGGAACCCAAATTGGAAAAGAAGAAGTAAAAACGTCACTGTTTGCAGATGACATGATACTATACATAGAAAAGCTTAAAGACGCTATCAGAAAACTACTAGAGCTCATCTATGAATTTGGCAAAGTTGCAGGTTACAAAACTAATACACAGAAATCTGTTGCATTTCTACACACTAACAACAAAAGATCAGAAAGAGAAATTCAAGAAACAATCCCATTTACCATCGCATCAGAAAGAGTAAAATACCTAGGAATAAACCTACCTAAGGAGACAAAAGACCTGTACTCTGAAAACTACAAGACACTGATGGAAGAAATTAAAGATGATACAAACAGATGGAGAGATATACCATGTTCTTGGATTGGAAGAATCAACATTGTGAAAATGACTATACTATCCAAGGTAATCTACAGATTCAATGCAATCCCTATCAAATTACCAAGGGCATTTTTCACAGAACTAGAACAAAAAATCCTAAAATTTGTATGGAGGCACAAAAGACCCCAAAGAGCCAAAGCAATCTTGAGAAAGAAAAGTGGAGCTGGAGGAATCAGGCTCCGTGACTTCAGACTCTACTACAAAGTTCTAGTCATCAAAACAGTATGGTCCTGGCACAAAAATAGAAATATAGATCAATGGAACAGGATAGAAAGCCCAGAAAGAAACCCATGTACCTATGGTCAATTAATCTACAACAAGGGAGGCAAGACTATACAATGGAGGAAAGACAGTCTCTTCAACAAATGATGCTGGGAAAACTGGACAGCAACATGTAAAAAAAATGAAATTAAAACATTCTTTAACACCATACACAAAAATAAACTCAACATGGATTAAACACCTAAATGTGAGTGCAGACACTATAAAACTCTTACAGGAAAACATAGGCAGAACACTCTCTGACATAAATCACAGCAATATCTTTTTCAATCTGTCCCCCAGAGAAATGGAAATAAAAACAAAAATAAAGAAATGGCACCTAAGTAAACTCAAAAGCTTTTGCACAGCAAAGGAAACCATAAACAAAATGAAAAGACAACCAACAGAATGGGAGAAAATATTCGCAAATGATGTGACCAACAAGGGATTAGTCTCCAGAATTTACAGACAGCTCATGCAGCTTAATGTCTTTAAAAAAAAAAACAATCAAAAAATAGGGAGAAGACCTAAATAGACCTTTCTCCAAAGAAGACATACAGATGGCCAAGAGGCACATGAATTGATGTTCAACATCACTAATTATTAGAGAAATGCAAATCAAATCTACAATGAGATATCACCTCACACCAGTCAGAATGGCCATTATCAAAAAGTCCACAAACAATAATTGCCGGAGAATTTGTGGAAAGAAGGGAACCCTCCTACGCTGTTGGTGGGAATTTAAATTGGTACAGCCACTGTGGAGAACAGTATGGAGGTTCCTTAAAAACCTAAAAGTAGAGCTACCATATGATCCTGCAATCCCACTCCTGGCATTTATCCAGAGAAAAACATGGTCTGAAAGGATACATGCACCCCAATGTTCATTGCAACACTGTTTACAATAGCCAAGACATGGAAGCAACCTAAATGTCCATTGACAGAGGAATGGATAAAGAAGATGTAGTACATATAAACAATGGAATATTACTCAGCCATTAAAGAGAATTAAATAATGCCATTTGCAGCAACATGGATGGATCTAGAGATTGTCATACTGAGTGAAGTCAGACAGAGAAAGAGAAATATTGTAGGATATAGCTTTTATGCAGAATCTAAAAAAATTATACAAATGAACTTATTTACAAAACAGAAACAGACTCACAGACTTAGAGAACAAACTTATGGTTACCAGGGGGGAAGGGTGGGGGGTGGTGAGTGATAGTTAGGGAGTTTGGAATTGACACACTGCTATATTTAAAGTGGATAAACAACAAGGACCTACTGTATAGCACAGGGAACTCTGCTTAATATTATGTAACAACCTAAATGGGAAAAGAATTTGAAAAAGCATAGATATATGTATATGTATAACTGAATCACTTTGCTGTACACCTGAAAATATCACAACATTGTTTATCAACTATACTCCAATATAAAATAAAAAGTTAAAAATAGTAATTTAGGCACCACCTTTACAGTGTTACATTAATCTGTATATGTCTATATATTTACCTTAACCAGTGAGATTTATGCTTTCATCTTCTTGTTTAGCACATTTTTGTTTCATTTTGAAGAACTCCCTTAAGTGTTTCTTGTGAGGCAGGCCCAATGGTGATGAACTCACTCGGTTTTTGTTTGTATGGGAAAGACTTTATTTCTACTTCCTTTTTTTTCCATTCTTTTATTTTTTTTATATTTTATTGGAGTATAATTGCTTTACAATGTTGTGTTAGTTTCTGCTGTACAACAAAGTGAACCAGCTATCCCACCCCTCTAGGTCATCACAAAGCATCAAACTGATCTCCCTGTGCTATGCAGCAGCTTCCCACTAGCCATGCATTTTACATTTGGTAGTGTGTATATGTCAATGTTACTCTCTCACTTCGTCCCAGCTTCCCCTTCCCCTGCTGTGCCCTCAAGTTTGTTCTCTACGTCTGCGTCTTTATTCCTGCCCTGCAATTAGGTTCATCAGTACCGTTTTTTTTTAGATTCCATATATGTGAGTTAGCATATGGTATTTGTTTTTCTCTTTCTGACTTACTTCACTCTGTATGACAGACTCTAGGTCCATCCATCTCATTACAAATACCTCAATTTCGTTCCTTTTTATGGCTGAGTAATATTCCATTGTATATATGTACCACATCTTCTTTATCCATTCATCTGTCGATGGACATCTGTTGCTTCCATGTCCTGGTTGTTGTAAGTTCTACTTCCTTTTTAAGGAAAATTTTGCCAGGTATAGTATTTTTTTATTGGAGTATAGTTGTTTTACAATGTTTTGTTAGTTTCTGCTGTACAGCAAATTGAATCAGCTATATGTATACATATATCCCCTCATTTTTGGATTTCCTTCTCATTTAGGTCCCCATAGAGCACTGAGTAGAGTTCCCTGTGCTATACAGTAGGTTCTCATTAGTTATCTATTTTATACATAGTAGTGTATATATGTCAATCCCAATCTCCCAATTCATCCCACCCTCCTTTCCCCCCTTGGTGTCCATACGTTTGTTCTGTACGTCTGTGTCTGGTTAGTACTTGGATGGGAGGTCAGGTATAGTATTTTTGGCTGGCTTTTTTTTTTCTTTCAGTACTTTGAATATATCATCCCACTCTCTCTTGGCCTGCAAAGTTTCTGCTGAGAAATCTGCTGACAGTCTTTTCAGGGTGGGGCTTACATGTGATAAGTTGCTTTCTTGTGCTGCTTTCAAAATTGCTTTTTTCCTTGACTTTTGACAATTTGATTACACCATCTCTTGGTGTAGTCTTCTTTTAGTTGATTATGTTTAGGGATCTTTGAACTTCATGAATCTGGATATCCATTTCCCTCCCAAGATTTGAGAAATTTCCAACCAAATCAGTTTTCCTGATTTCACTGAGTTGTCTCTCTTGTATTCTCTCGTAGTCTATCTGCGTTCTCTTGTAGCTTGCCTAAGAGTCCTTAAAACAATTATTTTGAATTCTTTGTCAATTTCTAGATCTCTATTTCTTTGGAATCAGTTCCTGGAAAGTTCTTGTATTCCTTTGATGGTGTCATGGTTTCTTGATTCTTTTGTGTTTCTTGTAGCCTTGCACTGATATCTGCACAGTTGAGGGAGCAGTCTGTAAAGTCTGGAAGTGACTCAGACCCACTTCAGTGGGGAAAGACCTACTAGTGGGTGTGAAGGTGCTGGCTTGGTGGAGTGTGGCAGTTTCAGCTCCTAGTGGGCATAGTGGTGGTTCCGGGTATGGGGAGGGTGCAGCAACAATGGTCTCCATGGAGCTGCATCAGTGGAAGTCAGCATCAATGAAGACTATGGGGTCCTCTGTAGCCAAGACTGTAGGTGTCCATTGTGGCAATAAGACCTGTTAGGATCCTCAGTGGCAAAGGTTCCTATGGTCTTTTTGTTCTTCTTTTCCCTTGCAAGATGAAGACATGTCAGATGATATCCTTCTTGGCATCAGATTTGGTACACGGGTGCACAAGTGACAGCAATGGTGCCGGAATCCAGGACATGTGCATGACTGTGGTGATGGTGATGGCTGGTGTCTGAGGTCTACACGTGGAGCTTCCATGAAGCTGGATCCAGAGATTGAAGGCATGCAGATGACTACAATGTTTTGGATTGAGGCTTAGATGCACTCACTGTGGTGATGGCGCCAGTGTCTGAGGCACAGGCACTTACTAAATGGCCATGGAGCTGGGGTTTGGGGCATGCAGGTGGTTTCAGGGGGGAAGTGCCAGCCCTAGTCCTGAGGATCAGTGATGCCATAGAACAGCGGTCCCCAACCTTTTTGGCACTAGGGACCAGTTTCATGGAAGACAATTTTTCCACAGACCGGGGGGGGGGGATGGTTTTGGGATGATTCAAGCACGTTACATTTATTGTGCACTTTATTTCTATTATTTATAAATGTTTTTAAATTATTTATTTATTTATTTATTGGCTGCAATAGGTCTTCATTGTTGTGCGGGCTTCTCCTTGTGGTGGCTTCTCTTGTTGTGAAGCACAGACTCTAGGCGTGCAGGCTTCAGTAGTTGTGGCACGGGAGCTCAGTAGTTGTGGCACACAGGCTTAGTTGCTCCGCGGCATGTGGGATCTTCCCGGACCAGGGCTCGAACCCGTGTCCCCTGCCTTGGCAGGTGGATTCTTAACCACTGAGCCACCAGGGAAGTCCCTATTTCTATTATTATTACATTGTAATATATAATGAAATAATTTTACAATTCACCATAATGCAGAATCAGTGGGAGCCCTGAGCTTGTTTTCACTTGCCACTCACTGATAGGGTTTTGATATGTCTTCAAGCAATTGATTTATTATGGTCTCTGTACAGTCAAACCTCTCTGCTAATGATAATCTGTATTTGCAGCTGCTCCTCAGTGCTAGCATCACCACCTCACATCATCAGGCATTAGATTCTCATAAGGAGCACGCAACCTAGATCCCTTGCATTCGCAGTTCACATTAGGGTTTATGCTCCTATGAGAATCTATGCTCCTATGAGAATCTAATGCCACCACTGATCTGACAGGAGGCGGAGCTCAGACCTTAATGCGAGTGATGGGTAGCAGCTGTAAATACAGATGAAGCTTCCCTCACTCGCCCGCCACTCACTTCCTGCTGTGCGGCCTGGTTCCTAACAGGCCACGGACCAGTACCAGTCCATGGCCCAGGGGTTGGGGACCCCTGCTGTAGAGGCTCTGGTCTGGGTTTGGGCATAGGTCTCCAATGTGGTGGGTCTTTGATGACCACTTCTGGGGGGATGGGGAGCATGGACAGCTCCCTCACTCCGTGGGGTGGGGAGTAGAGTGGCATGGACCCCAGACAGCTGTGTCAGCTGGGTTCTGTACTGATGAAGACTGTGGGGGTCGTTAGTGGTAAAAGCCACAGGTGTCAGCAGTGGTGACGAGGGCTGCTGGGGTCCTCATGCTTTCCTTTTCCCCACTGTGGGAGTTCACACTGAGGGGACCCCTCTTGGCACCAAACTGTGCTGGACTGGGAGATGGGGTAACATAGGCCAAGTGCTTCCTAAGCTTTTCTATGCAGCTTTCCTCAGTTTCTGCACTACACAGGGTTTCTGCAGCTTTGTTATTATATTCTGGAGCTCTCCCAGAGCTGTTTTTGTCAGTATGCAGTTGTTTATTCATTGTTTTTTATTGGTGGGGGAGACGAGTGTTGGGGACCTCCTAGTTTGCCATCTTGCTGACATCACTTTTTCCTTAATACTTCTCCCCGTCTTTTCAGTAGTTTATTAAATAATCTCCCTGTCTCCATCATCTCCCTCAAAAATGCATTCATTCTTTCAAAAACTATTTATTGGGTGTCTGTTTTATGCCAGGTACTGTGCTTATTGCTGGGGATATACCAGTAGCAAGATAATCCCAGGCCCACCCTAGTGGTGCTTACAGCTTATTCAGTGAAACAAAACAAGCAAATATAAAACAGTGTGAGAATTGAACAGCAGGGAAACTACAGGCATGGCAGCATACAGCATGAGCAGATATCTAACCTAATCCTGGCCAGAAAAAGGTTTGTTAAATTCACATTGGACCCAGATTTTCCCCTGCTTAAAGCCACTCATTCCATGGGTCCCCCACTGCCTTCAGGCTACCCTTCCCAAAACTGGCTGTACCCTAGAGTCATGTGTTGACCTTTATAAGCATTCAAGATTCTGAGGCCCCATGCCATAGTTACTGAAACTGAATTTTCAGAGGTTGGGGCCCAGGATGCCCATGTGTTTCTGGTGCACAGCCAGTTTGGGAACCACACAGTCCCATGAGATATATCTGAACTCTGTAACCAGGTTCTTACAACCCTCTTCAAATCTGGTTCCTGACTACCTCTCCAGCTTCATTTCCTGCTGCTTTCCCCCAGCCCAGGAAACCTTATGCTTCAGTATTTCTGAATTGCTAGGATGTTTCTTGCCTTCAGGTCTTCGTGCATACTGTTCGCACTACCTGGAAATTCCTTCCACTTGCTCCTCAACTGGCTAATTCCTGACAGTCCCCCAAGAGTCAGCTCAGGTGTCACTTCCTAGACTAGAGGACGTCTTCTCTGAACCTCTACCTAAGCTAGATGCCCCTGCTTTATCCATGCTCCTGTCAGAGGACTGATCACACTGCTTTATGAATTGCCTCCCCAACTAGACAGTGAGTTCCTCAAAGACAGGAGAAAGATTTGACTCATGTTTGTGTCCCGAGACTAAGGCTACCGGGTCCAGAACATAAGGGAGTCAACCTAGTGTCCTCCAACTAACCCTAGGGATTCTACTCAGATCCAGCTGGCTCTTGGAAACACACCATGGTGTCTGCTCTTCTCTGGGCACAGCCTGCACTGAGCACGTGTTGCCTTGTGATGATAGGAGGTGGTGTGGCACAAGGGAAAGCACTGGGCAAGCACAGAGGAGATCCCAGTGGAAGTCTAGGCTCTGCCAGCGAACCACTGGGATCTCAGACAAGTCATCTCACCTCTCTGATCCTCAGGATTTAAATCTTTTGTAGCACTTGTGTTCCTATGTATCAGGGTCTTATCCCAAGGCATCTCATGTAATGCTTTCTACCTTGTGAGGTAGGGATTAGTTGTCCAGATTATTATCCACACCCACCGAATTAAATTTCCAGAACCAAGATGAGAGAAATTTGTTCATTTTTTAAATTGGTCCACAATATTAATTTTTTATTGTAAAACATACATGACAAAATTTTACCATTTTAATCATTTTAGATGCATAGTTCAGTGTCACTATGTACATTTGCATTGTTGTGCAACCATCACCACTATCCATCTCCAGAACTTTTTCATCTTCCCAAATTGAAATTCTGTACCCATTAAACAATAACTCCCCATTCTCCCCTCCCCCACCCACATCCCCTGGCAAAAACCATTATATTTTCTGTCTCTATGAAAAGGACTACTTTAGGTAACCCATATAAGTGGAATCATACAGTATTTGTCCTTTCTTGTCTGGCTTATTTCACTTATGATGTCTTCAAGGTTCACCTGTAGCATCTGTAAGAATTTCATTCTTTTTTAAATGCTGAATATTTGAATTAAGGTTCTCCAGAGAAAAAAGTAGGAGATATATATCTATATGATGCATAGACATATAGATCTACATATGAGAAGAGAGAGAAATTGTGAGGAATTGGCTCACACGGTTATGGAGGCTGAGAAGTCCCACAACCTGCTGTCTGCAAGCTTGAGACCCAGGAAAGCTGGTGGTGTAAAAGTCTGAAGGCTTGAGGACCATGGGAACCAATGGTATCCGAGGGCAGAAGATGAGATGAGATGTTCGAGCTCAAGTAGTCAGGCAGAAAAAAAAAAAGAGGCAAATTCGAGATAGCCTCATCCACCAGAGGGCAGACAACAAAAGCAAGAAGAACTACAATCCTGCAGCCTGTGGACAAAAGCCACATTCATAGAAAGATAGACAAGATGAAAAGGCAGAGGGCTATGTACCAGATGAAGGAATAAGATAAAACCCCAGAAAAACAACTAAATGAAGTGGAGATAGGCAACCTTCCAGAAAAAGAATTCAGAATAATGATAGAGAAGATGATCCAGGACCTTGGAAAAAGAATGGAGGCAAAGTTCGAGAAAATGCAAGAAATGTTTAACAAAGACCTAGAAGAATTAAAGAACAAGCAAACAGAGATGAACAATACAATAATTGAAATGAAAAATACACTAGAAGGAATCAATAGCAGAATAACTGAGGCAGAAGAATGGGTAAGTGACCTGGAAGACAGAATGGTGGAATTCACTGCTGCGGAACAGACTAAAGAAAAAAGAATGAAAAGAAATGAAGACACCCTAAGAGACCTCTGGGACAACATTAAACGTAACAACATTCACATTATAGGGGTCTCAGAAGGAGAAGAGAGAGAGAAAGGACCCGAGAAAATATTTGAAGAGATTATAGTCGAAAACTTCCCTAACATGGGAAAGGAAATAGCGACCCAAGATCAGGAAGCACAGCGAGTCCCATACAGGATAAACCCAAGGAGAAACACACCGAGACACATAGTAATCAAATTGGCAAAAATTAAAGACAAAGAAAAATTATTGAAAGCAGCAAGGGAAAAATGACAAATAACATACAAGGGAACTCCCATAAGGTTAACAGCTGATTTCTCAGCAGAAATTCTACAAGCCAGAAGGAAGTGGCATGATATACATAAAGTGAGGAAAGGGAAGAACCTACAACCAAGATTACTCTACCCAACAAGGATCTCATTCAGATTCATTGGAGAAATCAAAATCTTTACAGACAAGCAAAGGCTAAGAGAATTCAGCACCACCAAACCAGCTCTACAACAAATGCTAAAGGAACTTCTCTAAGTGGGAAACACAAAAGAAAAAAAGGACCTACAAAAACAAACCCAAAATGATTAAGAAAATGGTCATAGGAACATACATATCGATAATTACCTTAAGCGTGAATGGATTAAATGCTCCAACCAAAAGACACAGGCTTGCTGAATGGATCCAAAAACAAGACCCATATATATGCTGTCTACAAGAGACCCACTTCAGACCTAGGGACACATTCAGACTGAAAGTGAGGGTATGGAAAAAGATATTCCATGCAAATGGAAATCAAAAGAAAGCTGAAGTAGCAATACTCATATCAGATAAAATGGACTTTAAAATAAAGAATGTTACAAGAGACAAGGAAGGACACTACATAATGATCAACGGATCAATCCAGGAAGAAGATATAATAAATATAAATATATATGCACCCAACATAGGAGCACCTCAATACATCAGGCAACTGCTAACAGCTCTAAAAGAGGAAATCGACAGTGACACAATAATAGTGGGGGACTTTAACACCTCACTTACACCAATGGACAGATCATCCACACAGAATATTAATAAGGAAACAGAAGCTTTAAATGACACAATAGACCAGATAGATTTAACTGATATTTAAAGGACATTCCATCCAAAAACAGCAGATTACACTTTCTTCTCAAGTGTGTACAGAACATTCTCCAGGACAGATCACATCTTGGGTCACAAATCAAGCCTCAGTAAATTTAAGAAAATTGAAATCATATCAAGCATCTTTTCTGACCACAACACTATGAGATTAGAAATCAATTACAGTGAAAAAAACGTAAAAAACACAAACACATGGAAGCTAAATGATACATTACTAAATAACCAAGCGATCACTGAAGAAATCAAAGAGGAAATCAAAAAATACCTAGAGACAAGTGACAACGAAAACACGATGATCCAACACCTATGGGATGCAGCAAAAGCAGTTCTAAGAGGGAAGTTTATAGCTATACAAGCCTACCTCAAGAAACAAGAAAAATGTCAAATAAAAAATCTAACGTTACACCTAAAGTAACTAGAGAAAGAAGAAGAAGCAAAACTCAAAGTTAGCAGAAGGAAAGAAATCATAAAGATCAGAGCAGAAATAAATGAAATAGAAACAAAGAAAATAATAGCAAAGATCAATAAAACTAAAAGCTGGGTCTGGGCAAGATGGCGGAAGAGTAAGACGCGGAGATCACCTTCCTTCCCATGGATACAGTAGAAATACATCTACACGTGGAACTGCTCCTACAGAACACCCACTGAACGCTGGCAGAAGACGTCAGACCTCCCAAAAGGCAAGAACATCCCCACGTACTTGGGTAGGGCAAAAGAAAAAAGAAATAACAGAGACAAAAGAATAGGGACGGGACCTGCACCAGTGGGAGGGAGCTGTGAAGGAGGAAAGGTTTCCACACACTAGGAAGCCCCTTAGTGGGCAGAGACTGCGGGTAGCAGAGGGGGGAAGCTTCAGAGCCACGGAGGAGAGCGCAGCCACAGGGGTGCGGAGGGCAAAGCGGAGAAATTCCCGCATGGAGGATCGGTGCCGAGCAGCACTCACCAGCCCGAGAGGCATGTCTGCTCAGTCGCCGGGGCGGGCGGGGGCTGGGAGCTGAGGCTCGGGCTTCGGTGCTAGCCGGGAGGGAGTCCAGGAAAAAGTCTGCTGCTGCCGAAGAGGCAAGAGACTTTTTCTTTCCTCTTCGTTTCGCGGCGCGCAAGGAGAGGGGATTCAGAGCGCCGCCTAAACAAGCTCCAGAGACGGGCGCGAGCTGCGGCTATCAGCACGGATCCCACAGCAACAGGGGCACAGAGGGAAAAACGGAGAGATTCCCGCACAGAGGCTCGGCGCCGAGCAGCACTCACGAGCCCGAGAGGCTTGTCTGCTCACCCGCCGGGGCGGGCGGGGGCTGGGAGCTAAGGTTCGGGCTTTGGTCGGATCCCAGGGAGAGGACTGGGGTTGGCTGCGTGAACACAGCCTGAAGGGGCTAGTGCGCCACAGCTAGCCGGGAGGGAGCCCGAGAAAAAGTCTGCAGCTGCCGAAGAGGCAAGGGACTTTTTCTTGCCTCTTTGTTTCGCGGCGCGCAAGGAGAGGGGATTCAGAGCGCCGCCTGAACGAACTCCAGAGACGGGCGCGAGCCGCGGCTATCAGCGCGGACCCCAGAGGCGGGAGCGAGCCGCGAATATCAGCGCGGACCCCAGAGGCGGGTGCAAGACGCGGCTGTCAGCGCGGACCCCAGAGACGGGCATGAGACGCTAAGGCTGCTGCTGTCACCACCAAAAAGCCTGTGTGCGAGCACAGGTCACTCTCCACACCGCCCCTCCCGGGAGCCAGTGCAGCCCGCCACGGCCAGGCTCCCGTGATCCGGGGACAACTTCCTCGGGAGAACGCACGGCGCGCCTCAGGCTGCTGCAATGTCACGCCGGCTTCTGCCGCCGCAGGCCCGCCCCGCCTCCTCCGTACCACTCCCTCCCCCCGGCCTGACTGAGCCAGAGCCCCCGAATCAGCTGCTCCTTTAACCCCGTTCTGTCTGGGCGGGGAACAGACGCCCTCAGGCAACCTACATGCAGAGGCGGGTCCAAATCCAAAGCTGAACCCCGGGAGCTGTACAAACAAAGAAGAGAAAGGGAAATCTCTCCCAGCAGCCTCAGAAGCAGCGGATTAAAGCTCCACAAACAACTTGATGTGCCTGCATCTATTGAATACCTGAATAGACAACGAATCATCCCAAATTTAGGAGGTGAACGTTGGGAGCAGGATATATTAATTTTTCCCCTTTTCCTTTTTTTGTGAGTGTATATGTGTATGCTTCTGGGTGAGATTTTGTCTGTATAGCTTTGCTCTCACCGTTAGTCCTAGGGTTAGGTTCGTCCGTTTTTTTTTAGTTTTTTTTTTTTTTTTTACTTAAAAAAATTTTTTTCCCTAATAACTGTTTTCTTAATAATTTTTTCCTTATTTTCTATTTTTAAAAAAATTAAAAAAATTTTTTAAATAATTTTCATATTTTTTATTTTAAAAAATTAAAAAATTTTTTTCTTAATAAATTTTTTCTCAATAATTTTTTCTTATGTTTTATTATAAAAAATTAATAAATCTATTTTTAAAAATTAAAAAAAATTTTCTTAATAAATTTATTCTTAATAATTTTTTTCTTATTTTTATTATAATAGCTTTATTTTATTTTATTTTATCCTCTTTCTTTCTTTCTTTCCATTTTTTCTCCCTTTTATTCTGAGCCGTGTGGATGAGAGGCTCTTGGTGCTCCAGCCAGGCATCAGGGCTGTGCCTCTGAGGTGGGAGAGCCAACTTCAGGACACTGGTCCACAAGAGACCTCCCAGCTCCACGTAATACCAAACGGCAAAAATCTCTCACAGATCTCCATCTCAACATCAAGACCCAGCTTCACTCAACGACCAGCAAGCTACAGTGCTGGACACCCTATGCCAAACAACTAGCAAGACAGGAACACAGCCCCATCCATTAACAGAGAGGCTGCCTAAAATCATAATAAGGCCACAGACACCCCAAAACACACCACCAGACGTGGACGTGCCCACCAGAAAGACAAGATCCAACCTCATCCACCAGAACACAGGCACTAGTCCCCTCCACCAGGAAGCCTACACAACCCACTGAACCAACCTTAGCCACTGGGGACAGATACCAAAAACAATGGGAACTACGAACCTGCAGCCTGTGAAAAGGAGACCCCAAACACAGTAAGATAAGCAAAATGAGAAGACAAAAAAACACACAGCAGGTGAAGGAGCAGGGTCAAAACACACCAGACCTAACAAATGAAGAGGAAATAGGCAGTCTACCTGAAAAAGAATTCAGAATAATGATAGTAAAGATGATCCAAAATCTTGGAAATAGAATAGACAAAATGCAAGAAACATTTAACAAGGACGTAGAAGAACTAAAGAGGAACCAAGCAACGATGAAAAACACAATTAATGAAATTAAAAATACTCTAGATGGGATCAATAGCAGAATAACTGAGGCAGAAGAACGGATAAGTGACCTGGAAGATAAAATAGTGGAAATAACTACTGCAGACCAGAATAAAGAAAAAAGAATGAAAAGAACTGAGGACAGTCTCAGAGACCTCTGCGACAACATTAAATGCACCAACATTCGAATTATAGGGGTCCCAGAAGAAGAAGAGAAAAAGAAAGGGACTGAGAAAATATTTGAAGAGATTATAGTTGAAAACTTCCCTAATATGGGAAAGGAAATAGTTAATCAAGTCCTGGAAGCACAGAGAGTCCCATACAGGATAAATCCAAGGAGAAACACACCAAGACACATATTAATCAAACTATCCAAAATTAAATATAAAGAAAACATATTAAAAGCAGCAAGGGAAAAACAACAAATAACACACAAGGGAATCCCCATAAGGTTAACAGCTGATCTTTCAGCAGAAACTCTGCAAGCCAGAAGGGAGTGGCCGGATATACTTAAAGTGATGAAGGAGAAAAACCTACAACCAAGGTTACTCTACCCAGCAAGGATCTCATTCAGATTTGATGGAGAAATTAAAACCTTTACAGACAAGCAAAAGCTGAGAGAGTTCAGCACCACCAAACCAGCTTTACAACAAATGCTAAAGGAACTTCTCTAGGCAAGAAACACAAGAGAAGGAAAACACCTACAATAACAAACCCAAAACATTTAAGAAAATGGGAATAGGAAAATACATATCGATAATTACCTTAAATGTAAATGGATTAAATGCTCCCACCAAAAGACACAGACTGGCTGAATGGATGCAAAAACAAGACCCATATATATGCTGTCTACAAGAGACCCACTTCAGACCTAGAGACACATACAGACTGAAAGTGAGGGGATGGAAAAAGATTTTCCATGCAAATGGAAATCAAAAGAAAGCTGGAGTAGCAATTCTCATATCAGACAAAATAGACTTTAAAATAAAGACTATTACAAGAGACAAAGAAGGACACTATATAATGATCAAGGGATCGATCCAAGAGGAAGGTATAACAATTGTAAATATTTATGCACCCAACATAGGAGCACCTCAATACATAAGGCAAATACTAACAGCCATAAAAGGGGAAATCGACAGTAACACAGTCATAGTAGGGGACTTTAACACCCCACTTTCACCAATGGACAGATCATCCAAAATGAAAATAAATAAGGAAACACAAGCTTTAAATGATACATTAAACAAGATGGACTTAATTGATATTTAGAGGACATTCCACCCAAAAACAACAGAATACACATTTTTCTCAAGTGCTCATGGAACATTCTCCAGGATAGATCATATCTTGGATCACAAATCAAGCCTTGGTAAATTTTAAAAAATTGAAATCGTATCAAGTATCTTTTCCGACCACAACGCTATGAGACTAGATATCAATTACAGGAAAAGATCTGTAAAAAATACAAACACATGGAGGCTACACAATACACTACTTAATAACGAAGTGATCACTGAAGAAATCAAAGGGGAAATCAAAAAATACCTAGAAACAAATGACAATGGAGACACGACGACCCAAAACCTATGGGATGCAGCAAAAGCAGTTCTAAGAGGGAAGTTTATAGCAATACAAGCCTACATCAAGAAACAGGAAACATCTCGAATAAACAACCTAACCTTGCACCTAAAGCAATTAGAGAAAGAAGAACAAAAAAACCCCAAAGCTAGCAGAAGGAAAGAAATCATAAAGATCAGATCAGAAATAAATGAAAAAGAAATGAAGGAAACAATAGCAAAAATCAAAGAAACTAAAACCTGGTTCTTTGAGAAGATAAACAAAATTGATAAACCATTAGCCAGACTCATCAAGAGAAAAAGGGAGAAGACTCAAATCAATAGAATTAGAAATGAAAAAGGGGAGGTAACAACTCACACTGCAGAAATACAAAGGATCATGAGAGATTACTACAAGCAACTCTATGCCAATAAAATGGACAACCTGGAAGAAATGGACAGATTCTTAGAAATGCACAACCTGCCGAGACTGAACCAGGAAGAAATAGAAAATATGAACAGACCAATCACAAGCACTGAAATTGAAACTGTGATTAAAAATCTTTCAACACACAAAAGCCCAGGACCAGATGGCTTCACAGGCGAATTCTATCAAACATTTAGAGAAGAGCTAACACCTATCCTTCTCAAACTCTTCTAAAATATTGCAGAGGGAGGAACACTCCCCATCTCATTCTACGAGGCCACCATCACCCTGATACCAAAACCAGACAAAGATGTCACAAAGAAAGAAAACTACAGGCCAATATCACTGATGAACATAGATGCAAAAATCCTCAACAAAATACTAGCAAACAGAATCCAACAACACATTAAAAGGATTATACACCATGATCAAGTGGGGTTTATCCCAGGAATGCAAGGATTCTTCAATATACGCAAATCAATCAACGTGATATATCATATTAACAAATTGAAGGAGAAAAACCATATGTTCATCTCAATAGATGCAGAGAAAGCTTTCGATAAAATTCAACACCCATTTATGATAAAAGCCCTGCAGAAAGTAGGCATAGAGGGAACTTTCCTCAACATAATAAAGGCCATATATGACAAACCCACAGCCAACATTGTCCTCAATGGTGAAAAACTGAAACCATTTCCACTAAGATCAGGAACAAGACAAGGTTGCCCACTCTCACCACTATTATTCAACATAGTTTTGGAAGTGTTAGCCACAGCAATCAGAGAAGAAAAAGAAATAAAAGGAATCCAAGTCGGAAAAGAAGAAGTAAAGCTGTCACTGTTTGCAGATGACATGATACTATACATAGAGAATCCTAAAGATGCTACCAGAAAACTACTAGAGCTAATCAATGAATTTGGTAAAGTAGCAGGATACAAAATTAATGCACAGAAATCTCTTGCATTCCTATATACTAATGATGAAAAATCTGAAAGTGAAATTAAGAAAACACTCCCGTTTACCATTGGAACAAAAAGAATAAAATATCTAGGAATAAACCTACCTAAGGAGACAAAAGACCTGTATGCAGAAAAT
Organism: Eubalaena glacialis; assembly: GCF_028564815.1. NCBI lineage: Eukaryota > Metazoa > Chordata > Mammalia > Artiodactyla > Balaenidae > Eubalaena > Eubalaena glacialis. The sequence continues at coordinate 48,029,792 of NC_083736.1, forward strand.
TATAGGACACTGATGAAAGAAATTAAAGATGATACAAATAGATGGAGAGATATACCATGTTCTTGGATTGGAAGAATCAACATTGTGAAAGTGACTCTACTACCCAAAGCAATCTACAGATTCAATGCAATCCCTATCAAACTACCACTGGCATTTTTCACAGAACTAGAACAAAAAATTTCACAATTTGTATGGAAACACAAAAGACCCCAAATAGCCAAAGCAATCTTGAGAATGAAAAATGGAGCTGGAGGAATCAGGCTCCCTGACTTCAGACTATATTACAAAGCTACAGTAATCAAGGCAGTTTGGTACTGGCACAAAAACAGAAATATAGATCAATGGAACAGGATAGAAAGCCCAGAGATAAACCCACGCACATATGGTCACCTTATCTTTGATAAAGGAGGCAAGCATATACAGTGGAGAAAAGACAGCCTCTTCAATAAGTGGTGCTTGGAAAATTGGACAGGTACATGTAAAAATATGAAATTAGAACACTCCCTGACACCATACACAAAAATAAACTCAAAATGGATTAAAGACCTAAGTGTAAGGCCAGACACTATCAAACTCTTAGAGGAAAACATAGGCAGAACACTGTATGACATAAATCACAGCAAGATCCTTTTTGACCCAGCTCCTAGAGAAATGGAAATAAAAACACAAATAAACAAATGGGACCTAATGAAACTTCAAAGCTTTTGCACAGCAAAGCAAACCATAAACAAGACGAAAAGACAACCCTCAGAATGGGAGAAAATATTTGCAAATGAAGTAACTGACAAAGGATTAATCTCCAAGATTTACAAGCAGCTCATGCAGCTCAATAACAAACAAACAAACAACCCAATCCAAGAATGGGCAGTAGACCTAAATAGACATTTCTCCAAAGAAGATATACAGATTGCCAACAGACACATGAAAGAATGCTCAACATAATTAATCATTAGAGAAGTGCAAATCAAAACTACAATGAGGTATCATCACACACCAGTCAGAATGGCCATCATCAAAAAATCTAGAAACAATAAATGCTGGAGAGGGTGTGGAGAAAAGGGAACACTCTTGCACTGTTGGTGGTAATGTAAATTGATACAGCCACTGTGGAGAACAGTATGGAGGTTCCTTAAAAAACTAAAAATAGAACTACCATACGACCCAGCAATCCCACTACTGGGCATATACCCTGAGAAAACCATAATTCAGAAAGAGTCATGTACTAAAATATTCATTGCAGCTCTGTTTACAATAGCCAGGACATGGAAGCAACCTAGGTGTCCATCATCGGATGAATGGATAAAGAAGATGTGGCATATATATACAATGGAATATTACTCAGCCATAAAAAGAAATGAAATGGAGGTATTTGTAATGAGGTGGATGGAGTTAGAGTCTGTCATACAGAGTGAAGTAAGTCAGAAAGAGAAAAAGAAATACAGTATGCTAACACATATATATGGAATCTAAGGAGAAAAAAAAAAGAAGGTCATGAAGAACCTAGTGGCAAGACGGGAATAAAGACACAGACCTACTAGAGAATGGACTTGAGGATAGGGGGAGGGGGAGGGGTGAGATGTGACAAGGTGAGAGAGTGTCATGGACATATATACACTACCAAATGTAAAATAGATAGCTAGTGGGAAGCAGCCGCATAGCACAGGGAGATCAGCTCTGTGCTTTGTGACCACCTAGAGGGGTGGGATAGGGAGGGTGGGAGGGAGGGAGATGCAAGAGGGAAGAGATATGGGAACATATGTATATGTATAACTGATTCACTTTGTTATAAAGCAGAAACTTACACACCATTGTAAAGCAATTATACTTCAATAAAGATGTTTAAAAAAAAAACCAAAACAAACAAACAAAAAAAAAGTAAAAGCTGGTTCTTTGAGAAGACAAACTAAATTGATAAGCCATTAGCCAGACTCATCAAGAAAAAGAGGGAGAGGCCTCAAATCAATAAAATTAGAAATGAAAAAGCAGAAGTCACAAGAGACACCGCAGAAATACAAAGCATCCTAAGAGAGTACTACAAGCAACTCTATGCCAATAAAATGGACAACCTGGAGGAAATGGACAAATTCTTAGAAAGGTATAACGTCCCAAGACTGAACCAGGAAGAAATAGAAAATATGAACAGACCAATCACAAGGAATGAAATTGAAACTGTGATTAAAAATCATCCAACAAACAGAAGTCCAGGACTAGATGGCTTCACAGGTGAATTCTATCAAACATGTAGAGAAGAGCTAACACCCATCCTTCTCAAACTCTTCCAAAAAATTGAAGAGGAAAGAACACTCCAAAACTCATTCTATGAGGCCACCATCACCCTGATACCAAAACCAGACAAAGACACTACAAAAAAAGAAAATTACAGACCAATATCACTGATGAACATAGATGCAAAAATCCTCAACAAAATACTAGCAATAAGAATCCAACAACACATTAAAAGGATCATACACCACGATCAAGTGGGACTTATCCCAGGGATGCAAGGATTCTTCAATATACGCAAATCAATCAATGTGATACACCATATTAACAAATTGAAGGAGAAAAACCGTATGATCATCTCAATAGATGCAGAAAAAGCTTCTGAGAAAATTCAACACCGATTTATGATAAAAACTCTCCAGAAAGTGGGCATAGAGGGAACTTTCCTCAACATAATAAAGGCCATATATGACAAACCCACAGCAAACATCATTCTCAATGGTGAAAATCTGAAAGCATTTCCTCTAAGATCAGGAACAAGGCAAGGATGTCCACTTTCACCACTGTCATTCAACATAGTTTTGGAAGTCCTAGCCACGGCAATCAGAGAAGAAAAAGAAATAAAAGGAATACAAATTGGAAAAGAAGAAATAAAGCTGTCACAGTTTGCAGATGACATGATACTATACATAGAGAATCCTAAAGATGCCACCAGAAAACTACTAGAGCTAATCAGTGAATTTGGTAAAGTTGCAGGATACAAAATTAATGCACAGAAATCTCTTGCATTCCTATACACTAGTTATGAAAAACCTGAAAGGGAAATTAAGGAAACACTCCCATTTACCATTGCAACAAAAAGAATAAAATACCTAGGAATAAACCTACCTAGGGAGACAAAAGACCTGGATGCAGAAAACTATAAGACACTGATGAAAGAAATTAAAGATGATACCAACAGATGGAGGGATATACCATGTTCTTGGCTTGGAAGAATCAATATTGTGAAAATGACTATACTACCCAAAGCAATCTACAGATTCAATGCAATCCCTATCAAATCACCAATGGCATTTTTTACGGAACTAGAACAAAAAATCTTAAAATTTGTATGGAGACACAAAAGACCCTGAATAGCCAAAGCAGTCTTGAGGGAAAAAAACGGAGCAGGAGGAATCAGACTCCCTGACTTCAGACTATAGTACAAAGCTACAGTAATGAAGACAATAAGGTACTGGCAGAAAAACAGAAACATAGATCAATGGAACAAGATAGAAAGCCCAGAGATAAACCCAGGCCCCTATGGTCAACTAATCTATGACAAAGGAGGCAAGGATATACAATGGAGAAAAGACAGTCTGTTCAATAAGTGGTGCTGGGAAAACTGGACAGCAACATGGAAAAGAATGAAATTAGAACACTCCCTAACACCATACACAAAAATAAGCTCAAAATGGATTAGAAAACTAAATGTAAGAGAGGACGCTATAAAACTCTTAGAGGAAAACATAGGAAGAACACTCTTTGACATAAATCACAGCAAGATCTTTTTTGATCCACCTCCTAGAGTAATGGAAATAAAAACAAAAATAAACAAACGGGACCTAATGAAAGTTAGAAGCTTTTGCACAGCAAAGGAAACCATAAACAAGACGAAAAGGCAACCCTCAAATGGGAGAAAATATTTGCAAACGAATCAACAGACAAAGGATTAATCTCCAAAATATATAAACAGCTCATGCAGCTCAATATTAAAGAAACAAACAACCCAATCCAAAAATGGGCAGAAGACCTAAATAGACATTTCTCCAAAGAAGACATACAGATGGCCAAGAAGCACAAGAAAAACTGCTCAACATCACTAATTATTAGAGAATTGCAAATCTAAACTACAATGAGGTGTCACCTCACTGCAGTTCGAATTGGCATCATCAGAAAATCTACAAGCAACAAATGCTGGAGAGGGTGTGGAGAAAAGGGAACCCTCTTTCACTGTTGGTGGGAATGTAAATTGATACAGCCACTATGGAGAACAGTATGGAGGTTCCTTAAAAAACTAAAAATAGAACTACCATACGACCCAGCAATCCCACTAGTGGGCATATACCCTGAGAAAACCATAATTCAGAAAGAGTCATGTACCAAAATATTCATTGCAGCTCTGTTTACAATAGCCAGGACATGGAAGCAACCTAGGTGTCCATCATCGGATGAATGGATAAAGAAGATGTGGCACATATATACAATGGAATATTACTCAGCCATAAAAAGAAATGAAATGGAGGTGTTTGTAATGAGGTGGATGGAGTTAGAGTCTGTCATACAGAGTGAAGTAAGTCAGAAAGAGAAAAACAAATACAGTATGCTAACACATATATATGGAATCTAAGGGAAAAAAAAGAGGTCATGAAGAACCTAGTGGCAAGATGGGAATAAAGACACAGACCTACTAGAGAATGGACTTGAGGATATGGGGAGAGGGAGGGGTGAGATCTGACAGGGTGAGAGAGTGTCATGGACATATATACACTACCAAATGTAAAATAGATAGCTAGTGGGAAGCAGCCGCATAGCACAGGGAGATCAGCTCGGTGCTTTGTGACCACCTAGAGGGGTGGGATAGGGAGGGTGGGAGGGAGGGAGATGCAAGAGGGAAGAGATATGGGAACATATGTATATGTATAACTGATTCACTTTGTTATAAAGCAGAAGCTAACACACCATTGTAAAGCAATTATACTTCAATAAAGATGTTTAAAAAAAAACAAAAAAAAACACAAAAAACTAAAATTAGGACTACCATATGATCCAGCAATTCCCCTTCTGGGTGTATATCCAAAGGAAATGAAATCACAGTCTTGAAGAGATATCTGCGCTCCCATGTTTATTGAAGCATTATTCACAATAGCCAAGACATGGAAACAACTTGTCCATCATTGGATGAATAGATAAAGAAAATGTGGTATATATATAATGGAATAATATTTAGTCTTAAAAAGAAGCCAATTCTGCCATTTGCGACAATGTGGATGGACTTTGAGGGCATTACACTAAGTGAAATAAGTCAGAGAAACACAGACACTGTATGATCTCATTTATATGTGGTATCTAAAAATATCGAATTTATAGAAACAAAGAGTAGCAGGGAGGTTTCCAGGGGCTGAAGGTTGAGGGAAATGGGGAGATTTTGGCCAATGGGTACAAACTTTCCATTATAAGATGAATAAGTTTTGGGAACTTAATGTAACTATAGTTAGCAATACTGTACTGTGTACTTGAAAGTTGTTATGAGGGTAGAGCTTTTATGTTCTCACCATAACGACAACAATAAAATGGCAATTATGTGAGGTAAAGGATGTGTTACCTATCCTTATTGTGGTAAACATTTCACAATATATACATGTGAAATCACATTGTACATCACATTGTACACCTTAAACTTACACAATGTTATATGTCAATTATATCTTAATGAAGCTAGAAAAAATATTTATCAACTCATAGCTAACATTCTGCCATTACCTCTTCCTATACTCAAATTGTTTTAAAGCAAAGCCTAGATATATCATTTCAACCACAAATACTTCACTATGTATCTCTAAAACAGTTTCCAAATCTTGGCACTATCGACTTTTGGGGCTATGTTTTACCATCTTGTGCACTATAGGAGGTTTAGCAGCATTCCTCATATCTACCCACTAGATGCTGGTAGTGACCCCCACCCCAGTTGTGACAAGAAACGGGGATTTCAGACATTGCCAGATGTCCTCTTGGGGGAAAAATCCTCTACAGCCCTACCCCCAACAACTGCCCTCTCACACCAAGGCTATTACCTTTCACCTCACCTGCCTTCACAGCTTCACCCTGCCTCATCTCCCCTGCATCCCTCCTTTTGTCTCTCATCACCCGCACCCACCATCCTTTCTCTCTCTCTCTCTCACCTGCCCTCCCTAGCCACCTTCATCCCCCATTCCTGGTTATGTTGTTCACAGCCCACACCCACCACCAGCCTTAATACTCACCTCTTCCTGACTAATATCGTCCATGGTGCCCTTAGACAGTGGCAACTTGATGTCCTGCATCTTGCAGGCCTGTAGCAGGTTGTGGCGGTCACTGCGTTTCTGTTCAAGCTTGGTCTCAATGGCTGTCATCTCCTTCTGTAAATGGGTCATTTCCCTAAAAAGATCCAGAGAGATAGGTGAGACCCAAATCCAGCAAGCTGCCCATACTACGTACTTCCAAGCCCAGGCCTGAACCCACTCACTTGTTGGCACCCCCCAGTTTCTTACGAATCTCCTCCATTTCGTGGTTCTTGTCATTCACCTCTGACTTCCTGGCCAGGTGCTGATTCTTCAGGTCTTGTAGCTGGGCCATGGTCTCACGTATGATCTTCATGTGTCTTTTCTCTTCCTGGTCCCAGCAGGGTGAACAGGACAAGAAGTGAAGGCTTTCCCCAGCTCACCTTGGGATCTTCTCCCATTGTCCCCACCCTTTCCACCAGGCAGTTTGTTGGAATCTGTCTTCAATGAGCTCTGCTTTTACAAACCCCCATCACCCCTCTGACTTCTTTTACCTTTTTCCAAATTATTTTGTTGACCTCCTCCCCACCCCAATATACAAGTTGCCTGCTGTAGAAAAGTTAAAAGTACAGAAAAGTATAAAGCAGGGGGAAAAATCACTCACAATCCCACCAGCCAGAGATAACCAATTAACTTTTAGCATATTTCCTCTGAGTATTATTTACAGATGACTCTATATAATTGAGACAAACACTATATTTTATTTAAGGTTATTGCTGTAGTCTGATTGTGTCTTCCCCAAGTTTACATGTTAAAATCCTAACCCCCAAAGGTGATGGTATTTGATGGTATTTGGGAGGTGATTAGGTTATGAGGGTGGAGCCTTCATGAATGGAATTAGTGCCCTTATAAAAGAGACCCCACAAAGCTCCCTAACCCCTTCAGCCATGTGAGGTTACAGTAAGAAGTCAGCAGTCTGCAACCTGGAAGAGGGCTTTCACCAAAACCTGACCATGCTGGCACCCTGACCTTGGACTTCCAGCCTCCAGAACTGTGAGAAATAAATCTCTGTTGTTTATAAGCCACCCAGTCTGTGGTATTTTATCATAGCAGCCCAAATGGACTAAGACAGAAAATTGAGAAATAGGGGTGCTGATATTACAAATACCTAAAAATGTGGAAGCAGCTTTGGAACTGGGAGATGAGTAGAGTTTGGAAGAGTTTGGAGGTGCATGCCAGAAAAAGCCTGCATTGCTGTGAACAGACGTTCAAAGGCAATTCTACTGAATTGCCCAGAAGGAAAAGATGAGGGTTGTATAGAGACACCCAATCTTCTTAGAGAATACCTAAGTAGTCATGAAGAGAATGTTGGTAGAAATATGGATGATAAAAGCCATTCTGATGAAGTTTCAGATGAAAATGAGGACACAGTGAGAAGGTGCTTGCTGTGAGCCAAGAAAAGGGACCTCATCAGAATGTAACCATGCTGGCACCTTGATCTTGGACTTCCCAGCTTCTACAACTATCAGAAATAAATTTCTGTTGTTTAAGACTGCTACAGGCCTTCAAGAAGCAGGACATCAAATTGCCACTACCTAAGTGTATCATGGATGATATTAGTCAGGAAGAGGACAGTATTATTGCTGGTGGTGGGAGTGGGCTGTGAACAACATAACCAGGGTTAAGGAAATGAGTGGCCAAGGAAGGCTGGTGAGAGAGAGAACGATGGTGGGTCGGGGTGGTGAGATACATAAGTAGGGGTGCAGAGGAGATGAGGTAGGGTGAGGCTGTGAAGGCAGGTGAGATGAAAGGTAATAGCCTTTGCGTGAGAGGGAAATTGAATTGTGGGTAGGGCTGTATGTCAGTAGGTGATGAGGGCTTTTGTCAAATGCTTTTTCTACATCTATTGAGATGATCGTGCAATTTTCCCATTTATTCTATTAATATGGTGAATTACATTAGCTGATTTTCATGTTTTAAACTCACCTTGCATTCCTGAGATAAATCTCAACTGATCATGGTGTATAATCCTTTTTATATATTTCTAGATTTGGTTTCCTAATATTCTACTGCGAATTTTTACATCTATATATATTCATGAGGAATATAGCTCTGTACTGTTCTTGTGATGTTTCTGTATCAAGATGTCAAGGTAATACTTGTCTCATAGAAAGAGTTGGAAGGTGTTTTCTTATTCCCTATTTTCTGAAAGAGTTTATAAAAAATTGATGTTATTTCTTTTAAAAATATTTTCTAGAATTAATCAGTGAAGCTCTGTGGGTTTGTGCTTGTCATTGTGGGAAGATTGCAAAATATCAATTCAATTTCACTTGTTGTAGGTCTATTCAAATTTTCTACTTCTTTATGAATTTGTTTCAGTAATTTGTGCCTTTCTTAGAGTTTGTTCATTTCACCTAAGTTGTCTACTTTATTGGCATAAAGTTGTTCATAGTATTCCTTTATAATCCTTTTGATTTTTGTAGGGTCTGTAGTAATGCTCTCTCTCTTTTTTTTATTGGAGTATAATTGCTTTACAATGGTGTGTAAGTTTCTGCTTTATAACAAAGTGAATCAGTTATACATATACATATGTTCCCATATCTCTTCCCTCTTGCATCTCCCTCCCTCCCACCCTCCCTATCCCACCCCTCTAGGCGGTCACAAAGCACAGAGCTGATCTCCCTGTGCTATGTGGTTGCTTCCCACTAGCTATCTATTTTACATTTGGTAGTGTATATATGTCCATGCCACTCTCTCCCTTTGTCACATCTTACCCTTCCCCCTCCCCATATCCTCAAGTCCATTCTCTAGTAGGTCTGTGTCTTTATTCCCGTCTTGCCACTAGGTTCTTCATGACCTTTTTTTTTTCCCTTAGATTCCATATATATGTGTTAGCATACTGTATTTGTTTTTCTCTTTCTGACTTACTTCACTCTGTATGACAGACTCTAACTCCATCCATCTCACTACAAATAACTCAGTTTCGTTTCTTTTTATGGCTGAGTAATATTCCATTGTATATATGTGCCACATCTTCTTTATCCATTCAACTGTTGATGGAAATCTAGGTTGCTTCCATGTCCTGGCTATTGTAAATAGAGCTGCAATGAACATTTTGGTACATGACTCTTTTTGAATTATGGTTTTCTCAGGGTATATGCCCAGTAGTGGGATTGCTTAACTCCTGATTTGTTAACTTGTTCCTTCTCTTTTTTTTGATGGTATAGTCAGTTTTATTGATCTTTTCAAAGAATCATCTTTTGGTTTCATTGACTTTCTCTATTTTATTTATTTTTGTTCCAATCTTTATTATTTTCTTCCTTCTGGTTGGTTTGGGTTTAGTTTGCTTACCTTTTTCTAGTTTCTTTTTTTAAAAATAATTGTTTTATTTTATGTATTTTTAAAAATTGTGGTAAAATACAAATAACATAAAACCACTGTTCTACTTTCTGTTTCCAGGAATTTCACTCTTCTGAATACTGGTATAAATGGAATGATACAGAATTGGTCTTTTGTGACTGGTGTATTTCACTTAGCATGTTTTTTTCCTAGCTTCTTAAGATATAAGTTTAGGTTCTTGGTCTGAGGGCTTTCTTTTCTAGTAGAAACATTTACACTTATATGTTTCCCTCTAAACACTAGTTTAGCTATATCCCATAAATTTTGTGTGTTTTTCATTTTCATTCAGTTCAAAATATTTTTCTAATTTCCTTTGTGATTTATTCTTTACCCATCTATAATTTAGAAATATGTTATTTAATTTTTGATTTTTTTATATCCCAAATTTCTTTTTGTTGTTGTTTTTGATTTCTAATTTAATTTTGTTATGGCCAGAGAACATGCTTTGTATAATTTAAATATCTTAAATTATAAAATACAAAAATATTTAAATTATAAAAATATTTATTCAGACTTGTTTTATGGCCTAGAAGGTGTTCTATCCTGGAGAATGTTCAATGGTTGCTGGAAAAGGATGTGCATTCTGCAGTTGTTGGATGGAGTATCCTACAGATGTCAGTTAGGTCTAATTGGTCGGTAGTGTTATTCAAGTCTTTTATATCCTTGTTGATTTTATGTCTAGCTGTATTGAGAGTGAGTTTTTGAAGTTTCCAATTATTATTGTTTAGTTGTCTTTTTCCTTCAACTCTGTCAGTTTTTGCTTCATGTATTTTACATCCTGTCATTAGGTGTATGTATTTTTAATTTTTATGTCCTCCTGATGAATTGACTCTTTCATCATTATAACATGTCCCTCTTTATCTCTGGCAACATTCTGTGGTCCCAAAGTACAGGCATTTCAACACTCTTATGGTTACCATTTGAATGATATATATTTTTCATCCTTTTATTTTTACCTGTAACATACTTTTCCATTTTTATTTTTAGGTAATTGTAGATTAACATTGAAGTTGTAACTGATAAACTAATTCAGCAAGGTAGCAGGATACAAGATTAACATACAGAAATCAGTCACATTTCTTTATTTTTTTACATTAATTTTATTGGAGTATAGTTGTTTACAATGTTGCGTTAGCTTCTACTGCACAGCAAAATGAATCAGCCATACATATACATATATCCCCTCCATTTAGGACACTACAGTGTATTAAGTAGAGTTCCCTGTGCTATATAGTATGTTCCCATCAGTTGTCTATTTTATACATAGTATCAATAGTGTATATGTGTCAATCCCAGTCTCCCAATTCCTCCCACCCAGTTGCATTTCTTTACACTAACACTGAAATATCAGAAAGGGAATGTAAAAAAACAACCCCTTTAAAAATCACATCAAAAAATAAGATACTTAGGAATAAACCTGACCAAGGAGATGAAAGACATATGCTGAGAACAATTAAACATTAATAAAGGACTTCCCTGGTGACCCAGTCATTGAGAATCCACCTGCCAATGCAGGGGACATGGGTTCAGTCCCTGGTCAGGGAAGATCCCACATGCTGCAGAGCAACTAAGCCCGTGTGCCACAACTACTGAGCCTGTGCTCTAGAGCCCACAAGCCACAACTACTGAGCCCACATGCCACAACTACTGAAGCCTGTGCACCTAGAGCCTGTGCTCTGCAGCAAGAGAAGCCACTGCAATGAGAAGCACGTGCACCGCAACGAAGAGTAACCCCCACTCACTGCAACTAGAGAAAGACTGCATGCAACAACGAAGACCCAATGCAGCCAAAAATAAATAAATAAAAATTTTAAAAACCATTAATAAAGAAAATTGAAAATAATGCAAAGAAGTGGAAAGATATCTCATGCTCTTGGATTGGAAGAATTAATATTATTAAAATGACCATACTACCCTAAGCAATCTACAGATTTAATGAGATTCCTGTCAAAATGCCCATGACATTTTTCACAGAAATAGAACAAATAATACTAAAACCTATATGGAACCATAAAAGACCCAGAATTTCCAAAGCAATCCTGAGGAAAAGGAACAAAGCAGGAGGCATAACCTTCCCAGACTTCAGACAATACTACAAATTTACAGTAATCAAAACAGCATAGTATTGGCACAAAAACAGACATACCGATCAATGGAACAGAATAGAGAGCCCAGAAATAAACCCACACACCTACGGTCAATTAATCTTTGACAAAGGAGGCAAGAATATACAACAGAAAAAAGACAGTCTCTTCAGCAAGTGGTGTTGGGAAAACAGGACAGCTGCATGTAAATCAGTGAAGTTAGAACAAACCCTCACATTGTACATGAAAATAAACTCAAAATGCCTTAAAGACTTAAGCATAAGACATGACACCATAAAACTCCTGGAAGAGAACACAGGCAAACATTCCCTGACATAAATCGTAACAATGTTTTCCTAGGTCAATCTCCCAAGGCAACAGAAATAAAAGCAAAAAAAAACAAATGGGACCTTATCAAACATACAAGCTTTTGTACAGCAAAGGAAACCATAAACAAAATGAAAACACAACCTATGGAATGGGAGAAAATATTCGCAAATGATGCGACCAACAAGGGTGTAATTTCCAAAATATACAAAAAACTCATATGACTCAACAAAAAACCAAACAACCCAATCAAAAAATGGGCAAAAGTCCTAAATAGACGTTTCTCCAAAGAAGACATACAGATGGTCAACAGGCATATGAAAAGATGCTCAATATTGCTAATTATCAGAAAAATGCAAATCAAAACAACGAGGTACCATTTTACACCAGTCAGAATAGCCATCATTAAAAAGTCTACAAATAAATGCTAGAGAGGGTGTGGAGAAAAGGGAACCCTCTTACACTGTTGGTGGGAATGTAAGTAGGTGCAGCCACTATGGAAAGCAGTTTGGAAGTTCCTTAAAAAACTAAAAATAGACATTCACAAGAAGAGAGACAAGATGAAAAGGCAGAGGGCTATACACCAGATGAAGGAACAAGAAAAAACCACAGATAAACAACTAAATGAAGTGGAGATAGGCAACCTTCCAGAAAAAGAATTCAGAATAATGATAGTGAGGATGATCCAGGACCTCGGAATAAGAATGGAGGCAAAGATCGAGAAGATGCAAGAAATGTTTAACAAAGACCTAGAAGAATTAAAGAACAAACAAACAGAGATGAACAATACAATAACTGAAATGAAAACTACACTAGAAGGAATCAATAGCAGAATAACTGAGGCAGAAGAACGGATAAGTGACCTGGAAGACAGAATGGTGGAATTCACTGCTGTGGAACAGAATAAAGAAAAAATAATGAAAAGAAATGAAGACAGCCTAAGAGACCTCTGGGACAACATTAAATGCAACAACATTCGCATTATAGGGGTCCCAGAAGGAGAAGAGAGAGAGAAAGGACCAGAGAAAATATTTGAAGAGATTATAGTCAAAAACTTCCCTAACATGGGAAAGGAAATAGCCACCCAAGTCCAGGAAGTGCAGAGAGCCCCATACAGGATAAACCCAAGAAGAAACACGCCGAGACACATAGTAATCAAAGTGGCAAAAATTAAAGAGAAAGAAAAATTATTGAAAGCAGCAAGGGAAAAATGACAAATAACATACAAGGGAACTCCCATAAGGTTAACAGCTGATTTCTCAGCAGAAACTCTACAAGCCAGAAGGGAGTGGCATGATATAATTAAAGTGAGGAAAGGGAATAACCTACAACCAAGATTACTCTACCCAGCAAGGACCTCATTTAGATTTGATGGAGAAATCAAAAGCTTTACAGACAAGCAAAAGCTAAGAGAATTCAGCACCACCAAACCAGCTCTACAACAAATGCTAAAGGAACTTCTCTAAGTGGGAAACACAAGAGAAAAAAAGGACCTACAAAAACAAACCCAAAACAATTAAGAAAATGGTCATAGGAACATACATATTGATAATTACCTTAAACCTGAATGGATTAAATGCTCCAACCAAAAGACACAGGCTTGCTGAATGGATCCAAAAACAAGACCCTTATATATGCTGTCTACGAGAGACCCACTTCAGACCTAGGGACACATACAGACTGAAAGTGAGGGGATGGAAAAAGATATTCCATGCAAATGGAAATCAAAAGAAAGCTGGAGTAACTATACTCATATCAGATAAAATAGACTTTAAAATAAAGAATATTACAAGAGACAAGGAAGGACACTGCATATTGATCAAGGGATCAATCCAAGAAGAAGATATAACAATTATAAATATATATGCACCCAACATACATAGGAGCACCTCAATACATAAGGCAACTGCTAACAGCTCAAAAAGAGGAAATCGACAGTAACACAATAATAGTGGGGGACTTTAACACCTCACTTACACCAATGGACAGATCATCCAAAATGAAAATAAATAAGGAAACACAAGCTTTAAATGACACATTAAACAAGATGGACTTCCTTGATATTTATAGGACATACCATCCAAAAACAGCAGATTACAATTTCTTCTCAAGTGTGCACGGAACATTCTCCAGGATAGATCACATCTTGGGTCACAAATCAAGCCTCAGTAAATTTAAGAAAATTGAAATCATATCAAGCATCTTTTCTTACCACAACGCTATGAGATTAGAAATGAAATACAGGGAAAAAAACGTGAAAAGCACAATCACATGGAGGCTAAACAGTACGTTACTAAATAATCAAGAGATCACTGAAGAAATCAAAGAGGAAATCAAAAAATACCTAGAGACAAATGACAATGAAAACACGACGATCCAAAACCTATGGGATGCAGCAAAAGCAGTTCTAAGAGGGAAGTTTATAGCTATACAAGCCTACCTCAAGAGACAAGAAAAATCTCAAATAAACAATCTAACCTTACACCTAAAGGAACTAGAGAAAGAAGAACAAACAAAACCCAAAGTTAGCAGAAGGAAAGAAATCATAAAGATCAGAGCGGAAATAAATGAAATAGAAACAAAGAAAACAATAGCAAAGATCAATAAAAGTAAAAGCTGGTTCTTTGAGAAGATAAACAAAATTGATAAACCATTAGCCAGACTCATCAAGAAGAAGAGGGAGAGGACTCAAATCAACAAAATAGAAATGAAAAAGGAGAAGTTACAACAGACACCACAGAAACACAAAGCATCCTAAGAGACTACTACAAGCAACTCTATGCCAATAAAATGGACAACCTGGAAGAAATGGACAAATTCTTAGAAAGGTATAACCTTCCAAGACTGAACCAGGAAGAAACAGAAAATATGAACAGACCAATCACAAGTAATGAAATTGAAACTGTGATTAAAAGTCTTCCAACAAACAAAAGTCCAGGACCAGATGGCTTCACAGGTGAATTCTATCAAACATTTAGAGAAGAGCTAACACCCATCCTTCTTAAACTCTTCCAAAAAATTGCAGAGGAAGGAACACTCCCAAACTCATTCTATGAGGCCACCATCACCCTAATACTAAAACCAGACAAAGATACTACAAAAAAAGAAAAATTACAGACCAATATCACTGATGAATATAGATGCAAAAATCCTCAACAAAATACTAGCAAACAGAATCCAACAACACATAAAAAGGATCATACACCACGATCAAGTGGGATTTATCCCAGGGATGCAAGGATTCTTCAATATACGCAAATCAATCAATGTGATACTCCAGATTAATAAATGGAAGAATAAAAACCATATGATCACCTCAATAGATGCAGAAAAAGCTTTTGACAAAATTCAACACCCATTTATGATAAAAACCCTCCAGAAAGTGGGCATAGAGGGAACCTACCTCAACATAATAAAGGCCATATACGACAAACCCACAGCAAATATCATTCTCAATGGTGAAAAACTGAAAGCATTTCCTCTAAGATCAGGAACGAGACAAGGATGTCCACTCTCACCACTATTATTCAACATAGTTTTGGAAGTCCTAGCCATGGCAATCAGAGAAGAAAAAGAAATAAAAGGGATACAAATTGGAAAAGAAGAAGTAAAACTGTCACTGTTTGCAGATGACATGATACTATACATAGAGAATCCTAAAAATGCCACCAGAAAACTACTAGAGCTAATCAATGAATTTGGTAAAGTTTCAGGCTACAAAATTAATGCACAGAAATCTGTTGCATTCCTATACACTAATGATGAAAAATCTGAAAGAGAAATTATGGAAACACTCCCATTTACCATTGCAACAAAAAGAATAAAATACCTAGGAATAAACCTACCTAGGGAGACAAAAGACCTGTATGCAGAAAACTATAAGATACTGATGAAAGAAATTAAAGATGATACCAACAGATGGAGGGATATACCATGTTCTTGGCTTGGAAGAATCAATATTGTGAAAATGACTATACTACCCAAAGCAATCTACAGATTTAATGCAATCCCTATCAAATTACCAATGGCATTTTGTATGAAACTAGAACAAATCATCTTAAAATTTGTATGGAGACACAAAAGACCCCGAATAGCCAAAGCAGTCTTGAGGGGAAAAAACGGAGCTGGAGGAATCAGACTCCCTGACTTCAGACTATACTACAAAGCTACAGTAATCAAGACAATATGGTACTGGCACAAAAACAGAAACATAGATCAATGGAACAAGATAGAAAGCCCAGAGATAAACCCACGCACCTATGGTCAACTATTCTATGACAAAGGAGGCAAAGATATACAATGGAGAAAAGACAGTCTCTTCAATAAGTGGTGCTGGGAAAACTGGACAGCTACATGTAAAAGAATGAAATTAGAACACTCCCTAACACCATACACAAAAATAAACTCAAAATGGATTCGAGACCTAAATGTAAGACTGGACACTATAAAACTCTTAGAGGAAAACATAGGAAGAACACCCTTTGACATAAATCACAGCAAGATCTTTTTTGATCCACCACCTAGAGTAATGGAAATAAAAACAAAAATAAACAAATGGGACCTAATGAAACTTCAAAGCTTTTGCACAGCAAAGGAAACCATAAACAAGACGAAAAGATAACCCTCAGAATGGGAGATAATATTTGCAAACGAATCAACGGACAAAGGACTAATCTCCAAAATATATAAACAGCTCATTCAGCTCAATATTAAAGAAACAAACAACCCAATCCAAAAATGGGCAGAAGACCTAAATAGACGTTTCTCCAAAGAAGACATACAGATGGCCAAGAAGCGCATGAAAAGATGCTCAACATCAGTAATTATTAGAGAAATGCAAATCAAAACTACAATGTGGTATCACCTCACACCAGTTAGAATGGGCATCATCAGAAAATCTACAAACAACAAATGCTGGAGAGGGTGTGGAGAAAAGGGAACCCTCTTGCACTGTTGGTGGGAATGTAAATTGATACAGCCACTATGGAGAACAGTATGGAGGTTCCTCAAAGAACTAAAAATAGAATTACCATATGACCCAGCAATCCCACTACTGGGTATATACCCAGAGAAAACCATAATTCAAAAAGACACATGCACCCCAATGTTCATTGCAGCACTATTTACCATAGCCAGGTCATGGAAGCAACCTAAATGCCCATCGACAGACGAACGGATAAAGAAGTTGTGGTACATATATACAATGGAATTTTACTCAGCCATAAAAAGGAACGAAATTGAGTCATATGTTGAGACGTGGATGGATCTAGAGACTGTCATACAGAGTGAAGTAAGTCAGAAAGAGAAAAACAAATATCGTATATTAACGCATGTATGTGGAACCTAGAAAAATGGTACAGATGAACCGGTTTGCAGGGCAGAAGTTGAGACACAGATGTAGAGAACAAACGTATGGACACCAAGGGGGGAAAACCGCGGTGGGGTGTGGATGGTGGTGTGCTGAATTGGGCGATTGGGATTGACATGTATACACTGTTGTGTATAAAATTGATGACTGATTAAAAAAACAAAAAACAAAAAAAACTAAAAATAGAGTTGCCATATGATCCAGCAATCCCACTCCTGGGCATATATACAGACAAAATATAATTCAAAAATATACATGCACCCTATGTTCATAGCAGCACTATTCATAATAGCCAAGACATGGAAACAACCTAAATGTCCATTGACAGATGAATGGATAAAGATGTGGTACATATATACAATGGAATATAACTCAGCCATAAAAAAGAACGAAATAATGCAATTTGCAGCAACACGGATGGACCTAGATATTATTACTAAGCAAAGTAAGTCAGAAAGAGAAAGACAAATACTATATGATATCACTTATATGTGGAATCTAAAATATGACACAAATGAGCTTATGTATGAAAGAGAAACAGAATCACAGACATAGAGAACAGACTTGTGGTTGCCAAGGGAGATAGATTGTGGGGGAGAGATGGATTGGGAGTTTGGGATTAGCAGATGCAAACTATTGTATATAGAATGGATAAACAACAAGGTGCTACTGTATAGCACAGGGAACTATATTCAATATCTTGTGATAAACCATAATGGAAAAGAATACAAAAAGAATGTATATATATGTATAACTGACTCACTTGGCTGCACAGCAGAAATTAACTCAACATTGTAAATCAACTATACTTGAATTAAGTAAATAAAGTGTGTCTACTGTAGAAAATGTATTTGGATCTTTAAAGAAATCCAATCTGATAATCTCTGTCTTTTCTTTGAAGTGTTTAATCTATTCACATTTAGTGTTATCATTACTATGGTTCGATTTATAGGTGCCATTTTTCTATTTCTTTTCTATGTGTATGACTCCTTTTTTTTTTTTTTGGTCCTCCCTCTGTTCCTTCTTTCTTTTATGCTAAATCATCGCTTTCTAGTGTATAATTTTAATTCTTTCTTTGTTTTTTTAAGCTATATTTTTAGTTATTTTCTTAATGGTTACTCTGAAAATTACAATATACATAATTTATCACAGTATACTTCAGATTAATACTAACTTAGTTCTAGTAAAACAAAGAAATTTTGTTCCAATATCACTCTATTTCCTCATCCCTCTTTTTTTGCTAGTTTGTCCTATATATTACATATTTCTATGTTCTCAGGCTAACAATTAAGTTTCATAATTACTGTTTTGTGCAAGTTTCTTCTAAATCAGTTACGATAAGAAAAGAGAAAAATATATACTTACACTGTGTGTTATATTGACCTACATAATTATTATAATGACTTAACATTCCTTATTTTTCCTCTGCCTTTTATTATCATTATGGACTCATGACACTTTTTGGCAGACTCAAGTTATGCCAATTGACTATAATGATAACTATAGTAATTATTTTCTGTATTAGAAATAGTATATATTTTATGTACCATAAAACTATTTATTTTTATTTTTATATTTTTGAATGATCCTCCTTTGCCAGTGGGTGTTCTTCCGATGTTGTCCTGTTTTCTCATTTCCAAAACTCCCTCGGCCATCTCTGAGAGCAACCTCACTTTCTGAGAGCAGCAAGATATTCCATCTTACTTTCTTCCTGTTCCAATAAGTATCTTAAAAGGATCCTGGCTCCTTTAAGCAAAGAAGGGTTCAGTGATTCAGATTTTCATGATGTAGTGCACACTACACATGACAAGCAGTTTTAGGCAGGGTGCCAGGAATGGCAATGCAACTGCATCAGAGATACAGCATGAGGAGGCCTAAGAATTATCAGTTCAGGGACTTCCCTGGCAACCCAGTGATTAAGACTGTGCTTCCAATGTAGGGGATGCAGGTTCAATCCCTGGTTGGGGAACTACGATCCTGCATTCTGTGTGGCGTAACCAAGAAAAGAAAAAAAGAAAAAAGAAAAGAAAAGAATTATCAGTTCAACTGATTTCTAATGTACTGAGTCTTGTTTTTAAAAATCCTGTTTCAATATGCAAGACGGTTCAATTCTGGCAGAGAGAGGGAGAGAGAGAGAGAAATATGCACAACTACTCAACAAATTTGAGGTTTTATTCTATACTGTTGCACCAAAAATATTGTCCAGAGCTTTTGATAGACTCCACACATGTCATAAGGCAAAAATCATGGCACATTAGTAATTTCATTTTTGGCTCTGAGAGGACTATTATGATTTATAAATCTTAAACACAAATGTGTAAGTAGAGTATTTGTGCATATTGCATGGTGATTGTGCATTTTGTCTTCCTTTTTCTTATTCCAATTTCATGTTTTTCTTCATCCTTCATCCAAGCACCATAAAGCTGCCTCCAAAGTATGCACATCCGTCTGCCCTTTCTAAGCATCATCATCAAGTATAGGATAGCAGTCAGGAGAGGATAAAATCTATATCTATATCTGGGATTAAACTAGAATTCAGAGGTCAGTAGCATTACAAATACCATCCAAAACACAGGTATTTGAATCTGTTTTCATATTAACCCCTAAGTGGTTCATTCTTTATCTAGCTTAAAAGTTGATTTCTTTTCTTTAAAACTTAATAGATTAAGAAAAAAAGTCTCCATTGTAAAGACTCCCCTTTGCCAGTTGTACTCCACAATATGGAACATTTCAGGTACCAGCCATTCTCTCACTTTGTATGGCTGGTCCCACTCCTCTTAGGTCCTTGGTGAGGGGCTGAGTCCTACTCTATTGATAGGGCACAGAGTTCAAATAAAATAGTTGTTTCTCTGGAATTTTAAATGCAAAATTACAGGTCATACACAGAAAGAGCTACTACGTGAAAAAAATTTTGCTTAAATTCTTTTAGGGGATAATTACTCAGCAGTGAAACCAGTGAAAAAAGGTATCTGGGGGCTTCCCTGGTGGCGCAGTGGTTAAGAATCTGCCTGCCAATGCAGGGGACACGGGTTAGAGCCCTGGTCTGGGAAGATCCCACATGCCATGGGGCGGCTAATCCCGTGAGCCACAACTACTGAGCCTGCGCGTCTGGAGCCTGTGCTCCGCAACGGGAGAGGCCGCGACAGTGAGAGGCCCGCGCACCGCGATGAAGAGTGGCCCCTGCTCGCCGCAACTGGAGAAAGCCCTTGCACAGAAACGAAGACCCAACACAGCCAAAAATAAATAAATTAATTAATTAGAAAAAAAAAGAACAGGTGAAGGAAAACTAGCATTTATAAAAAAAAAAAAAAGGTATCTGGGACACTACTGATATTCTGCAAAGCCATTCATTCACTCAGGACATATTTACTAAATATTGTTCCAGGAGTTGAGGACACCATGGTGGACAAGACAAAGTCCTACTTCTATAGAGATGACATTCTAGTGGCGGAGGAGACAATGAACAAATAAGCAAAGAAATATCTAACATAATATTAGGTAATACTCAGTTATAGAAAGAATAGTACAGCAGGATAGAGGTACAGAAAATGACAGTAAATTCTATTTAAACACAGTGGCCAATGAACACACTTCTAAGGAAGCTCTGCCATTTGGGCAGAGCTTTGATAGAAGTGAGGGAAGAGCATTTCAGGAAGAGAGATCAACAACAGCAAAGTCTCTGAATCAGGAACAAGCATGGAGTGTTTGTGGAACCACAAGGATGTCAGTGATTGAGAAGAGTGAGGGAAGAGGAGGGGGTAGAAGAGGTCAGAGAGATGATAAGGCAGGGGTCAGATCAAGTGAAGTCTTGAGGTCCATTATAAGGACATTTGCTTTTACTCTGAAATGGGAAGCCATTGAGGGGTTTGATAAAGGTAATAACAACATCTGATTTAAATCATTAAAATATCACTCTGGTTGCTACGTGGAAAATAAGATAGGGTGGGGGTAAGAGCCAAAGGAGAGAGATAATCTAGAATGCTTATGTAATGGTCCAGGAGAAAGATAATGGGAACCTGGGCTAGGGTGGTAGCAGAAGAGGTATCAGAAGGTAGAACTGACAGAACTTTTTGAGTGATTAGCTGGAAATTGGAAGATGGGAGGGGGTTGGGAATTCTGTTTTTGACATCTTAAGTTAGAGATGCCTGTTAAGCGTTCAAGTGGATATTTCATGTCAAAGATAGGATATAAAAGTTTGAAGTTCAGAAAAGAAGTTAGGCCTAGAGATATAAAATTTTGAGGTGTAAACATAGATGGCTTTTAAAACCATGAGACTGGATAAAATGACCAAGGAAAAGATGTAGATAGAGAAGTGACCCAAAGAATAAGCCTTGAAGTACTGGAATGCTTAGAGGTTGAGAAGATGAGGTTGAACAAGGGAAAAAGGCTCAAAATGAGGTAAAATAAAAGCCATAAGAGTATGGTGCCCTGCAATATAGGAGAAGGAGAATTTAAAAAAGGGGTTATTATGGGATTATATGAAAACATGTGTGTGAAACTTTCAAAAATTGTAAAGCACTATAGACTTTAAAGAATCTTTCATTCAAAAAAATAGTTTAAAAAAAGAGTATGGTGCCCTGGAAGTCAAGTGTGTTCCAAGAAGAAAGAAGTGATCAACTATGTCAAATGCTACTAAAAGGTTGAGTAATGAGGACTCACAATTTACCATTGCTTTAGCATTGTGAAAGTCATTGGTGACAATGACAAGAGTGGTTCAAAGAGTACAGTAAGTTCCCTGCATATGAACGAGTTCCATTCCTAGAGTGTGTTCATAAGTCCAATTTGTTCATAAGTCCAACAAAGTTAGCCTAGGTACCCACCTAACACAATCAGCTATATAGTGTGGTACTGTAATAGGTTTCTAATACTTTTCACACAAATAATACATAAAAAACAAACACAAAAATAAAGAAAACAGTTTTAATCTTATAATACAGTACCTTGAAAAGTACAGTACTACAGTACAACAGCTGGTGCTTCTTAGCAGTACCAGCTACATCACCACTGCTTTTGGACATCCTGGGCTTGAAATAAAGATACTGTACTAGTGTACTCTATACAGTACTGTACAGTAAAGTATACAAAAGCACAGCCACTTGTAGAGGATGCAGGCAAGTGACAATGTACACCAGACATGTGAACTAACTTATGTGATTGAACATGCAAAAGCATGTTCACATCTTTGAAAGTTTGCAACTTGAATGTTCATATGTAGGGGACTT
Organism: Eubalaena glacialis; assembly: GCF_028564815.1. NCBI lineage: Eukaryota > Metazoa > Chordata > Mammalia > Artiodactyla > Balaenidae > Eubalaena > Eubalaena glacialis. The sequence goes on from NC_083736.1 coordinate 48,052,434, forward strand.
ACTATAGTGGGGACAAGATATTAACTACAGTAGGTTGTGGACACAAGGTGAAATGAAGAAGTAGAGACCATGAATATAGACAAGTCCATCTAGGAATTTTGCTCTGAGAAAGTAGAAAGAGGGAAAGGAAAAAATCCCTATTCCAACTCTATTCTTGGTCTCCATATACCTTCTGCTTTGTGGCATATGCACCAAACAGAGCTTCAAAATATGTGAAGCATGAGGGAGCTGGACCATTGTGGTGCCATGTGGCCACAGCTTATAGAGTAGTGGAGAACAAGACGGTGAAGTAGAGGACCTGAGCTCACTTCCTCTCATGAAAACACCAAAATTACAACTAACTGCTGAACAGCCATTGACAAAAAAGGACTGGAACCTACCAAAAAATATATTCTACTCCAAAGACAAAGAAGCCACAATGAGGTGGTAGGAGGGGCACATTTGCAGTATAATCAAATCCCATACCCACTGGGTGGGTGACCCACAAACTGGAAAATAATTATATCACAGAGTTTCTCCCACAGGAGTGAGAGTTCTGAGCCCTACATCAGGCTTCCCAGTCTGGAGGTCTGGTACCTGGAGGAGAAGCCCCCTGAAAATTTGGCTTTGAAGGCCAGCGGCATTTGATCACAGGAACTCCACAGAAATGGAGGAAACTAAAACTCCACTCTCGGAGGGCACACACAAGGACTTGTGTGCAGTGGAACCCAGGGAAAAAGCAGTGACTTCATAGGAGCCTGGGCCAGACCTATGAGCTGGTTTTGGAGGGTCTCCTGGGGAGGTGGGAGGCAGCTGTGAATCACTGTGGGGACAAGGACACTGGTGGTGGAGATACTGGGGAGAGTACTCATCGATGGGAGCTGTCCTGGAGGTAGCTATTTTGATGCCACCCAACAGCCCAAAAGCTGTGGCGCAGGGATGCATCAGGCCAAACAACCAATAGGGCAGGAACACAGCCCAACACATCAGCAGAGAGGTTGCTTAAAGTCTTCATGAGACCACAGCTGCCTGTAAACACATGCCTTGACACAGCCCTGCCCACCAGAGGAACAAGATCCTGACTGCCCAGTGGGCAGGTGCCAGTCCCTCCCACCAGGAAGCCTGCACAAGTCTCTTAGACCAGCCTTATGCACCAGGGGGCAGACAGCATAAGCCAGAGGAACTACAATGCTGCAGCCTCTGGGACCACAAACACAGAAAGTTAGACAAAATGAGATGGCAGAGGAAAATGTTCCAGACGAAGGAACAAGATAAAAAACCCAAAAAGGAACCCACCGGGTCAGACACGGCCTGAGACAGCCTTTTCCACCTCCTTCGCGTCAGAGAGGGGAAACTGGGGAAGTGGGTCACCCCGGCTGGCCCCGGAAGCAGACCTTCCCAGGCCCACGCCTCCTGCTTTCCCACAGAGCGTCAGGCCTCAGCTGCAGCCGAGCTCTGTGGCTGGAGCGGTGGTGCTCGGGCCAGGCCGCCAGTGCCTGCGCCTCAGTGCTCTGCCATCTGGTGCCCTTGGCAGCGCACCACACCAGTCCTGCAGTGTGTTGGCCCTCCCACTACCCCCTTGGCGGGACCCTTCCCTTTACTCTGGTGATAGTGACATTCAGTGGGAAAGGCTAACACATACTGCAGCGTCTGCTCCTGCGGCATGGGAGGTTGGAGCAGAGGACCCCGCTATGCGCACTCGCACCTTGCACGATGGGCAGCGGTGGCCGGGCAGCAGGCACTCTTGCCCAGGCCCCGCCCCCGCCCGGCTCGGCTGTGGGCATCCCCCAGCCCCCGGCAGCACTGGCCGGCCTGCTGCAAGTGAGAGCTCGGCACATGGGCTCTTGTGCAGGGAAAGGACAGATCAGGCGCCTTGGGAGAGCCCCTGCTTCACTGCTGGTATATGGCAAAATTTCTGGCTAAGCTCCTGGGCTGCACGTTGCTGAGCAAGGGTACCTCTCAAATCTTTGAGTCCAAAAGTCACTCCCGAGTTGGCCTGAAATCAAGCATGAAGCAAAAGCCATGTGGCTGACAGAGTCTTCGTGCTACGGCTGGGTGTCAGGCCTGAACCTCTGAGGAGGGAGAGCTGAGCTCAGGACATTGGTCCAACAGAGACCTCCTGGTTCCACGTAATATCAATTGGTGAGAGCCCTCCCAGAGATCTCCGTTTCAACACTAAGACCCAGCTCCACCTGACGACCAGCAAGCTCTCGTGCTGGACACCCCATGCCAAACAACAAGCAAGACAGGAACACAACACAACCCATTAGCAGAGAGGCTGCCTAAAATCATAATAAGTTCACAGACACCCCAAAACACACCACCGGATACGGTTCTGCCCACTAGAAAGACAAGATCCAGCCTCATCCACCAGAACACAGGCACCAGCCCCCTCCACCAGGAAGCCTACAAAACCCACTGAACCAACCTTACCCACTGGGAGCAGACACGAAAAACAACTGGAACTACAAACCTGCAGCCTGCAAAAAAGAGACCACAAACACAGTAAGTTAAACAAAATGAAAAGACAAAGAAAAATGCAGCAGATGAAGGACCAAGGTAAAAACCCACCAGACCTAACAAATGAAGCGGAAATAGGCAGTCTACCTGAAAAAGAATTCAGAGTAATGATAGTAAAGATGATCCAAAATTTTGGAAATAGAATGACGAAAATACAAGAAACATTTAACAAGGACCTAAAAGAACTAAAGAGTAAACAAGCAATGATGAACAACAAAATAAATGAAATTAAAAATTCTCTAGAAGGAATCAATAGCAGAATAACTGAGGCAGAAGAATGGATAAGTGATCTGGAAGATAAAATAGTGGAAATAACTACCACAGAACAGAATAAAGAAAAAAGAATGAAAAGAACTGAGGACAGTCTCAGAGACCTATGGGACAACATTAAACGCACCAACATTGAAATTATAGGGATCCCAGAAGAAGAAAAGAAAAAGAAAGGGACTGAGAAAATATTTGAAGAGATTATAGTTGAAAACTTCCCTAATATGGGAAAGAAAATAGTCAATCAAGTCCAGGAAGCACAGAGAGTCCCATGCACGATAAATCCAAGGAGAAACATGTCAAGACACATATGAATCAAACTATCAAAAATTAAATACACACAAAAATATTAAAAGCAGCAAGGGAAAAACAACAAATAACATACAAGGGAATCCCCATAAGGTTAACAGCTGATCTTTCAGCAGAAACTCTGCAAGACAGAAGGAAGTGGGAGGACATATTTAAAGTGATGAAAGGGAAAAACCCACAACCAAGATTACTCTACCCAGCAAGGATCTCATTCAGATTTGATGGAGAAATTAAAACCTTTACAGACAAGCAAAAGCTAAGAGAATTCAGCACCACCAAACCAGCTTTACAACAAATGCTAAAGGAACTTCAATAGGCAGGAAACACAAGAGAAGGAAAATACCTACAATAACAAACTCAAAACAATTAACAAAATGGTAATGGGAACATACATATTGATAACTACATTAAATGTATATGGATTAAATGCTCCAACCAAAAGACATAGACTGGCTGAATGGATACAAAAACAAGACCCATATATACGCTGTCTACAAGAGACCCACTTCAGACCTAGGGACACATACAGACTGAAGGTGAGGGGATGGAAAAAGATATTCCATGCAAATGGAAATCAAAAGAAAGCTGGAGTAGCAATTCTCAGATCAGACAAAATAGACTTTAAAATAAAGGCAAGAGACAAAGAAGGACACTACATAATGATCAAGGGATCAATCCAAGAAGAAGACATAACAATTGTAAATATTATGCACCAACACAGGAGCACCTCAATACAGAAGACAAATGCTAACAGCCATAAAAGGGGAAATCGACAGTAACACAATGATAGTAGGGGAATTTAACACCCCACTTTCGCCAATGGGTAGATCATCCAAAATGAAAATAAATAAGGAGGCTTCCCTGGTGGTGCAGTGGTTGAGAATCTGCCTGCCAATGCAGGGGACATGGGTTCGAGCCCTGATCTGGGAAGATCCCACATGCCGCGGAGCGGCTGGGCCCGTGAGCCACAATTACTGAGCCTGCGCGTCTGGAGCCTGTGCTCCACAACAAGAGAGGCCGCGATAGTGAGAGGCCCGCGCACCACGATGAAGAGTGGCCCCCGCTTGCCACAACTAGGGAAAGCCCTCACACAGAAACGAAGACCCAACACAGCCATAAATAAATAAATAAAATACATTAAAAAAAATAAATAAAAAATAAAAAATAAAATAAATAAATAAATAAGGAAACACAAGCTTTAAATGACACATTAAACAAGATGGACTTCATTGATATTTATAGGACATTCCATCCAAAAACAACAGAACAAACTTTCTTCTCAAGTTCTCATGGACTATTCTCCAAGATAGATCATATCTTGGGTCACAAATCAAGCCTTGGTAAACTTAAGAAAATTGAAATCATATCAAGTATCTTTTCTGACCACAACGCTATGACACTAGATATCAATTACAGGAAAAAATCTGTAAAAAACACAAACACATGGAGGCTAAATAATACACTACTAAATAAGCAAGAGGTCACTGAAGAAATCAAAGACGAAATCAGAAAATACCTAGAAACAAATGACAATGAAAACAAGATGACCCAAAAACCTATGGGATGCAGCAAAAGCAGTTCTAAGAGGGAAGTTTATAGCAATAAAATCTTACCTTAGAAAATAAGTAAAATCCCAAATAAACAACCTAATCTCACACCTAAAGCAACTAGAGAGAGAAGAACAAACAAAACTCAACGTTTGCAGAAGGAAAAAAATCATAAAGATCAGAGCAGAAATAAATGAAATGGAGTGAAGAAAACAATAGAAAAGATCAATGAAACTAAAAGCTGGTTATTTGAAAAGATAGGCAAAATTGATAAACCTTTAGCAAGACTCATCAAGAAGAAAAGGGAGAGACTCAAATCAATAAAGTTAGAAATGAAAAAGGCGAAGTTACAACGGACACAACAGAAATACAAAAGATCGATCATAAGAGACTACTACAAGCAGCTATATGCCAAAAAAAAGGAAACCTAGACGAAATGGACAAATTCCTAGAAAGGTACAATCTCCCAAGACTTAACCAGGAGGAAATAGAAAATATAAACATACCAATCACAAGTACTGAAATTGAAACTGTGATTTTAAAACTCCCAACAAGCAAAAGTGCAGGACCAGATGGCTTTACAGGCGAACTCTATCAAATATTTAAAGAAGAGTTAACACCTATCCTTCTGAAACTATTTTTAAAAAGTATAAAGGAAGAACACCCCCAAACTCATTCTATGAGGCCACCATCACCACGATACCAAAACCAGACAAAGATAACAGAAAAAAAAGAAAATTACAGGTCAATATCACTGATGAACATAGATGCGGAAATCCTCAACAAAATACTAGCAAACCAAATCCAACAATACATTAAGAGGATCATACACCATAATCAAGTGGGATTTATCCCAGGGATGCAAGGATTTTTCAGTATTCACAAATCAATCAGTGTGTTACCCCACATTAACAAATTGAAAAATGAAAACCTTATGATCATCTCAATAGATACAGAAAAAGCTTTTGACAAAATTCAACGTCCATTTATGATAAAAACTCTCCATAAAATGGGCATACAGGGAACATACCTCATCATAATAAAGGCCATATATGACAAACCCACAGCTAACATCATACTCAATGGTGAAAAGCTGAAAGCATTTTCTCTAAGATCCAGAACACGACAAGGATGTCCATTCTTTCCACTTTTATTCAACATAGTTTTGGAAGTCCTAGCCACAGCAATCAGAAAACAAACCCGTAGATCATATAGTGCACCCCTAGATCATATAGTTCTGATGAACAAGGAGGAGCATGTTACTGGGCACTGTAAGGTGTCTCCTACACAAGGTCACTTTTCAAACATTGGGAAGTGTAACAAACCTATCTAGTACATAGACAAAACACAGAGAACTAGGCAAAGCAGGGAGACAGAGGAATATCTTCCAAATGAAGGAACAAGATAAATCCCAGGGACTTCCCTGGTGGTGTAGTGGATAAGAATCCGTGCTCCCAATGCAGGGGGCCTGGGTTCAATCCTTGGTCAGGGAACTAGATCTCACATGCATGCCTCAACTAAGAGTTCGCATGGCACAACTAAGGAGCCTGCCTGCCACAACTAAGGAGCCCATGTGCTGGAACTAATGAGCTGGTGAACCACAACTAAGACCTGGTGCAACCTATAATAAATAAATAAATAATTTTTTTTAAAAAAAGATAAACACCAGAAGAACTAAATGAAATGGAGATAAGCAATCTACCATATTAAGAGTTCAAGGTAATGATCATAAAGATGCTAAACGAATTCAGGAGAAGAATGGATGGACACTGTGAGAAGTTTAACAAAGAGTTCGAAAATATAAAGAAGAACCAAACATAGTTGAAGAATACAATAACTGAAAGAAAAATACACTACAAGGAATCAATAGCAGAATAGATGATACAGAAGAACGAATCAGCGAACTGGAAGACAGAGTAAAGGAAATCACCCAAGCTGAAAGGAAAAAAGAAAAAAATATTTTAAAAATTGTATAGTTTAAGAGACCTCTGGGACAACATCAAGTGCACTAACATTCATAATATAGGGGTCCCATAAGTAGAAGAGAGAAATAAATATGCAGAGAATATATCTGAAGACATAATAAGTGAAAACATCCTTAAGCTGGGAGAGGAAACAGACATCTAGGTCCAGGAGTCACAGAATCTCCCCCAAAAGATGAGCTCAAAGAGGTCCACACCAAGACACATTGTAACTAAATGGCAAAAAATAAAGCGGGAATCTTAAAACACCAAGAGAAAAGCAACTAGTATGTAAAACAGAATTCCCTTAAAACTAGCAACTGACTTTTCAGCAGAAACTTTGCAGCCAGAAGGGAATGATGTATTCAAAGTGATGAAAGGAACCAAGGTACAACCAAGACTACATTACCCAGCAAGGCTCTCATTCAGATTTGATGGAGACATCAAGAGTTTTACAAACAAGCAAAAGCTAAAAGAGTTCAGCACGATTAAACTGGCATACAAGGGATGTTAAAGGAAATTCTCAAAGTGCAAAACAAAAGAACACAACTATGAAAATTACAAAAAAAAAATCTCATTGTAAAGGCAAATATGCAGTAAAGGTAGTAGATCAACCACATATAAAGCTAGTAAAAGTAGTAAACTCATCTATACCCACAATAAGTACTTAAGGGATACACACCAAAAAAGATGTGAAATATGATGTCAAAAATTTAAGCATGAGTGGGGGAAACAAAAATGCAGGGTTGTTAGAATGTGTTCAAGTTTAAGAGGTCAGCAACTTAAAATAAGCACATATATACACAGGTTGTTATACATGAACCTCATAGTAACCACAAACCAAATTTGTATAATAGGTACACACACAAAAATAGAAAGTAATCCAAACATAACATTAAGAGAGTCGTCAAATCACAAGGGAAGAGAGCAAAAAAGGAAGAAAGGAACAAAAAAGAAATACAAAAACAACCCCAAAACAATTAACAAAATCACAATTAATAATAATAAACTCAAAATGGATTAAAGACCTAAATGTAAGACTGAACACTATAAAACTCTTAGAGGAAAACATACGAAGAACACTCTTTGACATCAATCACAGCAAGATCTTTTTTGACCTACCTCCTAGAGTAATGGAAATAAAAACAAAAATAAACAAATGAGACTTAATGAAACTTAAAAGCTTTTGCACAGCAAAGGAAACCATAAACAAGACGAAAAGAGAACACTCACAATGGGAGAAAATATTTGCAAACAAATCAACGGACAAAGGATTAATCTACAAAATATACAAACAGCTCATGCAGCTCGATATCAAAAAACAAATAACCCAACCAAAAAATGGGTGGAAGACCTAAATAGACATTTCTCCAAAGAAGACATAGAGATGGCCAAGAGGCACATGAAAAGATGCTCAATGTCACTAATTATTAGAGAAATGCAAATCAAAAATTCAGTGAGGTATCACCTCACACTGGTTAGAATGGGCATCATCAGAAAATCTACAAACAATAAATGCTGGAGAGGCTGTGGAGAAAAGGGAACCCCCTTGCACTGTTGGTGGGAATGTAAATTGATACAGCCACTATGGAGAACAGTATGGAGGTTCCTCAAAAAACTAAAAATAGAACTACCATATAACCCAGCAATCCCACTACTGGGCATATACCCTGAAAAAACCATAATTCAAAAAGAGGCATGTACCACAATGTTCATTGCAGCTCTATTTACAATAGCCAGTTCATGGAAGCAACCTAAATATCTATCGACAGATGAATGGATAAAGATGATGTGGTACATATATACAATGGAATATTACTCAGCCATATAAAGGAACGAAATTGGGTCATTTGTAGAGATGTGGATGGACCTAGAGTCTGTCATACAGAGTGAAGTAAGTCAGAAAGAGAAAAACAAATATCGTGTATTAACGCATATATGTGGAATCTAGAAAAATGGTACAGATGAACCGGTTTGCAAGGCAGAAATATAGACACAGATGTAGAGAACAAACCTATGGACACCAAGGGGGGAAAGGGGGGTGGGATGAATTGGGAGATAGAGATTGATGTATATACACTAATATGTATAAAATAGATAACTAATGAGAACCTGCTGTATAGCACAGGGAACTCTACTTCACTTGACTGTACAATAGAAACTCACACAACATTGTAAAATAACTATATCCCACCCCCAAAATAATTACTTTAAATGTAAATGGACTAAATGCTCCAATTAAAACACATAGAGTGACTGAATGGATTTTAAAAAAGACCCATAAATATGCTGCCTACAAGAGACTCACTTCAGATCTAAAGACACACTCAGACTGAAAGTGAGAGGGTGGAAAAAGCATGCAAATGGAAGTGAAAAGAAAGCTGGGGTAGCAATACTTATATCAGACAAAGACATTAAAACAAAGACTGTAACAAGAGACAAAGAATGACACTGCATAATGATTAAGGGATCAATCCAAAAGAAGCTATAACAACTGTAAATATATATGCACCCAATATAGGAACCACAAATATATAAAGCAAATATTAACAAACATAAAGGAAGATTGACAGTAACACAATAATATTAGGGAACTTTAATACTCCACTTACATCAATAGACAGATGATTCAAACAGAAAATTAATAAGGAAATACTGACATTAAATGACACATTAGACCCTAATGGAATTAATACATATATATACAGGACTTTCCATTTGAAATCAGCAGAATACTCAGTCTTTTCAAGTGCATTTGGAACGTTCTCCAGGATAGGTCACATGCTAGGCAACAAAACAAGTCTCAATAAATTTAAGACGACTGAAATCATATCAAGGATCATTTCTGATCACAATGCTATGGCTAGAAGTCAAGCACATGAAAAATACTGCAAAAAACAAATACATGGAGTCTGAACAACATATTACTGAAAAACCAATGGGTCACTGAAGAATAAAAAGAGGAAATGAAAAAAAAAAAAAGCTGGAGCCAAACGAAAATGGAAACACCATTTTTCAAAATCTCTGTGATGCAGCAAAAGCAGTTCTAGGGGGAAGTTTATAGTCATACAAGCCAACCTCAGGAAACAACAAAAATCTCAAACAACCTAAACTTACACCTAAATTAACTAGAAAAAGAACAAACAAAACCTAAAATTAGTAGAAGAAAGAAATAATAAAGATCAGAGCAGAGATAAAAATCAATGAAACGAAGACCTGGTTCTTTGAAAAGAGAAACAAAATTAATCAATCTTTAGCCAAACTGATTAAGAAAAAAGAGAGAGGGTCCAAATCAATAAAATCAGAAATGAAAAAGGAGAAGTTACAACTGACACCACAGAAATACGAAGGATCGTAAGTGATTACTATGAACTATTATACACCAATAAAATGAGCAACCTAGAAGAGAGAAATTCCTACAAATGTACAATCTCCCAAGACTGAACCAAGAAGAAATAGAAAATGTGAACAGACTGATTACTAGTAATGAAATTTAACCAGTAATAAAAACAACTCACAACAAACAAAAGTCCAGGACAAGGTGGCTTCACAGGTGAATTATACCAAAATTTAAAGAGTTAACACCTATCTTATTCAAACCATGCCAAAAAATTTCAGAGTAAAGAATGCTTCCAAACTTGTTCTATGACACCAGCATCAGTCCGATCCCAAAACCAGACAAAGATATCACACACACAAAATTACAGGATAATATCACTGATGAACATATATGCAAAAATCCTCAAAAAAAATAGCAAACACTCTGATGGGAGAAAACATTTGCAAACGAAGCAACTGACAAGGGATTAATCTCCAAAATATACAAACAGTTTATGTAGCCCAATAGCAAAAAAACCCAAACCACCTAATCAAAAAATGGGCAGAAGATCTGAATAGACATTTCTCCAAAGAAGACATACAGATGGCTAAAAAGCCCATGAAAAAGCATCATTAATTATTAGATAAATGTAAATCAAAACTACAGTGAGGTATCACCTCACACCAGTCAGAATGGTCATCATCAAAAAATCTACAAACAATAAATGCTGGAAAGGGTGTGGAGAAAAAGGGAACCCTCCTACACTGTTGGTGGGAATGTAAATTGGTATAGCCTCTATGGAGAACAGTATAGAAGTTCCTTAAAAAACTAAAAATAGAGCTACCATATGATCCAGCAATCCCACTCCTGGGCATATATCCAGAGAAAACCATAATTTGAAAGATACATTCACCACAATGTTCATTGCAACACTATTTACAATAGTCAGGAAATGGAAGCAACCTAAATGTCCATTGACAGAGGAATGGATAAAGATGTGGCACATATATACAATGGAATATTACTCAGCCATAAAAAAGAATGAAATAATGCCATTTGCAGCAACATGGATAGACCTAGAGATTGTCATACTGAGTGAAGTAAGTCAGACAGAGAAGGACAAATATCATATGATATCGCTTATATGTGGAATCTAAAAAAAAGAGTACAAATGAACTTATCTACAAAACAAGAATAGAGTTACAGATGTAGAAAATAAACTTATGGTTACCAGGGAGTGAGGGGGGGAAGGATAAATTGGGAAATTGGGATTGACATATACACACCACTATATATAAAATAGATAACCAACAAGGACCTACTATATAGCACAGGGAACTCTACTCAATACTCTCTAATGGCCTATATAGGGAAAGAATCTAAAAAAGAGTTGATATACATATATGTATAACTGATTCACTTTGCTGTACATCTGAAACTACTACAACATTTTAAATCAAATATACTCCAATAAAAACGTTTTTAAAATTATAAAACTAAATTCAACAATACATTAAAAAAATCATACACCAAAATCAAGTGGGATTAATCCCAGGGATACAAGGATGTTTCAATATCTGCAAAGCCATCAATGTGATACACCACATTAAACAATTGAAGAATAAAAATCATATGATCAACAAATAGAGAAAAGAGCTTTTGACAAAATTCAACATCCATTTATGATAACAACATTTAACAAAGTGGGTAGAGAGAGAACATACCTCAACATAATAAAGGCCATACATGACAAACCCACAGCTAACATCATACTCAACAGTGAAAAGCTGAACGCATTTCCTCTAAGATCAGGAACAAGACAAGTATGCCCACTCTTGACACTTTTACTCAACATAGTATTGGAAGTCCTAGCGACAGCAATCAGAGAAGGAAAAGAAATAAAAGGAATCCAAATTGAAAAGGAAGATGAAAAACTGTCACCGTTTGCAGATGACCTGATACTATATATCATGACCCCCCAAAACTATTAGAACTAATAAATGAATTCAGTAAAGTTGCAGGATACAAAATTAATATACCAAAATCTGTTGTATTTCCATAGACTAACGAACTATCAGAAAGAGAAAGTAAGAGAGCAATCCCATTTACAGTTGCATCAAAATGAATATAATACCCAGGAATAAATATAACCAAAGAGGTAAAAGACCTGTACTCGGAAAACTATAAGATATTGATTAAAGAAATTGAAGGTGACAGAAGCAAATTGAAATATAATCCATGCTCACGTATTGGAAGAATTAATATTGCTAAATGACCATACTACTCAAGACAATCTACAGAGTCAATGCAATCCCTATCAAAATACCAATAACATTTTTCACAGAACTGGAAAAAAGAATTCCAAAATTTGTATGAAAACACAAAAGATCCCAAAACGCCAAAACAGACTTGAGAAAGAACAAAGCTGGAGGTATAAAGCTCCCTGATTTCAAACTATACTATAAAGCTACAATAATCAAAATAGTATGGTAGTGGCACAGAAAAAGACAAATAGATCAATGGAACAAAATAGAGAGCCCAGAAATAAACCCACAATTAAATGGTCAATTAATATACTACAAATTAGTTGAGAATATACAATTGGGAAAAGACAGCCACTTCAATAAATGACATTGGGAAATCTGGACAGCCACATGAAAAAGAATGAAACTGTACCATTTTCTTACACCATATACCAACATAAACTCAAAATTGATTAAAGAGTTAAGTGTTTGACCTGAAACTTTAAGACATCTGGAAGAAAACTAAGGCAGTACACTCTTTGACATCAGTCTTAGTATTATTTTTTTTGGATATGTTTCCTGAGGCAAGGGCAACAAAAGCAAAAATAAATAAGTGGGACTGCATCAAACTAAAAAGCTTTTTAAAAAATATTAATTAAGTAATTAATTAGTTTGTTTATTTAGGCTATGCCTGGTCTTAGTTGCGGCACACAGGATATTTGTTGCCATGTATGAGATATTCATTGTGGCATGTGGGATCTTTAGTAGTGGCATGCAGAATCTTTTTATTTGTGGCATCCATGTGGGATCTAGTTCCTTGACCAGGGATCTAACCCGGGGCCCCTGCATGGGGAGCACAGAGTCAGCCACTGGACAACCAGGGAAGTACCTAAAAGGCTTTTGTACAGTGAAGAAAACCATCAACAAAATGAAAGGCAGCCTACTGAATGGGAGAAGGTATTTGTAAGTTATATATCTGATAAAGGGTTAGTATCCAAAATATACAAAGAACTCATACAACTCAACATAAAAAAAAAAACCTTTGATTGAAAAACAGGCAGAGGATCTGAACTGAATTTTTCCCAAGTGGACATACAGATGCCCAACAGGCACATGAAAAGATGCTCAACATCACTAATCATCACGAAAATACAAATCAAACCAGCAATAAGATATCACTTCACACCTGACAGAATGGCTGTTATCAAGAAGACAACAAATAACAAGTGTTGGTGAGGATATGGAGAGAAGGGAACCCTTGTGCACTGTTGGTGGGAATGAAAATTGGTACAGCCACTATGATAAACAGTGTGGATGTTCCTCAAAAATTTAAAAATAAAACTACCATACAATCCAGCAGCTCCACTTCTGGGTATTTTTCCAAAGAAAATAAAAACACTATTTCAAAAAGATATATGCACCTTTATGTTCCTTGCAGCATTGTTTACAACAGCTAAGATATGGAAGCAACCTAAGTGTCCATCACTTGATGAATGGATAAAGATGTGAGATATATATATATATATATATATATATATATATATATATATATACACACACACACATATATACATACATACACACATATATATATACAATGAAGTGTTATTAAGCCATTAAAAAAATTAAATCTTGCTATTTGGGGCAATATGGGTGTACCTAGATGGTATTATGCTAAGTGAAATAAGTCATACGGAGAGAGACAAACATCGTATGATTTCACTTATATATGGAATCTAGAAAACAAAACAAATAAACATAACAAAACAGAAACAGACTTATAGACACAGAGAACAAACTGGTGGTTGCCAGAGGAGAGGGGGTTGGGGGATGACTTAAATAAATGAGGGGAGATTAAGATATAGAGACTTTGAGTTATGAAATAAATAAGTCACAAGTATATATGCTAACACATATATATGGAATCTAAGAAAAAAAACAAGTATATTATGTACAGCATGGGGAATTTAGTTAACAATATTGTAATTACTTTGTATGGTGACAGATAACTAGACTTATTGTGGTGATAATTTTATAAGGTATAAAAATATAAAAAAAAAATCACTGTAATTATACACCTGAAACTAATATAATATTGTAAGTCAATTATACTTCAATAAATAAGGAAATAAAGACTACTGGTAAAGGCATTACATAAGTAAATATGGAAGAAAGTTTTAATGTATTTTGTAGTTAACTTTTTCCTTCTACCTATTTAAAAGCAATTACATAAACAGTAATCATAATACTGTGTTGGTGGCTTATAATATATAAAGATGTAATTTGTGTGAAAACAATATTATGGAAAGGGGATGAAATGGAGATGAATCTCAGCAATGTTTTCTTGAAATTAATTTGATATTAATCCATACTAGATTGTTTTAATTTTAAGATGGAAATTGTAATTTTTAAGGCAACGACTAAGACAATAACTCAAAAGAAACAAGGGATTTAAAGTAGTATACCAGCAAATATTGATTTAATGCAAAAGAAGGCAGTAGTAGAGAAATACAGGAACAAACTTACATAAGACTCTACAGGGGCTTCCCTGGTGGTGCAGTGGTTGAGAATCTGCCTGCCAATGCAGGGGACATGTGTACAAGCCCTGGTCTGGGAAGATCCCACATGCTGAGGAGCGACTAGGCCCGTGAGCCACAATTGCTGAGCCTGCGCGTCTGGAGCCTGTGCTCCGCAACAAGAGAGGCCGCGACAGTGAGAGGCCCGCACACCGCGATGAAGAGTGGCCCCCACTTGCCGCAACTAGAGAAAGCCCTCGCACAGAAACGAAGATCCAACACAACCATAAATTAATTAATTAATTTAAAAAAAAAGACTCTACAAAATAATAAGAGGGAGGAAACACTGCCAAATTCATTACATAGGGCCAGTATTATCTTGATATCAAAACCAGGATCATATCACAAGAGAAGAAAACAACAGACCAATATCCCTTATAAATATAGATGCAAAACTCCTCAAAAAACATTAACAAACTGAATTCAGCATGATGTAAAAAGAGTATATACCATGATTAACTAGGTTTTATACCAGGATTGCATGATTGTTTGAACATAGAAAAATGAATCAAATAACATAATGTACTGATAAAGGGCAAGACTATTTCATTATTTAAATAGATGCAGAAAAAGCATTTCACAAAATCAAATATCCTCTCGTGAATAAAAAAAGAGCTAACACAACAAATTAGGAGTAGGAGGGAACTTCCTGAACCTGATAAATACCATCTACAAAAAGCTCACAACTAACATCATACTGAAAGGCGAATGACTGCATGCTATTCCCCTAAGATCAGCAAAAAGACAAAATTGTCCACTCTTGCTACTTTTATTTAACATTTACTGTAGGTTCTAGCCATACAATTAAGCAATAAAATAAATAAAATCCATCTAGAGTGGAAAGCAAGAAATAAAACTATTTCTATTTGCAAATGATGTGATCCTGAACATAGAAAAATTCAATAAATCCCCAAACAAACTATTAAAACTAATAAACCAGTTAAGTAAATTTGCAGGAAATGAGCCCTAAAGGAGAGGAGAAAGAAAATGGGAAATATATTCAAAGAAATGATGTCTGAAAACTTTCCAAATTTAGCAAAATAAATTAACCCACAGATTCAGGAAGTGAGCAAATCCCAAAAAATCCACATTAAGACATATTATAATTAATTTATTTTTAATTAATTAATTAATTAATTATTTTTGGCTGTGTTGGGTCTTCATTGCTGCACATGGGCTTTCTCTAGTTGCAGCAAGTGGGGGTTACTCTTCGTTGTGGTGCGCAGGCTTCTCATTGCGGTGGTTTCTCTTGTTGCAGAGCGTGGGTGCTAGGCACGCGGGCTTCAGTAGTTGTGGCACGCAGGCTCAGTAGTTGTGGCTTGTGGGCTCTAGAGTGCAGGCTCAGTAGTTGTGACACACGAGCTTAGTTGCTCCATGGCATGCGGGATCTTCCCAGACCAGGGCTTGAACCCGTGTCTCCTGCATTGGCAGGCAGATTCTTAACCACTGCGTGACCAGGGAAGTCCCTATAACTAATTTCTGAGAAGAAAAAATAAATTGTAAAGCAGTAAGAGAAAATGACAAGAGGGTGACACCAGTTTGAATGACAGTAGGTTTCTTTTCTGAAACAATGGAGGCCAGAAGCAAGTGGCAGAATATTTTTCAAATGCTGAAAGACTACAACTGTCAACCCCTAATACTGTGTCTGAAAATATCCTTCAAGAATGAAGGAGAAATACAGATATTCTTGAAGAGAAAATAAGACAGTTTGTACTCAGAAACGTATACTTAAAGAGTGACTAACAGAAGCTTTCCAAAAAAAAAAAAGATAAAACAGGAAGGCTGTGACCTACAAAATGGTAAGAAGAACAACAGAATGGGTAAAACTGGAAGTAAACATCATAGACTATCCTTCGCCTAATGAGTGTCTTCAATCATATTTTATGGTAGAAACAAAAGATATAACATCATCTAAAGTGGCGTTTAATGTACGGAGAGGAAGCATTTAATATGATTATACTTTAAAGTGTGGAGATGAATAGAAGAAAAAGACAGAAGATCAATAAAGTAATAAAGGACCTGAACAACACTATAAGATGATTGGACTTAACAGACACATACAGAACACTCCATCCAATAACAACAGAATACACATTTTTTTCTCAAGTGCACAAGGAACATTTTCCAGAATAGACAATATGTTAGGTGACAAAACATGTCTCAATAAATTTTAAAAGATTGAAATCATAGAAAGTATCTTTTCCAAACATAATGGGGAAAAAACTAGAAATCAACAAAAGTAGAAAAACTGGAAAATTCATAACTATGTGAAAATTAAAAAACACTCTTCAATAACCAGTGAATCAAATAAGAAATCACAAGGGAAATTAGAAAAAAACTTGAGCCAAATGAAAACAAAAACACAACATACCAAAATCTATGGGATGCAGCAAAAGCAGTAATGAGAGGGAAATATATTCTGCAAATGCATTTGTTAAAAAAAGACAGACCTCAAATCAATAACCTAAATTTACATCTTAAGGAACTAGAAAAAGAAGAGCAAAAAAACTCAAATCTAGCAGAAGGAAGGAAATAATAAAGATTAAAGTGGTGACAAATAAAACGGAGAATAGAAAACAACAGAGAAAGTAAACTAACCACAATTTTGGTTCTTTGAAAAGATCAACAAAATTTACATTTATCTAGATTGATGAAGAAAAAAGAGGGAAGACTCAAATTACTATAATCAGAAATGAAAGTGGAATAGTCAGAAATGGAAGTTATGACCAATTTTACAAAAATAAAAAGGATTAAAAGAGTACTATAAACAATTGTATACCAACAAATTACATAATCCAGGTGACATGGACAAAACCTTAGAAAAAAACAATTTTCCAAGACTGAATCATAAAGAAATAGAAAAATCTGAATAGAGCTATCATTAGTAAGGAAACTGAATCATAATTTTTAAAAAAACTTCCCAACAAAGAAAAGTGTTGGACCAGATGGCTTCACTGGTGAATTCTACCAAACTTTTAAAGAAGAATTAACACCAATCCTCAACCCCTTCCAAAAAACTGAAGAGAATACTTTCTAACTCATTCTATGAGGTCATCATTACCCTGATACCAAAGCCAGAAAAAGACACTACAAAAAAACTTTAGACCAACATCCCTTATGAATATTGATGTTAGAATCCTCAAAAATAAAAACAAATCAAATTCAGAAGCATTTTAAAGGATTATACACCATGACCAAGTAGGATTTATTTCTGTAATGCAAGGATGGTTCAATGTACAAAAATGAATCAATGTAATATACCACATTGAGAGAATAAAGGAAGAAAACCAGAAGATTATCTCAAATGATGCAGAAAAAGCATTTGACAAAATTCAACACCAATTTATGATTTTTAAAAAACACTCAACAATTAGGAATAAAAAAAAAAGCCATGTATGAAAAACCCACAGCTAACATCCTACTCAATGATGAAAGAGTGAACACTTTTACTAAAAGTTAAAGAACAAGACAAGGATACCTGCTTTCACCACTGATATGTGCTGACAATATTAAAAGTTTCACCCAGAAGAAGTAGGCAAGAAAAATAAAGGCATCCAAATTGGAAATGTTGCAGCAAATTATCTGCTGCATATGACATGATTTTTCTTTTTCCTTTTTAATTTTTATTTTATATTGGAGTATAGTTGATTTACAATGTTTTGTTAGTTTCAGGTGTACAGCAAAGTGATTCAGTTATACATATACATATAACTATTCTTTTTCAGATTCTTTCCCCATATAGGTTATTACAGAGTATTGAGTAGTTCCCTGTGCTATACAGGAGATCCTTGCTGGTTATCTATTTTACATTTAGTAGTGTGTGTATGTTAATCTCAATCTCCTAATTTATCCACCCCACACACACACCTTTCCCATTTGGTAACCATAAGTTTGTTTTCTAAGTCTGTGGGTCTGTTACTGTTTTGTAAATAAGTTCATTTTTATCATTTTTTAGATTCCACATATAAATGATATCATATGATATTTGTCTTCGTCTGACTTACTTCACTTAGTATGATAATCTCTAGGTCCATCCATGTTGCTGAAAATGGCATTATTTCATTCTTTTTTATGACTGAGTAATATTATATTGTATATATGTACCACATCTTCCTTATCCATTCATCTGTTGATGGACATTTAGATTGCTTCCATGTCTTCACTGTTGTAAATAATGCTGCAATGAATATTGGGGTGCATGTATCTTTTCAAAGTATCGTTTTCTCCGGATATATGCCCAGGAGTGGGATTGCTGGATCATATGGTAGCTCTATTTTTAGTTTTTTAAGGAACTTCTGTACTGTTCTCTATAGTGGCTGCACCAATTTACATTCTTACCAACAGTGTAGGAGGGTTCCCTTTTCTCTACACCCTCTCTGGCATTAATTGTTTGTAAACTTTTTGATGATGGCCATTCTGACCGGTGTGAGGTGATATCTCATTGTAGTTTTGATTTGCATTTCTCTAATAATTAGTGATGCTGAGCATATTTTCGTGTGCTTTTCGGCCATCTGTATGTCTTCTTTGGAGAAATGTCTATTTAGACCTTCCACCCATTTTTTGACTGGGTTGCTCTTTTTTTTTCTTTTTTTGATATTGAGCTGCATGAGCTGTTTATATATTTTGAAGAGTAAGCCCTTGTCGGTCGCTTCATTTGCAAATATTTGCTCCCATTCTGTGGGCTGTCTTTTCATCTTGATTATGGTTTCCTTTGCTGTATGAAGGCTTTTAAGTTTAATTAGGTCCCATTTGTTTATTTTTGTTTTTATTCTCATTACTCTAGGAGGTGGATCAAAAAAGATATTGCTGCAATTTATGTCAAAGAGTGTTCTGCCTATGTTTTCCTCTAAGAGTTTTAAATATTTATTTATTTGGTTGGGCCGGATCTTAGTTGAAGCTTGCGGGCTCCATAGTTGTGGCTCACCAGCTTCTTAGTTGCGGCACATGGGCTCCTTAGTTGTGGCATGCGGGGTCCTTAGTTGCTCCATGTGAACTCTTACTTGCAGCATGCATGTGGGATCTAGTTCCCTGAGCAGTGATAGAACCCAGGCCCCTGTATTGAGAGCATGGAGTCTTAACCACTGTGCCACCAGAGAAGTCTGCCACTAAGAGTTTTATAGTGTCTGGCCTTACATTTAGGTCTCTAATCCATTTTGACTTTATTTTTGTGTATGGTGTTAGGGAGTGTTCTAATTTCATTCTTTTCCATGTAGCTGGTCCAGTTTTTCCAGCACCACTTACTGAAGAGACTGTCTTTGCTCCATGGTATGTTCTGGCCTCCTTTGTCATAGATTAGGTGACCATAGGTGCGTGGATTTATCTCTGAGCTTTCTATCTTGTTCCATTGATCCATATTTCTGTTTTTGTGCCAGTACCATACTGTCTTGATTACTGTATCCCTGTAGTATAGTCTGAAGTCAGGGAGCCTGATTCCCCAAGCTACATTTTTTTTCCTCCAGATTCCTTGCTATTCAAGGTCTTTTGTGCTTCCATACGAATTGTAAATTTTTTCTTTCTAGTTCTATGAAAAATACCATTGGTAATTTGATAGGGATTGCATTGAATCTGTAGATTGCTTTGGGTAGCATAGTCATTTACATATTATTGATTCTTCCAATCCAAGAACATGGTATATCTCTCCATTCTATTTGTGTCATCTTTGATTTCTTTCATCAGTATCTTATAGTTTTCTGCATACAGGTCTTTTGCCTCCTTAGGTAGGTATTTTATTCTTTTTGTTGCAACGGTAAATGGGATTGTTTCCTTCATTTCTCTTTCTGATCTTTCATTGTTAGTGTATGGGAAGGCAAGAGATATCTGTGTATTAATTTTGTATCCTGCAACTTTACTAAATTTATCGATTAGCTCTAGTAATTTTCTGGTGGGATCCTTAGCACTTTCTATGTATAGTATCATGTCACCTGCAAACAGCGACAGTTTTACTTCTTCTTTGCCAATTTGGATTCTTTTATTTCCTTCCCTTCTCTGATTGCCACAGCTAGGACTTCCAAAACTATGTTGAATAATAGTGGCGAGAGTGGACACCCTTGCCTTGTTCCTGATTTTAGAGGAAATGCTTTCAGTTTTTCACCATTGAGAATAATGCTTGATGTGGGTTTGTTACATATGGCCTTTATTATGTTGACGTAGGTTCCCTCTATGCCCACTTTCTGGAGAATTTTTATCATAAATGGGAGTCGAATTTTGTCAAAAACTTTTCTGCCTCTATTGAGAGGATCATATGGTTTTTATTCTTCAATTTGTTAATATGGTGTATCACATTGATTGATTTGCATATATTGAAGAATCCTTGTATCCCTGGGATAAATCTCACTTGATCATGGTGTATGATACTTTTAATGTGTTGTTGGACTCACTTGCTAGTATTTTGTTGAGTATTTTTGCGTCTATGTTCATCAGTGATATTGGCCTGTAATTTTCTTTTTTTGTGATATTTTTGTCTCATTTTGGTATCAGGGTGATGGTGGCCTCATACAATGAGTTTGGGAGTGTTCCTCCCTCTGCTATATTTTGGAAGAGTTTGAGAAGGATAGGTGTTAGCTCTTCTCTAAATGTTTGATAGAATTCGCCTGTGAAGCCGTCTGGTCCTGGACCTCTGTTTGTTGGAAGATTTTAAGTCACAGTTTCAATTTCATTACTTGTGATTGGTCTGTTCATTTTTTCTATTTCTTCCTGGTTCAGTCTTGAAAGGTTGTACCTTTCTAAGACTTTGTCCATTTCTTCCATGTTGTCCATTTAATTGGCATATATTTTCTTGTAGTAGTCTCTTATGATTCTTTGTATTTCTGCAGTGTCATTTGTAACTTCTCCTTTTTCCTTTCTAATTTTATTGTTTTGCGTCCTCTCCTTTTTTTTCTTGATGAGTCTGGCTAAAGGTTTATCAATTTTGTTTATCTTCTCAAAGAACAGCTTTTAGTTTTATTGATCTTTGTTATTGCTTTTTTCATTTCTATTTCTTTTATTTCTGCTCTGATCTTTATGATTTCTTTCCTTCTACTAACTTTGGGTTTTGTTTGTTCTTCTTTCTCTAGTCACTTTAGGTGTAAGGTTAGGTCATTTATTTGAGATTTTTCTTGTTTCTTGAGGTATGATTGTATTGTTATAAACTTCCCTCTTAGAACTGCTTTTGCTGCATACTATAGGTTTTGGTCATCATGTTTTAGCTGTCATTTGTCTCTATGTATTTTTTCATTTCCTCTTTGATTTCATCAGTGATCTCTTGGTTATTTAGTAGCATATTTTTGTAGCCTCCATGTATTTGTGTTTTTTACACTTTTTTTCCTGTAATTGATTTCTAATCTCATAGCATTGTGGTCAGAAAAGATGCTTGATATGATTTCAATTTTCTTAAATTTACCGAGGCTTGATTTCTGACCCAAGATGTGATCTATCCTGGAGAATCTTCCATGTGCACTTGAGAAGAAAATGTATTCTGTGCTTTCGGATGGATTTTCCTTTAAATATCAATTAAGTCTGTCTGCTCTAGTGTTACTTATAAGGATTGTGTTTCCTATTAATTTTCTGTCTGGATGATCTATCCATTGGTGTAAGTGGAGTGTTAAAGTCCCCCACTATTATTGTGTTACTGTCGATTTCCCATTTTATGGCTGTTAGCATTTGCCTCCTGTGTTGTGGTGCTCCTATGTTGGGTGCATAAATATTTACAATTGTTATATCTTCTTCTTGGATTGATCCCTTGATCATTATGTAGTGTCCTTCTTTGTCTCTTGCAATAGTCATTATTTTAAAGTCTATTTTATCTGATATGAGTATAGTTACTCCAGCTTTCTTTTGATTTCCATTTGCATGGAATATCTTTTTCCATCCCCTCACTTTCAGTCTGTATGTGTCCCTAGGTCTGAAGTGGGTCTCTTGTAGACAACATATATAT
This sequence comes from Eubalaena glacialis, assembly GCF_028564815.1. NCBI lineage: Eukaryota > Metazoa > Chordata > Mammalia > Artiodactyla > Balaenidae > Eubalaena > Eubalaena glacialis. The sequence goes on from NC_083736.1 coordinate 48,075,067, forward strand.
GGGTCTTGTTCTTGCATCCATTCAGCCAGTCTGTGTTTTGGATGGAGCATTGAAACCATTTACATTTAAGGTAATTGTCGATATGTATGTTCCTATTAACATTTTCTCAATTGTTTTGGGTTTGTTTTTGTAGGTGTTTTTCTTCTCCTGTGTTTCCTGCATAGAGATGTTGCTTTGGAATTTGTTGTAAAGCTGGCCTGGTGGTGCTGAATTTTCTTAGCTTTTGCTTGTTTGTAAAGCTTTTGATTTCTCCATCATATCTGAATGGGAGCTGTGCTAGATAGAGTAATCGTGGCTGTAGGTTTTTCCCTTTCATCACTTTAATTTAATCCTGCCATTTTCTCCTGACCTGTAGAGTTTCTGCTGATAGATCAGCTGATAACTTTATACAGATTCCCTTGTATGTTATTTGTTGCTTTTCCCTTCCTGCTTTTAATATTTTTTCTTTGTATTTAATTTTTTTTCTAAACATCTTTATTGCAGTATAATTGCTTTACAATGGTGTGTTAGTTTCTGCTTTATATCAAAGTGAATCAGTTATACATATACATATGTCCCCATATCTCATCCCTCTTGCATCTCCCTCCCTCCCATACTCCCTATCCCACCTCTCTAGGTGGTCACAAACCACCAAGCTGATCTCCCTGTGCTATGCAGCTGCTTCCCACTAGCTATCTATTTTACGTTTGGTAGTGTATATATGTCCATGCCACTCTCTCACTTTGTCCCAGCTTACCCTTCCCCCTCCCCGTATCCTCAAGTCCATTCTCTAGTGGATCTGTGTCTTTATTCCCGTCTTGCCCCTAGGTTTTTCATGACCTTTTTTTTTTTCAGATTCCATATATATGTGTTAGCATATGGTATTTGTTTTTCTCTTTCAGACTTACTTCACTCTGTATGACAGACTCTAGGTCCATCAACCTCACTACAAATAACTCAATTTAGTTTCTTTTTATGGCTGATAAATTTAATATTCCATTGTATATATGTGCCACATCTTCCTCATCCATTCATCTGTCGATGGACACTTAGGTTGCTTCCATGTCTTGGCTATTGTAAATAGAGCTGCAGTGAACATTGTGGTACATGACTCTTTTTGAATTATGGTTTTCTCAGGGTATATGCCCAGTAGTGAGATTGCTGGGTCGCATGGTAGTTCTATTTTTAGTTTTTTAAGGGACTTTCATACTGTTCTCCATAGTGAATGTATCAGTTTACATTCCCACCAACAGTGCAAGAAGGTTCCCTTTTTGCCACACCCTCTCCAGCATTTATTGTTTGTAGATTTTTTGATGATGGCCATTCTGACTGGTGTGAGATGATATCTCATTGTGGTTTTGATTTGCATTTCTCTAATGATTAATGATGTTGAGCATTCTTCCATGTGTCTGTTGGCAATCTGTATATCTTCTTTGGAGAAATGTCTATTTAGGTCTTCTGCCCATTTTTGGATTGGGTTGTTTGTTTTTTTGATATTGAGCTGCATGAGCTGCTTGTAAATTTTGGAGATGAATCTTTTGTCAGTTGCTTCATTTGCAAATATTTTCTCCCATTCTGAGGGTTGTCTTCTCGTCTTCTTTATGGATTCCTTTGCTGTGCAAAAGCTTTGAAGTTTCATTAGGTCCCATTTGTTTATTTTTGTTTTTATTTCCATTTCTCTAGGAGGTGGGCCAAAAAGGATCTTGCTGTGGTTTATGTCATAGAGTGTTCTGCCTATGTTTTCCTCTAAGAGTTTGATAGTGTCTGGCCTTACATTTAGGTCTTTAATCCATTTTGAGTTTATTTTTGTGTATGGTTAGGGAGTGTTCTAATTTCATTCTTTTACATGTAGCTGTCCAGTTTTCCCAGCACCACTTATTGAAGAGGCTGTCTTTTCTCCATTGTATATTCTTGCCTCCTTTATCAAAGATAAGGTGACCATATGTGCATGGGATTATCTCTGGGCTTTCTATCCTTTTCCATTGATCTATATTTCTGTTTTTGTGCCAGTACCATACTGTCTTGATTACTGTAGCTTTGTATTATAGTCTGAAGTCAGGGAGCCTGGTTCCTCCAGCTCCATTTTTCTTTCTCAAGATTGCTTTGGCTATTCGGGGTCTTTTGTGTTTCCATACAAATTGTGAAATTTTTTATTCTAGTTCTGTAAAAAATGTCAGTGGTAGTTTGATAGGGATTGTATTGAATCTGTAGATTGCTTTGGGTAGTATAGTCATTTTCACAATGTTGATTCTTCCAATCCATGAACATGGTATATCTCTCCATCTACTTGTATCATCTTTAATTTATTTCATCAGTGTCATAATTTTCTGCATACAGGTATTTTGTATCCTTAGGTAGGTTTATTCTTGGATATTTTATTCTTTTTTGTGCAAAGGTAAACGGGAGTGTTTTCTTAATTTCACTTTCCGATTTTTCATCATTAGTGTATAGGAATGCAAAAGATTTCTGTGCATTAATTTTGTATCCTGCTACTTTACCAAATTCATTGATGAGCTCTAGTAGTTTTCTGGTAGCATCTTTAGGATTCTCTATGTAGAGTATCATGTCATCTGGAAACAGTGGCAGCTTTACTGCTTCTTTTCTGATTTGGATTCCTTTTATTTGTTTTTCTTCTCTGAATGCTGTGGCTAAAGCATCCAAAACTATGTTGAATAATAGTGGTGAGAGTGGACAACCTTGTCTTGTTCCTCATCTTAGTGGAAATGCTTTCAGTTTTTCACCATTGAGGATGTTGTTGGCTGTGGGTTTGTCATATATGGCCTTTATTATGTTGAGGAAAATTCCCTCTATGCCTACTTTCTGGAGGGTTTTTATCATAAATCGGTGTTGAATTTTGTTGAAAGCTTTTTCTGCATTTATTGAGATGATTATATGGTTTTTCTTCTTCAATTTGTTAATATGGTGTATCACATTGATTGATTTGCATATATTGAGGAATCCTTGCCTTCCTGGGTAAACCCCACTTGATCATGGTGTATGATCCTTTTAATGTGCTGTTGGATTCTGTTTGCTAGTAGTTTGTTGAGGATTTTTGCATCTATATTCATCAGTGATATTGGTCTGTAATTTTCTATTTTTGTAGTGTCTTTGTCTGGTTTTGGTATCAGGGTGATGGTGGCCTCATAGAATGAGTTTGGGAGTGTTCCTTCCTCTGCAAATTTTGGAAGAGTTTGAGAAGGATGGGTGTTAGCTCTTCTCTAAATGTTTGATAGAATTCGCCTGTGAAGCCATCTGGTCCTGGGCTTTTGTTCGTTGCAAGATTTTTAATCACAGTTTCAATTTCAGTGCTTGTGATTGGTCTGTTCATATTTTCTGTTTCTTCCTGGGTCAGTCTTGGAAGGTTATACCTTTCTAAGAATTTGTCCATTTCTTCCAGGTTGTCCATTTTATTGGCATAGAGTTGCTTGTAGTAATCTCTCATGATCCTTTGTATTTCTGCAGTGTTACTTCTCCTTTTTCATTTCTAGTTCTATTCATTTGAGTCTTCTCCCTTTTTTTCTTGATAAGTCTGGCTAATGGTTTATCAATTTTGTTTATCTTCTCAAAGAACCAGCTTTTAGTTTTATTGATCTTTGCTATTGTTTTCGTTGTTTCTATTTCGTTTATTTCCGCTCTGATCTTTATGACTTCTTTCCTTCTGCTAACTTTGGGTTTTGTTTGTTCTTCTTTCTCTAGTTCCTTTAGGTGTAAGGTTAGATTGTTTACTTGAGATTTTTCTTGTTTCTTTAGGTAGGCTTGTATAGCTATAAACTTCCCTCTTAGAACTGCTTTTGCTGCATCCCATAGTTTTTGGATCGTCGTGTTTTCATTGTCATTTGTCTCTAGGTATTTTTTGATTTCCTCTTTGATTTCTTCAGTGATCTCTTGGTTATTTAGTAACGTATTGTTTAGCCTCCATGTGTTTGTGTTTTTTACGTTTTTTTCCCTGCATTTCATTTCTAATCTCATAGCGTTGTGGTAAGAAAAGATGCTTGATATGATTTCCATTTTCTTAAATTTACTGAGGCTTGATTTGTGACACAAGATGTGATCGATCCTGGAGAATGTTCCGTGCACACTTGAGAAGAAAGTAATCTTCTGTTTTTGGATGGTATGTCCTATAAATATCAAGGAAGACCATCTTGTTTAATGTGTCATTTAAAGCTTGTGTTTCCTTATTTATTTTCATTTTGGATGATCTGTCCATTGGTGTAAGTGAGGTGTTAAAGTCCCCCACTATTATTGTGTTACTGTCGATTTCCTCTTTTTGAGCTGTTAGCAGTTGCCTTATGTATTGAGGTGCTCCTATGTGTGTTGGGTGCATATATATTTATAATTGTTATATCTTCTTCTTGGATTGATCCCTTGATCAATATGCAGTGTCCTTCCTTGTCTCTTGTAACATTCTTTATTTTAAAGTCTATTTTATCTGATATGAGTATAGTTACTCCAGCTTTCTTTTGATTTCCATTTGCATGGAATATCTTTTTCCATCCCCTCACTTTCAGTCTGTATGTGTCCCTAGGTCTGAAGTGGGTCTCTTGTAGACAGCATATATAAGGGTCTTGTTTTTGGATCCATTCAGCAAGCCTGTGTCTTTTGGTTGGAGCATTTAATCCATTCAGGTTTAAGGTAATTATCGATATGTATGTTCCTATGACCATTTTCTTAATTGTTTTGGGTTTGTTTTTGTAGGTCCTTTTTTTCTCTTGTGTTTCCCACTTAGAGAAGTTCCTTTAGCATTTGTTGTAGAGCTGGTTTGGTGGTGCTGAATTCTCTTAGCTTTTGCTTGTCTGTAAAGCTTTTGATTTCTCCATCAAATCTAAATGAGGTCCTTGCTGGGTAGAGTAATCTTGGTTGTAGGTTCTTCCCTTTCATCACTTTAATTATATCATGCCACTCCCTTCTGGCTTATAGAGTTTCTGCTGAGAAATCAGCTGTTAACCTTATGGGAGTTCCCTTGTATGTTATTCGTCATTTTTCCCTTGCTGCTTTCAATAATTTTTCTTTGTCTTTAATTTTTGCCAATTTGATTACTATGTGTATCGGCATGTTTCTCCTTGGGTTTATCCTGTATGGGACTCTCTGCGCTTCCTGGACTTGGGTGGCTATTTCCTTTCCCATGTTAGGGAAGTTTTTGACTATAATCTCTTCAAATATTTTCTCGGGTCCTTTCTCTCTCTCTTCTCCTTCTGGGACCCCTATAATGCGAATGTTGTTGCGTTTAATGTTGTCCCAGTGGTCTCTTAGGCTGTCTTCATTTCTTTTCAGTCTTTTTTCTTTAGTCTGTTCCACAACAGTGAATTCCACCATTCTGTCTTCCAGGTCACTTATCCGTTCTTCTGCCTCAGTTATTCTGTTATTGATTCCTTCTAGTGTAGTTTTCCTTTCAGTTATTGTATTGGTCATCTCCGTTTGTTTGTTCCTTAATTCTTCTAGGTCTTTGTTAATCATTTCTTGCATCTTCTCAATCTTTGCCACCATTCTTATTCCGAGGTCCTGGATCATCTTCACTATCATTATTCTGAATTCTTTTTCTGGAAGGTTGCCTATCTCCACTTCATTTAGTTGTTTTTCTGGGGTTTTTTCTTGTTCCTTCATCTGGTATATAGCCCTCTGCCTTTTCATTTGTCTATCTTTCTGTAAATATGGTTTTTGTTCCACAGGCTGCAGGATTGTAGTTTTTCTTACTTCTGCTGTCTGCCCTCTGGTGATTAAGGCTATCTAAGAGCCTTGATGGCAGGCTCTAGTGGTGGGTAGAGCTGACCGCTTTTAGTTTTATTGATCTTTGCTATCATTTGCTTAATTGTTTTTTCATTTATTTATGATCTGGTCTTTATGATTTCTTTCCTTCCGCTAACTTTGGGGGTTTTTTGTTCTTCTTTCTCTAATTCCTTTAGGTGTAAGGTTAGGTTGTTTATCTGAGATGTTTCTTGTTTCTTAAGGTAGGATTGTACTGCTATAAACTTCCCTCTTAGAATTGCTTTTGCTGCATCCCATGGGTTTTGGGTCATCGTGTTTTCGTTATCATTTGTTTCTAGATATTTTTTTTTCTTTTTTAACATCTTTATTGGAGTATAATTGCTTTACAATGGTGTGTTAGTTTCTGCTTTATAACAAAGTGAATCTGTTATACATATACATATGTTCCCATATCTCTTCCCTCTTGCGTCTCCCTCCCTCCCACCTTCCCAATCCCACCCCTCTAGGTGGTCACAAAGCACTGAGCTGATCTCCCTGTGCTATGCGGCTGCTTCCCACTAGCTATCTATTTTACATTTGGTAGTGTATATATGTCCCTGCCACTCTCTCACCCTGTCACATCTTACCCCTCCCCCTCCCCATATCCTCAAGTCCATTCTCTAGTAGGTCTGTGTCTTTATTCCCGTCTTGCCACTAGGTTCTTCAAGACCATTTTTTCCCTTAGATTCCATATATATGTGTTAGCATACGGTATTTGTTTTTCTCTTTCTGACTTACTTCACTCTGTATGACATACTCTAACTCCATCCACCTCACTACAAATAACTCCATTTCGCTTCTTTTTATGGCTGAGTAATGTTCCATTGTATATATGTGCCACATCTTCTTTATCCATTCACCTGTCGATGGACACAGGTTGCTTCCAAGTCCTGGCTATTGTAAATAGAGCTGCAAGGAACACTGTGGTACATGACTCTTTTTGAATTATGGTTTTCTCAGGGTATATGCCCAGTAGTGGGATTGCTGGGTTGTATGGTAGTTTTATTTTCAGTTTTTTAAGGAACCTCCATACTGTTCTCCATAGTGGCTGTATCAATTTACGTTCCCACCAACAGTGCAAGAGTGTTCCCTTTTCTGCACACCCTCTCCAGCATTTATTGTTTCTAGATTTTTTGATGATGGCCATTCTGACTGGTGTGTGATGATACCTCATTGTAGTTTTGATTTGCATTTCTCTAATGATTAATGATGTTGAGCATTCTTTCATGTGTCTGTTGGCAATCTGTATATCTTCTTTGGAGAAATGTCTATTTAAGTCTTCTGCCCATTTTTGGATTGGGTTATTTGTTTTTTTGTTATTTAGCTGCATGAGCTGCTTGTAAATCTTGGAGATTAATCCTTTGTCAGTTGCTTCATTTGCAAATATTTTCTCCCATTCTGAGGGTTGTCTTCTCGTCTTCTTTATGGATTCCTTTGCTGTGCAAAAGCTTTTAAGTTTCATTAGGTCCCATTTGTTTATTTGTGTTTTTATTTCCATTTCTCTAGGTGGTGGGTCAAAAAGGATCTTGCTGTGATTTATGTCATAGAGTGTTCTGCCTATGTTTTCCTCTAAGAGTTTGATAGTGTCTGGCCTTACACATAGGTCTTTAATCCATTTTGAGTTTATTTTTGTGTATGGTGTTAGGGAGTGTTTTAATTTCATTCTTTTACATGTAGCTGTCCAGTTTTCCCAGCACCACTTATTGAAGAGGCTGTCTTTTCTCCACTGTATATGCTTGCCTCCTTTATCAAAGGTAAGGTGACCATACGTGCATGGGTTTATCTCTGGGCTTTCTATCCTGTTCCATTGATCTATATTTCTGTTTTTGCGCCAGTGCCAAACTGTCTTGATTACTCTAGCTTTGTAATATAGTCTGAAGTCAGGGAGCCTGATTCCTCCAGCTCCATTTTTCGTTCTCAAGATTGCTTTGGCTATTCGGGGTCTTTTGTGTTTCCATACAAATTGTGAAATTTTTTGTTCTAGTTCTGTGAAAAATGCCAGTGGTGGTTTGATAGGGATTGCATTGAATCTGTAGATTGCTTTGGGTAGTAGAGTCATTTTCACAATGTTGATTCTTCCAATCCAAGAACATGGTATATCCCTCCATCTATTTGTATCATCTTTAATTTCTTTCATCAGTGTCTTATAATTTTCTGCATACAGGTCTTTTGTCTCCTTAGGTAGGTTTATTCCTAGATATTTTATTCTTTTATTTGCAATGGTAAACGGGAGTGTTTTCTTAATTTCACTTTCAGATTTTTCATCATTAGTGTATAGGAATGCAAGAGATTTCTGTGCATTAATTTTGTATCCTGCTACTTTACCAAATTCATTCATTAGCTCTAGTAGTTTTCTGGTAGCATCTTTAGGATTCTTTATGTAGAGTATCATGTCATCTGCAAACAGTGACAGCATTACTTCTTCTTTTCCGATTTGGATTCCTTTTATTTCTTTTTCTTCTCTGATTGCTGTGGCTAACACTTCCAAAACTATGTTGAATAATAGTGGTGAGAGTGGGCAACCTTGTCTTGTTCCTGATCTTAGTGGAAATGGTTTCAGTGTTTCACCATTGAGGACAATGTTGGCTGTGGGTTTGTCATATATGGCCTTTAGTATGTTGAGGAGAGTCCCCTCTATGCCTACTTTCTGGAGGGCTTTTATCATAAATGGGTGTTGAATTTTATTGAAAGCTTTCTCTGCATCTATTGAGATGATCATATGGTTTTTCTCCTTCAATTTGTTAATATGGTATGTCACATTGATTGACTTGCATATATTGAAGAATCCTTGCATTCCTGGAATAAACCCCACTTGATCATGGTGTATGATCCTTTTAATGTGCTGTTGGATTCTGTTTGCTAGTATTTTGTTGAGGGTTTTTGCATCTATGTTCATCAGTGATATTGGCCTGTAGTTTTCTTTCTTTGTGACATCTTTGTCTGGGTTTGGTATCAGGGTGGTGGTGGCCTCATAGAATGAGTTGGGGAGTGTTCCTCCCTCTGCAATATTTTGGAAGAGTTTGAGAAGGATAGGTGTTAGCTCTTCTCTAAATGTTTGATAGAATTCGCCTGTGAAGCCATCTGGTCCTGGGTTTTTGTTTGTTGGAAGATTTTTAATCACAGTTTCAATTTCAGTGCTTGTGATTGGTCTGTTCATATTTTCTATTTCTTCCTGGTTCAGTCTCAGCACGTTGTGCATTTCTAAGAACTTGTCCATTTCTTCCAAGTTGTCCATTTTGTTGGCATAGAGTTGCTTGTAGTAATCTCTCCTGATCGTTTGTACTTCTGCAGTGTCAGTTGTTACTTCTCCTTTTTCATTTCTAATTCTATTGATTTGAGTCTTCTCCCTTTTTCTCTTGATGAGTCTGGCTAATGCTTTATCAATTTTGTTTATCTTCTCAAAGAACCAGCTTTTAGTTTTATTGATCTTTGCTATTGTCTCCTTCATTTCTTTTTCATTTATTTCTGATCTGATCTTTATGATTTCTTTCCTTCTGCTAGCTTTGGGGTTTTTTTGTTCTTCTTTCTCTAATTGTTTTAGGTGCAAGGTTAGGTTGTTTATTCGAGATTTCCTGTTTCTTGAGGTAGGCTTGTATTGCTATAAACTTCCCTCTTAGAACTGCTTTTGCTGCATCCCATAGGTTTTGTGTCGTCGTGTCTCCATTGTCATTTGTCTCTAGGTATTTTTTGATTTCCCCTTTGATTTCTTCAGTGATCACTTCGTTATTAAGTAGTGTATTGTGTAGCCTCCATGTGTTTGTATTTTTTACAGATCTTTTCCTGTAATTGATATCTAGCCTCATAGCGTTGTGGTCGGAAAAGATACTTGATATGATTTCAATTTTTTAAAATTTACCAAGGCTTGATTTGTGACCCAAGATATGATCTATCCTGGAGAATGTTCCATGAGCACTTGAGAAAAATGTGTATTCTGTTGTTTTTGGGTGGAATGTCCTATAAATATCAATTAAGTCCATCTTGTTTAATGTATCATTTAAAACTTGTGTTTCCTTATTTATTTTCATTTTGGATGACCTGTCCATTGGTGAAAGTGGGGTGTTAAAATCACCTACGAGTATTGTGTTACTGTTGATTTCCCCTTTTATGACTGTTAGCATTTGCCTTTTATATTGAGGTGCTCCTATGTTGGGTGCGTAAACATTTACTATTGTTATTATATCTTCTACAATTGTTATATCTTTTTGGATTGATCCCTTGATCATTATGTAGTGTCCATCTTTGTCTCTTGTAATAGTCTTTATATTAAAGTCTATTTTGTCTGATATGAGAATTGCTACTCCAGCTTTCTTTTGATTTCCATTTGCATGGAATATCTTTTTCCATCCCCTCACTTTCAGTCTGTATGTGTCCCTAGGTCTGAGGTGGATCTCTTGTAGACAGCATATATACAGGTCTTGTTTTTTGTATCCATTCAGCCTCAGTCTGTCTATGTCTTTTGGTTGGAGCATTTAATTCATTTACATTTAAGGTAATTATCAATATGTATGTTCCTATTACCATTTTCTTAATTGTTTTGGGTTTGTTATTGTAGGTCTTTTCCTTGTCTTGTGTTTCCTGCCTAGAGAATTTCCTTTAGCAATTGTTGTAAAGCTGGTTTGGTGGTGCTGAATTCTCTTTTGCTTGTCTGTAAAGGTTTTAATTTCTCCATCATATCTGAATGAGATCCTTGCTGGTTAGAGTAATCTTGGTTGTAGGTTTTTCTCCTTCATCTGTTTAAATATGTCCTGCCACTCCCTTCTGGCTTGCAGAGTTTCTGCTGAAAGAACAGCTGTTAACCTTATGGGGATTCCCTTGTGTGTTATTTACTGTTTTTCCCTTGCTGCTTTTAATATTTTTGTGTGTATTTAATTTTTGATAGTTTGATTCATATGTGTCTTGACATGTTTCTCCTTGGATTTATCCTGTATGGAACTCTCTGTGCTTCCTGGACTTGATTAACTATTTCCTTTCCCATATTAGGGAAGTTTTCACCTATAATCTCTTCAAATATTTTCTCAGTCCCTTTCTTTTTCTCTTCTTCTTCTGGGACCCCTATAACTCAAATGTTGGTGTGTTTAATGTTGTCCCAGAGGTCTCTTAGACGCTCTTCAATTTTTTTCATTCTTTTTTCTTTATTCTGCTCTGCAGTAATTATTTCCACTCTTTTATGTTCCAGGTCACTTATCTGTACTTCTGCCTTAGTTATTCTACTATTGATCCCATCTAGAGTATTTTAAATTTCATTTATTGTGTTTTTCATCGTTGCTTGGTTCCTCTTTAGTTCTTCTAGGTCCTTGTTAAATGCTTCTTGCATTTTGTCTATTCTATTTCCAAGATTTTGGATCATCCTTACTATCATTATTCAGAATTCTTTTTCAGGTAGACTGCTTATTTCCTCTTCATTTGTTAGGTCTGGTGTGTTTTGACCCTGCTCCTTCATCTGCTGTGTGTTTTTCTGTCTTCTCATTTTGCTTATCTTACTGTGTTTTGGGTCTCCTTTTCGCAGGCTGCAGGTTCGTAGTTCCTGTTGTTTTTGGTATCTGTCCCCAGTGGCTAAGGTTGGTTCAGTGGGTTGTGTAGGCTTCCTGGTGGAGGGGATTAGTGCCTGTGTTCTGGTGGATGAGGCTGGATCTTGTCTTTCTGGTGGGCAGGTCCACGTCTGGTGGTGTGATTTGGGGTGTCTGTAGCCTTATTATGATTTTAGGCGGCCTCTCTGTTAATGGATGGGTTACGTTCCTGTCTTGCTAGTTGTTTGGCATTGGGTGTCCAGCACTGTAGCTTGCTGGTCATTGAGTGGAGTTGGGTCTTGGCATTGAGATGGAGATCTCTGGGAGATTTTTGCCATTTGGTATTACGTGGAGCTGGGAGGTGCCTTGTGGATCACTGTCTTTACCTTGGCTCTCCCACCTCAGAGGCATAGCCCTGACGCCTGGCTGGAGCACCAAGAGCCTGTCATCCACATGGTTCAGAATAAAAGGGAGAAAAAAAAGAAAGAAAGAGAGAAGAAGATAAAATAAAATAAAATAAAATAAAATAAAGTTATTAAAAGAAAAAATAATTATTAAAAAAATTTTTTAAGTAATAAAAAAAGAAAGAAGAGAGCAACCAAACCAATAAACAAATCCACCAATGATAGCAAGTGCTAAAAACTATACTTAAAAAAACAACAACAACAACAAAAAATGGACAGACAAACTCTAGGACAAATGGTAAAAGCAAAGCTATATAGACAAAATCACACACAGAAGCATACACATACACACTCACAAAAAGCAAAAAAGGGGAACATATATATATATCGTTGCTCCCAAAGTCCATCTCCTCAATTTGGGATGATTCACTGTCTATTCAGGTATTCCACAGATGCAGGGTACATCAAGTTGATTGTGGAGATTTAATCCACTGCTCCTGAGGCTGCTGGGAGAGATTTCCCTTTCTCTTCTTTGTTCGCACAGCTCCTGGGGTTCAGCTTTGGATTTGGCCCTGCCTCTGCATGTAGGTCGCCTGAGGCCGTCTGTTCTTCGCTCAGACAGGATGGGGTTAAAGGAGCAGCTGATTCGGGGGCTGTGGCTCACTCAGGCCAAGGGGAGAGAGGGTTACAGAGTGCAGGGCGAGCCTGCAGTGGCAAAGGCCGGCATGACGTTGCAGCAGCCTGAGGCGTGCCGTGTGTTCGCCCGGGGAAGTTGTCCCTGGATCACGGACCCTGGCAGTGGCAGGCTGCACAGGCTCCTGGGAGGGGAGGTGTGGATAGTGACCTGTGCTTGCACACAGGCTTCTTGGTGGCTGCAGTAGCAGCCTTAGCATCTCATGCCCATCTCTGGGGTCCGCACTGATAGCCATGGCTCGTGCCCGTCTCTGGAGCTCCTTTAAGTGGTGCTCTTAATCCCCTCTCCTCACGCACCAGGAAACAAAGAGGCAAGAAAATGTCTCTTGCCTCTTCGGCAGCTCCAGACTTTTTCCCGGACTCCCTCCTGGCTAGCTGTGGCGCACTAGCCCCCTTCAGGCTGTGTTCACGCAGCCAAACCCAGTCCTTTCCCTGGGCTCCGACCTCTAAAGCCCGAGGCTCAGCTCCCAGCCCCCACCTGTTCCGGCGGGTGAGCATACAAGCCTCTTGGGCTGGTTAGTGCTGGTTGGCACCAATCCTCTGTACTGGAATCTCTCCACTTTGCCCTCCACGCCCCTGTTGCTGCGCTCTCCTCCATGGCTCCGAAGCTTCCCCGCTCCACCACCTGCAGTCTCTGCCCACAAAGGGCCTTCCTAGTGTGTGGAAACTTTTCCTCCTTCACAGCTCCCTCCCACTGGTACAGGTCCTGTCCCTATTATTTTGTCTCTGTTTCTTCTTTTTTCTTTTTCCCTACCCAGGTACGTGGGGAGTTTCTTGCCTTTTGGGAGGTCTGAGGTCTTCTGCCAGCGTTCAGTAGGAGATCTGTAGGAGTTGTTCTACATGTAGATGTATTTCTGATGTGTTTGTAGGGAGGAAGGTGATCTCCACGTCTTACTCTTCCACCATCTTGAAGCACCACCCCTGTATTTAATTTTTGATAGTTTGATTAATATATGTTTTGGTGTCTCTTTTCTTGGTTTTATCCTATATGGGACTCTCTGCGCTTCCTGGACTTGGGTGGCTATTTCCTTTCTCATGTTAGGGAAGTTTTCAACTATAATCTTTTCAAATATTTTCTCAGAGGCTTGCTCTTTCTCTTCTTCTTCTGGGACCCCTATAATTCGAATGTTGGTGCATTTAATGCTGTCCCAGAGGTCTCTGAGACTGTCCTCAATTCTTTTCACTCTTTTTTCTTTATTCTCCTCCCTGGCAGTTATTTCCACCATTCTATCTTCCAGCTCACATATCCATTCTTCTGTCTCAGTTACTCTGCTATTGATTCCTTCTAGTGTATTTTTCATTTCAGTTATTGTGTTGTTCATCACTGTTTGTTCTTTAATTCTTCTAGGTCCTTGCTAAACCTTTCTAGCATTTTCTCCATTGTATTTCTGAGATTTTGGATCATCCTTACTATCATTACTCTGAATTTTTTTTCAGGTAGTTTGCCTATTTCCTCTTCATTTAATTGTTCTTGTGGGTTTTTATATTGCTCCTTTGTCTGCAACATATTTCTCTGTCTTCTCATTTTGTCTAACTTACTGTGTTTGAGGTCTCCTTTCTGCAGGCTGCAGGGTTGTAGTTCCTCTTGATTCTGGTGTCTGCTCCCAGTGGGTGAGGTTGGTCCAGTGACTTGTGTAGGCTTCCTGGTGGGAGGGACTGGTGCCTGTGCTCTGGTGGGTGGAGCTGTATCTTGTCCCTCTAATGGGCAAGGCCACATCAGTTGGTGTGTTTTGGGGTGTGTGTGGGCTTATTACGGCTTTGGGCAGCCTGTCTGCTGATGGGTGGCCTTATGCTCCTGTCTTCCTTGTTGTTTGGCGTGGGGCATTCAGCACTGGGGCCTGCATGCACTTGGGTGGAGCTGGATCTTGGAGTGGAGATGGAGACCTCTTGTAGAACTCTCACAGATTAATATTCCCTGGGGCTGGGAATTCTCTGGCCTTCCAGGGTCCTGGACTCGGCACTCCCAGCCCAGAGGCTCAGGCCCAAACCCTGACCTGGTAACCAAGACCCCACAATCCACACGGCTCAGCAAAAAAGTGAAAAAGAAAAGAAAAGAAAAAAGAAAAAGCCAAAAAAAAAGAAAAAATAGGCGGGATGAAAACAAACAGACATACAAAGCCCAAGACAAAGAGCAAAGACAAAAACAAGCAAACAGCAACAGCAACAATTAAAAACAAACAAACAGGGACTTCCCTGGTGGTGCAGTGGTTAAGAATCCGCTTGCCAAGGCAGGGAACACGGGTTCAAGCTCTGGTCCAGGAAGATCCTACATGCTGTGGAGCAACTAAGCCTGTGGGCCACAACTACTGAGCCTGTGCTCTACAGCCAATGAGACACAGATACTGAGCCAGCGTGCCACAACTACTGAAGCCCACATGCCTAGAGCCTGTGCTCCACAATGAGAAGCCACCAAAATGAGAAACACGTGCACCACAACGAAGAGTAGTCCTCACTCGCTGCAACTAGAGAAAGCCTGTGCACAGCAATGAAGACCCAAATGCAGCAAAAAAATAAATAAATAAAATATAAATAAATGTAAAAAAATAAACAACAAATGAACAAACAAAACCCCGGACAAATGGTAAAAGCAAAACTGAACAAACAAAAACAAAACAAAACAAAAAAACCAAAGAAGCACACACACATACAACATAAGACACAAAGACGAAAGGAGAAGACAGACAGAAGAGAAGACACAGGGAGGAGGTGATGGGACCAGAAAGGCAGAGATTGGAGTAGTATAACCACAGCTTGAGGAATTTTGACAGGGACTGGAAGCTGAAAAAGACCAGCCAGAAGAACGTAGAAAGATCTAAAAATACAGTGTTGAGAGGGCAGACAGCAGAAGCAAGAAGAACTACAATCCTGCAGCCTGGGGAACAAAAACCACATTCACAGAAAGATAGACAAGATGAAAAGGCAGAGGGCGATGTACCAGATGAAGGAACAAGATAAAACCCCAGAAAAACAACTAAATGAAGTGGAGCTAGGCAACCTTCCAGAAAAAGAATTCAGAATAATGATAGTGAAGATGATCCAGGACCACGGAAAAAGAATGGAGGCAAAGATCGAGAAGATGCAAGATATGTTTAACAAAGACCTAGAAGAATTAAAGAACAAACAAACAGAGATGAACAATACAATAACTGAAATGAAAACTACACTAGAAGGAATCAATAGCAGAATAACTGAGGCAGAAGAACGGATAAGTGACCTGGAAGACAGAATGGTGGAATTCACTGCTGCGGAACAGACTAAAGAAAAAAGAATGAAAAGAAATGAAGACAGCCTAAGAGACCTCTGGGACAACATTAAACGCAACAACATTCACATTATAGGGGTCCCAGAAGGAGAAGAGAGAGAGAAAGGACCAGAGAAAATATTTGAAGAGATTACAGTCGAAAATTTCCCTAACATGGAAAAGGAAATAGCCACCCAAGTCCAAGAGACGCAGCGAGTCCCATACAGGATAAACCCAAGGAGAAACACGCCGAGACACATAGTAATCAAATGGGCAAAAATCAAAGACAAAGAAAAATTATTGAAAGCAGCAAGGGAAAAACGACAAATAACATACAAGGGAACTCCCATAAGGTTAACAGCTGGTTTCTCAGCAGAAACTCTACAAGCCAGAAGGAAGTGGCATGATATACTTATAGTGATGAAAGGGAAGAACCTACAACCAAGATTACTCTACCCGGCAAGGATCGCATCCAGATTCGATGGAGAAATCAAAAGCTTTACAGACAAGCAAAAGCTAATAGAATTCAGCACCACCAAACCAGCTGTACAACAAATGCTAAAGGAACTGCTCAAAGTGGGACGCACAAGAGAAGAAAAGGACCTACAAAAACAAACCCAAAACAATTAAGAAAATGGTCATAGGAACATACATATCGATAATTACCTTAAACGTGAATGGATTAAATGCTCCAACCAAAAGACACAGGCTTGCTGAATGGATACAAAAACAAGACCCATATATATGCTGTCTACAAGAGACCCACTTCAGACCTAGGGACACATACAGACTGAAAGTAAGGAGATGGAAAAAGATATTCCATGCAAATGGAAATCTAAAGAAAGCTGGAGTAGCAATACTCATATCAGATAAAATAGACTTTAAAATAAAGAATGCTACAAGAGACAAGGAAGGATACTACATAATGATCAAGGGATCAATCCAAGAAGAAGATATAACAATTATAAATATATGCACCCAATATAGGAACACCTCAATACATAAGGCAACTGCTAACAGCTCTAAAAGAGGAAATCGACAGTAACACAATAATAGTGGGGGACTTTAACACCTCACTTACACCAACGGACAGATAATCCAAAATGAAAATAAATAAGGAAACAGAAGCTTTAAATGACACAATAGAACAGATAGATTTAATTGGTATTTATAGGACATTCCATCCAAAAACAGCAGATTACACTTTCTTCTCAAGTGCAAATGGAAAATTCTCCAGGATAGAACACATCTTGGTCACAAATCAAGCCTCAGTAAATTTAATAAAATTGAAATCATATCAAGCATCTTTTCTGACCACAACGCTATGAGATTAGAAATCAATTAAGGGGAAATAAACGTAAAAAACACAAACATATGGAGGCTAAACAATATGGTACTAAATAACCAAGAGATCACTGAAGAAATCAAAGAGGAAATCAAAAAACACCTAGAGACAAATGTCAATGAAAACATGATGATCCAAAACCTATGGGATGCAGCAAAAGCAGTTGTAAGAGTGAAGTTCATAGCTATACAAGCCTACCTCAAGAAACAAGAAAAATCTCAAATAAACAATCTAACCTTACACTTAAAGGAACTAGAGAAAGAAGAACAAACAAAACCCAAAGTTAGCAGAAGGAAAGAAATCATAAACATCAGAGCAGAAATAAAAGAAATAGAAACAAAGAAAACAACAGCAAAGACCAATAAAAGTAAAAGCTGGTTCTTTGAGAAGACAAACAAAATTGATAAACCAGTAGCCAGACTCATCAAGAAAAAGAGGGAGAGGACTCAAATCAATAAAATTAGAAAAGAAAAAGGAGAAGTTACAACAGACACCACAGAAATACAAAGTATCCGAAGAGATTACTACAAGCAACTCTATGCCAATAAAATGAACAACTTGGAAGAAGTGGACAAATCCTTAGAAATGTATAACCTTCCAAGACTGAACCACGAAGAAATAGAAAATATGAACAGACCAATCACAAGTAATGAAATTGAAACTGTGATTAAAAATCTTCCAACAAACAAAAGTCCAGGACCAGATGGCTTCACAGGTGAATTCTATCAAACATTTAGAGAAGAGCTAACACCCATCCTTCTCAAACTCTTCCAAAAACTTGCAGAGGATGGAACACTCCCAAACTCATTCTATGAGGCCACCATCACCCTGATACCAAAACCAAACAAAGATACTACAAAAAAAAAGAAAATTACAGACCAATATCACTCATGAATATAGATGCAAAAATCCTCAACAAAATACTAGCAAACAGAATCCAACAACTCATTAAAAGGATCATACACCATGATCAAGTGGGATTTATCCCAGGGATGCAAGGATTTTTTTTTAAACATCTTTATTGGAGTATAATTGCTTTACAATGGTGTGTTAGTTTCTGCTTTGTAACAAAGAGAATCAGTTATACATATACATATGTTCCCATATCTCTTCCCTCTTTCATCTCCCTCCCTCCCACCCTCCCTATCCACCCCTCTAGGTGGTCACAAACCACCGAGCTGATCTCCCTGTGCTATGCGGCTGCTTCCCACTAGCTATCTATTTTACGTTTGGTAGTGTATATGTCCATGCCACTCCCACACTTTGCCCCAGCTTACCCTTCCCCCTCCCCATATCCTCAAGTCCATTCTCTAGTAGGTCTGTGTCTTTATTCCCGTCTTGCCCCTAGGTTCTTCATGACCTTTTTTTTTTTCTTAGATTCCATATATATGTGTTAGCACCCAGAGTCTGTTATACAGAATGAAGTAAGTCAGAAAGAGAAAAAGAAATACTGTATGCTAACACATATATATGAATTCTTCAATATACACAAATCAATCAATGTGATACACCATATTAACAAATTGAAGAATAAAAACCATATGATCATCTCAATAGATGCAGAAGAAGCTTTTGACAAAATTCAACACCCATTTTTGATAAAAACTCTCCAGAAAATGGGCATAGAGGGAACCTACCTCAACATAATAAAGGCCATATACGACAAACCTACAGCCAACATCATTCTCAATGGTGAAAAACTGAAAGCATTTCCTCTAAGATCAGGAGCAAGAGAAGGATGTCCACTCTCACCACTGTCATTCAACATAGTTTTGGAAGTCCTAGCCACGGCAATCAGAGTGGAAAAAGAAATAAAAGGAATACAAATTGGAAAAGAAGAAGTAAAACTGTCACTGTTTGCAGATGACATGATACTAGACATAGAGAATCCTAAAACTGCCACCAGAAAACTACTAGAGCTAATCAATGAATTTGGTAAAGTTGCAGGATACAAAATTAAGGCACAGAAATCTCTTGCATTCCTATACACTAATGATGAAAAATCTAAAAGAGAAATTATGGAAACATTCCCATTTACCATTGCAACAAAAAGAATAAAATACCTAGGGATAAACCTACCTAGGGAGACAAAAGACCTGTATGCAGAAAACTATAAGACACTGATGAAAGAAGTTAAAGATGATACCAACAGATGGAGAGATATACCATGTTCTTGGCTTGGAAGAATCAATATTGTGAAAATGACTATACTACCCAAAGCAACCTACAGATTCAATGCAATCCCTATCAAATTACCAATGGTATTTTTTACGGAACTAGAACAAAACATCTTAAGATTTGTATGGAGGCACCAAAGACCCCGAATAGCCAAAGCAGTCTTGAGGGGAAAAAACGGAGCTGGAGGAATCAGACTCCCTGACTTCAGACTATACTACAAAGCTACAGTAATCAAGACAATATGGTACTGGCACAAAAACAGAAACATAGATCAATGGAACAAGATAGAAAGCCCAGAGATTAACCCACACACCTATGGTCAACTAATCTATGACAAAGGAGACAAGGATATACAATGGAGAAAAGACAGTCTTTTCAATAAGTGGTGCTGGGAAAACTGGACAGCTACATGTAAAAGAATGAAATTAGAACACTCCCTAACACCATACACAAAAATAAACTCAAAATGGATTTGAGACCTAAATGTAAGACTGGACACAATAAAACTCTTAGAGGAAAACATAGGAAGAACACTCTTTGACATAAATCACAGCAAGATCTTTTTTGATCCACCTCCTAGAGTATGGAAATAAAAACAAAAATAAACAAATGGGACCTAATGAAATTTCAAAGCTTTTGCACATCAAAGGAAACCATAAACAAGATGAAAAGACAACCCTCAGAATGGGAGAGAATATTTGCAAATGAAGCAACTGACAAAAGATTACTCTCCAAAATTTACAAGCAGCTCATGCAGCTCAGTATTAAAGAAACAAACAACCCATTCCAAAAATGGGCAGAACACCTAAAGAGACATTTCTCCAAAGAAGACATACAGGTGGCTAAGAAGCCCATGAAAAGCTGCTCAACATCACTAATTATTAGAGAAATGCAAATCAAAACTACAATGAGGTATCACCTCACACCAGTTCGAATGGGCATCATCAGAAAATCTACAAACAACAAATGCTGGAGAGGGTGTGGAGAAAAGGGAACCCTCTTGCACTGTTGGTGGAATGTAAATTGATACACCCACTATGGAGAACAGTATGGAGGTTCCTTAAAATACTAAAAATAGAATTACCATATGACCCAGCAATCCCACTACTGGGCATATACCCAGAGAAAACCGTAATTCAAAAAGACACATGCACTCCAATATTCATTGCAGCACTATTTACAATAGCCAGGTCATGGAAGCAACCTAAATGCCCATCGACAGACAAATGGATAAAGAAGTTGTGGTACATATATACAATGGAATATTACTCAGCCATAAAAAGGAATGTAATTGAGTCATTTGTTGAGACGTGGATGGATCTAGAGACTGTCATACAGAGTGAAGTAAGTCAGAAAGAGAAAAACAAATATCGTATATTAACACATGTATGTGGGACCTAGAAAAATGGTACAGAGGAACCGGTCTGCAGGGCAGAAATTGAGACACAGATGTAGAAAACAAACGTATGGACACCAAGGGGGGAAAGCCACGGGGGTGGGGAAAAAAAAAGACTCAAAGACAAAAACAGAGAAAAAAAAAAACAACAAGAGAACAACAAGAGAAACAAAAGAATCCCAAAACAGAATCAAACAATTAAAAACAAAGCTAATAAAAACAAAAAATAAAAACAAAAGTAGAATATAAACTGAAGGTAAAAGCAAAGAAAACAAATCAAACACACAAAAACAATAATAAAAAAGATTAAAAAGACAAGAACAAATAGAACAACAGGAAAAAAAGATAAAAACAAAATAGAACCAAGTAAAGTAAAAAACAAGGAAAAAACACAGAACAACAAAAAAGTAACGTAGAAATAGAAATATAACAAATAAAAATATGTATGAAAAAATTTAAAAACTAAATAAAAATAAAAACAATAATAAAAACAACAGCAAAACTTAAAAAATAGTAATAATTATATTTTCCTGGGGTCTCAGCTGTCAGTGTCCTTGCCCCCACTGTGAGTCACAGCCAACCTCTGCCTCCCCAGGAGGCCCTCCAAAACCTCTAGGTAGGTCTCTGGTCCCTCTGTGGGCACTGTGGGGGTAGCTCAGACTCTGACCTGGCCCAACTCCCACAGGTACTAGTCCCCAAAGTCCACAGCTGCTAGAGCTAGAACAGTTTCAGTTTTGGGAGCACTTGTTGTCCATTCAGATATTCCATAGATGCAGGGTTTACCAAGCCAATTGTGGTGATTTAATCTGCAGTTTGTGCAGCTGCATGGAAAGATTTTTGTTCATCTTCCTTAGTCACCCCACCCCGGGGCTCAGCTGTGGTTTTAGCCCCACCTCTGCATGTGGGCCACCCACAGAAGTCTGCTCCCAAGGCTGCCCTGGAGCACTCAGGTCTGCCCTGGTGAGGACAGGGCGTGGAGGTGGCATGACTGCCTCGGTGGTGGGGTCCTGGTGATGACAGGTGCATGGGAAAGCCAGCGGCCACAGGCCCGCGAGATCTGGCCTTAGTGCGAGCCTTTCATAGCGCCGGGTGGCTAGCACAAGAAGGTCAGCACTGGTGGGGGCTTTTCTTAACGCCTGGTGGGACAGGGTCTGGTGCGTGGGGAGAGAGAGGCTGCAATGGCGGCTCCACCCCCTGCACGTCACTCAACAGTGGCTCCTTGCTTCTATGGCAGTCTGGGTTTCTTCCACAGGCATTCCCAGTTGTGGATTTCCTCCCTCCCGTCCCCTCAGGCTGTCTCCTTGCAGCCAACAGCAGTTGGATTTGCTCTCCAATCCTCACATTCCAGCTCTCAGCCCCCGTGTGCACTGGCAGACACACATCCCAGTCTGGGGCATGCAGGGCTGTGGCAAGGACCATCTGTGTATGTCACACTCTGTCCTGTCTGCCACACACTGGCCGTTTCGCCCACTTCTGACAGCCTCAGATGCTCCTCTTCTGTCCCAACTGATTTCCCCATCAGTGAGGGGGCTTCCCCGGATGTGGGAACCTCTTCTCTGCTTCAGCTCTCCCTCAGGGGCACAGATCCCATCCTGCTTCCTCTCCTCTTCTTTTTCCCTTCTTTCTTTCATCCTACCCAGTTATGCAGGAATCTTTCTTGTCCTCTCTGGTGTCCAAGGTCTTCTGCTAGTGTTCAGCCAGTGTTCTGTGAGAATTGTTCCATCTGTAAATGTATTCTTGATGCATTTGTGGAGAGAGATGAACTCCACGTCCTCCTACTCCTCCACCATCTTGGTTTCCACTAGTCCACTGTTGATGACATCCTGCTGGTAGGACCTAGAGGAGAGGAAGGAGCAAGTACCCTAGATACCTTGGAAAGATTTTTGAGGTTCTAGAGGCTTTGAGTTAAATCCTTTGAAGTTACAGGAGCCTGCTACCTCTGTGAAACTGCTAGGGGGTCAGTGGCTTGAGACACATCAAGATAGTTCCTCCAATGTGGAGGACAAGTTGCTTCAATTTTCATCCCCTACCAGTAATGAGGCACAACACTTGGTCTGCCAATTTGGATATTGAAGATAAAATTTTCCACCTTTGGGTGTCCTGCTCCAACTCATTCTGTAGGTGACAAGAAAAATAGCCAGTACTGAATAGGGCCCAGAGCAAATGAAGGCTCTCTGATTGTCACATGCTGCATTTCAAGCAGCTCTGCCACAAGCCCTTATGACCCAGAAAATCCAATTGTGCTTGAAGTGTCTGTAATAGATCATGATGCCATATGGAGTCTGCAGTAATCACTGATAAGAGAATCAAATCATTGGACCCTAGGTTTGAAGCAAATCTATGTCTCCACCAGCAAGTAGCTATTATCTTTTTTGAGAAACTGCTCCTAGCTTGCTACTGGCCCTGGTAGAAACTGACCATGAGAAACCAGATGATCATGTGACCTGAGCTGCCCTTCACGCACTGGGTGTTGACTAATCCACTAAGCCATAAAGTCTAGTGTAGCCAGTAGAACTCCATCATCAAAGGGAAATGGTATATGCAAAATTGGCTTTTATTCCTCCCTATGCTGCCACCTGTTCTGCAACCCACACATAGGGGTTCATTGGGAGTTTCTTATGACCTGGTGACTGGGGAGAAGGACTCTGTAGTCTAGTTTAATGACGAGTTCTACAGGATGTGCTGGAACCACGTGGAAATGGACTGCTGCAATATTACAGTCTCAATGAGATGTGGTGCTGAAGTACAGTGGGGAAAGGGAAATCTTCACAGTGAGAAGAACATTGATAAATACAACTTACTGTCTGCCCATTTTCCCAAGAAGTATAGAGGACTGCAGTCGGGCTTTACACTCATGTATGGGGCTGTGGTTAATGATTGGGAAATGGAATAAGACTGGCAGACTGGTGACAAGATTTGAGGAGGAGGCATGTGGATGGAACTCCCTGAATGGGCCCAAAATTTGAGAATATTTGTGTCCCATGTGAATGCTCATCAAAGGGCCACTACTGTGAAGGAAGCTCTTTAATGATTAGGTGAATTATAGAGGGCTCTCTGTGCAAGCCAGCCAGCCTCTTTCCTAGGGCTTGAATCAACACTGCTTCGAACACTCTTGTACAGATCTCCTTTGACACATGTTCAAGAGATTCTCTAGGACTGTGTTTTGCAAATATTTTTGACAGAGACCCCAGAAAGAAATACATTTTGTATTGTGCCTTAAGACACAAACATGCATACACATACTTACACACATATAGGCACGCTCATGTATATGTAAATGAATTTTCGTAAAGCAATTCTTACCCATACTATCTGCAATGCAATCTGATATTTTCTATTCTGTTTTCTTCTAGTTCACTTGTTTTAATGGTAGTCACAACCCACTAAATTAATTTCACAACACGTTCATTAAGTGTCGTAGTGAGCACTTTGAAAAAGCTTTGCTCTGTGATATACACCTAAAAGTGGAATTTGCTGGATCATAGATTATGGGTATCTTTGTCTTTACTCAGTTATTCTAAATATCTATCTAAATTCTACTCTCTAAAATAATTGTGCCTTTGCTCCATGTTCTCATGAACACTCAGTATTGTCTAAATCTCGAAGTTTTGCCTATCTCTTCAGTGTGAAATTGTCTGTGAAGGAGAGTAGAAAAGTAGTGTGTAGCAGGAGGCAGATGTAGAGTCAAGTGAGGGTTTTCCCCCTCCTTCTTTTTAAGATGGGATCTACAAGAACATGCTTAAATGCTAATGTTAATGACCCAGAGGAGAGGGAGATATTACTGACTCTGAAAAGTGTGTGTTTGTGGGGCAGGGGGTGGAGTCATATGTTCAAAGTATTTGAGAAGATGAGGGGGGATGGGATCCAAAGTAAAAATGAAGGAATAGGAGAGACATTTTCTCCCTTGTAACAGGAGGAAGAAGCTGGGTTCAGAATTAATGTAGGTTTAAAGATTTGTTGGTGGGAGGATGAGGGTTTTGTTTCAAAGCAGATACGGTGCCTGTGCTCAAGGAGCTTCCAGTCCAGCAGGAAAACAATAAGTAATTAGAAGTAATACGTGCTGAAAGGGAACATGGTGCTCTGACAGCATTCAATGATGGATTTGACCTAGTCTCGTAGGTCCATGGAAGGCTCACTAAGAAATGACATTTTAGCTGAGACCTGAATGATGAGGAAGAGTTACTGAGGCAAAGATTGGGAGAAAAGTATACTAGGCTGAGGGAATTACATACATTATATAACATATGATATTATAATGTTTTATATATTATACAATTATGTATTATATAATATATAGCACATATATATTGTAGAATGTATAATTATATAATAAATATTATATATAATAAATATATAAATATAAATATTATGTATAATAAATATATTTTATATATATATATTTCATTCCTGACATGAAATAGAGCTTAAAGTGGCTGAGAAAGTAAAAGAAAGCCAGTAATGTCAGTCTGGAGATTGAGGGGGACCAAACCTGAGATGAAGCCAGAGAGGTAGGCAAGGTTCACATCCCTTAAGGTCTTATAGTCCCTGTCAGGAGTTTGGACTTAACTCCAAGTTAAGTGGGAAGCCATTAGAGAATATTAAGGAGGGGGATGGACTTGATTAGATATGTTTCTTTAAAAACATCACGATTGCTGGTTTTGGAGAATATATTGGAGATGGGCCAGAGGAGATGTGGTGAGAAACATTTTCAGTAGTCCAGGCAATAGATGCTGCTGGGTTGGACTGGAGTGGTGGCAGCTGATAAGGAAAAATTGGAGAGATATTTAAGAGATACAATTGACAGCATCTGGTGATAGAATGTTGGTGTATGTGGCAGGGGCGGGGGGGGGCAGGGTGGGGAGATTTAAGGGAAACTCATGTTTTTTGACTTAACTGGGTGGATGGTGTAAAAGTTACTAAAGTGGAAGTGACTGGAAGAGAGTCAAGTTCAGTGGAGAGGATCATAAATTCACTTATGCTCATTTTGAGGTGTGTCCAAAAAATATGTCACAGTTAGTAATTCTTTTTGCTGCTAATACCAATGCAGATGCCAACAGAATACCCAATTAGGGGTAGTTTAAACAAATGGACCTTAAACTTTCATAAAACAAAAGGTCTAGATGAGGGTGGCTGTTGGAGCTGGTTCAGTGATTTAAAATGTCAATGCTGACATCTCCATAATTCTCTTGGCTTTTTCCCTCATCGTCACAAATGCTGTTCAAATGCATTCAAGTCCAAGGCAGGAAGAAGAGAAAAGCGCGAAAACGTTTTCTTTCTGTGAGGCCTCGTCATTTTGTTCAGAAAGGGAAACTTCTCTTTAGTAGAATTCCTTTTGCATCATATTAGCCTGCCTTGCATGCCCACCCTTAGGCCAATCAATAACTAAGAGGGTTGTGAACTGTACCTCATTTAGATCAGTTCTCTTTTCCTCCATGAAATCAAGGGATCTCTGCATGGGAAAGGTGGGGCAGGAAATTGTTGTTGGATAGGCCAAGGACAGCGAATGCCACAACATAGAAGGGGAGATGTCAAGGACTCTTTTGGTTATACTGATCTAGAAAACAAAAGAGAAGTCCAGACTGGAATTATGGCATTATGCTGTCAGCTGCCAGGGAAAAACATGGTGGCATATGGTCAAATCACAGAATTCCCCTCCTCCAATGCCTACTAAAATGAACCCAGAAGAAAAATAGTAAAGTCCAGCAAAAAGCACACCAAGTCACAACAAAATAAGGAAGGAAGCTAACCTCATGCCATAAATTTGAGAAGTGGTAGAGCCCAGACACTCCAAATGACTATTCACCACCACCACTACTCCCACCATTCCTTAAGCTACAGTGACATGGACAATTAGACACATATCTTACAGTGTAGTCCTGAGAAGGGGGCAAAAAGTTTCCAGATCAGGTAAGTATAATTCATCCACTCCATATCAGAGAAAATAGCGGACTGCACACAGTTTTCCTTTTAAGTATGAGCAAGATGAAAAGAAAGGCAATTATCCCTCAGAATGGGAGAAAATATTTGCAAATGAAGCAACTGACAAGGGATTAATCTCCAAAATTTACAAGCAGCTCATGCAGCTCAATAACAAAAAAACAAACAACCCAATCCAAAAATGGGCAGAAGACCTAAATAGACATTTCTCCAAAGAAGATATACAGATTGCCAACAAACACATGAAAGAATGCTCAACATCATTAATCATTGGAGAAATGCAAATCAAAACTACAATGAGACATCATCTCACACCAGTCAGAATGGCCATCATCAGAAAAATCTACAAACAATAAATGCTGGAGAGGGTGTGGAGAAAAGGGAACCCTCTTGCACTGTTGGTGGGAATGTAAATTGATACAGCCACTATGGAGAACAGTATGGAGGTTCCTTAAAAAACTACAAATAGAACTACCATACGACCCAGCAATCCCACTACTGGGCATATACCCTGAGAAAACCATAATTCAAAAAGAGTCACGTACCACAATGCTCATTGCAGCTCTATTTACAATAGCCAGGACATGGAAGCAACCTCAGTGTCCTTCAACAGATGAATGGTTAAAGAAGATGTGGCACATATATACAATGGAATATTACTCAGCCATAAAAAGAAACGAAATTGAGTTATTTGTAGTGAGGTGGTTGGACCTAGAGTCTGTCATACAGAGTGAAGTAAGTCAGAAAGAGAAAAACAAATACTGTATGCTAACACATATATATGGAATCTAAGAAAAAAAAATGGTCATGAAGAACCTAGGGGCAAGACGGGAATAAAGACGCAGACCTACTAGAGAATGGACTTGAGGATATGGGGAGGGGGAAGGGTAAGCTGGGACAAAGTGAGAGAGTGGCATGGACATATATACACTACCAAATGTAAAATAGATAGCTAGTGGGAAGCAGCCGCATAGCACAGGGAGATCAGCTCGGTGCTTTGTGACCACCTAGAGGGGTGGGATAAGGAGGGTGAGAGGGAGGGAGACGCAAGAGGGAAGAGATATGATGATATATGTATATGTATAACTGATTCACTTTGTTATAAAGCAGAAACTAACACACCATTGTAAAGCAATTATACTCCAATAAAGATGTTAAAAAAAAAAAAAGTAAAGAAAAATCCCCAGAACTGAGGTTTATAAATTTCTAGCTAGAGCAAGGGCAGGAGTATGCCTGGCAATTTCAAGGAACAGCAAGGAGGTCAGTGTGGCTTGACTAGAGTGCATGAAGGGAGAGTGGAAGAAGAGGTCAGAGAGTTGACAGGGGCAACAAGTAAGGGAGCTAAGGATTTGGACTTTTACTCTGAGTAAGATAAGGAATCACTGCAGGATTTTGAGCTGAGGAATGATATGATTTGACTTACATTTTTAAACTTTTAATTTTGAAATTATAAAGACTATTGCAAAGATAGTTCAGAAGGTCTTGTGCTCACCCAGTTTCCTGTAATGGATGAATCTTACATAATTATAATACAACATTATACTGTACTCTGTGTGTGTAACCAGGAATTTGACATTTTTTGCATTGTCTTGTGTATCATTCTATGTCATTTTATCATGTGTAGATTCATGTAACCACCACAATCAAGATACAGAACTATTCCATTGCCATACAGATCTCCCTCATGCTTCCCCTTTGTAGTTGTACTTCCCACTTTCCCTGCCACCATCCCTAATCCTTACCAACCAGTAATAATCTTTTTTTCCATTTCTATAATTTTGTCATTTCCAGAGCATTATAAAAATGGAATCATACAGTATATCACATTTTAAGATTGGACTTTTTCATTCAGCATAATGACCCTGGAACCCATCCAAGTTGTTGCATGCACCAGTAGTTTACCACTTTAGGTTGCTGAATAGTATTCAATGGCATGGATGTACCACAGTTTGTTTAACCATTTATCTATTGACATACAGTGTGTGACTAGCTTTTTCCACTTAACATAATGTCCTTAAGGCCCATACAAGTTGTGTATATCAAAAGTTCATTTCCAGTGTTTGACTATTACAAATAAAGCTGTTATGAACATATGGGTACAGGTTTTTGTGCAGACATATTTTCGTTTTGTTAGGGTAAATGCTTAGGAGTCAAATTCTTGGGTCATATGATAAGTGTATGTTTAGTTTTTTAGGAAACTGAAAAGCTGTTTTCCAGGGTGGCTGTACCATTTTACATTCCCACCAGCAATGTATGGCAGATCCAATTTCGCCTCAGTTTTGCCAGCATTTGGCACTGTCATTATTTTTTATTTTAGCTGTTCTAGTAGGTGTGTAGAGATGTCCCAACATAGGCACAATTTGCATTTCCCTAATGGCTAATGACATTGGACGTATTTTCTCATGCTTATTTGTCATCCATATATCCTCTTCAGTGAAATGTTTTTTGTTTTTTTTTTACCAATTTTCTAATTAGGTTGTTTGTTTAATATTGAGTTTTGATAGTTCTATATATATTCTAGATATGAGTCCCTTGTCAGATTTGTGGTTTGCAAATATTTTCTCCCAGTCTTTAGTTTGCCTTTTAACCCTCTTAACAGGGTCTTAGAGCAAAATGTTAATGAAGTCCAATTTATCAAATTTTTTTCTTTTCTGTTTTTGGTGTCATGTCTAAAAACTCTTCGCCAAGCTCTAGGTCCCAAAGATTTCTCATACGTTATCTTATGAGGGTTTTATAATTTTATGTTTACATTTAAATTTATGACCCATTTTGTGTTAATTTCTACATAAGGTGTGAAGTCTAGGTCAAGGTTCACTTTTCCCCTATAGATATCTAATTGCTCCAGCACCTTTTTGCTGAAGACTATCTTTCCTCCATTAAATTGTTTTTGCACCTTTGTCCAAAAAAATGAGTTGGCTGTTATTTGTGTGTAGATAGGTTACCTATTTCTGTGTTCTCTATCTGTTCCATTGATCTCTGTGTCTGTCTTTCCACTGAAACCACAGTCTTAATCACTGTGGCTATACAATGTGTTAAAGCCAAGTAGAGTGATTCTTCCCACTTTTTTTCCTTTTCCATAATTGTTTTAGCTGTTTTATTAGTTTCCTAGGGCTGCCATAACAAATTATCTATCACAAACTTGGTGGCTTAAAACAACGGAAATTTATTCTCTTACAGTCCTGGAGACCAGATGTCTGAAATCAAGGTGTTGGTAGAGTTGCTCTCCCTCCAAAGGCTCTAGGGGAGAATACTTTTCCTCTTCCAGTTTCTGGTGGCTCCAGGTGTTTTTTGCCTTGTGGCTGCATAACTCCAATCTCTGCATCCATCTTCAAATGGCCTTATCCTTTGTGTCTGTGTCTTCTCTTCTGTCTCTTATAAGGATAGTTGTCATTGCATTCAGGGCTCATTCAGATAATCCATGATGCTCTCATCTCAAGATCCTTAACTTAATCACAATTGCAAAGATCCTTTTACTGAATAGAGTCACATTCACAGGCTTTGCGGGTTAGGAAGTGGATATATCTTTGTGGGAGGTGGGGACAACATTCAACCCACTGTAGTTATTCTAGTTCCTTTGCCTTTCCATACAAATAATAGAATAATCTTGTCTAACTACAAAAAAAATCTTGCTGGGAGCTTTGACAGAAATTGTATTAAATTTATATATCAATTGGTGAGAACTGATATCTTTACTATGTAGGGTCTTCTAATCAATGAGCACAAACTGCCTCTGTTTATTTAGATCTTCTTTTATTTCTTTCATCAGCATTTTGTATTTTTAGCATACAAGTCCTATACATGTTTTGTTAGATATACATGTAAGTATTGCATTTTTAAGTGATTGTACATTTTAAATTTACATAATCTTAATTTCAGCTTCCAGGTATTGATTGTTAGTATACAGAAATACAGTTGATTTTTTTGTATGTTGATCTTGTATCCTGTAGCCTTGCTGAAGTCACCTATCAGTTCCAGGAGCTGTGGTCAGACTGGGTCATTTCTATTGTTCTATCTTCAAGTTCTCCAATTATTTTCTCATTTGTCTTCTCTGCTGTTGAACTCATCCATTGAGTTTTTTGTTTGTTTCGGTTTGGGTTTTTTGGCACGCTGCATGGCTTGTGGGATCTCAGTTCCCTGACCAGTGATTGAACCCAGGCCACAGCAGTGAAAGCCTGGAATCCTAACCACTAGGCCACCAGGGAACTCCCTCCACTGAGTTTTTAATTTTAGTTATTTAAGATTTTAGTTCTAAAATTTTCATTTGGTTCTTCTTTATATCTTCTATTGCTTTGCTGAGACTTTTCTTTTTCATTTATTTCAAGTGGGTTTGTAATTGCTTGTTGAGCATTTTTATAATGGTTCTTTTACATTTGTCAGAAGATCCTATCATCTATTTCATCTTGCTGTTAGCATCTGTTGATTGTCTTTTCTTATTCAATTTGAGATATTTTCCTGGTTCTTAGTACAAGTGCTTTTTTTTAAATTGAAACCTGGACACTTGGGTATTGTTATGAGACTCTGGACCTTAGTTAAATCTTTTGTTGGAGCTGGCCTCTTCTGAGAAGACTCTGATAAGGGAAATTATGGTGCCACAACATTACTGCTAGGTGGGAGTGGAAATCCAGGTTCTCCACTTGGCTTTCTCTGACACCACCATGTTGAAGGTTGGAGCCTCTCATCACAGCCCACAAAGAGTCTAGGCTCTTCACTCAGTCTTTGTTGGTGAGGGTAGGGGTGGAGCCACAGTTTTTCTGCGATTGGCTGGAGTAAAATGGTCATCGTCTAAAAGTTTTCTCTGTTTCTAGGTTACCCCTTTATGGATCCTTTAGCTAGAGAAAGCAGGCTTTTCTTGGATCTTTTTCTGTCTGCATCTGTTGGTGTTTGTGGATTGCCAGTTTCTCCAGTATCCAGTCTGGATGTATGAGGCAAAACAAAACAAAACACAAACAAACCAAGGAACTTATCACTGTGCTGTTTCTCAGGTGCCAATGCCCTTAGCTGATCTGCTTTCTCTCTGCCTTTCAAAGTCTTGTGTTTGTTTATATGTAATACCCAAGTTGTATTTAGTGGATGGAACAGAGAAAAGTATGTTTTCTCCATCTTCTCTCAAGTAGAAGTCTCTGACTTATATTTTTGAAAAGATCTCCCTTGATACCATGTTGAAATTAGATTATAGAGAAGCAATGGAGGAAACAGTGAGATGGGTTAGGAGGCTATTGTAATTTTCTAGGTGAGAAATGATGATGGTTCTGGCCAAGGTGGTAGCAGTGGAGATGGTGAAAAGTGGTCAGATTTTGGAAATACTTTGAAGGAAAGCCAATGGGATTTGCCTACAGCTTGGGTATGGGGTGTGAAAGAGATGAATCAAGGACTACTTAAGGTTTTTGGCTTGAGCAACTGAAAGGATGAAGTTGCCATCTACTGATATGAGGGAGGCCAGGAGAGAAACAGTTTTGAGGAGGGAAGATCAGGCGTTACATTTTGGATATATTTCCAAGTGAAAATTTTGAGTTGGCAGTTGTATATTACCTTCCCCCTCTTTCCCACCTATTTATTCCTTCTGCAAATCCAATTACTCCTTTGTGAGACCTTCTCTTTCTGTCCTCCATATATCCTAGCCTCTCTTTTCTCTCTTTAACTCTATGTTGCTATCTGCTGAGTAATTTCCGAAGATCTGTGTTCCAATTAAATTATCTCTTCAACAGTGTCTAATCTGTTTAACTCATTCACTGAGTTTTAATTTTCAATTACTGCATTTTTCATTTCTAGAAGTCAGCTTTTGTTCTTTTTTCAAATCTGCCTACTCTTTTTAAAATAGTGTTTTGTTTTTTTATGTTTTTTATTTCTTCTTTTATGTTCTTAATCAAATTTAACATAATTAACTCTTAGATTCTTCAATTATCTGAAGTTCATAAAGGTTTAATCCTACTGTTTGTTGTTTGATGACTATTGCTTATTGTGGATTATTTTGTTCACATTCAACTGGGTTTTATCTATGAAATTCCTTTCAGCCTGGCTTGCAAGCATGTTCATACTGAGGTTTGGTGTTTGCTTTTGTCAGATCCCCCAGAGAGATCAGGTTTTCTGTTAATTTTACAAGTTGTAGGTTCTCAGCCCATGTAAGTAGTATGGGCTTGAACCACAAACCCATGTGAAGCTCAGTTACATGGTTAAGAAAAAGTTGTCCCCCATCCAAAGCCCAAGCCAAGACAGACAAGCTGCCTCGTGTCCTTATGCCAGTAGGAAGGCTATTTTCTCTTTTCCTTGAGGGTATAGCTCTTTAAGGGACTCTTCATCTCAAGAGCTCATCTCTTATCTCTTTTGTGTTAAGACGCAATCTCCTGGGTGCTACTCATTATATTTCTTGAACTGGGTAATGATTACAGGGATGTGTTCACTTTATGACAATTCCTTAATCTGTACATTTTGAATTTGTGCCCTTCTATTTGTGTATATTATACTTCAATTTAAAATTATATAAAAATCTAAAAATATTTTAAAAACCCTCAACATGTCAGTTCTTTCCAAATTGGTCTATAGATTTAATGCAATTTCTTTCAAAATACCAGCAAGGTATGTGTAGGAACAGAAAAGCTTATTCTAAAATTTATATGAAAAGGCACAGGCCCTAGAATAGCTCAACCATTTTGAAAAAGAAGAATGGAGTGGGAAGAATAACTCTATTCGATATTAAGGGTTACTATATAGCTACAATCAAAACAGTGTGGTATTGGTGGAAGTATAGAAGCATAACATTAATGGGACAGACTAGAGATTACAGAAATAGACCCACACAAGTAAGGCTACCTGATTTTTGACAAAGGGACAAAAGCAATTCAACAGAGACAGTTTTTTCAACAAGTGATGTTGGTACAATTGAACACCTCAGGGGCAAAAAAAGAACCTTGACCTAAACCTCTTACAGTATACAAAAAGTATCTCAAAATGGATCATAGATCTAAATGTAAAACATAAAACTTTTAGAAGGTAACATAGGAGAAAATTTTCATGACCTAGGGTTAGTCAAATAACTCTTAAACATGACGATCCATAAAATAAATAAAATTGGAATTTATCAAAATTAAACACTGTTGCTCAGCAAAAGATACTGATAAGAGAATAAAAAGACAAGATACAGACTGGGAGAAAATATTTGCAAATCACATATCCAACAAAGAATTTGTATCCTACATATATAAAAAGCTCTCAAAGCTCAATAGCAAGAAAACAAACAACCCAATTAAAAAATATCAAAAGACTTCAACAGGCACTTCACCAAAGAGAATGCATAAGATGACAAATGAGCACAAATGGAAGCACTGTGTTGTGTGCAGCCATCTGTTTGTTTTTTTTAATTAATCCCAAACTCCCAGTCCTTCCCTCCCCTACCTCACTCTCCCTTGGCAACCACAAGTTCTCTATGTCTGTGAGTCTGTGTGTGTGTGGGGGGGGGTATTTTTAAATAAATTTATTTATTTATTTTTGGCTGCATTGGTTCTTCGTCACTGTGCGTGGGCTTTCTCTAGTTGCAGCGAGCAGGGGCTACTCTTCGTTGAGGTGCACGGGCTTCTCATTGGGTGGCTTCTCTTGTTGCAGAGCATGGGCTCTAGGCATGCAGGCTTCAATAGTTGTGGCACGCAGGCTCAGTAGTTGTGGCTCAAGGGCTCTAGAGCACTGGCTCAGTAGTCGTGGCGCACGGGCTCAGTTGCTCCACAGCATGTGGGATCTTCCCGGACCAGGGCTTGAACCCGTGTCTCCTGCATTGGCAGGCAGATTCTTAACCACTGTGCCACCAGGGAAGCCCTGTGAGTCTGTTTCTGTTTTGTAGATAGGTTCACTTGTGCCATATTTTAGATTCCACATATAAGTGATATCATATGGTATTTGTCTTTCTCTTTCTGACTTACTTAGTATGATAATCTCTAGGTCCATCCATGTTGTTGCAAATGGCATTATTTCGTTCTTTTTTACGGCTGAGTAGTATTCCATTGTATATATGTACCACATCTTCTTTATCCATTCCTCTGTCAATGGACATTTAGGTTGTTTCCATGTCTTGGTTACTGTGAATAGTGCTGCTATGAACATAGGGGTGCATGTATCTTTTTGAATTATAGTTTTGTCCGGGTATATGCCCAGGAGTGGGATTGCTGGGTCATATGGTAACTCTCTTTTTAGCTTTTTAAGGAACCTCCATACTGTTCTCCATAGTGGCTGCACCAACTTACATTCCCAACAACAGTGTAGGAGGGTTCCCTTTTCTCCACACCTTCTCCAGCATTTGTGATTTGTAGACATTTTAATGATGTTCATTCTGACCGGTGTGCGGTGGTATCTCATTGTAGTCTTGATTTCTCTATTTCTCTAATAATTAGTGATGTTGAGCATATTTTCATGTGCATACTGGCCATCTGTATGTCTTCTTTGGAGAAATGTCTATTAAGGTCTTCTGCCCATTTCTCAATTGGGTTGTTTTTTGCTGTTGTTTTTTTAAATTTTATTTTTGGCTATGTTGGGTCTTCGTTGCTGCATGTGGGCTTTCTCTAGTTGCAGCAAGTGGGGGCTACTCTTCATTGTGGTGCACAGGCTTCTCATTGCAGTGGCTCCTCTTGTTGCAGAGCACAGGCTCTAGGTGTGCAGGCTTCAGTAGTTGTGGCACGTGGGCTCAGTAGTTGTGGCTCATGGGCTGTAGAGTGCAGGCTCAGTAGTTGTAGCACATGGGCTTAGTTGCCCCACAGCATGTGGGATCTTCCCGGACCAGGGCTCAAACCCATGTCCCTGCCTTGGTAGGTGGATTCTTAACCACTGTGCCACCAGGGAAGTCCCTAGTTGTTTGGTTTTGTTGTTGTTGTTGAGTTGTATGAGCTGTTTGTATATTTTGGAGATTAAGCCCTTGTCTGTCGTATCATTTGCAAATATTTTCTCCCATTCTGTAGGTTGTCTTTTCGTTTTTTTGTTTTGTTTTGTTTTGTTTTGTTTTGTTTTGTTTTGTTTTTAAACATCTTTATTGAAGTATAATTGCTTTACAATGGTGTGCTAGCTTCTGCTTTACAACAAAGTGAATCAGTTACACATATACATATGTTGCCATATCTCTTCCCTCTTGCATCTCCCTCCCTCCCACCCTCCCTATCCCACCCCTCTAGGTGGTCACAAAGCACCGAACTGATCTCCCTGTGCTATGCGGCTGCTTCCCACTAGTTATCTATTTTACATTTGGTAGTGTATATATGTCCATGACACTCTCTCACCCTGTCACATCTCACCCCTCCCCCTCCCCATATCCTCAAGTCCATTCTCTAGTAGGTCTGTGTCTTTATTCCCATCTTGCCACTAGGTTCTTCATGACCTCTTTTTTTTTTTTTTTTTTCCCTTAGATTCCATATATATGTGTTAGCATACTGTATTTGTTTTTCTCTTTCTGACTTACTTCACTCTGTATGACAGACTCTAACTCCATCCACCTCATTACAAACACCTCCATTTCATTTCTTTTTATGGCTGAGTAATATTCCATTGTATATATGTGCCACATCTTCTTTATCCATTCATCCGATGATGGACACCTAGGTTGCTTCCATGTCCTGGCTATTGTAAACAGAGCTGCAATGAATATTTTGGTACATGACTCTTTCTGAATTATGGTTTTCTCAGGGTATATGCCCAGTAGTGGGATTGCTGGGTCATATGGTAGTTCTATTTTTAGTTTTTTAAGGAACCTCCCTACTGTTCTCCATAGTGGCTGTATCAATTTACATTCCCACCAACAGTGCAAGAGTGTTCCCTTTTCTCCACACCCTCTCCAGCATTTATTGTTTCTAGATTTTTTGATGATGGCCATTCTGACCGGTGTGAGATGATACCTCATTGTAGTTTTGATTTGCATTTCTCTAATGATTAATGATGTTGAGCATTCTTTCATGTGTCTGTTGGCAATCTGTATCTCTTCTTTGGAGAAATGTCTATTTAGGTCTTCTGCCCATTTTTGGATTGGGTTGTTTGTTTTTTTGTTATTGAGCTGCATGAGCTGCTTGTAAATCTTGGAGATTAATCCTTTGTCAGTTGCTTCATTTGCAAATATTTTCTCCCATTCTGAGGGTTGTCTTTTGGTCTTGTTTATGGTTTCCTTTGCTGTGCAAAAGCTTTTAAGTTTCATTAGGTCCCATTTGTTTATTTGTGTTTTTATTTCCATTTCTCTAGGACCTGGGTCAAAAAGGACCTTGCTGTGACTTATGTCATACAGTGTTCTGCCTATGTTTTCCTCTAAGAGTTTGATGGTGTCTGGCCTTACACTTAGGTCTTTAATCCATTTTGAGTTTATTTTTGTGTATGGTGTTAGGGAGTGTTCTAATTTCATACTTTTACATGTACCTGTCCAATTTTCCCAGCACCACTTATTGAAGAGGCTGTCTTTTCTCCACTGTATATGCTTGCCTCCTTTATCAAAGATAAGGTGGCCATATGTGCGTGGGCTTATCTCTGGGCTTTCTATCCTGTTCCATTGATCTATATTTCTGTTTTTGTGCCAGTACCAAACTGTCTTGATTACTGTAGCTTTGTAATATAGTCTGAAGTCAGGGAGCCTGATTCCTCCAGCTCCATTTTTCGTTCTCAAGATTGCTTTGGCTATTCGGGGTCTTTTGTGTTTCCATACAAATTGTGAAATTTTTTGTTCTAGTTCTGTGAAAAATGCCAGTGGTAGTTTGATAGGGATTGCATTGAATCTGTAGATTGCTTTGGGTAGCAGAGTCATTTTCACAATATTTATTCTTCCAATCCAAGAACATGGTATATCTCTCCATCTATTTGTATCATCTTTAATTTCTTTCATCAGTGTCCTATAATTTTCTGCATACAGGTCTTTTGTCTCCTTAGGTAGGTTTATTCCTAGATATTTTATTCTTTTTGTTGCAATGGTAAACGGGAGTGTTTTCTTAATTTCACTTTCAGATTTTTCATCATTAGTATACAGGAATGCAAGAGATTTCTGTGCATTAATTTTGTATCCTGCT
Organism: Eubalaena glacialis; assembly: GCF_028564815.1. NCBI lineage: Eukaryota > Metazoa > Chordata > Mammalia > Artiodactyla > Balaenidae > Eubalaena > Eubalaena glacialis. The sequence continues at coordinate 48,112,501 of NC_083736.1, forward strand.
ACTTTACCAAATTCATTGATTAGCTCTAGTAGTTTTCTGGTAGCATCTTTTGGATTCTCTATGTATAGTATCATGTCATCTGCAAACAGTGACAGCTTTACTTCTTCTTTTCCGATTTGGATTCCTTTTATTTCTTTTTCGTCTCTGATTGCTGTGGCTAACACTTCCAAAACTATGTTGAATAATAGTGGTGAGAGTGGGCAACCTTGTCTTGTTCCTGATCTTAGTGGAAATGGTTTCAGTTTTTCACCATTGAGGACAATGTTGGCTGTGGGTTTGTCATATACGGCCTTTATTATGTTGAGGAAAGTTCCCTCTATGCCTACTTTCTGCAGGACTTTTATCATAAATGGGTGTTGAATTTTGTCGAAAGCTTTCTCTGCATCTATTGAGATGATCATATGGTTTTTCTCCTTCAATTTGTTAATATGATGTATCACGTTGATTGATTTGCGTATATTGAAGAATCCTTGCATTCCTGGAATAAACCCCACTTGATCATGGTGTATGATCCTTTTAATGTGCTGTTGGATTCTGTTTGCTAGTATTTTGTTGAGGATTTTTGCATCTATGTTCATCAGTGATATTGGCCTGTAGTTTTCTTTCTTTGTGACATCTTTGCCTGGTTTTGGTATCAGGGTGATGGTGGCCTCGTAGAATGAGTTGGGGAGTGTTCCTCCCTCTGCAATATTTTGGAAGAGTTTGAGAAGGATAGGTGTTAGCTCTTCTCTAAATGTTTGATAGAATTCGCCTGTGAAGCCATCTGGTCCTGGGCTTTTGTGTGTTGGAAGATTTTTAATCACAGTTTCAATTTCAGTGCTTGTGATTGGTCTGTTCATATTTTCTATTTCTTCCTGGTTCAGTCTCGGCAGGTTGTGCATTTCTAAGAATCTGTCCATTTCTTCCAGGTTGTCCATTTTATTAGCATAGAGTTGCTTGTAGTAATCTCTTATGATCGTTTGTATTTCTGCAGTGTCAGTGGTTACTTCTCCTTTTTCATTTCTAATTCTATTAATTTGAGTCTTCTCCTTTTTTCTCTTGATGAGTCTGGCTAATGTTTTATCAATTTTGTTTATCTTCTCAAAGAACCAGCTTTTAGTTTCATTGATTTTTGCTATTGTTTCCTTCATTTCTTTTTCATTTATTTCTGATCTGATCTTTATGATTTCTTTCCTTCTGCTAGCTTTGGGGTTTTTTTGTTCTTCTTTCTCTAATTGCTTTAGGTGCAAGGTTAGGTTGTTTATTCGAGATGTTTCCTGTTTCTTGATGTAGGCTTGTATTGCTATAAACTTCCCTCTTAGAACTGCTTTTGCTGCATCCCATAGGTTTTGGATCGTCGTGTCTCCATTGTCATTTGTTTCTAGGTATTTTTTGATTTCCCCTTTGATTTCTTCAGTGATCACTTCGTTATTAAGTAGTGTATTGTGTAGCCTCCATGTGTTTGTATTTTTTACAGATCTTTTCCTGTAATTGATATCTAGTCTCATAGCGTTGTGGTCGGAAAAGATACTTGATACGATTTCAATTTTTTTAAATTTACCAAGGCTTGATTTGTGACCCAAGATATGATCTATCCTGGAGAATGTTCCATGAGCACTTGAGAAAAATGTGTATTCTGTTGTTTTTGGGTGGAATGTCCTATAAATATCAATTAAGTCCATCTTGTTTAATGTATCATTTAAAGCTTGTGTTTCCTTATTTATTTTCATTTTGGATGATCTGTCCATTGGTGAAAGTAGGGTGTTAAAGTCCCCTACTATGATTGTGTTACTGTCGATTTCCCCTTTTATGGCTGTTAGTATTTGCCTTATGTATTGAGGTGCTCCTATGTTGGGTGCATAAATATTTACAATTGTTATACCTTCCTCTTGGATCGATCCCTTGATCATTATATAGTGTCCGTCTTTGTCTCTTGTAATTGTCTTTATTTTAAAGTCTATTTTGTCTGATATGAGAATTGCTACTCCAGCTTTCTTTTGATTTCCATTTGCATGGAATATCTTTTTCCATCCCCTCACTTTCAGTCTGTATGTGTCTCTAGGTCTGAAGTGGGTCTCTTGTAGACAGCATATATATGGGTCTTGTTTTCGCATCCATTCAGCCAGTCTGTGTCTTTTGGTGGGAGCATTTAATCCATTTACATTTAAGGTAATTATCGATATGTATGTTCCTATTCCCATTTTCTTAAATGTTTTGGGTTTGTTATTGTAGGTGTTTTCCTTCTCTTGTGTTTCTTGCCTAGAGAAGTTCCTTTAGCATTTGTTGTAAAGCTGGTTTGGTGGTGCTGAACTCTCTCAGCTTTTGCTTGTCTGTAAAGGTTTTAATTTCTCCATCAAATCTGAATGAGATCCTTGCTGGGTAGAGTAATCTTGGTTGTAGGTTTTTCTCCTTCATCACTTTAAGTATATCCTGCCACTCCCTTCTGGCTTGCAGAGTTTCTGCTGAAAGATCAGCTGTTAACCTTATGGGGATGCCCTTGTGTGTTATCTGTTGTTTTTCCCTTGCTGCTTTTAATATGTTTTCTTTATATTTAATTTTTGATAGTTTGATTAATATGTGTCTTGGTGTGTTTCTCCTTGGATTTATCCTGTATGGGACTCTCTGTGCTTCCAGGACTTAATTAACTATTTCCTTTCCCATATTAGGGAAGTTTTCAACTATAATCTCTTCAAATATTTTCTCAGTCCCTTTCTTTTTCTCTTCTTCTTCTGGGACCCCTATAATTTGAATGTTGGTGCGTTTAATGTTGTCCCAGAGGTCTCTGAGACTGTCCTCAGTTCTTTTCATTCTTTTTTCTTTATTCTGCTCTGCAGTAGTTATTTCCACCATTTTATCTTCCAGGTCACTTATCCGTTCTTCTGCCTCAGTTATTCTGCTATTGATCCCATCTAGAGTATTTTTAATTTCATTTATTGTGCTTGTCATCGTTTCTTGGTTCCTCTTTAGTTCTTCTACGTCCTTGTTAAATGTTTCTTGCATTTTGTCTATTCTATTTCCAAGACTTTGGATCATCCTTACTATCATTATTCTGAATTCTTTTTCAGGTAGACTACCTATTTCCTCTTCATTTGTTAGGTCTGGTGTGTTCTGACCCTGCTCCTTCATCTGCTGTGTGTTTTTCTGTCTTCTCATTTTGCTTATCTTACTGTGTTTGGGGTCTCCTTTTCACAGGCTGCAGGTTCGTAGTTCCCGTTGTTTTTGGTATCTGTCCCCAGTGGCTAAGGTTGGTTCAGTGGGTTGTGTAGGTTTCCTGGTGGAGGGAACTAGTGCCTGTGTTCTGGTGGATGAGGCTGGATGTTGTCTTTCTGGTGGGCTCGTCCACGTCTGGTGGTGTGTTTTGGGGTGTCTGTGGCCTTATTATGATTTTAGGCAGCCTCTCTGTTAATGGATGGGGCTGTGTTCCTCTCTTGCTAGTTGTTTGGCATAGGGTGTCCAGCACTGTAGCTTGCTGGTCGTTGAGTGAAGCTGGGTCTTGATGTTGAGATGGAGATCTGTGAGAGATTTTCGCCGTTTGGTATTACGTGGAGCTGGGAGGTCTCTTGTGGACCAGTGTCCTGAAGTTGGCTCTCCCACCTCAGAGGCACAGCCCTGATGCCTGGCTGGAGCACCAAGAGCCTTTCATCCACACGGCTCAGAATAAAAGGGAGAAAAAATGGAAAGAAAGAAAGAAAGAGGATAAAATAAAATAAAATAAAGCAATTATAATAAAAAATAAGAAAAAAAATTATTAAGAGTAAATTTATTAAGAAAAAAAAATTTTTTTTAATTTTTAAAAATAGATTTATTAATTTTTTATACTAAAAATAAGAAAAAAATTATTTAGAAAAAATTTATTAAAAAAATTTTTTTTAATTTTTTAAAATAAAAAATATGAAAAAACTTATTAAAAATTTTTTTAAAAATAGAAAATAAGGAAAAAATTATTAAGAAAACATTTATTAGGGAAAAAAAAAATTTTTAAGCCAAAAAAAAAAAAAAAAAAAAAAACGGACGGACGTAACCCTAGGACTAACGGTGAGAGCAAAGCTATACAGACAAAATCTCACCCAGAAGCATACACATATACACTCACAAAAAAAAGGAAAAGGGGAAAAGTTAATATATCCTGCTCCCAAAGTCCATCTCCTAAATTTGGGATGATTCGTTGTCTATTCAGGTATTCAACAGATGCAGGCACATCAAGTTGTTTGTGGAGCTTTAATCCGCTGCTTCTGAGGCTGCTGGGAGAGATTTCCCTTTCTCTTCTTTGTTCGTACAGCTCCCGGGGTTCAGCTTTGGATTTGGACCCGCCTCTGCATGTAGGTCCCCTGAGGGCGTCTGTTCCCCGCCCAGACAGAACGGGGTTAAAGGAGCAGCTGATTCGGGGGCTCTGGCTCAGTCAGGCCGGGGGGAGGGAGCGGTACGGAGGAGGCGGGGCGAGCCTGCGGTGGCAGAAGCCGGCGTGACGTTGCAGCAGCCTGAGGCGCGCCGTGCGCTCTCCCGGGGAAGTTGTCCCCGGATTACGGGAGCCTGGCCGTGGTGGGCTGCACAGGCTCCCGGGAGGGGCGGTGTGGAGAATGACCTGTGCTCGCCCACAGGCTGTTTGGTGGCGGCAGCAGCAGCCTTAGAGTCTCATGCCCGTCTCTGGGGTCCGCGCTGATAGCCGCGGCTCGCGCCCGTCTCTGGAGTTCGTTTAAGTGGCGCTCTGAATCCCCTCTCCTTGCACGCCGCGAAACAAAGAGGTAAGAAAAAGTCTCCCACCTCTTCGGCAGCTGCAGACTTTTTCTCGTGCACCCTCCCGGCTAGTTGTGGTGCGCTAGACCCTTCAGGCTGTGTTCACGCAGCCAACCCCAGTCCTCTCCCTGGGATCCGACCGAAGCCCGCGCCTCAGCTCCCAGCCCCCGCCCGCCCCGGCGGGTGAGCAGACAAGCCTCTCGGGCTGGTGAGTGCTGCTCGGCGCCGAGCCTCTGTGCGGGAATCTCTCCGTTTTTCCCTCTGCGTCCCTGTTGCTGTGGGATCCGCGCTGATAGCCGCGGCTCGCGCCCGTCTCTGGAGCTCGTTTAGGCGACGCTCTGAGTCCCCTCTCCTTGCGCGCCGCGAAACAAAGAGGCAAGAAAAATTCTCCTGCCTCCTTGGCAGCTGCAGTCTTTTTCCCGGACTCCCTCCCGGCTAGCACCGAAGCCCGAGCCCCAGCTCCCAACCCCCGCCCGCCCCGGCGGCTGAGCAGACAAGCCTCTCGGGCTGGTGAGTGCTGGTCGGCACCGCTCCTCTGTGCGGGAATCTCCGCTTTGCCCTCCGCACCACTGTGGCTGCGCTCTCCTCCGTGGCTCTGAAGCTTCCCCCCTCTGCTACCCGCAGTCTCTGCCCACGAAGGGGCTTCCTAGTGTGTGGAAACCTTTCCTCCTTCACAGCTCCCTCCCACTGGTGCAGGTCCCGTCCCTATTCTTTTGTCTCTGTTATTTCTTTTTTCTTTTGCCCTACCCAAGTACGTGGGGATTTTCTTGCCTTTTGGGAGGTCTGACGTCTTCTGCCAGCGTTCAGTGGGTGTTCTGTAGGAGCAGTTCCACGTGTAGATGTATTTCTCATGTATCTGTGGGGAGGAAGGTGATCTCCGCGTCTTACTCTTCCGCCATCTTGCCCCTCCCCCCTGTTTTGTTTTTATGTTTTCTTTTGCTGTTGTGTGCAGCCATCTTTTAACCATGAAGAAATATCCTGAAGACAAAGCTAACACATACGAAAGCTCTGATTAAACTGTGCCTAAAATCCACATACTTTTAGGCTTTTCAATTACATAAGCCAATGTCCCATGCTTGACTTGCATTTTCTGTTACTTGCAACTTAAAATATCTTTGTGTCTACCACACATATTATCAAAAAGTCAACATCATTCAAGATTTAAGTCCATTCACCTCCAGGTAAATTTTCATGGCTCCTAAATGCTCTTCCTCCCTTTTTCCTTTGAGCTCCTCCAGTGCCTCCCAAGAGTCTGAGCCACTCGCCTTATCTCTCCCCTCTCCCCCCACCTACACACACCCCAAACCCTTGTGGAACTTCTGTGTTGTTTTATCTCACTTTCCACTCTTTCCTCTGTTATAGCACTGACCCTGGTACAATGCAAAATTCAACATCTGTCACATGGAATTGTGACCATGTTTCTCTCCGTCTCCCCCACAAGATTGTTAGTTCCTGAGGGCCTGGCAGTCCCTTGACTCAATTCTTCTCTGCCTCACCATTTCATGAATTGACCCATAAAGATGAGGCTCAGGAGGGGGAGAGGAGGGAGGTTGAAAGGCATCCATCCATCCAAGTTTGTTTACTAATGCTTGTGTATACCCCATGGCTACCTGCCTTCATGACTTTGCTGAAAAGGGAAGCCACCCAGACTCTCCTCCTGGATCATCTATTTTCAAATCCTACCCTTTCAAACTCAAGGCCTACTGTGGCAGGGAGAAGGGCTGTGATTGGGAAGAGACATGTGGGAACTTTCTGGGTGGATGGTAATGTTCTGTGTCTTGATAGGGGTGTGGGTTACACAGGTATATACATTTATCAAAACATGAAATTATACTCTTAAAGTATGTGAAAGTTGTATTCATTGTGTGAATATTTTAGCTAAAAAAGAATCACAAACATATATTGAACTCTAGTTTATGGCATGCATGCAGAAGTGTTTAAGAGAATGGGTTACAGGTATCAAATTTTGAAATGCATAAAAAATAAGATGGGTTGATGGATAGAGGGATGAATAGATAGATATATTTGACAAAGCAAGTGTAGTAAAACACTGATTGTAGAATCTAGATGGTAAATATATGGGTATTCACTGTATAATTACTTTGATTTTCTGAATGCTTGAAAATGTTCATAGTAAAATATCAGGGAAATAAAAAAGGGAGTTGTGGGTTAACATCTCTAGTATCTTCATAGCCACTGCCCTGGTTTAGACCTCACTGCATCTTAATTGGAATCTTGCAACCACCCTCACACTGGCCTCCACACTAACCCGCTTTTGTCTCTCCCCACCCCAAGGATCGCCAGAAAGAACGTTCTGAAACATAAACCGGACCTTCATGATTGCGTTCCTGCCAACCTCTTCAGCTTCATCCCCCAACATTTGCCATCTTACCCCAGCCTGTACACCAACTCAACTCAAAGTCTTGTAGTTCCACCCACAAACCAGGCTGCTTTGATTTTCTACTTTTGCTTATGCTGTTCCTTTTGCTTGTAATGCTCTATTCCAACTCATCCTTCTGCCTTCCCTTGCCTGGTGAATTGCCCTTCAATAGTCAACTCAGGTGTTTTTTCTTCCTAGAAGTCTTTCTTGCTCCTCAGACTGGGTTTGGTCTCCTTCCTTCATGCTCCCATAGCACCCTATACTTATTTGTAACAGTATTTATCCTAGTATTGCTGTACTTGGGTTTCCATGTCTGTGTACTAAACCACATGCTCCTTAGGATTAAGTCCTCCAAAGGCATGCACAGGGCCTGACACAAAATAAGCTTTGACAAACCATTGTAGAACTGAACCAATGATAGAAAAGCCTTGAAACCCAGAAGGCGCAATAAGCAGTGGGAAGCCATGGATGTTTTTATGCAGAAAGAGATGATGAAGAGAGGACTTTGGGGAGATAACCCTGAAAGACTGTGTATGATAGAATGGAATGGAATGTGATGGAGGCTCGCTGGACTCCTGACAAGGAAAATATAAAATGGGTATTGTATCTCTCTTACCACATTCATTGGTGAGTGCTGGCATTATGTTGTGGTCCTATAGGAAAGGAGAGCTTTCCTGAGAGTTAAAAACCTGAAAATGGGGATAGAGGGGTGCAACTTCTATCACTTAGGTTGTATAAGTGGCTGACTCCATGGTTCTGCCTCCTGGAAATGGCCTGGAATATCCACACTTTATGAGATGTAGAAGTCAAGAAAAGGTCAGAATCGACTGCAGAGTTGGGTGAAGACTTCCTTAGGGAAGTGGCATTTGATGGGGCATTAGAAGATGGTGCCCTCCCCATCCTTCTTTCAGTAACTTCCTCACTTATCTCCCTATCTTCATCTCTCTCCCTCCTAATCCACTCCTATGACTGGCAAGGGGATCTTTTTAAAAAGCAAGTTGGATCATGCCATTTTCTGCTTAAACCCCTTTAATGATTCTCTGTCATTCATGGGATACAGCTATGTCTTTCGACAAACATCAAATTACATATCCTCCATTATCTGAGGTTTTAAAATAAATATTGTGCCTAAAAACTAATCCATTTGGATCATATACCTTCTCAAACTATACATTCCTTCTTGGAGACTCTGCATATGTTCCCCCAGATGAGTTACAGCTGCAGTTATACTAAATTGCCTGTCCTCTGTATGCACATGGATTTTTTTTTTGCCTCCACTTCTGTTTTTATTCATGCTATTGCCTTGGTTTGGAATACTCTTCCCACTGTTCTCTGCCTGACTGGCTAATTAATTTGCATCCTTCAGCTCAAACACTACCCCTGACAGGAAGCCTTGTCTGAACTCCCAGCTTCGCTGGGACAGATTCCCTGACCAGCATCCTGTGCTCATCTCTATCATCACATTGTACCATACGGTGCTCTTCTCCTCCACTCAGCTTACTGGAGACAAGTGCCATTTCAGTCAACTGGGTGTGAACAGGGTCCTGATGGAAAGGGAGGAGCCTGTGTAATTGAGGCAGGGAACAATACAGGCAAGCAGAAGCGTGTGTGATGTGTACTCAGGACAGGTCAGGGCTAGAGGATTCAGTATGGGAATTAACAGCATCCAGAAAGTTTAGGAGTGACCATGCATTAGAGGGCTCCATAGGTGAGATCATTCCATCTGATATCAAGACAAGCAATCTCCCCCAAATTACTTGGTTAATCATTGAGAAGGCAGGCTCTTAGTGACAAGTCCTGTGCACTTTCCCACTCCATATTGGAAAGAGAGAAGACTGAAGTTGGATGTTCTTGTTCTCCTTCCATTTTTTTAGACAGAAGCCTCTCATCTGCTGGTACCTCCTGCCTAGATGAGGAGTAAGGTGACCAAGACTCTAGCTTATCCTCTAACCTGAGGCTGGTGACAGTGCTTTGGCCCCTTACTGGAAAGGGTGGGGTGGGAGTTGGTGACAGAGAGAACCCAGCCCACCATTCCTGCAAGGGCTCTAAAATCCCTCCTCTCTTCCCTGTTGCCCCTCTACCAGGAGACACAGTTCCCCATGCCCCAGACAAGAACCTTCTCTATCCACACCGTGCCCAATACCAAGATTCATATTGGGAGAGCTGGAGGAGGTCATTTAGCCGGTAGGTGCCAAACCCAGCCAGCCTCACCCCAGAGCCTACAGAAGCAAAATCTCCAGGATGAAGAAATTCTGATTGGGTTCAAACTTCTTTTATAGTGACCCTCAGACAGTAAGCAGCCTGCCGTCGGTCACAGAGAGTCCAGGTGGTGGTAAATTTGGAACTGAGGCTTCTGACATCACCCCAAGGGCTCTCCTCAGGACACAACTCTCAATGCTACGTCTTGCACACAAGTGCTCAATAAACTTCCGTTGGGTTATTGAGCTGCTGAAGATTTTCTAACATGATGAGAGGAAAGAACATGAATTTTGGCATCAGGGAGATCCTGCTGTGGAAGGCCAGTGGCAAGCTTCAGTCTCCTTCACTGTAAAATAGGGCTAGTAACTATCTCCTGGGGTTGTCAGTGAGAATTAAATGACATATCCTAGGTAAAATCCCTAGCCCAACGCCTGGCACAGAAAAGGCACTTAAACAGTAGTGGTTATCAGTGAGAGGTGCTAGAACAGAGTAATAAGAACACAGACTGTGGAACCAGGTTGGCTCCACAACGTATGATGTGTGATGCCGGAAGTTTCCTTTGCCTGCTTCCTCACCAGTAGCATGAGGATATTGGTGACGATGAAATGAATCAATATACACAGAACACTGAGAGCAGTATCTGGCACAAGGAAATGAGCATGATATGCTAGCTCTAATAATTATATCCCTTGCACTGGCCCTAAACACAGTAATCAAGTTCAGCTTGGAGAAACATGTGAGAGAGAGAGAGAGAGAGAGAGAGAGAGAGAGAGAGAGAGAGAGAGAGAGAGAGAACGGGAAGAAAAAATAAAACCCCACAGCTTCACATTCACAGAAAGAGGATACAGGTATAGCCAGTAAAAACAGCCCATGGAAGCCATAGAAAGCCTTCCCAACAAACTTGTCAGGCCCCTTTGAATTGTTGCACCCCTTTCTTTTCTGCTCACTATACTTTTGACTATCTGTTTTTGGTGTGTGAACTGTGTCTCTTGTGAGGGCAGGGATCCTGTCCCCTCCCCACCTCAGGCATAACGCTGTGCACTAGGGAAGAGGTGAGTTGATTAGAGAGACAGAATGTAAAGAGAAGGCAGTACTCCTGGACCCCAACACCCCACCACTCCCTCCACCACCAAAAAAAAAAAGAATGCTGAGCAAAGCAATTGCCAAGATAAATCACTTTTATCTCTATAGGAAAGGGAGGATCTAAAAAAAATATATAAATTACATTAGTAACACAACATAAGAAAAAAACAGGGGAAAAAAAACCAACAGAGAAGTCTGTATGATGCTATTCTAACCTGTTTATAAAAAGGCCCTGCATCAGAAATTCACAATCCTACCCACTTCTAAAAATATATTTAGACATGTACAGAAGCGGTGGGCTTGTTTTTAAATTGCTTTTTTGTAAAAATATATTAAAGGTGAATAGAAATCCTCTCTCCCTGCCCCCTATCCAAGCCCCAGCTCTGTGCTGGGGATTGGAGACCAGAGGTAACTCTCTCATCATGTTCTAAACCTTGGTTACGACCACTCCCAACCCCTCCCCAACTCACTTCACTTAGAACCTGAAACATTAAAAAAAAAAAAAAAAGCACACTAGCCTCTTTGGAAAAGCGTAAATCTGAGGGTAAACTTGCTTTTCATTTAAAACACAAAACAACAAACAGCCAGCTCTGAGAGCCCAACTAAATTAAACAGAAACCCAGTCAAATGGAGGTTGGGTTTCAGCTCCACAAAACTTTTAACAAAGAAACAGAATGGAAAGAGGCCCGGAACCAGGGGGGATATGCTAGCAATTAGCTGCCTTTGAAAGATCAAGGGGAGGCGGGTGTTAATGGGCAGAAGGGTTGGGGTCCTGGTCTTGGTTACAGCAGTCAGGGCCTAGTCAGGCAGTTGCCTACACAGGGACACAGGCTGCCCTCCTTCCCTCCCCTCACTACCCTCTGTTGCTTTGAAATCCCCAAGCAAAGCAAAGCTGGGCAGAAACAGAGGGGAGGGGAGTGGAAACCTCACGTGCTACGGGGGAGGTAGCCAGGCTTTTTTTGCCTTTGGTGTGAATAGATGGAGGACTGCTTGGCCCCTGGGGCCCCCAAGATAGGAAAAGGAAATGGGGCTAAGGGACCCCTGATTCCAAGGAAGGAGAGTAGATGTCTGGCTGTGGAGAAAAGAAAGACAAACTGGAGACACGAAGACGACCAGGGAAGCCTCACATATTCCCTGTGGCCGGCACGGTAGCTGTGAAGTTCCCCAGAAGCACTGGGAAAACTGAGGTGAAGTTAAAGTGGGGAGGGGTAGAAGACAATGAAGCACTCCACTTGGGCAGTGCCAAAATGGAGAGAGGGAGACATTCTCCATCCAGTCCAGGTCACCAGGGAGGCAAAGACAGGTGGAGGTGGAGGGAGCTGAGGGAGGGGGTGGGCACTGTCTGGACAATAGAAGCATTCACAAAGGGAAGAGGGGGTGGGAGGTTCAGATGATCTGCTCCTTTACAGGTGGGCATCTCCGCTCCTAGGCTCGGGCTCCCCCCACATCAGCACTCTGCTTGAGCGTCCACCTGACATCTGGGAGTGTACAGGTCCAGGAGTGAAGATGTGAGTTCTGAAGTCTTCTTCAGACCAAGACCTCAAGGTGGGGAGAGAAGGAGGGAGGCTCCTGATGGAGAACCTAGGGTGAGCTGTCCTGCCACATCCTCTCCAGAAGGTCCAGGCTGTGCTCTGTGGTACGGGTGAAGGGATCAGGCCGTAGAGCAAGGGCTATCTGCTTCAGTGGCAGATGCTTTCAAGGCGTTTGGGAGATGGTTTTTGCCTCCTGGGGCCCAGCCAAAGCTATGTGGATAATGTTCTGCAGGACCTCAAACTCTAGGCAAATCCCTGGAGCTCACCCTGGGAGAGGTGGCTTCGTCTGTGGCCACCCAAAAGTAGCTTCCTCCAATGGGCTACAAAGTCTCGGTCAAAGTCTTGGGTGTGGGTCCTCTCCCCACCTTGAGAAGTGACAGGAATCTCTCTTCTTCCCAAGGATGAATGAAGTCAGCCCATGGCCTTTCTAGGCCACTTTGGAAATGGCCCACGGTGGGGCAGTAAGAAGACTCTGGGCCCTCCTCTTTATTTCCATGAAGCATTTGGCAAGAGGGGGCAGAGGTCAGAGCCTTCTCCCAGGAACGAGTCTTGAGTGGGACACATCCATTGGGCTAAGAGGAGGAAGGAGAATGGGCAGAGGTGGGCAGGCTTCTGGAGACAGGGCTGGAGCCGCAGAAAGTGTTGAGCACTGGGCCTCCCACTTCATGACCAGGGAAATACCGAGGGGCCCAGGCTCTCCTCATGCCTCTCCTCGTCCTGCTTTCCAGCTTTAAGTGGGGATGACAGTAAAGGGCAGACAAAGCTGGTGAAAGGGAAATGGATTGGGGCAGCAGAAAAGAGGGCTCTAGTCAGCTGGAAACCTCTCCCATTTACTGGCTACTCAGAGATATGAAAAAGGAAGGCAGGATGCTCCAGTGGAAGTGGGGAAGGGAGTTGAGGGAGTAGGTGAAGGGGCCCATGGGAGAGTCCGTGCCTTTGGTCAGTTCCAAGAAAGCAGGACAATGCGCCTCAGCACCTTGTCCGGGGCAGGTAGGATCCAGGAGTGCCCCGAGAATTGACAACGGAGAAGGCAATGGGGGTGAAGGGGTGAGGGGCAGGACACAAAGGGGATCACAGAAGCAGTTTGCCATTTCTGTGGATTTTCAGGATACGGCCGAGTCTCTGCTTTGCTGTAGCCAGGCCCTTTTTGGGACGCTTTCCTGTGGGGGAAGGGAGAGGTAAGCAAAGGATATGGCAAGGGTGCCAGCAGCAGCTCCACCACCAACTGTCCTTGGGCCACCCCCTTCCTCTGTTCCTCTGCCCACAGAGTCTCCCCATCCTTATGCCTGGCTCCAGGACCATCTTGGGCCAAGAGGCCCTCCTTAACTACTCCCATCCAACACCACATGCTTTTGGCTCTTCCTCCTATGACCTCCTGCAGTGGCTACAGACTCCCTGGTTACTCTGTCTGGTTACTTTTCCCCACTGATTTCTTTGGTCCCAATCATTTTCCTTCCTAACTTCTGCAAGGTGATTGTGCCTCTTCATCTTCTTATCCTGCCCACCAGGATTGAACAAGTGCCTGGTTAGTGATTATAGCTCAGTGTCCCTGAAGTTGCCACTCCCAGGGCCTTTTCATTAGAAACCCCCATCTTCATCATCCCAATGACGCACCAATCTCATCACCCTTGAGCTGCGTACTCTAGGGACTGGGCTTTCAGAGCCAAAGTGAGGAAAAGGAGGGCTTGAGCCCTCCCCGCTTCTTCTTTCCCCACATCAAATCACCTCCCATGTCCCAAGTGACCTTCTCCATATTTGATCAATTTATCCCCTCCTTCATTCCCTCTGCCAGAGCCCTAGCCTCTCTTCACTGCAGCCTGGACTTGTGTATGTGCCTCCTTCCTAGACTTCCCACCTTCAGCCCACCCTCCACTCTGGCCCACCAGAAGGATCTTTCCAAACCCACATCTGAGTTTGTCTCTGCTTAACACCAGTCAATGTCTCTTCATGGCCTATGAGGTCAAGTCCAAGTATCTTAGGTTGCCCATCAGTGTCCCTCCCAGGTGTTCTCATTTACCAGAATGCTTAAGGGTTTGAAGCCAGTGACCCTAAGATCCTTCTCAGTTCTACAACCATATGGCAGTCATACCTGGTCCTGCTTGATTGCTCTGGGAGCCAACTGAAGGGCGCCGCTGGGTCAAGAAGACACCAGGGGCCATGGGTGTGGTGCTGCGGTTTGCCTGGGCCATGCCAAAGGCATTGGGACGAGCAGTATACTCATGGTCAGCAAGACTTCCTGAGAGGGCCTCTTGTTTAGGCTCAGGGGGAGGCAGGGGCGAGGAGGAGGTGAGAAGTTGGGGTGTAGCGGCCAGAGTTGGGGCTGGTACTGCCACGCTGAGATTAGGCTCTTGAGGGCGAGGCTGTTCTACCTCCTTCAACAAAGGCTTCTTCTTGATATATTTCTTCTTTTGGGCCTTCTGTAGCTCCTGAAACACAAGCCAAATGGGAGGGGAGAATTTAGGAGTGAAGAAAAGAGAAGAAAATTTCCCAGAAAGGAATCTAGACGGTGGTCAGTGTGGTTCTGCAACCTGCCCCTACTCCAAGCTTAGCCTGGATATATGTACACACAACACACAGGCCTTCCAATACCTCAGGTCCTTTGGTACCATCCATTCTTAAGTCAACACTGCTATTAATCAGTACAATGGCAACAGAAGGGTAAATGAGTTCAGAGACTTGCGTTTTGGTCCTAGAATTACCACTTATGAGGTGAACCATGGACATGCCTAATAATAATAGCTAAATTTACACCAGCAGCTGAGGCACTTTATATGTTTGACCTCATTTACTCCTTAGAACAGCGCTGAGAAGGAAAATCCCTCAGTTTACAGATGAGAAAACTGAGGTACAGGGATATTAAGTAACTTGAGCCCAAAGCCTCACAGCTGAACAGTTGTTGTGTTCAGGATTCAACCAGGTCTATCTGAACACCCACCATGCACAATTCTCAAAATGGGACATCTGCGAGTGAAAGAGTAGCAGCTTTGGAATGAGATAAACTTGGGATAAATTTGATAAACTTCAAATCTAGGCTTGTGTTCCCTAAGTTGGATGACCTTGGTCAAGTTACTAACCTTTCTGAAATTCAATTGCCTCATCTGTAAAATGGGCAAAACAATAGCTGGTTTTCAGGGTTGCTGGAAAGATTAAATAATGACATAAAAACACATAGCACATAGTAGGTACTCAACAAATGGGAAACTATTATTCTATCTTCATCTCTTACAATGGTTTCTCTTCTTCTTGCTGGTCTTTTGTTTAATAGAGGACAGTCTTCCAGGTCACTGGATCTTAAAATCTCAGTTTTGGATGGGAGGGATGAATAAGGAGTTGTGTCACTTCTCACAATATCTTGGATTTCATCCATCCATTGCTCTATGAACATACTATCCACTGTGTAGTGGGTACCTTTATAGTGGGCACCTGGACCCCTGAGAACCTGGAAAGGTGGTGCTGAGAGCATGTGAACGACTTCCCCTTCTGAAATGCTACACAGCCACAGAGACCAACTCAGTGATTACATTTCTTTGCCTTCTCTTGGCAACACAGGCCTACTCCTGCCTTCGGAAGATCTGACAGGCTGTGGCTACCTTAGGAATTTTTGTGGGACGAGAATAATAATATTAGTATTATATGCCAGGCACTGTTCTATAATTTAACTCATTTAATACTCCTATGAAGCATGAGAAAAAAAGAATTATAATTCCATTTTTATGAGAAGAAACTGGCACAGAGAGGTTAAGTCACTTTCCTAAGGTTATAGGAACAGTAAGTGGCCAAGCTGCAATTCAGACCCAAGCCATCTGTCTTCAGAGTCTCTTTTCTCAGCCAAAATGCTTGTTACTCCATCCATACCAAGAACTGCATTTCTGCCCCCATTTCTCTCATCTGAATCCAGAAATTATCTCTTCATACCTAGATCACATCGTTTAAAGTTTTCTACCTTTTTTGCCAATCTCCTTTTCATATACTTCATCCAGATCCCCTCACAGAAGACTAGACTATCTTATAACAGGGCCACTTTCACCTTATCTCAAAAGGCCATTAGCAAGTCCCCACCCAAGTTCAGACTCCCTGGCCTGACATTTATGGTCATCCATCGTCTGGCCACTTATACCTAGCCAACCTGTAGTGATAATGATGAAAAGCTAATGAGTCTATAGTACTTACCATGTGGCAAGTGCTGTTCTCAGAGCTTTTACATATATTACCTCATCTAATCCTTAGAGTCTACGAGGAAACTGAGGCACAGAGAAATTAAGTAACTTGCTCAAGTGGGAGGGAAAAGATTTGAACTCAGGCAGGCTGGCTCCAGAATTCATTTTTTAACCTCTATTTATCTTACTCCATTCCCCAACAAGAAGCCTCCAATCCAAAAAGATCTGTTCATTCTTTTATTCATTCATTCATTCACTCAACCAACAATGACTAAACACATGCTTAGCACAGTAGGGATACCAAGTTAAATTAGATATGTCTCCACCCTTGAGGCCCTTACAGTTTAATAAGGAACACAGAAAAGTACACTTATGATTGTAAGTACCATGAGAATGCTATGGAAGCACAGAAGGCCACTGAAATAAACTGGTGGTGGATGGTGTGAAGGGGTGTTAGGTAAAGGCATCTGAGAGGGCACGATTCCCAATGGGCAGAAGGAACAGCTTGTGCAAAGGCACAGAGGCATGAGACAGTCTGATACACTGAATGAACAATGAGTACCGTAATGCAATAGTATGGCTGGTGTAAAGGGCATGCATGAAGGGTTGACACAAGGTCAGGGAGGAGAGGTAACCAGAGGGCAAATCAAGAGGGCCTTGTGTGCTTACCAAGGAATCCCCTTCTCCTGGAATGCCTCCCTTTCCCCTCCAAAAGCTTAGCCTGCAAAACCCTTCCCAATTTCAAAACCTCTTCTTTGAGGTCATCCCTGATCAACTCAACCAGAAGTGAGCTCCATAGAAGGTACTAAGAGTAGTTTTCACACCTTTAATTAATTTGTTCATTTAAAGCAGTCAAACTTCCTTTTTTTTTCAAATTACATCTTACATGGCACTAGGATATACATAATAGAGAAAAGTTCTGGACAAAGAATGGCTGCCTGGCCTGGTTGGTCTCTGCTGGCTTCCATCAATAGCGTCCAAAACATTTCTAAACTCTGGAACTCCACAGAACATCATATGAAAAACATCATTCTATTAAATTTTATTTAAATAGGATGTAATTACTGAATTATATAAACATTTAACTATTTCACTTTATTTAAATAGCAAGTAACATGAAATCTTAAGTTAGAGGATATGAGTTTGAATCTTGTCTCCTCCATTTACTGGCTGTATTATCCTGGACTAGTCACTTAAAGAGAGCCTCATTTTCTTCACCTGTAAAATGATGAAAATATTACCTATTGAAAAGGGTTATTGAGCAGATTACATGAGACACTGTACATGGAAGCACCTAACATAAAGCAGATGCTCAATAAATGCTCTAAGCTATAGGATGTGGCATGAGGATCTAAGGGGATACTGATAAGGAGAGAACCACAAGATTCACTTCCAACTGCTCCCAGGGTTGCCAAGCACATTTAAGAACTTTGGAAACTATAACATGCTGGGAAGTCAACTTGATTCTAGGACAAAAATTAGTGGGTGATGTTTTCTTGGGAAGCATGGGGTGAAGATCAGGCAAAGTATTTGGTACAGAGGACAAGAAAAGCCTCTCCCCGAAAAAACCAAATTCCGATACTGATGAGAGACTGAGAAACTGAGTGTACTCAACTGAGTCACCTCCTTGGAGCTCCATCTGAAGAAAAGAGCTCTCACCCAAGGACAGACTTGGTCCTTCCCATCTGAGAGGATTTTACACACCCAGAAAGGCAAGTGATATCTTCAAGGGCTTTTCTCTGGACCCCTATTTTCTTTCATCCTAAATCATTTCAACGGTGTGCCCTGTGGAAGTAGCTTGTCACTGAGTTGGTATATGTAGGATATAGGAGGGAGCTGGGATACTGCCATGGATAAAGATCACAAGTTACCCACTTCCCAATGAGACAACAGTGGGATCCTGTCAGCCTGGAGGTCTGAGTTTTGAGGCTCCAAGTCAAACTGGGATCAGTGGCAGGGCCATTGCCTGAGTGTCAGCACTTACCTGCTGGGCCAACTTTGCAGCTGCTGCAGCCAAGCCTGTCTCAATGGAAGCTACCCGGGTCCCCTCACGCACAGGACGGTCCTGCTTCGGTAGAGTTGGGGTCACACGGGCTGCAGAGGGAACAGGATGAAGACATTTATCTGAATGACAATCATATTCCCTACCTCTGAGCCCCCCAAAGGTGGTCTCATTGGTTTTCCTGCTTCTAGCTTTTTACAAAGCCAGATTTTGCTTCCCATTGGGTAAAAAGCTAATTCACAAATGCCCAAGGTACACAAAGCACACATTGATTAAAGGATAAAAGTTAATTTCCCTGAATTGGCATGTAAAGTTGTCCATGTTCTGCTCCCTACCTACCTCCCCAACCTTATTTCCACTCCCATATCCTCAGCTTCTCCAGACAGAATGGCTTCCTTATTATACCTCCAGAACACGTACAGCTCATCCTCTCCCCCTGTGCCTTCATCCTCACCATCTACACGGCCTGGAGTACCCTCTTTCCTTTTGTCCACCTCTTTAAAACCTGCCCATTATTCAAAAGTAAGCTGAAATCAATCTTCTATGCAAAACGTCCAGGACCTCTTTGGCTCACATTGACCTCTCCCCTCCCCTGAACTTATGTACAAGTCACTTAATACATAGCACATACTATCCTGTCTCATTCCCTAATGCTGATGTGTGTTATTCTATCTAATAACCAGGCTATGAGTTCCTAAAGAAGATCATCTTCTTGTATAACCTTTTTATATAATGCCTTAACAATCTTGAATCAAAAAATAGTTACTCATCCCACATTTTACATAGGAAGTGTATTTCAGGATAACCAAACAGCCCCAGATGATGAGGGAAAGCTGTTCTTTACAGAAGAATGTCAGCTAATAAATGTAAAAGGAATGACAAAATTAGAAAATCACAGGTTTGTAAGCCCTAATGAAATAACTGATTCTAGGGAATTGGATATTCACATAGTACCAAAGTATTATCTCCCAGATGACTTGCTAGTCTCGAGAAAAAAAAACTAACCTTACAATGATGAGATCAGGAGATCATCCCCTTATTGTCACTAACAGAAAGATGGCCAACTTCATGCACCTCCTAATGCAATGCAATAGGAAATCTACAGCATCACCTGGGAAGTAGTTTTGCCAAGACCTAACATCAAGTAAGCAGTTCATATTACTTCCAGTTTTTAGAAAACACAGAGATTAAAAAAAAAAAACAAGTTAAATGACACTGAGGGCAAACAGTCATCCTATAAGATAACTGGCCTGGTTTCTTTAAAAACACAATGTCACAAAGAAGCAAACAAACAAATCTAGAAGGTGGGATGTGCTAAAGGACAATTATACTAGTTTTTATAACAAATCAACAGGATCAAACAAAAAAGGAAGGGATTTCTCTAGATTAAGAGATATTCAAAAAACGTGACAGCCAAATGCCATATGGACCCTGTTCAGATCCTGATTTAAACAAATCCACTATGAAAATGCTTTTTGTTAGACAATTAAGGAAATTTGATTATGGACTTAGTATTAGATAACATCAAGGAATTATCAAATTATTATTAGTTTTGTTATGTATGATGACAGGACAGTGGTTATGTGAGAAAATGTATACTTTAGAGATGCATACTGAAGTACATGGTGGGGTGGGGAGGGAATGACACTATCTGGGATTTGCTTTAGACAGTTTTTAAAAAAAGAAGAAAGTTATAGATGAATCAACTATGGCAAAATCTTTATAACTGTTGATTCTCATTGGTGAGTGTATGGGATTTCAGTCTTTTTAATTAATGAAAAAAGTCAATGTCACAGGAAAAAAAGAGCTGGTGGTGGTATCTGACCTAGATTTAAAGATTCCTTGGTTGGTTAGCTATTGTTATTAGTATAAAGGAGACTTTCTGTATAAGCAGTATGCAGATTCTAGAACAGGCAATTCAGGAGGTTGAAGTCCTTTCTTTAAGGTGATATTGATATTTTACTTGTTTAAAAAATGATCTGAAGCAAATCTAGCAAAAATGTTAATGCACAATTTTCAGTCATGGATTCTTGGGTGTATTTTATATCGTTCTCCATAGTTTTGTGTGTGTGGTGGCTTTAAAGCATGGCCCCAAATTCTTTGACATTTTTCCTATTAATAGGTGGGGTCTATGTTCCCTCCCGTTGAACCTGAGCAGGCTCATTTGTAGCCTATAGAATGTGACAGAAGTGACACTGCATGACTTCTGAGACTAGGTCAGAAAAGGCAACTTTAGTTTCTGCACTGCTTCCTGCAACACTCACTCACACTTAGAGCCCTGAGCAACCACATAAGAAGTCTGATTGCCTTGAGGCCAGCAGGCAGTGAGGAAGCTAGTCACATGGAGAGGTCACATGTTGGCACTCTGCCTGGTACTTCTAGTCTTTGTCCTCCCAGCCCAGGCACCAGACATGTGAGTTAATGAGACTTCAGATGATTCAAACTCTTGGCCATCCAGCCTTCAAATTTTCCCAGCTGAGGCCCCAGACATCATGGAGTAGAGACAAGTTGTCCCCATTGTGTCCTTTCTAAATTCCTGACCTGTATAATACATAAGCAAGTTGTTTTAATCTGAAAAAAAATTAACCTCCTTGATTAGATCTGGATTTAGGGGGAAAAAAAACTATGTAAGACATTTTGTAGGGACAGTTGAGAAAATCTGATCATAGAATGGGTTATTAGAAGATCTTAGGGAATTATTAACTGTTAAGTATAACAAAGTTAGTGTGGTTATGTAGAAGGACATTCTTATTCTTAGGAGATACTGAAGTATTAATGTGCAGCCACCATAACATACTATAGTATGTTATGGTGGCTGCACATTACTTTAAAGTGGCTCAGCAAAAACTATAGACAGACAGATACAGATAATGAAGCAAATACAGAAAAATATTACAACTGTAGGATCTAAATATTGAGAATATGGGTGTTTGTGTACTCTCCTACATTTATGGATGTTTGAAAATTCTCATAATAAAAAATTTTAAATAATGAATGAGATTAAGAGATTATAATAACCAAATGACATGTGTAGTCCTTGAATAGATCCTGGTTTAAATAAGCAAATTATAAAAGCTATTTTTGGTACAATTGGGGGAAATTTGAATAAGGATTTGGTATTAAATATTAGGAAATAAATGTTACTTTACTTAGGTGTCAAATAATGGAACTATGGTTATGAAAGAAAAAGTCATTTTCATAGAGATGCATACTGAACTAATATTTAGTATGTCACGATGGATGAAATCCACAAAAAAGGCAAAGTTAAGGACTTCCAAAACGTCACTTCTGAATTAAAACAATGAAAAAACTGGCAAAAATTGTCATAATAAACTTTTTCAGAACTCTGGAAATTAACCAAAGGTTTACAGCTACCTGGAGAGCATTTATTTAAGAAAAAGAGCTGAATCTCAGTAAGAGCAGTGAGCTTTGTGGCATTTTAACTTGCCCTAGACCCATCCACTTCTCCCCAGCTCAGTGGTAGCCTTGAAAAATAACAGGCCACATTGCCAGTGATGTAGGGAACAGCAAGGAGCTAGAGCTTTCTTTCAAAGCCTAGTGCTCCCTGGGGAGCATTTATCAAAAATATTTAAAGGCAAGTGCTTAATGTCACAGATGCTTACGGTGATGGATAACAGTTGTGGCAAACAACAGACTAACCCAAAAGCTGAAAAGGAAAAGTTGAGGAATGAGATATGCACTGGGGATTAGAAAAGCTCTCACATATTTCTGGGAATCTAAAAGACCATATGCATGCATAGGGGCTGTGTGCATGATCAGGAAAGACTTGAGAAATCCCAGGCACTCACCTCTGGCTGACGTTGAGGCTCTGCAAAGCAGGAAGTGAAGGCTAAGGCACAGTTGTAAATTGCCTGCCTGAGTGCTGAAGGTATGTCCCAACATGCACATAGAGCCCCTTGTCAAGCACTGGGAGATTTACTGGTTTCAGGCATTTAAGGAAATCTCTGTCCAATCATTAGCTGACCACTAAGCTAACTGAGTAGAAACTTCTACTTCAGTGACTTTTCTGAACAAATTCTGTAAATAAACAAATAACAACAAGCAGCAACAAAACAAACCCTGGGGAGTGAAGTAGGGAGTATCTGATTTCCAGAATTGCTACATTATTTTAAATGTTCAGTTTTCAAAAAAATTAGAAGATATGCAAAGAAACAGGAAAGGATAGCCACACACAGGAAAAAAGTAATGGATAAAAACTCTCCCTGACTACCTGAACAAAGTTGGACCTACTAGACAAGGACTTTATACCATCTATTTCAAACATGTTCAAAAAGCTAAAGGAGATCATGTCTAAAGAACTAAATGAGAGTATGAGAATGACGTTTCACCAAATAAAGAATACCAATAAACAGACAGAAACCATAAAAAAGAATCAAATAGATATTTTAGAGTTGAAAAGTAACTTCAATTTTCATTTTTGAAATGAAAATTTCACTAGAGGGTTTCAACAGCAGATTTGAGTAGGCAGAAGGAAGACTTAGTGACCTTCAAGAAAGGTCAATTGAGATTATCCAGTCTAACGAACAGAAAGAAAAAAGAATGAGGAAAATGAGCAGAGCCAAAGAGACCTGTGGGATGGATCAAATTTGCCAACATATGCATATGGGAGGCCCAAAAGGAGAGAGAAAAAGGGGTGGAAAGACTATTTGAAGAAATAATGGCTGAAACTTTCCCAAATTTGACTAAAAAATTAATCTACATATGCAAGAAGTTCAACAAACTATATGTCAGATAAACTCAGAGACTACATATCATAACCAAAACCAAAGACAAAGAGAGGATCTTGAAGTCAGCAAAACAGAAGTGACTCATAACATAAAAGACTGACAGTTTACTGATCATCAGAAACCATGGAGGATAAAAAGCAGTAGGATGACATATTCAAAGTGCTGAAAGAAAATCACTGTCAACCAAGAATTCTACATCCAGCAGAACTATCATTCAAAAAAGGAGAAATCAGGATATTCCTAAATAAACAAAAACAGGACTTCACTGGTGGTCCACTGGTTAAGACTCCACGCTTCCACGGCAGGGTGGGCGGGTTCGATCCCTGGTCGGGGAAGCTCTGCATGCTGCTCAGTGCGGCCAAAAATTTGTTTAAAATAATAATAAATGATCATTCTAAAAAAAAAAAAAAAAGAATAAAAAACCCCAGAG
The DNA here is from genome assembly GCF_028564815.1 of Eubalaena glacialis. Taxonomy (NCBI): domain Eukaryota; kingdom Metazoa; phylum Chordata; class Mammalia; order Artiodactyla; family Balaenidae; genus Eubalaena; species Eubalaena glacialis. The sequence goes on from NC_083736.1 coordinate 48,135,745, forward strand.
AAGGGCAGACAGCAGAAGCAAGAAGAACTACAATCCTGCAGCCTGTGGAACAAAAACCACATTCACAGAAAGATAGACAAGATGAAAAGGCAGAGGGCTATATACCAGATGAAGGAACAAGATAAAACCCCAGAAAAACAACCAAATGAAGTAGAGATAGGCAACCTTCCAGAAAAAGAATTCAGAATAATGATAGTGAAGATGATCCAGGACCTCGGAAAAAGAATGGAGGCAAAGATTGAGAAGATGCAAGAAATGTTTAACAAAGACCTAGAAGAATTAAAGAAAAAACAGAGATGACCAATACAATAACTGAAATGAAAACTACACTAGAAGGAATCAATAGCAGAATAACTGAGGCAGAAGAACGGATAAATGACCTGGAAGACAGAATTGTGGAATTAACTGCTGCGGAACAGAATAAAGAAAAAAGAATGAAAAGAAATGAAGACAGCCTAAGAGACCTCTGGGACAACATTAAACGCAATAATATGCGCATTATAGGGGTCCCAGAAGGAGAAGAGAGAGAGAGAAAGGACCAGAGAAAATATTTGAAGAGATTATAGTCGAAAACTTCCCTAACATGGGAAAGGAAATAGCCACCCAAGTCCAAGAGGTGCAGCGAGTCCCATACAGGATAAACCCAAGGAGAAACACATAGTAATCAAATTGGCAAAAATCAAAGACAAAGAAAAATTATTAAAAGCAGCAAGGGAAAAACGACAAATAACATACAAGGGAACTCCCATAAGGTTAACAGCTGATTTCTCAGCAGAAACTCTACAAGCCAGAAGGGAGTAGCATGATATACTCAAAGTGATGAAAGGGAAGAACCTACAACCAAGATTACCCTACCTGGCAAGGATCTAATTCAGATTTGATGGAGAAATCAAAAGCTTTACAGACAAGAAAAAGCTAAGAGAATTCAGCACCACCAAACCAGCTGTACAACAAATGCTAAAGGAACTTCTCTAAGTGGGAAACACAAGAGAAGAAAAAGACCTACAAAAACAAACCCAAAACAATTAAGAAAATGGTCATAGGAACATACATATCGATAATTACCTTAAACCTGAATGGATTAAATGCTCCAACCAAAAGACACAGGCTTGCTGAATGGATACAAAAACAAGACCCATATATATGCTGTCTACAAGAGACACACTTCAGACCTAGGGACACATTCAGACTGAAAGTGGGGGGATGGAAAAAGATATTCCATGCAAATGGAAATCAAAACAAAGCTGGAGTAGCAATACTCATATCAGATAAAACAGACTTTAAAATAAAGAATGTTAGAAGAGACAAGGAAGGACACTACATAATGATCAGGGGATCAATCCAAGAAGAAGATATAACAATTATAAATATATATGCACCCAACATAGGAGCACCTAAGTACGTAACGCAACTGCTAACAGCTCTAAAAGAGGAAATCGACAGTAACACAATAATAGTGGGGGAGTTTAACACCTCACTTATGCCAATGGACAGATCATCCAAAATGAAAATAAATAAGGAAACACAAGCTTTAAATGACACAACAGACCAGATAGATTTAATTGATATTTATAGGACATTCCATCCAAAAACAGCAGATTACACTTTCTTCTCAAATCAAGCATCAGTAAATTTAAGAAAATTGAAATCATATCAAGCATCTTTTCTGACCACAATGCTATGAGATTAGAAATCAATTACGGCAAAAAAAAAAACGTAAAAAACACAAACACATGGAGGCTAAACAATACGTTATTAAATAATCAAGAGATCACTGGAGAAATCAAAGAGGAAATCAAAAAATACCTAGAGACAAATGACAATGAAAACACGACGATCCAAATCCTATGAGATGCAGCAAAAGCAGTTCTAAGAGGGAAGTTTATAGCTGTACAAGCCTACCTCAAGAAACAAGAAAAATCTCAAATAAACAATCTAGCCTTACACCTGAAGGAACCAGAGAAAGAAGAACAAACAAAACCCAAAGTTAGCAGAAGGAAAGAAATCAAAAAGATCAGAGCAGAAATAAATGAAATAGAAACAAAGAAAACAACAGCAAAGATCAATAAAAGTAAAAGCTGGTTCTTTGAGAAGATAAACAAAATTGATAAACCAGTAGCCAGACTCATCAAGAAAAAGAGGGAGAGGACTCAAATCAATAAAATTAGAAATGAAAAAGGAGAAGTTACAACAGACACCGCAGAAATACAAAGCATCCTAAGAGGCTACTACAAGCAACTGTATGCCGATAAAATGGACAACCTGGAAGAAATGGACAAATTCTTAGAAAGGTATAACCTTCCAAGACTGAACCAGGAAGAAATAGAAAATATGAACAGACCAATCACAAGTAATGAAATTGAAACTGTGATTAAAAATCTTCCAACAAAGAATAGTTGAAGACCAGATGGCTTCACAGGTGAATTGTATCAAACATTTAGAAAAGAGCTAAAACCTATCCTTCTCAAACTCTTCCAAAAAATTGCGGAGGAAGGAACACTCCCAAACTCATTCTATGAGGCCACCATCACCCTGATACCAAAACCAGACAAAGATACTACAAAAAAAGAAAATTACAGACCAATATCACTCATGAATATAGATGCAAAAGTCCTCAACAAAATACTAGCAAACAATCCAACAACACATTAAAAGGATCATATACCATGATCAAGTGGGATTTATCCTAGGGATGCAAGGATTCTTCAATATATGCAAATCAATCAATGTGATACACCATATTAACAAATTGAAGAATAAAAACCATATGAACATCTCAATAGACGCAGAAAAAGCTTTTGACAAAATTCAACACCCATATATGATAAAAACTCTCCAGAAAATGGGCATAGAGGGAACCTACCTCAACGTAATAAAGGCCATATACGACAAACCCACAGCAAAATCATTCTCAATGGTGAAAAACTGAAAGCATTTCCTCTAAGATCAGGAACAAGACAAGGATGTCCACTCTTGCCACTATTATTCAACATAGTTTTGGAAGTCCTAGCCACGGCAATCAGAGAAGAAAAAGAAATAAAAGGAATACAAATTGGAAAAGAAGAAGTAAAAGTGTCACTGTTTGAAGATGATATGATACTATACCTAGAGAATCCTAAAGATGCCACCAGAAAACTACTAGAGCTAATCAATGAATTTGGTAAAGTTGCAGGATACAAAATTAAGGCACAGAAATCTCTTGCATTCCTATACACTAATGATGAAAAATCTGAAAGAGAAATTACGGAAACACTCCCATTTACCACTGCAACAAAACGAATAAAATACCTAGGAATAAACCTACCTAGGGAGACAAAAGACCTGTATGCAGAAAACTATAAGCCACTGAGGAAAGAAATTAAAGATGATACCAACAGATGGAGAGATATACCATGTTCTTGGATTGCAAGAATCAATATTGTGAAAATGACTATACTACCCAAAGCAATCTACAGATTCAATGCAATCCCTATCAAATCAGTGAGGTATCACCTCACACCAGTTAGAATGGGCATCATCAGAAAATCTACAAACAATAAATGCTGGAGAGGGTGTGGAGAAAAGGGAACCCTCTTGCACTGTTGGTGGGAATGTAAATTGATACAGCCACTATGGAGAACAGTATGGAGGTTCCTTAAAATACTAAAAATAGAATTACCATATGATCCAGCAATCCCACTACTGGGCATATACCCAGAGAAATCCATAATTCAAAAAGACACATGCACCCCAATGTTCATTGCAGCACTACTTACAATAGCCAGGTCATGGAAGCAACCTAAATGTCCATCGACAGACGAATGGGTAAAGAAGATGTGGTACATATATAAAATGGAATATTACTCAGCCATAAAAAGGAACGAAATTGGGTCATTTGTTGAGACGTGGATGGATCTAGAGACTGTCATACAGAGTGAAGTAAGTCAGAAAGAGAAAAACAAATATCGTATATTAACGCATATATGTGGAACCTAGAAAAATGGCACAGATGAACCGGTTTGCAGGGCCAAAATTGAGACACAGATGTAGAGAACAAACATATGGACACCAAGCCGGGAAAGTGGCGGGGTGGGGGTGGGGGTAGTGGTGTGGTGAATTGGGCAATTGGGATTGACATGTATACAGTGATGTGTATAAAATTGATGACTAATAAGAACCTGCTGTATAAAAAAAAATAAAATACAATTCAAAAATTAAAAAAAAAAATGACACAGACACTAAGTAAGCAAATGCTGTTGGAAAAATGGCGCCAATAGATTAGCTCCTTGCAGGGTTGCCACAAAAAACAAACAAACAAACAAACAAAAAATCCAGAGAGTTCATTGCTAGTAGGCCTGCCCTATAAGAAATACTAAAGGCAGCTCTTCAGGTTAAAATGAAAGGACACTATACAATAAAGTCAAATCTACATGAATAAAAAGCACTAGTAAAGGTAACTATATAGGTAAATATAAAAGGAAGTATAAACATATTTTTGTTGTACGTCATTTTTTTCTCCTAATTAAAAAGACAGCTGCATAAAGCAATAATTATAACTCTATGCTTGTGGGCACACAATTTATAAAGATGTAATTTGTGACAGTAATAACATAAAGGTTAAAAGGAATGGAAATATATAGGAACAAAGACTTTATATACTATTGACGTTAAGTTGATATTAATCTGAATTCAAATGGTATAAATTAAGATATTAATGTTAACCCCCTAGAACAATCACTAAGAAAGTAACTCAAATACATATGGAAAGGAAAAAAATTCAAATGGGACACTAGAAAATAGCTTTTAAACACAAAAGAAGGCAGTAATGGAAGAACTGAGAAACAAAAAAGAAATGAGACATAGAGAAAACAAACAGAAAAACGGACAATATAAACCCTACTTTGTCAGTTATTACACTGAGTACAAATGAATTAAATTCTCCAATTAAAAGGCAGAGATTGGCGGAATGGATAAAAAATCATAATCTTACTATATGCTGTCTCTAAGACACTTCAGATTCAAGACTATACCAATATCAGATAAAATAGACTTAATTGTCTAAGACAAAAATTGTTATTAGAAACAAAGGACATTTTATAATGATAAAAGGGTCAGTCTATCAAGAAGATATGAGAACTATAAACATATATTCACCTAACAACAGAGGCCCAAAATACATGAAGCAAAAACTGACTGAATTGAAGGGAGAAACAGATAATTCAACAACTAGTTGGAGATTTCTATACCCTACTTTCTCTAATGGATAGGACAATTAGATAGAAGATCAGCAAGGAAACAGAAATGTCATGATGTCTGAAATTTCCCTTAAGATGCCTTGAAAAAAAAAAAAAGATGAAGCAAATATAGTAAAAATGTTAGTTACTAAATCTGGGTGATAAGTATATGGGTGTTCATGATACCAACCTCTCTAATTTTGCATATATTTGAAATTTTTCATAACAAGGATTTTTTAAACATAAAGGAAAATATTTGACTATTCTTGTACTTGTGACCATGTTAATTTGATTATTATTATAGCAATATAGTATATTTAAATCTTACAAGGCTAATTTCTTTTCATCATACTTGCTTACTCTTTTAAATTAATTCTAGAATGAGTTCCCCACAAAATTCCATTAGGATTCTGATTTAGGATAGTGTTAAGCATATACATTAATTAAATGACCCTTTACGAAAATCAGTCTTCGTAATCAGGCACATGCTATACCTCTATTTATTCAGGCCTTCTTTTATGTTCCTCAGTAATGTTTTGAAGTTTTCTTCACGTAGGTTTCACACATATCTTCTTAAGATTATTCTTGGGTATTTTATATAATTGTTGTTATTGTCAATAAGATCTTTTTTCCCCCTCAGTGTATTATGGTTATTACTGATATATGGCAATTCTTGATTCTTAGACACGTGGCTTGTATCCAGTGATTACCCAATTTATTGAATTCTCATATTAGTTTTAACAGTTTTTCAGTTGATTCCCTTACATTTTCTAATTAAACGATCATATCATTTCTTTCACTTGTCAAATACTTATTAAACATCTCCCATGTGTCAGGCACTCTGCAAGTTGCTACAGATACAATGATGGACAAAAATAATCAGAATTCCCACCCTTAGGGCGCCTCATATCACGATAATTTGGTCTCTTAATTTCTAATAATTACAGTTCTTATTTCTGCTTCATTCCTAACTATGCTATCTAGAACTTCTAGAGCAATGCTAAATAACAGCAGTGATGATGGGTATATTTATTTGTCTTATTCCTGATTTTAATGGGAAAATCTTTAGTAAATGCCTCAATCTTTTTTGGGTTAAGAATCTACTTTGAAAATGTGATAAAAGTTATTAGCTTTCTTTTTAGAGAAATATACATGCACATATGCATACATTTATGTTAAAAAAAACAGCAGTGTTTTAATTATCTGCTCTCTGAATAGGGAAACAATGGATAAGATCACCTTTTGATATAGAAATATCCATATTTTTTATGTAGAATGAGGAAAAAATATCATAAATAAATTATATATATATTTGACTATTTCTTACTATATATAAAAAGGGCATATGAAAATCTTGAAGACCTACATGAATAAATGGGCAAAAGTCAGACATAAAATTTACAAAAGAAGAAATTCTAATGCTAATACAAACATATAGGAAATGTCTAATCAAAGAAATGCAAATTAAATCAGTGAGATGCTGTTGTTTGCTTGTGAATTACCAAAGATCAAAAAATACCATGATACAGACTGCTTGTTTTCAACCCAGTATCATTCTCCCTTTCTTGCTTACTAATAAAAACATAATTTTGTGGAACAACAATGTACCTAACTAAAAACTACACTTCCTGGCCTTTCTAGCAGATAATCTTAGCCATGTGACACAATTTCAGCCAAAGAGATATTTTTTTAAAAGTAGAACTTGAAGCAGCCATCTTGCGACCCTGAGGGGATAAGCACTCACTAAGGATGCCTGAGAGGTTCCTATTACTCATAGGCAAAGACCATTCTTAACTATATGCTCAATGCCTGTGAGGATTCATAAACAAGTACTCTCGCACATGGCTGGTGGTAGCGTAAACTAGTAAAACCTTTCTGGAAAACAATTTGGCAATACATATCAAGAGCTTTTAAAACATTCACATTAACAAATTGTAGTGGCAAGAGTGTAGGGAAATAAGCACTCTCATGCATTGTTTGTGGGAGTGTAAACAATCTCCAACATGTAATTGTTAAGTGAGAAAAGTAAAGCACATAACATATATAATGTATGTCTCCATTGAGTTAAGAGGGGGAAAGAAAATATATACATGCATTTACTTGTATATGAATAAACTACGTCTAAAAGGATACACATAAAACTGGCAATAGTGGTTGACTCCAGGTGGGGAATTGGAAGGCTGTGGAACAGGGGTGGGAGGGAGACTTTTCACTGGATATCCTTATATACCTTGGCCCTTCGAGAGTTTCATGGGAATCTATCCTAAGCATATAAATAGAGATACAAACACTTACATACAAAAATGTTCACTCCAAATGTCATCACTAATTGTAAACACTTGGCAATCGGCTAAATGCCCTACATTAAAGAGGTTAGGTAAATTAGGTATATCCATGGGATAGAATATTTTGTAGCCATTAAAATATTATTTATAAATAACAGCACAGGGACATGCTTATGATATAATATTAATTTAAAAGGCCAGATATATTTACTGGTTTTCAACTTTTACAGTCAACCTCTAGTCAACATAGAGTATTAATTACAAGTCAATGGTAACAACCTTGATAATATAAACAAAAAAGTACAGCTTATAGAAGGTTGGAGGAAGAAAGAAAGAACAGCAGCACTAATGTCCATATCTTAGAAAGTGGGTAATCAAGAGAGACTGACAAAAGCCGATGGGAGGAGAATCAGAGGTTAAGTTAATAAATCAAGGGGGAAAGGGCGGGGGTGGGTGGGATGAATTGGGAGACTGGGATGGATATATATACACTATTGATTCTATGTATAAAATAGATAAATAATGAAAGCCTACTGTATAGCACAGGGAACTCTACTCAATGCTCTGTGGTGACCTAAATGGGAAGGAAATCCAAAAAAGAGGGGATATATGTATATATGTATAGCTGATTCACTTTGCTGTACAGTATAAACACAATATTGTAAAGCAACTATACTCCAATAAAAAAAATCAAAAAAAAGTTAATAAATCAAGAAATGGTGGTATCAACCCTATTATCTTGAGTTTTGGAGGCAACTACCAGAAAAATGAAAATGACAAGGTTGCCTCTCAGGCAAGGGACTGGAAGTAGGGAAAGCAGAGGCAGAAGACCATTGCATTTCATCCTAAACCTCTCTGTACTATTTGGTTTGCTACCAGATATACACATTATTTTGATTAAAAGGCAAAAAAATTTTTTAAGTAGGATATATGACTGTGATTTCAACCATAAAAAGAAAAATGCATAGGAAAAAAGACTAGAAGGAAATATATCAAAACGTTAACAGTGGTTGCTTCTGGGTGGCAGAATCATGGGTGATTTCTTCTTTATACTTTCCTCTATTTTCTCTATTTTCCAAATTTCCTATTATGCTAAAAAGCCAGAAAGTATAGGAGAAAATAAAATCAGAAAATAGGCCTGAAGAAAGAAAAAAGAAACATTTGCTGATTGACTCACTAAGAGAACACTTCCCAGGACTGCCCTGCCACCCCATTCCTCCAACCCCAAGCAAATACCAGAAAGGTCAAATAAGGCTGGGTGGGGATAGCACGCCCTTTATTTCCTGGGGAACCACAGGGGTACTGCGATGCCAGCACCCTCTGTGGCAGACTGTTGCAGTAATGGCTCTCAATTTGCTCACATGTCCTTGTGTGCATAGGAAAACTTTGCAGTTCCCACTCCCAAGAGATAGAATCTATTTCTCCACTTTTGGAATCAAGGCTTGGCCATGTAACTTGCTTTGGCAATGGGACAATAGAAAACATGACACAGCAGAGGCTTGAAAAGTGCTTGCATATTGGGCTTGTCCTCTCTTGCTGCTGGACACCCTTCTGCTACCTTGTGAAAAAGCTTAGGCTGGCCTTCAGGTGGGTGAAAGACCACATGGAGAGAGGCCCCAGACACCCCAAATTAGGTCCTGGACACCTGAAGGAGATCTTTTTAGACCAACCAGCCCCAGGCAATCTGGTCCAGACCAGAACAATAGTTCAGCCAACCTACAGAATCATGAGAAATGATCAACTGTTGTTCTAAGACACTAAGTTTTGGATAGTTTGATAAGCAGCAAAAGCTAACTGACATACCCTCCAATGAAAAAACCACCCAGCCAGGGAGACGAATAAAATTCTTTTATTACCCTCTAAATTCCATATTCAACTCAAAACTCATTCTTTCTTCCTTCCTCAGAGATGGCCTCTCAGCCAGTACAGGTAACAATCTAAGGAGTCTTGGGCCTTGTAGAGCTCAACAGTTAGCAGAATTTCCCTCCTTTGACAACAATATTATTACCAAAGGGCTGGGATGATGGTAGCAGAATGTTCTCAGGAGCCTTAGACTGCTTGCTGAAATCTGCTCAAGGTCTTCCTCTTTTCATCTCAAGCCATGTAATATCAAAAGCAACATGCTCCATTACCTCTGATTTTGCTGACCTGAGTGCACGAACTCTGTGTCTTATTGATCATTTTTGCTCCAGCACCTAACATGGTACCTGGCATACAGCAGGCACTCATCAAATGTTTGCTGAATAAACAAATGAGTGTCTTCCTATATTAAATGTCCCACCTAGCCAGTCTATTTTTCCCCCCAACCACCCCCACAGAGTTTAAGGACAGAATACTGGATCACCTTTAGGACTCCATGGAGCATCATCTGAATTCTTCTTTTTCTTGGGTCGAGATTTCAAAGCAGGGTCATCATCGTCAGACTCCAGGGAAGGGTAAACTGCAGTGACAGGGAAAAGCAGGGTAAAATGAGATCTTATCCAAAAGGGTGATGACAGAATGATACCTACCTGAGCTCCTCCCACCCCCCTACAAGTGGACCCTTTATTTAATCCATACTCAACTGTAGGAATTCTTGAATATGCCACATACTTTTCATGTCTTTCTACTTTTGTACCCTTGCTGCAAACGTCCTTCTCCCAGCATCACCTAACTCTGATTTCACTCACCCAACATCCATTTAGTGAGTAACTTCATGAGTTAACGACCGTACAAAATTCAGCTTTAGATTCACATCCTAAAGAAGCCTTCCCTCTTCTCTTAATCTCACTCAGATGCGTCCTCAACTCTCCACAGTATTCTGTGCATACCTCTATTGGAGTTGTTATATAGTATTTAAGAGATGATTAGTAAATGTCACCCCCAATTTACTGTGAGGGCAAGGATATGTATTATTTGATTTTAAACTAAGGGAGCTGAACATAATGCAGAGTGGGTGCTCAGTAAGTGTTTGCTGAATTAATGGAAAAAGAAATTGTTCACACATTCACACAAAGGGAACAAAAAGACCACTTAGGCTGAACTGGGAACAAGATTATTATAATTGAATGATGCGAATGACAAAACACACATATATAAGTATCTCAACCTATATAAATACATAGAAACATCCAGTTTTATCATACACATGCAACACCTATACAGTTTAATAGGAAAATGGTCTAGAAAGGTCCTACTGATGAGGTCAAACTCTGCTGCTGCTAAACCTAAAAGAGAAGCAAAGTGAGAGTGAAAATTTCCTCCTAATGACTACTCCCATTCCTCCTACTGATCAGCTTCAAACTTCTCTAGAATTCTACTTCATCAGAGGAATCCAGTCTCCCACTTCCTTCCAGAAGGGTCTCTCTGTAGGAAAATGAGTCCATTTTTCAGGCCTTCCTCCTTGAGCAAAGAAGTAAAACCTCTGACTCATTAAAAAATTTTTTTTGAATTTATTAATTGTCCCTAGAAAGAAATGACTACTGGTAACAGAGTTGTTTGAGAAAGGTTCCATCCCTACTAGACTAATGGCTGTCAATGTTATTTTGTTGGGTTTGAAAGGTTTTTCCACCTAAAGGAAAGAAGTGTAGTATGGTAGAAAGACCTTGAGCCTCAGGATTAGACAATTACTTTGAAATCCTGGACTGACCCACTAGCTTAGTAGCCTAGGAGAACTCCTGTAAGTCTCACTACCTTCACCCATAAAATTGAAATAATAGATGAACCTGCCTTGCAAAGTTCTGAGGATTGAGAGATAACAGGTATAAAGTAACATACAAAAGGAATTCCATTCTAAGGTTCATGTCTTATTCAAGATGGAATAAGATGTAGATAATAATTAATTTTAGACATTTAAAGAAAATACAAGTTAAAATATGCATATTAAAAATATAAGGGTAGGAGGAGTGATGCCTCCTCCAAAAATGATGGAGTTGGGAGCTCCAAGGATCTGTCCCTCCACTGAAGCAACCATTAAGCTGTCAAAAACTACAATAATCAACTTTTTGGGGACTCTGGAATCCAATCAAAAACTTATAACAACAAAGGGGATGCTTAACAAAGAAAAAGCCTGCTTAATTAAGGCATTTAAGGAAAATTCTGTCAGGAAATCTCAGCTGACTGCTGAGGCAATGGAATGGATGCTTCAGTGACCACACACAACAAGGAACACAGTATTTGCAAAAAATCATTTGGAAAGTCATTAAATAAATAGATAACTATAGCTCACAATAAGCAACAACAGCAATCTCTAGGGAAGAAGGAAGATATGACTTCCAGAGTTATCACATTATAATATTCAAAAGGTCTAGGTTTCAACAAAAAAATTATAAGGCATGCAAAGAAACAGGAAATTATGTCCCATTTACAGGAAAAATATTGATAAAAATTGTCCATGAGGAAGCTCAGACATTGGACTTACTATACAAAGACTCTAAATCAACTGTCTTAAATATGATCAAAAATAACCATGTCTCTGGAAGCAACCTAAATGTCCATCAACAGAGGAACAGATGAAGAAGATGTGGTACATATACACAATGGAATATTACTCAGCCATAAAAAGGAACGAAATTGGGTAATTTGTAGAGACATGGATAGACCTAGAGAGTGTCATACAGAGTGAAGTAAGTCAGAAAGAGAAAAACAAATACGGTATATTAACACATATATGTGGAATCTAGAAAAATGGTATCGATGATCCTATTTGCAAAGCAGAAATAGAGACACAGACGTAGAGAACAAACGTATGGATACCAATGGGGAAAGAGGGGGTGTGGGAGGAATTGGGAGATCGGGATTGACACATATACACTATTGATACTATGTATAAAATAGATAACTAATGAAAACATACTGTATAGCACAGGGAACTCTACTTAATGCACTGTGGTGACCTGAATGGGAAGGAAGTCCAAAAGGGAGGGGATATATGTATATATGTATGGCTGATTCATTTTGCTGTACAGTAGAAACTAACACAACATTGTAAAGCAACTATACTCCAATAAAAATTAATTTTAAAAAAACTGTCCTGGGGGCTTCCCTGGTGGTGCAGTGGTTGGGAATCTGCCTGCCAGTGCAGGGGACACGGGTTCGAGCCCTGGTCTGGGAGGATCCCACATGCCGCGGAGTGACTAGGCCCGTGAGCCACAACTACTGAGCCTGCGCGTCTGGAGCTTGTGCTCCGCAACAAGAGAGGCCGCCACAATGAGAGGCCCGTGCACCGCGATGAAGAGTGGCCCCCGCTCGCTGCAACTGGAGAGAGCCCTCGCACAGAAACGAAGACCCAACACAGCCAAAAATAAATAAATAAATAAAAATTTTAAAAAAACCCAAAAAACTGTCCTTTGAAAAGATCAATAAAATTGATAAGATGCCAGCAAGAATGACAAAGAAAAAGACACAAATTACTAACATCAAGAATAAAAATAAAAAGAATAAAAAAATAAAATAACATCAGATAAAAAATGTCACTAAAGACTTCACAGACATTAGAAGGATAATAGGGGAATACTACAAACAACTCTATGCTCATAAATTCTACAACTTAGCTAAAACGGACCAATTCCTTGAATACCATGAACTATCAAAACTCACCCAAGACGAAATAGAAAACCTGAATAATCCTACGTCTACTAAAGAAAATAAATCCATAGTTAAAGCCTGAAAAAGAAATCCCTAGGCCCAGGTGGTTTCACTCAAAAATTCTACTAAACATTTAAAAAACCCCACTAATTGTACATAATCTCTTCTAGAAAACAGAAGAGAAGGGAACATTTCCCAACTCATTCTTTGAGGCCAGCACTGATTGCCCTGATACCAAAACTAAAGACAGTACAAGAAAAGAAAATTATAGACCAATATCCCTCATGAACACAGACACAAAAATCCTTAGTGAAATACTAGTAAACCAAATCCAGTAATATATAAAAAGAATAATACACCATGAGCAATTAAGGTCTATCCTGTGATTTCAATTCTGGTTTGATATTTGAAAATCAGTCAATGTAACCTACCATATTAACAGACTAAAGGGAAAAAACCACATGATTATATCCACTGGTGGAATAAAAACATTGGGAAAATTCAATACCCATTCATTAAAAAAAAAAAAACCTCTCAGCAAAATAGGAATAGAGGTGAACTTCCTTAACTTGATAACCTATACAGATAATATCACAATAATGAAAAGACTAAATGCCTTCCCCCTTAGATTGGAAACAAGGCAAGGGTGTTAGTTCACTCTCACCACATTGTGCTTGAAATCCTAGCCAGAACAAAAAGGCAAGAAGGAAAAAAGACATACAGATTGGAAAGAAAGGAATAAAACTGTACCTACTTGCACATGACATGATCATGATCATCTAGACAAAAAAAATACCAAGAATATACAAAACATTCCTAGAATTAATAAGTGAGTTTACCAAGGTTGCAGGATACAAGGTCAACACACAAAAATCAATCATATTTATATATACTAGCAATAAACAGTTGGAAACCGAAGGTTAAGAAAGGTACCATTTACAGTATCTCCAAAAAATACGCAACTCAGGGATAAATCCAACAAAAAACATGTGTAGGACCTGTATGCTGAAAACTATGAGACATTGATGAAAGAAATTTTTAAAAGAGTAAATATGGAGGAACATACCATGTACACAGATTAGAAGATTCAATATACCTAAGGTGACAGTTCTCTTGTAGTCCTTGTGTAAAACAGTTTGGTGGTCCCTCAAAGAGTTAAACACAGAATTATCATATGACCCAGCAATTCTACTCTTAGGTATATGCCCAAGAGGAATGAAAACATGTGTCCACACAGAAACACACACAAAAATGTCTACAGCAGCATTACTCATAACAGCCAAAAGGTGGAAATAACCCAAATGCCTATCAGCAGATGAATGGATAAACAAACTGTGGTATAACCATACAATGGAATACTAACTCAGCCATAAAAAGGAACAAAATACTGATACATCCTATAACTTGGATGAACCTTAAAAACATGGTAAGTGAAAGAAGCCAGACACAAAAGGTCACATACTATATGATTACTTTATATGACATATCCCAAATAGGCAAATCCATATGGACAAAAAGAAGATTAGTGGTTACCAGGGGATGAGTGGTGGGGGGAACATGGGGAACAATTACTTAATGGATCCCGGGTATTTTTCTGGGGCCATGAAAATATCTTGGAAACAGAGGTGGTGGTTGCACCACATTGTGAATGCGCTAAATGCCACTGAATTGTACACTTTAAAATGTTTAATTATATGTAATGTGACTCGCACCTTGATAAAAAATAAAGATCACAATTCTCTCTGAATTGATCTATATATTTAACACAATTCTAACCAAAATCCTAGCAGAAATTGTTGTGGATTCAGATAAACTGATTCTAAAATTTATATGGAAAGGCAAAATTGAAGAAATCATATTACTTGATTTTAAGAAGTAATAAAGCTTCAGTAATCAAGATAGTAAGGTACTGACAAAGAGATTGACACGCAGATCAATGGAAAAGAACAATTCAGAAACAGAACCACACAAATATGGTCATTCGATTTTTGACAAAGGTACAAATGCGAGTCAATAGAAAAATAAAATAAAAAATAGTCTTTTCAAGAAATGGTGTTAGAACAATTGGACATCCATATGCCAAAAAAAAAAAAGGTGAACCTCAACCTAAACACCATACCTTATGTACAAATTTAGTCAAAATGGAACATGGATAGAAATGTAAAACCTAAAACCATAAAGTTTTTAGGTGAAAAAAAAGAGAAAATTGTGCCCTGAGTTTACAGAAAGAGTTGTTAAATAAGACACTAAAAGCATAAGCCATGAAAGATAAAATTGATAAACTGGACTTTCTAGAAAGTGAAAGCGTTTACTTTAAGAAAGAAAGTCTTAAGAGAATGAAATACAAGCCACAGACTGGGAGAAAATATTTGCAAATCACTTATCTGACAAGAGACTTGAATCCAGACTATATAAAGAACTTTCAAAGCTCAACAGTTAAGAGACAACCTAATTTTTAAAAAGGCAGCAGTTGTTCAAAGTGTCTGTCTAGACATTTCAAAAAAGAGTATATGACTGGCAAATAAATACACGAAAAGATGTTCAACATTATTAGCCATTAGATGAGCCACTGAGATATTGCTACACACTTATTAGGATGACTAAAATAAGTATACTGACAATACCAAGTGCTGATGAGTATGCAGAGCAATTAGAACTCTCACACATTGCTGGTGGGAATGTAAAATGGCACAATCACTGGAAAACAGTTTGGCAGTTTCCAATAAAGTTAAAGCATCCACTGCCCACATTGTTCAGGAATCCCATTCCTAGGTATTTATCCTAGGGAAATAAAAACTCATGTTCACACAAAAGCCTGCATACAAATATTCACAGCAGCTCAATTCATAATCGCCCAAAGCTGTAAACAATCCAATGTCCTTCAATGGGTGAATGGATAAAGAAACTGTGGTAGAGGGACTTCCCTGGCGGTCCAGTGGTTAGGACTCTGTGCTTCCACTGCAGGGGGCACGGGTTCAATCCCTGGTCAGGGAACTAAGATCCCACATGCCACACGGCAAGCCAAAAAAACCCCCCCAAAAAAACAAAACTGTGGTAGATCCATACAATGGAAAACTATTCTTCAACAAAAAAGAACAAGCTATTGATATGCAACAACATGGATAAAATCTTAAAGGCATTATGCTAAGTAAAAGATACCAGTCTCAAAGTATTACATACTGTATAATTCCATTTATATGACATTCTGGCAAAGGCAAAATCACAGTGATGGGGAACGGTGGTTGCCAGGAGTTAGGGGTAGAGGGAGGGCATGACTACTAAGGGATAACATAAGGGACTCTGGAGGGGTTCTGTGTCCTACTCATTGTGGTGGTGGTGGTGGTGGTTACAAGAATCTAAGCGTGCGTATACCAACAAAGCCAATTTTACTTAATGTTAATTTAAAAAATAAAATTAAAAAAACCCTTTATCAAAAGGGAAAACAGACTGAAAATAAATAAACAGAGCTTTCAACTCAAGATGTTGTACAAAGAACATTAAGAAAAAGGAATAAAATAAAACCAGAAATTAACAGTAAACAAACACCAAACACTGGAGATAATTAGTAAATCATCAAATAAACTAGACAAATTATGTTAAACACCACAACCAAATACAGCTAATTTCAAGAAGGAAATATCAATTCAAAATCAGTAATTCTACTAATGTAAATCACCATTAGCAAATTAACAGAAAAACTATGTGTTTATATTAAAAGATGCCAAAAAATCATTTGATAAAACCCAATTCCACTCTGGATTTTAAAACAAACAAAAACCTCTCAAACTCCCCTGAACTTCATGAGAGTAGTCTAACAGAGACCTACAGAGCCCTACATACTGAGTGGACAAACACTAGCAGCATTACCTTTAAAGTCAGAAACAACACAAGGATGCCCCCTATTACCATTACTACTCAACACTGTAATAAAACTAGGAAAATCTAGAGGTATGAATACCAGAAAGAAAGGGGCTGTCATGGGCTAATTGTGCCCCCCCCCCGAAATTCGTATGTTGAATTCCTAATCCCCGGTACTTCAGAATATGACTGTATTTGGAGATAAGGCTTTGAAAGAGGTAATTAAGTTAAAATGAGACCACTAGGGTAGGCCCTAAGCCAATCTGACTGGTGCCTTTTTAAGAAGAGATTAGGATATAGAGAGTGACACCAGGGGCCCATGTGCACAGGGGATGACGAAGTGAAAAGGTAGCAAGAGGGAGGTCATCTGCAAGCCAAGGAGAGGCCTCAGGAGAAAGCAAACCTGCTAATACTTTGATCTTGGACTTCTAGCCTCTAGAACTGTGAAAAAATTAATTTCTGTTGTTTAAGCCATCCAGTCTGTGGTATTTTGTTATGACAGCCCTAGCAAACTAAGATAGGGGACACAGATCACCTACCTCGAGAGCCCAAGACAATTAGCTGAAAAACTAACAGAACTAATAAGAGTATATAAGGCAATCCAACACAGGATCAATATAGAAAAATCAACTATTTTCCTGCATACTAGCAACAGCCAATTGGAAAATATAATAGATAAAAAGATGCCATTTTCAATAGGAACCAAACTATAAAATAAAATACCTAGTAATAAACTGAAGAAGAGATATACAAGAAAGCCTGAATAAATAGACAGACCATGTTTGAAGATAGAAGGACAAGATGGCCTGTTTTGTGGCTGCTCAAAGGTAAATGGCAGAATGATAGCAATGTCATCCAGAAGTTGCACTGGTTCAAAAGCAATTTTCCCTGGCATGTTGTTTTTAACCAATCAGTGGTGAGTTTTCTCACATTTCAGAGAAAACCTTAGCTATATATGAAGACCTACACACAAAAGCTAAAAATCCTGCAATAGTGCCTCCCGTCAGAGGAAGGGTAAATGGTGGCTTTGTTTTCTACAAAATTAAGTTCTGTTGGGAGAGGAGGATGGTGGAGAGTGCAGCTGAAGACGTTGTGAAGACACTTTCCCCTGTGTTTAAAAACAACAAAGGACTTCCCTGGTGGTGCAGTGGTTAAGAATCCGCCTGCCAATGCAGGGGACATGGGTTTGAGCCCTGGTCCAGGAAGATTCCACATACCACGGAGCAACTAAGCCCGTGCGCCACAACTACTGAGCCTGCACTCTAGAGCCCGCGAGCCACAACTACTGAAGCCCGCGCGCCTAGAGCCTGTGCTCCGCAACAAGAGAAGCCACCCGCAACAATGAGAAGCCCACGCACCACAACGAAGAGTAGCCTCTGCTCACCACAACTAGAGAAAGCCCACGCACAGCAACAAAGACCCAACACAGCCAAAAATAAATAAATAATTTAAAAAAATAAAAACAACAACAAAAAAAGACTGCTGATGACTAGGCTCTGGATCAGATTTTAATTTGATAAAGCTGCTATTTATCTTAAGCAAATGCCCTCAAGAACCTACATCTGGAAGGAGGAACCTGAGCCCAGGCAGAGTTTAGGGATACAAAGGATCCACTGACTACAATGCTGGGTGCAAATGCCGATGGGCTCTAACCAGGCAAGGATTACTATTAGGACTGTCATTATCTGGGCCAGTGTTTTGGCTTCAAAGCCACAGAGATTTTGAGGGGTATACCCCTTTCTTTTTCTTGTAAGCCCTATTATTTTTAGTGTACAAATCTTCAGGACATTATTCAGAAATGTGTATATCCCACTGTAGCAGAAAGGGCTCTGATGAAAGATGTCAGTCTCCATAAATTAATCCATAAATTGCAAATGCCATGCAATCCTAATAAAAAATCCTAATAGGATTTTTCATGGAGTTTGACAAGTTGATTCTATAATCCGTCTGGACTAGAAAAAGCTCAATAATGGCCTAGAAATTCTGGAAAAATAAGAACAAGTAGTTGGGTACCTCCTCATTGAACTGCCTTTCTAGTGTTGCTGGGCAAAGCAGGGAGGGGGAAGCAGACAGAGGTTGAGTGAGTTGTTTGTCCTGAGGTAGGACTAGTGAGACCAGGTCCAGATGCCTTGGCTATAGGTCAATGTGACTGTCTGCTGAAGGTAAGATGGATAGCCAGGGAAACTTGGCAACAAACTAAGACCAATCACAGCTCAACCCAGAGATGATGGGCTTGCTGAACATCTGTATTCTCCTCAGGTCCAAAGCAAGTTATGCAGAGGGGATTTGCCCTACCAGACACAAGGCCTAGAGTAACTAACCTATGAGGTAGTGCCACAGGAGTGGACAAGTTGGTTTTATGGAACAGAATAATATTAATAATATCTAACACACAGCACTTACCATGTGCTGGGCAATGTTTTAAGTGCTTTATGTATAACTCATTTAATCCTCACAACAACCTATGAGGTAGGTACTATTATCACAGAGAGGTTAATTAGCTTGCCCAAGGTTAGATAGCTATTGAGGAACAGAACTGGGAATAGAGTAGAAAAACAAATCCAGGGAATTGCCTGGCAGTCCAGTGGTTATGACTCTGCACTTTCACTGCCGAGGGGGTGCGCTCAATCCCTGGTCGGGAACTAAGATCCCACAAGCCGCTCAGTGCGACCCGCCCCCCCGAAAAAAAAGGAAAAAAGAAAAACAAATCCATATATATATGGGAATTTAGTTTAGGACAGAAGCGGAGCTTCAAATCAGGGGGATAACTGATGAACTAGTCAATCAATGGTATTGGGGCAAATGACCATCCATGTGGAAAAAAATATAGATTCTTACCTTTCACAATTCACAAAACCTAATTCCAGAAAAAAAGCTAAAATTTTAACTTCTATACAAGTTTTAGGTGAAAATATAAGAAATTCTTCTTATACAAAACATAAAATACAAAAAAAAAATTGATAAAGATGACTATGTAAAAACTGAAATCTGCTACATGCTAAAAGATACCATAAGTAAAATTAAAATACAAGCAACAGGGCTTCCCTGGTGGCGCAGTGGTTGAGAATCTGCCTGCCAAAGCAGGGGACATGGGTTCGAGCCCTGGTCTGGGAAGATCCCACATGCTGCGGAGCGACTAGGCCCGTGAGCCACAAATGCTGAGCCTGCGCGTCTGGAGCCTGTGCTCCGCAACAAGAGAGGCCGCGATAGTGAGAGGCCCGCGCACCGCGATGAAGAGTGGCCCCCACTTGCCGCAACTAGAGAAAGCCCTCGCACAGAAACGAAGACCCAACACAGCCATAAATAAATAAATAAATAAATAAATAAAATTAAAAAAAAAAAATACAAGCAACAGACTAAGAGAAAATATTTTTCAACACTTGCAGAATATATAAAAAAACACTCCAACAAATCTAGAATACATAAAGAACTCCTACAAATCAATAAGAAAAACTAACATCTTAAAAATGAGTGAAAAACTGAATAGATAATTCACGGGAAAGGAATAAGGAAGAGCCAATAAACATAAAACAAACTGCAACACCATTTTTTGCCATCAGATTGGCAAAAATTAAAAAGGCTGATAACATCCATTGTTGGTAAGGCTGTGGGAAAACAGGTATATCTCATACACCGCTCATATACTGACCTTTTTGGAAGGAATTCGGCACTATCAACATTTATGTTGTACATACCTTCAACTCAGCAGGTCTAGCTACCTTAGAGAAATGTTAACGGGCACATGGGCACAAAAGGTTATTTACAAGAATTTTCAAAACACTAAAAATTAGAAACAACCTAAATGATAATCAGTAGGAAACAGTTAAACATATGATGGTACACCTATGCTACAGACTACTATGCAGCAGGTAGATCTCAATGCATTGATGAAGTATATCTCTATGTACTGATGTTGAAAGATATCCAAGTAAGTTGTAGAACCACACACACTAAACGAAACTATACCTCTATCTATTTA
The DNA here is from genome assembly GCF_028564815.1 of Eubalaena glacialis. Taxonomy (NCBI): domain Eukaryota; kingdom Metazoa; phylum Chordata; class Mammalia; order Artiodactyla; family Balaenidae; genus Eubalaena; species Eubalaena glacialis. The sequence continues at coordinate 48,156,645 of NC_083736.1, forward strand.
TGTCTACATATGGGTGTAAACACAAGAAAATAAAAGGTATACATCAAACTGATAACAAAGGTTACCTTTGGATAACCTTTCTCAGAGGGGGAAGAGTGTTAGTCAAAGGGAATTTCTGCTTTCTCTGTCTTGTTCTAATTTGGGTCAATGAGGATTAATTTTTTAAATAATATTAAAACAAAAACCTACATTAAAGTCAGCTGCACTATACAAAAAAGTGCTTTATACATTGTAGTACTCAACAAAGTTTACTTTACAAAAAAGGCGTCATCTATTAAATGTGAGAAGCCCACCGAAAAGTCATCATAAACCTTTGCAAGGGATGAACTGAATGACACATAACACAAATGATACAGGTAATGGAAGTAAAATAGGCAAGAGGGAAAAAAGAGTCACCAGCAGTGAAGATTGGACAATGCTAAAAATGGTTAATAGCTAATTATAATAGCTACCATTTTTTGAGGGCCTCCCATGAACAAGACACTGTGCCAGGTGCTCTGTGCAAGCATCATCTCTAATTCTTACATCAACCTGTGAGATATCCCCATTTTACAGATTAAGAAAATACGGCACAGAGAAACCAAGTATCAGGCTTAAGGCCAGGCCTTTGCTCACTACAGGCTGTCCTGGATTGGATTTGGGATTGAGACTGGGGCTAGGGGGGAGCCCTCCTGGCCTGGACTCAAGTGCTCAGCTGCCCTTACTATACTCTGCATCCTTGAAGCATGCTCCCAAGCTGTCCTGTTCATCGAGACTGGCGTTCTCCTCCTCCTCCTCGCTCTCGGTTCTCCAGTATGCTGGCCGCTTGATGGGCCGCTTCCCTGGGGTGCGCTGGGAAGCAGGACTGCTAGACACTGTGCCCAGCCCACTGCTGGAGCTCCCACTGCTTCGGTCCTGCCCCCCGGTCCACCAGGCCTGCAGGCTGGAGGTAGCTGGCGAGGACGATGAGGACTGCAGGTTGGCCATGCACAGCATGCCCTGGATGGCCTCCTGAGTGCTGGGAGAGGCAGGGGCCTCGCTGCAAGGGACAGAGGAGAAATGCTGAGGGAGTTTCTCTAGTTGTCAGAGGAAATCAGTCATCAGAAGAGTCAGGGAGGAGGGACAACAGCTGCCGGGGTCAGGGTGGGAGGAAGGAGGAGAGAACCATCCCAGGCGAAAAACCAGAAAACAAACTAAAGATCAAAATAGTATCAAAGACTATCATAAAAAGGCCAGTCCTCCTTGGCTCAAGTCTCTCCATAGACAGCAGGCAAGATGGCAAAAAGAGGGGTGCATCTCCCTTCCTGTTCACCAATGCTGCATTCTTTCCTTTTTCTTTTTTCTTAAAGCAAGGTCCAGAAAAGGCCCAGCTCTCCTTCCATGCCTCTTCTAACTTCCAAAAAACCCCAAACTTATTACCCTTGAAGTCCGTATATCCTCTCTCAGTCAGATCTTAAGTACCTCGGGACAGATTTCATGTCTACTTTATTCTTTCAGCCCAAATGCCCTGGCTAATTTTTGTCCCTTTAAATGACCCAATTAATATCTACTGATTGGTTGACCTAGCCCTTTGGGTGGCAGGTGGGGGTGTGTGTTGTCTGAACACCTAGAAAGGGGAGATCAAAGCCAGTACTCACGTGAGGGCAGCATAGTCAGGTCCCCCCACCTGCCTGCTGGCCTTGAGCAGATCAAGAATTCCACCAGCTCCACTCCCATTTCCAAGCTTGCCTTCGACCCCTTCTACCACGTCCTCATCTGTTGTATAGTCCTCCTGTTGGAGAAAAAGGATATCACCTCAGCTGCCCAGGGTTGGTCTGGTAAGGCCCCAATACAGGGTTGACAGTCTCACTCCTGATACTAATATCTTCTGAGCACCAAGTATCTACCAAGTACTAAGCAGAATATTTGTTCTTTCATCTTAATCTCCACAGCATCTTTGTGAGGCAAGTCTAACTCCCATTTTACAGATAAGGAAACTAAGGCTCAGTGAAGTTAAATAATTTGTGTAAAGTCACAATCAGATATTCCAAATCAGATACTCTTTCTGCTACATCACACTGCCTTTTATTCTACTCTGTATTAAAGAATTTTAAAAATATTTCAACTAAAGTATAATCTTCCATTTATATGTTCAGGAGCACTTAGCCCACAATCTTTCACTTTATAAATATTTTAGGAATGGAATGCATAGGATGTCTCCCCCACCCTCAGTTAGAATGACAATCTGTATTCTGTCTATGAAACCAGAATGAGCAGAAGATTAGAAACAGGGCAGGCTCCTACCTCAATGTCAAACTCAACTTCTCCTGGTTCACGAACTCGGTTGGGGTCGGAGCAAGGCTTCGCACGGGGCAACTTTCGGGGAAATTCTAGAAAGCAATGGAATGCACTTATCATGAAGCTAAGATTAGCATCTGAGCCAAACACCCAGGGGAAAGAGAATAAGACTATAATTTTCCTGAAAGTAATGACCACAGACGAGTAATTTAGGGAGGTTAGGAATTAGCTTATAAATAAATCTCTAGAGCAAAGGATACATGGAAGCCTACAGAGCTGGTAAATCAGAATGTCAACAAGCTCAGGCCTAAGGTCTTGAGTCTATCAAGTGGACCAAAAACAAACTGAAATGGGCAGGGCAGGAAAGAAAAAGAACAAGTACACACTTGGTCTTATTATCAGGGTCGCCTTCTCCTTTCCCAGTCTCTCGTCAATCTGCAGTTCATCATCTGAATCCAAGTCAAATTCATCCTCCATCACCTGTTCTGCCACCAGCCTAGCCTTGTCTACCTTCTTCGCGATCTTGGCTCGCCGAGACTTGGATAAGCTCTTTACCCTCTTGGTACTGGAGAGAGAGTGAAGGAGAACATAAAAACAGTCACACTCGATGGCAATTCTACCCAAACTGATCTACAGATTCAATGCAATCTTATCTAAATCCATCTAGTTTTGTAGAGATTAATAAGCTGATACTAAAATGTATATGGGCATACAAAGGACTTAACATGGCCAAAACTATTTCAAAAAAGAACAAAGTTGGAGGACTTACACTACTCAATTTCAAAATTTACTATAAAGCTACAGTAATCAAGGTAGTGTGATATTGCCATAAGGATAGACATACACATCAGTGGAACAGACCTGTGAGTCTAGAACTAAACCCTTAAATTTATAGTCAATTGATTTCTGACAAAGGTGCTTATTTAGGCAATTCAGTGGAGAAAGAATAGTCTTTTCAACAAATGATGCTGAGATAAGTGGACATCACATGCAAAGAAATGAATGTGGACTCTTACCTCATATCATACACAAAAATTAACTAAAAATGGATCATAGATCTAAATGTAAAAGCTAAAACTATAAAACTTCTAGAAGAAAATATAGGAAAATATCTTGTGGCCTGAGATTAGGTAAAATTCAAAACATTTGTGCTCCAAAAGACACCATTAAGAAAATGTAAAGACAAGCCACAGACTAGGAGAAAATATTTGTAAATCATTTATCTAGAAAAGGATTTATATCCAGAATATTTAAATAACTCTTAGAATGTAACAAAAGACAAACAAAACCAATTAAAAAATAAGCAAAAGATCTGAATAGACATTTCTCTAATGATGATATATAAATGGCTCAACATTATTAGTCATTAGGGAAATGCAAATCAAAACCACAATAAGATACCACTTTACATCCATCAGAATGTCTATAATCAAAAAGACAGACAATAACAAGCATTAGCCAATACATGGAGAAACTCATAATTGCTGGTAGGAGTGTAAAATGGTACATGCTTTGGGATAAATTTTGGCAATTTCTTAAAAAGCTAAACAGAGTTACCATATGACCCAAAATTTTACTCCTAAGTGAGAAACAAAAACATGCCCACACAAAAACTAGTACTCAAATGCTCATAGCACCATTATTCATAATAGCCAAAAAGCATAATCAATCCAAATGACCATCAACTAGTGAATGGATAAACTAAATGTGGTATATCCACACAATGGAATACTATTCAGCAATAAAAAGGAACAAATTAATGATACTTCTACAACATGGATGAACTTCAAAAACATTGTTAAGTGAAAGAAGCCAGACACAAGAGACTACATATGTATGATTCCATTTATATGAAGTGTCTAAAAAGGCAAATCCATAGAGATAGAAAGTAGATTAGTGGTTGCTTGGGCCTGGGGAAGAGAACCAGGACTGACTGTAAGTGGATATGAGGGATCTATTTGGTGTGATAGAAATGTTCCAAAATTATATTGTGGTGATGGCAGCGTATTCTTTAAATTTACTAAAAGTCATTTAATTGTACACTTAAAACAGGTTAATTGTATGGTATGTAAATTATACCTCAAAAAAGCTGTTAAAATATATAAAGGAAGTAGAAAGAACTCAAAAGTGGCTTAAATAATCCTGTTACACATGGTAAACAATATTAACCAGTACAGACTGCTCAAATAAGCCTTATAGTTAAGAGAAACAAGTTTTTGGTAAATCAGTACACTTGACACATTCAGCAAATAGTCATTTGGTGAACTGGATTTTAGTGAACTAGCTGTTTTATACCTCATAGGGTTGCTGGGAGGATTAATGAGCTAGTGTAGAGACTGACACATGGCAAGTGGCCCAATGGTAGCTAATCTTATAGTTCTCTGAGCCTCACTTTCCCACATTAGTAAAATGGGCATAACGACACTTACCCTCAAGGTTGTTGTGAGGACTAAATAAAATAATGTATGTAAATGGCTAAGATAGAGTCTGACACAGAGCAGGTGCTCAATAAATGGTAGCTATTTAACCTTGATCTTTTATTAACTTCTAATAATGAAAAATCTCAAACATATATAAAATATTAAAAACTCCCATGTACCTATGACCCAGCTAAGTTTTAGCAATTATCAACACACAGCCAATCTTGTTTCATCTACACCTCAGTCCCCACAAAACATGGCATTATTCTGGAGAAAAGACCACACATAATATCATATCGTCTATAAATATTTCTATACCTTGACTCCCTAGGTTCACTTAGCAGCAGCCACTGGCAGGTGCAAGAAGGTAATAGAAGCAGCACAAGAAAGACTGGTGAGGAAGGGAAAAATGTCTCATTGTGTCCTCAATAGCCATTATAGGCTGGACCCTTAGGACTCTCAATTTTCTCTTCCCCAGCAGACCAACCATGGGTTCTAGACAAAGGCAATGCTCAACAGTCTCTCTAATCTTATTCTTCAGTAACTATGTCCTCAAATAACAAGGATAGCTCTGCTGCTTTCAGAATCTGCCCTGCCCTCACACTCCCTTTTCCCTTATTTCCCAGCCAGGTAGACCTACTACACTCACCCTTGGGATCTGAAAACAATCTTTTCCTACAAAAAGGCTGTTGAGGTATCCTTGTCGCTTATGTTCCTATACTGTTCATACTCTGTACTTAACTCTTGACTGCTCCTGTCTGGTGTTTTGAGTGTCCAGATGGTAACTTTTACTGTCTTCCTTTGCCTCCCTACATGTTTGACGGTTTCTGATGACCTACTTAGCTTCTGGCCATACCCACAACCATCATCATCAGCACCACCACCATCACCTTACATCTTCAACTTCATCATCATATTCATAAGAGCGACCATTTATTAAGCATTTACTATGTGCCAGAACCTGTGATAGGCACTTTACATGCATTACTTCATTTAGTCCTCCAACAACCCTAAGGTAAGTTTTATCTATAGAATAGATAAAATGAGGACAGAGAGGTGCAGATACGTTAATTAGCTTGTCAAGGTCACAGAGCGAATACGTGACAGAGCAGGGATTCAAATTCGGGATTGTCTGATACCCAAGCTGGAGCTTTTTGCCAAGATGTGCTTTTATTTTATTCTTTTAGAAAACATTCTGTTAAAAATTATTTTAAGAAAAGTAATATGTGCTCACTGTATAAAATTCAAATGCTTTTGAAGTGAAAATTTCCTCTCTTGCCTCCCCTATTCTACTTTCCAGAGATAACTACTGTTACAAGTTTGGTGTGACAAGTATAAAATATGTGACAAATATATTTATTTGCATGAATGTGTATAAACATCTCTGGAAGGAAATCGTTGACATTGGTTTTCCATGCGGAGGGGAACTGGGGAACAGAGAGGAGTGGGAGCAAAATTTTTCACTACGTATTCTTTCACACTTTTTGAATTTTAAACCGCATAAATTAAATTTTAAACCTCTTCAAAAAGGTTAAATTAAAGGAAAAGGTCTGTATGTTGCTTTTTTACACAAACACACACACACATATGTGCATACGTGCTTTTTTTAAAAATTAAAATGAACTATTCCTATATATTATCTTGCAACCTGATTTTTTCACTTAAAATATATCTTGGAAATCTTTTCACGTCAATAGATAATAAACTCATTCTTTTTAAGTTACACAGTATTCTATTCCATAGATGTACCATAATTTATTTATCCAACCTTTATTGATGAACGTTTCCAATTGCTTACTATTACAAACAGTGATACAGTGACTACTAAATATTTCTCTTTACACACCTGTGCAAATATTTCTGCAAAATAAGTTCCTAAAAACTGAATTGCAAAAGGTATATAAAAAACTAATGCTCTTAACCAGTATGCTGTACTACCTCTTATTCCCGCCAACAGTTCTGATCCACTGACTTGCTGAAATTTCTAGAACTTATATAAGATTTTCCTCAGGATTGCCAATTAGTTCCAGACCTCTCCCCCTTCCCACCCCCAACACTACCATGGTTCTCTGTACTAAGGAATGTTATCTAATAATATCTGGTTATTTCCCCAAGCACAGTCCCTCCCTCACCCATGTCCCAGCCCCAGGTCCCAATTCCATGCCTTGTCTTAGTGGCATATTGCCACCAACAATCCCAGCATCTTTGCTTCTTCTCCCCACCTCACCTGCCATTAGACATCAACAGGGCCAGCGGGCCCTCATTCCCATCAAGGTCCAAGTCTGGCGAGTCATCATCTGATTCATTCAAGCAGGTACCAGTGATGTTGAACTGTAGGAGGAGGAGGCTCAGTTGTCACCTGTCTGGAACTCCCATGTGAATCAGAATGACCAGTTCCCTCTGGTTTCACTGGTCGAGTTCACTGTCAAAACCACCTGAACCAAGGCCTTCTGCTATGCTGTCCCCCCACCCCCAACCCAAATGATCACAGGAGCAGAAGGCTGAGAATGTATGGCTGGCTCAAGGGACACCTATCAATCTTGCAAAACATGTTCCCTAAAAAGAGGTGGAGCATCTTCACATGCCTACGTAGGGCACCACAATCTTGAAGCAAGGTGGAGCCCTGGAGGAGGGCTTTTCTCAAGAACCTGTTCAAGACTCCAACCTGCCACTCGTATACCATGCTCTCAAATGTCATTCCCATCCCAGCATTTCAAGAGTCATCTCAAGTGTCATGTTTACTGAGAAGAGCTCCTGACCATCGCCCCTACCCAGATAGAATCATCCCCTCCCGTGTCTCAGGGTCCCACACACACCCTTGATCGTGGCATCCACAACACTTCATTGCACTCATTTCTTTTTATGCCTATCTTTCTCACTAGCCTGTCAGCCTCTTGAGGGTTATGTCCACAGCACCTATCACAGTGCCCAGCATAGACAAGATCTCAATAAATGCCTGTTAAATGAGTGGGACTGGTAGCCAAACACCAGGGGCCCTAAGGGAGGTGGGAGGACAGGAGAGCCTATCCTTTTTATACTCTGCTCTTCCAAGGGACCCAAAAGGGTTGGGCTGAACCCAAGGGCCAGCACCCACCTTTGCTTTCTGGGAACAGCCTGTCTTCAGTGCCTGATGACTGTATGTGTCCATGAGATTATAGCTCAATTGGCCAGCAGGCCCCAAGGCTGAGCTCTCCTTGCCCTTTCGCTCTGCCTTCTTGAAGAATTCCTTGGGCTTCAGGCCTTTCTTCTTTGAACCACTTTTGGAGGGCAGTGACAGCCTGGACATGGATACTGAAGTGGAATGGGCTGGCCTGGTTAAGGGAATGGAGCCGGCTGGGAAGATCCTCTGCAGCCCAAAGATATTGCTTGTCTTCCCAACGTTCTGTTGGAAGATATCCTACAAGAGTGTTAGTACATGAGGGGGTTAGAGCTTACTCAAGGGTCCACTCTGCACTAAGAGCAGAGGTCTGTTCATGGCACTGGCGGTACTGCCATGAAGAGGCTTAAAGATGCTCCACATATGCACTTATGCACACCCTAGTTTTGGCACAATAAGTCATCAAGAATTTACTGGGTGGCATTTCTTTACCTAGCCATTGACGAGTAAGGAGAAGACGAGCAGAGGAAAAGCTCAGCACTACTGTCAAAACTGGAGAGAAAAAGACTCCAAGAGCAGCTGACATGAGACAGAAAATAACTGAGTACTAAAATGTGTGGTTCCAACTCTAAGGACCACAGGATTTGAGAGCAGGAGAGAGGTTGTAGTCCTAATTCTGCTACTAGCCTCCCACCTTCATCTTATTCATAGCAGTTATGCTTTGATTGGTTGTATATAATGAGCTTCCACATTAAGATTTCATTTGAAAAAAAGGATTTCATTGCTTCAAAACATTTGAAAGCCAATGAAAAAGATATGATCCATCTCTTAAGTCCTCTTCCAACCAGCCCAAAGTTCTGTGTATATAAAACTGGTTTAAGTGGGAAGAGCCAGAGAAAAGGTAGGCCTAAAACCCTGAAGGATTCTGACAGATGGAAGTGGTGGAAAATGAGGTAGGAGGTGGACAATGTAAGCTATGGTGTAGGCAGTGAAACATGCTGCAAGAGGTGAGGCTAGAACCCCAACTTCCCAGTAGCTCACTCTGACCACCCTTCAGCACAGATTTAGTGCCTATATCCTGGGCACTAAATGGAACCTTACAGCTTCTGAGCTAAAGGAAAGTTGAAACTTCCTCAAGTCCAATTCTCCTCTGGTGCCTTTGCTACTTCACCAGCCCACACTGAGTTCTCTCTTTGCTGCAGTCTATTAATAACAATGACTCACATTTATTGAGTACTTACTCTGCCAGGCACTGTGCGAGGGGCTCTATATACATTAGCTCTTAATCATAACAAAACTCTGAAAAGGTGGTGTTATCCCCACTTTACAGATAAGGATACTGAGGCTCTGAAAGGCTTGCAAATGACAGAGCAGGAACCAGAACCCAAGTTTCTCTGAGTCTCTTACCACTGCACCTTACTGTCTCGTGGTATATGCCACCTGTTGAAACATGGCTTTGTAATCATCTTCAACCCGGGAGAACTGTCATTTTGTAGAATGTAGAGACTGAGTCAAAATATTAATAACAACAACTACTACTACTATGACCTCTGCCACCCACGACCACCATGACCCACCAGCAGAATTTACTGAGCACCTACTGTGTGCTAAGCCCTATACTTAGTGCTCAACCTGTATTATCTTACTCAATCCTCTTAATAATCCCTCAGTAGTTATTAGTTATCCCCACTTTAGACATGAGGAAACTGAGGCTCAGATAGGTTAACTTTGCCCAGGTTCCTCTACTAGATTGTGAGTTCTTTGTGGGCAGGCACTGTATTATTTATGTATCCTAAGCACCTAGCCCAACACGTGGCACACTTGAGGCACATAATAATTATCTGAATGAATGAACAAATGAATGAATGAATAGGGTCCTTGGTGGGGTCTTCCCAATCCTTCCCCTGAGCCCTCATGCCAACTGCAAAAGCCTGACCTGCCACTTGAGCCTTGAGCCCTTCCCAAACGCCTCCCCTGCTCCCATGCTTCTTACTTCCACCAGGCGAATCTCCCTAGCCAGATCTTTAATGAGCTGTACGGTCCGCACTGTTTCCGGGATCTCATCCTCGTGGTCTGGCAGAGCCTGTCAAACAAAAGGCATGAGGAATAGATCCACACATAAATGAACAACTGATTTTCAACAAAGTTACCAAGCCAATTCAATGGAGAAAGTGTAGTCTCTTTAACAAATGGTACTGGACTGATCAGATATCCATATGCAAAAAAAGAACTTCATTCCATATCTTGCACCAGACACACACACAGACTCAAAATGGATCACAGACCTAAATGTCAAATCTAAAACTATAAATAAACCTTTTAGAAGGAAACAGAGGAGAAAATCGTTGGGACCTTGGGTTAGGCACAGATTTCTTAGGACATAAAACGTATGAACCATAAAAGAAAAAACTGATAAATTAGACTTATTAAAAAATAAAAACTTCTCTTAGAAAAACACTGTTAAGACAAACCACTGACTGGGAGGAAATATTTGCAAAACATATATCTGATAAAATAAAGGACAGTGTCAAGAGGTGTGAGGAACTTAGTTGTGACTTGAACCACACCCCTCAGCAAGTCAAGAACCTCAGCAAGATCCCTGGGGACAACCCAGCCTCTCCACTTGTGAGGACAGAACTCAATGTTGAGCAGCTACGAGCCCACAGCTAGCCCAACACCAACCCAGGGAGAGACCTGTTGATTGTCTCTCTTTTAATTCATTTGCAATCTTATTTATCAATACATCTTTATGCAGACAGCTCAAACTTTTCCTCTGTGACTTCTTCCACCAGTTTTGACTTGAATTCTGTATCCAGAGGACTGATAAAAATTCCTCAGCATTTCCTCCTTGCTTCCCATGGTTTGATTCCTTTAACTCTTTTAATCCATCTGGAATTTATTTTGGTGGCTGGGCAGTGATGGGGGCTGAGAACCCATGTGACCCAGCTGGATAACCTTGACAGCTCCCTCCTCCCAGCCCAGGGGCTCTGGAAGGGTGAAGGAGCAACTGCTTCTCTTCACAAAAGAGAAGTTGTCTGCACTTCACAAAAGACTTCTTCCATGAGTGTGGGCTCCTCAGTTCTGTGTCCTACTCTCTTCCAGCTCCCTTTGGTCACACTGTTTGGGGCCATCCCTTGGTCCCTGAGGCCATCCTGGCTCAGGACATGAGTGCTTAGGACCTACCCACCTCCCTCCCTTTTGGTGTTCCTGGGACAGAGTCACTCTGAAGTTCACTTCGTGGGAGGGTCAGGTGGGGATGCAGAGTCAGAGATGAAACCCAAGGTAGCCACACCTGAGGGATGTGGCAAAACAGAATCGAAGGCTAAGGCCCAGGTGTAGTTGAGTCCAGGGAGCAAGAGAAGGCCCAAAACATGAAGTCCAAGGATACCTGGGGGGAAGGCTGTCAACAGGAAATGGGGAGATTGTGCACATTTAAGCCTGCAGTGGCTGAAAAGTCTCCTCAGGCTACTGTATGCAGGGGAAGGAATCTACAAAGAGTATCAGAAGCGTAAAAGAATATATTGATATTTCCTATTTTTGTATTTCTTAAAATTGGTTTTTAAATAAATTCAACATTTTGAGTAGGTAATCCATTCACGTAGTTCAAAAATCAAACAATATAAAAAGATATATATTGAAAAGCCTCAGTATATATCTGACCCTGCCATCAGCTCCCCTAGCCCACTCCAACAGGTAACCACTTTTATTAGTTTCTTCTGCATCCTTCCAGATTGTGTCTTCAGTCAAATACAAGCACATACAAATATAATTCTTCTTTTCCCCCCTTTTACACATAAGGTAGCACACTATACACACAGTTCTACACTAATACATGATAAATTCTGGAGATCTTTCCAAATCAGTACATAGAGAGCTTTCTTAATCTCTTTTATAGGCTGTTTAGTATTCAATTGGATAGATGGATATTGGTATATTCCTAAAAAGCCATTTTGGCAGTATGCATCAAGAGTCTTACATTTTTTCACATACTTTGATCTAGTGATCGCTCTTCTAAGAATCTATCCTGAAGAAACAATCAAGAGATGAGGAACAAAGACTGATGCAAACAGCTATTTACTGCATGATTTTCTAGAACTATCCCCCAAATAAATAAATAAGCAACAATAAACAAGTGGTTAGGTAAGGATGGTACATCCCTGCAAAAGAATATCACGTAACTATTAATGTTTGTGGAGAACTCTGGTGACACAGAAAAATTAACACAAGCCAACCAATTCAGATACAAAATTATATGTACAGGGTGAGAGCAATCATGTTTTAAAAATGAATATTAAAAAAACAAAAGAAAGTATACCCAAATGTTAATGTTTATTCCCTCTGAGTTAAAATTACAGGTGAAGTTTTTCCTTCTTTACACTCTTCTGTATTTTTCTAATTCTCTACAGTAAGCATGTATTACTTTTTATAATCAGAAAGAAAGGTTTAAAAATATAATCCAAGGAGTCCTAGCCCAGTCCTCTACTCTAATCCTAGGAGCCCACAAACCTCCCTAGTTTCCTCCACGTCCCCAGAGGATCTTCCCAAAGCCAGTCCCTGCTGAGAGTAGACCTCTAAAGTAGGTAGAGAAATAAGTATATTTACTTCTTTCCTTGTCCAGGCTCTAAAGGCCAAGTTCAGGGCTTTACCACCATGGACCAGGTAGGAGGCAGGGTGTCTCCTGTTTTCTCGCAAACCTAAAGGGGGAAAGAGGAAGGTAGAGTGTCAAAGAAGCCATGCAGGGAAGTGAAGGACTTGTTATTTTTTTTCAGGCAACCAGAGAAAATGCTCAAGGTTCTGAGCACAACTCCAGATCTCAGTTCTTATAATGGTGTTCATTTTATGACTACCTTGACATCTACTATCTCATTTAATCCTATACCCAACCCTATAAGCCAGATATCATTATCTTCATTTTATAGTTCAGGAAATGAGGCTCAGAGAGGCAAAGAGACAACCAAAGGCCACACCTGGTAAGTGCCAAAGCCAAGACTGAAACCTCATCTGTCTAAATCTGAGGCCTGTGCTCCTTCTACACTACTCTGCCTCTTGGGTTTCAAAATGTGAACACTCAGGAGGACGACTGCCACCTACACAGATCTGAAGAGCCATTAATGCCTTGTTCTGAGTTACTACAGGAGGAGGTTATAACAAACATCCAGATTTAGGCTCAATAAAGAATTTTCTACTGAACTAAGCTGTTCAGAACAGAAAATAATAAGCAGTTAGTCATCCAGCCTCTGAATGAACACTTAAGTGACGGTCTGTCTAGGTGGCAGAATAAGGGCTTGAGGTACTGCATAAGAGACTGTACTCATTGGCCTCTGAGGTTCTTTGTAACTCTTCCTGGCCAAGTCACCTTGAAGAATCTCAGGTCTGAGTAAGGGAGCCACTCTATTTCCAAGCAGACCAGGAAAGAGGAAACCCAGCAGGTTGGCTTCTATCTGGGCTGATACCCAGGAACCAAACCAATGATGGGTAGTCAGGACTGGGCCTTGTCCCCAGGGGAAGCACGTCCAGGGAACTCTGACACTATACCAATTGAGTTTCTTATTTTAATTGGCAGGAAATTGGAATAATTTCACTGTGATCCAATTTTCTCAGTCCCCTTTGCTAAATAAAAAAGTTAAAATCCATGCCCTACCCTACATTACAATTAGTAAAAAAGCCAATTTCAAAAGATCGCATCCTTTGATTCCATTTTTATAGCATTCTTGAAATGACAAAATTATAGAGATGAAAAAGAGATCAGTGGTTTCCTGAAGTTATGGATAGTTCAGGGGGAGAGAGTGGGTGAGGTTATAAAGGGGTAACACTACAGAGATCTTTGTGGTGATGGGTACTGTATCTTGATTTGAGGTGATGGTTATGTGCACATGTGCACACACACATGGTCAGGGCAGCAGGGCAAAAAGGACAGTTGGCAAAGGGCTCCATACCTCGAAAGATGTCCAGGATATGCTTTCCCACATACCAACAGATGGTCTCAAAGTTGGGGAACTTGAAGAGGTCTGCTGTGCTCAACCGCTTCTCAATCTCATAGGCTCTGGAGGAAGTAGGCACAAAAATAACAATGATAACAAGGACCCTATTTACTGGGCACCTACTATGTATCAGGTATTGCTCTGGATGCTCTGTATCCATTATCTCTAATCCTCACAACTACCCTCTAAGACCTTACTTTATGGGTTAGGAAACTTGGGCTCAAAGGTTATGTGACTTGACAAAATTCACAGAACTACTAAGTGAGGAAGAGGTATTCATCTTCAGACTGAACATCATCAGAAATCAGTATCCATTCCTTTCTGATCATCTTGCCTCCTTCTATGCTGCACTCCTCACAATAGCAGAGAACTCAAGGACTCTAGCAGATGGGAATGGCCAACTCGGGATCACCAGAGCTTCAGGACTCACTTGAGCTGCATTTCAATGTTAAGGCTGTGTAAGAAGTTCCCTCCAAAGGCAAGGCAGTCCACGGGGGTCAGCACAGCATGGATCCATCCTGCAGTGTAACAAGGCAAAAAACATAGCTGGCAGAGGGCCTTTCTTCTTTGGACATCACCACTGCCCACTCAGCTCAAACACAACTCCTTAGACCAGCTAGCCTGGCAGTAATTCAGAACATTCTAGCTTCCTCCACTCTCCCAACGCCCATCCTAGCCAAGTCTGCCATCATTATAACCCTGAACTGGACCAACCTATGGGGTTAATAAACTCCTTCTACTTCCCTCCTCTGCACTTCAAAATCTCTTCGTTGCCTCACCCATCCTCTCTCTTATTGCTAAGAAAGGCATCACCTCCTTGCCATGACTACCCCTTCTAACTCTGCACTAGGTAAAACAAAGAGCTTTTGTGTTAGACAGACCTGGGTTCAAATCTTGCCATTTTCTATAGCTAAATATCTACTTCACAGGTTGGTTGTGAAGGATGTACCTAGTTGAAACTAAATTATTTTCCTTGCCCTTGACCCTATACTGCCTTCTGGGACCTTCTGATTTTTCTTCTTACATCTCTCTCATATTCATCTCCCCTTCTTCATCCATCCATCCTACTAATGGCTTGGTTCAGATCCATCATTCTCTCTCACCTACGCTATTTGCAACAGCCTACAAACTGGCTCCTCTGACACCAGTGGTTCTTTAAGGTGTGATCCAGGGAATCCTGGGGCTCCTTGAGACTCTTTCAGAGCATACGCATGGTCAAAACTATGTTCATGATAATACTAAGATGTTATTTGTCTTTTTAGCCCTCAGTATACAGTGGAGTTTTTCAAGGGGTACATGACATGATATCACAACACACAGAAGCAGATTTGAGGACACAGAAGTTTTCTGCTAAACCAAATATTGAAAAGATTTGCAGAAATGTAAATGTCAATCTTTTCACTAAATTTTTTTAGTTTGAAAATAGTTATTTTTCATAAGAATTGTTACTTATGCTAACATGTAATGGGTTTATTCTTGTTTTTTCCTCAATGAACTAATAAATATTTTTAAATTCTCAGTTTTAATTTATAATATGGTAAATATTAATAAATATAAACCACACAAATAAAAGCTCTTTGGGGTCCTCAATAATATTTAAGGGTATAAAGAGGTCCAGAGTCCAAAGTGTTTGTAAACCACTGCTCCACACCAATCTCAACCTCTGAAGTCTATCCTCCACATCTCAACCCTAAGTGATATATCTGAAATGAAAATCTGCCCATGTCACCTCCCGCTTGAAACTCTTCAATGAAATGTACATCCACAGAAGAATAGATAAACTGCTGTATACTCATACAATGGAATACTAGAAAGCAAGTGAAATGAATGAACAGTAGCCACATGTATCAACATGGATCTCACAATCATAATGTTCAGAGAAAAAAGTTGAGAAAAATACATCTAATATGATTCCATTTATATAACATTCAAAAACATGTAAAACAATACTATATACTGCTTACTAAGGCATACCTATGTAATAAAGGGATAAAAATGCATGAGAATGATATCATCAACTTCAGGACAACAGCTAGCTCTGAGAGGGCAGAATGGGAATGTAATTGAGGAGAGGTATATACAAGGCTTCAAATATGTTTGTAATATGTTATATTTTTAGTTGAGTTATAAACACATAAATGTTCATTATATTATTCTTTATATCTTTTGCTACATCTGAAATATTACATTAGAAATTAAATAAACAAATAAATCTTCAATAGTCCCCAGTTGCCTCTGAAGTAAGTTCAGCCTGCCAACCTTTTCAGCTTCATCTGCTCCCAGCCCTTGGTCTTTAGGCTCCAGTATCCATAAGCTGCTTCACACATCTTTGCTTTGCTTATGCCTTTCCCTTTATCTGAGAGGGCTTTCCTGCCTTTCTTGCCTTGGTCAGTCTCTATTTACTCTTCAGGTGTCACTCTTCTGAAAAGATTTTCACAAACCTCTGGCCAGACTAAGTGCTCTTCTCTGTGCTCCCAAAACTTCTGGTGAATACCTCTATTGTGTCTATTAGAACATTATACTGAAATGGCCTATCCATCTTTTATCTCTAGCACCTAGCCCAATGTTGGGGCAGACAGTAGACATGAAATGCTTGTGGAACTAAGTAGATTGCACCCAGTTTGTGGGAATTTCTACCAAGATGCAAATGAATCCAACTCAAATCTCTGGTAGACAAATTCAATTCACAAGTTACCAAGTGCCCAGTGTACAAAAAAAAAACATCATGTGAGACCCAGCAAAGAATTCAAAGATGGGTGAATAAATGCATGGGAATAGAAAACTATAAAAGAGAAAAGCAGATGGGTATGGGGGTAGGAGGAGGGGGGCATGACTTGCCTCATCATATATTAAACATTCTATAAAACCAATGTAATCAAATTAATATGATATTGATATATGAATAGACAAACAGATCTGAGTAACAGAAAAGAAAATCCAGAATTATACAATATAATGTTAGACAAAGATGTTAGAATTATATGACACGAATTTTAAAGGAGTCATCATAAAAATGCTTCAACGAACAATAACAAGCATGCTGGAAACAAACAAACAAAAGAAGTAGAAAGAAAGAGAAGCTATAAATAAGAAACAAGTACAAATTATAGAACTAAAATATACTACATCTGAAATATATAATGAAACAATGGACTCAACAGAAGAATGGAGACAATGGAGAAAAGAATCAGAGAATTTGAAAACAGAACAATAGAAAGCACCCAATATGAATAAGAGAGAAGAAATAGACTGAGAGAAAAATAAACTCAGGAACCCAACAAGGACCTACTGTATAGCACAGGGAACTATATTCAATATCTTGTAATAACCTATAATAGAAAATAATCTGAAAAAAGATAGATACTATATATATAACTGAGTCTCTTTTTGCTGTACACCTGAATCACTGTAAATCAACTATATGCCAGTAAAAATTAAAAAAGACAAAAAAAATAAAGAACCATGCAATGGGACAGAAAAAAAAAACCCTCAGGAACCTGTGGGACTACAGCAAAATGTGTTACATTCATATAATCAAAGACCCAGAAGAAAAGTTAGAGTGTGGGAATGAAAAAGTATTTGAAGAAATAATACCTAAAAATTTCACTAATATGGCAAAAGACATAAACCTACACATTCAAGAAGCTCGATGAACACATACAGTATAAACCCAAAGAAATCCACACCAAGACACATTCTAGTCAAATTGCTGAAAAACTAAATAAAAAAGAAAAAATATTGGAAGTAGCAAGAAGTGACACATACAGGGAAAAAAACAATGTAAAGGGTAGCCAAAATCTTATCAGAAACCACAGAAGCCAGAAGGAAGCAGCACAACATTCAAGTGCTGACAGAAAATATCAACCCAGATTTCTATACCCAGCAAAAATATCCTTCAGGAGTGAAAGGGAAATCAAGACATTTACAGATGAAGGAAAACTAAGAGAATCTGTTGCCAGCAGACCTACCCTGAAACTCTAAACAGAGAGGAAATGATAAGAGAAGGAATCTTGGAACACCAGGAAGGAAGAACAATGGAAGAGTAAAAATACAGGTAAATACAATAGACTTTCCTGCTCTTGGGTATTCTAAATTATGTTTGACAGCTGAAACAAAAATTAACACTATGTGATATGGCTCTAATGTATGCAGAGGAAATATTTAAGACAAATACATTACATATGGTAAGGGTAAAGAGATGTGAAAAGAGGTAAGGTTTCAACTCTTTCTTCAAACTGGTAAAATGTCAACACCAGTAGACTGTCATAAGATAGATATATATGTATATATAAATATACACATATAGATATGTATGTACATATATACATATACATATTTATCTATATATGTACACATACATAGATATATGTGTATATGTCTGTGTATATGTACATATACATATATATCTATATATGTATACATATATACATAAAACTAGAGCAAACACTAGAAAAAATCTATATAAAACCTGAAGCTGAAAAATTCATATGGAAATTCAAGGGGCCCAGGAAGGCTGACACTTCCCAATTTCAAAACTTACTACAAGTGTACAATAACTGAGACAGTGTGATACTGTCATAAAGACAGACATACAGATCAAGGGAATAGAATTCAAAGTCCAGAAATAAACCAATACATGGCCTATGGTCAACTGACTTTTGACAAAGGTGTCAAGACAATTCAATGGGGGAAAGAATGGTCTTTTCAAATTGTTCTGGGACATCTGGACATCCACATGCAAAAGAATGAAATTGGACCCATATCTCACACCATATACAAAAATTAACTTGAAATGGATGAAAGACATAAATGTAAGAACTAAAAAGAAAACTCAGAAGAAAACACAGGTGCTAATCTTCATGACCTTGAATTAGGCAATGGTTTCTTAGATATGACACCAAAAGCACAAGCAAAGAAAAAAACAGATAAACTGGACTCTTGGGCTTCACAGAACAACATCTGTGAAGAAAGTGAAGAAAGAAAGTGAAAGTGAAAGAAAGTGAAAGTGAAAAGACAACCCCCAGAATGAGAGAAAGTATTTGCAAATCATACATCTGATAAAGGTCTAAACCAAAATATATAAAGAACTCTTACAACTCAACAATAGAAAGACAAATCACCTAATTAAAGAATGGGCAGGGACTTCCCTGGTGGCACAGGGGATAAGACTCCACACTCCCTCTTGCACTGTTGGTGGGAATGTAAATTGATACAGCCACTATGGAGAACAGTATGGAGGTTCCTTAAAAAACTAAAAATAGAACTACCATACGACCCAGCAATCCCACTACTGGGCATATACCCTGAGAAAACCATAATTCAAAAAGAGTCATGTACCAAAATGTTCATTGCAGCTCTATTTACAATAGCCAGGACATGGAAGCAACCTAAGTGTCCATCATCGAATGAATGGATAAAGAAGATGTGGCACATATATACAACGGAATATTACTCAGCCATAAAAAGAAACGAAATTGAGGTATTTGTAGTGAGGTGGATGGAGTTAGAGTCTGTCATACAGAGTGAAGTAAGTCAGAAAGAGCAAA
Source organism: Eubalaena glacialis (assembly GCF_028564815.1). Lineage (NCBI taxonomy): Eukaryota > Metazoa > Chordata > Mammalia > Artiodactyla > Balaenidae > Eubalaena > Eubalaena glacialis. The sequence goes on from NC_083736.1 coordinate 48,175,945, forward strand.
ACAAATACAGTATGCTAACACATATATATGGAATCTAAGGGAAAAAAAAAAAAGGTCATGAAGAACCTAGTGGTAAGACGGGAATAAAGACACAGACCTACTAGAGAATGGACTTGAGGATATGGGGAGGGGGAAGGGTAAGCTGTGACAAAGGGAGAGAGTGGCATGGACATATATACACTACCAAACGTAAAATAGATAGCTAGTGGGAAGCAGCTGCATAGCACAGGGAGATCAGCTCGGTGCTTTGTGACCACCTAGAGGGGTGGGATAGGGAGGGTGGGAGGGAGGGAGATGGCAAGAGGGAAGAGATATGGGAACATATGTATATGTATAACTGATTCACTTTGTTATAAAGCAGAAACTAACACACCACTGTAAAGCAATTATACTCCAATAAAGATGTTTAAAAAAAAAAAAAGACTCCACACTCCCAATGCAGGGGGCCTGGGTTCGATCCCTGCTCAGGGAACTAGATGTCACATGCATGCCGCAACTAAGAGTTCGCATGCAACAACTAAGGAGCTCGTGTGCCGCAACTAAGGAGCCGGTGAGCTGCAACTAAGGAGCCTGCCTGCCTCAACTAAGACCTGGCACAATCAAATAAATAAATAAATAAAAATGGGCAGAAGTTTTGAATAGATATTTCTTCAAAAAAAGATATATAAACATCCAATAAGTGCATGGAAAGATGTTCAAAATCAATAGCCATTAGAGAAGCACAAATTAAAATCTCAATGAGCTACAACTTCACACCCACTAGGATGGCTATAATCATAAAGACAGGCAAAAACAAGTGTTGGGGAGGATGTGGAAAAATTGAGACCCTCATAAATCATTGGTGGAAATGTAAAATGCAGCTGCTTTAGAAAACAGTCTGGCAATTCCTCAAGAAGTTAAACACAGAGTTACCATATATATGACTCAGCAATTCCTCTCCTAGGTAGATATACCCAAGAGAACTGAAAATACATGTTAACATAATAACTTGTACATGAATGTTCATAGCAACAGTATTCATAACAGGCAAAAAGTGAAAACAACCCAAATGTCTATAAAATGATGAATGGATAAACAAAATATGGTATATCCATACAATGGAATTATTATTCAGCCATTTAAAGAATGAAGTACTGATAACATGGATGAACCTTGAAAATATTATGTTGGGTGAAAGAACCCAGACATAAAAGACCACATATTGCATGATTCCATTTACATGAAATATTCAGAAAAGGCAAATTCATACACAGAGAAAAATACAGAAGTGGTTGACAGGGGCTGGGGGGGAAGAAGGAACAGGGAGTGACTGCTAATGGGTACAGGGTTTCTTTTTGAAGTGATGAAAACTTTCTGGTATTAGATAGTGGTGATGTTTGCACAACTTCATGAATATATTTTTAAAAACTGAATTGTAGGGGAGGGGCAAGATGGCGGAAGAGTAAGATGCGGAGATCACTTTCCTTCCCACAGATACATGAGAAATACATCTACACGTGGAACTGCTCCTACAGAACACCCACTGAACGCTGGCAGAAGACGTCAGACCTCCCAAAAGGCAAGAAAATCCCCACGTACTTGGGTAGGGCAAAAGAAAAAAGAAATAACAGAGACAAAAGAATAGGGACGGGACCTGCACCAGTGGGAGGGAGCTGTGAAGGAGGAAAGGTTTCCACACACTAGGAAGCCTCTTTGTGGGCAGAGACTGCGGGTAGCAGAGGGGGGAAGCTTCAGAGCCACGGAGGAGAGCGCAGCCACAGTGGTGCGGAGGGCAAAGCGGAGAGATTCCCGCACAGAGGAGCGGTGCCGACCAGCACTCACCAGCCCGAGAGGCTTGTCTGCTCAGTCGCCGGGGCGGGCGGGGGTTGGGAGCTGAGGCTCGGGCTTCGGTGCTAGCCGGGAGGGAGTCCGGGAAAAAGACTGCAGCTGCCGAAGAGGCAAGAGACTTTTTCTTGCCTCTTTGTTTCGCGGCGCGCAAGGAGAGGGGATTCAGAGCGCCGCCTAAACGAGCTCCAGAGACGGGCGCGAGCCGCGGCTATCAGCGCGGATCCCACAGCAACAGGGACGCAGAGGGAAAAACGGAGAGATTCCCGCACAGAGGCTCGGCGCCGAGCAGCACTCACCAGCCCGAGAGGCTTGTCTGCTCACCCGCCGGGACGGGCGGGGGCTGGGAGCTGAGGCTCGGGCTTCAGTCGGATCGCAGGGAGAGGACTGGGGTTGACTGCGTGAACACAGCCTGAAGGGGCTAGCGCACCACAGCTAGCCGGGAGGGAGCCCGAGAAAAAGTCTGCAGCTGCCGAAGAGGCAAGAGACTTTTTCTTGCCTCTTTGTTTCGCGGCGTGCAAGGAGAGGGGATTCAGAGCGCCGCTTAAACGAACTCCAGAGACGGGCGCGAGCCGCGGCTATCAGCGTGGACCCCAGAGACGGGCGCGAGCCGCGGTTATCAGCGCGGACCCCAGAGACGGGCATGAGACGCTAAGGCTGCTGCTGCCGCCACCAAAAAGCCTGTGGGCGAGCACAGGTCATTCTCCACACCGCCCCTCCCGGGAGCCTGTGCAGCCCGCCACGGCCAGGCTCCCGTGATCCGGGGACAACTTCCCCGGGAGAGCACAGGGCGCACCTCAGGCTGCTGCAACGTCACGCCGGCTTCTGCCTCCGCAGGCGCGCCCCGCCTCCTCCATACCGCTCCCTCCCCCCGGCCTGACTGAGCCAGAGCCGCCGAATCAGCTGCTCCTTTAACCCCGTTCTGTCTGGGCGGGGAACAGACGCCCTCAGGCGACCTACATGCAGAGGCGGGTCCAAATCCAAAGCTGAACCCCGGGAGCTGTGCGAACAAAGAAGAGAAAGGGAAATCTCTCCCAGCAGCCTCAGAAGCAGCGGATTAAAGCTCCACAAACAACTTGATGTGCCTGCATCTGTTGAATACCTGAATAGACAACGAATCATCCCAAATTTAGGAGGTGGACTTTGGGAGCAGGATATATTAACTTTTCCCCTTTTCCTTTTTTTGTGAGTGTATATGTGTATGCTTCTGGGTGAGATTTTGTCTGTATAGCTTTGCTCTCACCGTTAGTCCTAGGGTTAGGTCCGTCCGTTTTTTTTTTTTTTTTTTTTTTTTTACTTAAAAAAAATTTTTTTTCCCTAATAAATGTTTTCTTAATAATTTTTTCCTTATTTTCTATTTTTAAAAAATTAAAAAAAAATTTTTTAATAAGTTTTTTCATATTTTTTATTTTAAAAACTTAAAAAAAATTTTTTCTTAATAAATTTTTTCTTAATAATTTTTTCTTATTTTTAGTATAAAAAATTAGTAAATCTATTTTTAAAAATTAAAAAAAATTTTTTTTCTTAATAAATTTATTCTTAATAATTTTTTTCCTTATTTTTTATTATAATTGCTTTATTTTATTTTATTTTATCCTCTTTCTTTCTTTCTTTCCATTTTTTCTCCCTTTTATTCTGAGCCGTGTGGATGAAAGGCTCTTGGTGCCCCAGCCAGGCATCAGGGCTGTGCCTCTGAGGTGGGAGAGCCAACTTCAGGACACTGGTCCACAAGAGACCTCCCAGCTCCACGTAATACCAAACGGCGAAAATCTCTCAGAGATCTCCATCTCAACATCAAGACCCAGCTTCACTCAACGACCAGCAAGCTACAGTGCTGGACACCCTATGCCAAACAACTAGCAAGACAGGAACACAGCCCCATCCATTAACAGAGAGGCTGCCTAAAATCATAATAAGGCTACAGACACCCCAAAACACACCACCAGACGTGGACGAGCCCACCAGAAAGACAACATCCAGCCTCATCCACCAGAACACAGGCACTAGTTCCCTCCACCAGGAAACCTACACAACCCACTGAACCAACCTTAGCCACTGGGGACAGATACCAAAAACAACGGGAACTACGAACCTGCAGCCTGTGAAAAGGAGACCCCAAACACAGTAAGATAAGCAAAATGAGAAGACAGAAAAACACACAGCAGATGAAGGAGCAGGGTCAAAACACACCAGACCTAACAAATGAAGAGGAAATAGGTAGTCTACCTGAAAAAGAATTCCGAATAATGATAGTAAGGATGATCCAAAGTCTTGGAAATAGAATAGACAAAATGCAAGAAACATTTAACAAGGACGTAGAAGAACTAAAGAGGAACCAAGAAACGATGACAAGCACAATAAATGAAATTAAAAATACTCTAGATGGGATCAATAGCAGAATAACTGAGGCAGAAGAACGGATAAGTGACCTGGAAGATAAAATGGTGGAAATAACTACTGCAGAGCAGAATAAAGAAAAAAGAATGAAAAGAACTGAGGACAGTCTCAGAGACCTCTGGGACAACATTAAACGCACCAACATTCGAATTATAGGGGTCCCAGAAGAAGAAGAGAAAAAGAAAGGGACTGAGAAAATATTTGAAGAGATTATAGTTGAAAACTTCCCTAATATGGGAAAGGAAATAGTTAATCGAGTCCTGGAAGCACAGAGAGTCCCATACAGGATAAATCCAAGGAGAAACACACCAAGACACATATTAATCAAACTATCAAAAATTAAATATAAAGAAAACATATTAAAAGCAGCAAGGGAAAAACAACAAATAACACACAAGGGCATCCCCATAAGGTTAACAGCTGATCTTTCAGCAGAAACTCTGCAAGCCAGAAGGGAGTGGCAGGATATACTTAAAGTGATGAAGGAGAAAAACCTACAACCAAGATTACTCTACCCAGCAAGGATCTCATTCAGATTTGATGGAGAAATTAAAACCTTTACAGACAAGCAAAAGCTGAGAGAGTTCAGCACCACCAAACCAGCTTTACAACAAATGCTAAAGGAACTTCTCTAGGCAAGAAACACAAGAGAAGGAAAACACCTACAATAACAAACCCAAAACATTTAAGAAAATGGGAATAGGAACATACGTATCGATAATTACCTTAAATGTAAATGGATTAAATGCTCCCACCAAAAGACACAGACTGGCTGAATGGATACAAAAACAAGACCCATATATATGCTGTCTACAAGAGACCCACTTCAGACCTAGAGACACATACAGACTGAAAGTGAGGGGATGGAAAAAGATATTCCATGCAAATGGAAATCAAAAGAAAGCTGGAGTAGCAATTCTCATATCAGACAAAATAGACTTTAAAATAAAGACTATTACAAGAGACAAAGAAGGACACTATATAATGATCAAGGGATCGATCCAAGAGGAAGGTATAACAATTGTAAATATTTATGCACCCAACATAGGAGTACCTCAATACATAAGGCAAATACTAACAGCCATAAAAGGGGAAATCGACAGTAACACAATCATAGTAGGGGACTTTAACACCCTACTTTCACCAATGGACAGATCATCCAAAATGAAAATAAATAAGGAAACACAAGCTTTAAATGATACATTAAACAAGATGGACTTAATTGATATTTAGAGGACATTCCACCCAAAAACAACAGAATACACATTTTTCTCAAGTGCTCATGGAACATTCTCCAGGATAGATCATATCTTGGGTCACAAATCAAGCCTTGGTAAATTTAAGAAAACTGAAATCGTATCAAGTATCTTTTCCGACCACAACGCTATGAGACTAGATATCAATTACAGGAAAAGATCTGTAAAAAATACAAACACATGGAGGCTACACAATACACTACTTAATAACGAAGTGATCACTGAAGAAATCAAAGGGGAAATCAAAAAATACCTAGAAACAAATGACAATGGAGACACGACGATCCAAAACCTATGGGATGCAGCAAAAGCAGTTCTAAGAGGGAAGTTTATAGCAATACAAGCCTACATCAAGAAACAGGAAACATCTCGAATAAACAACCTAACCTTGCACCTAAAGCAATTAGAGAAAGAAGAACAAAAAAACCCCAAAGCTAGCAGAAGGAAAGAAATCATAAAGATCAGATCAGAAATAAATGAAAAAGAAATGAAGGAAACAATAGCAAAAATCAATGAAACTAAAAGCTGGTTCTTTGAGAAGATAAACAAAATTGATAAAACATTAGCCAGACTCATCAAGAGAAAAAGGGAGAAGACTCAAATTAATAGAATTAGAAATGAAAAAGGAGAAGTAACCACTGACACTGCAGAAATACAAACGATCATGAGAGATTACTACAAGCAACTCTATGCCAATAAAATGGACAACTTGGAAGAAATGGACAGATTCTTAGAAATGCACAACCTGCCGAGACTGAACCAGGAAGAAATAGAAAATATGAACAGACCAATCACAAGCACTGAAATTGAAACTGTGATTAAAAATCTTCCAACACACAAAAGCCCAGGACCAGATGGCTTCACAGGCGAATTCTACCAAACATTTAGAGAAGAGCTAACACCTATCCTTCTCAAACTCTTCCAAAATATTGCAGAGGGAGGAACACTCCCCAACTCATTCTACGAGGCCACCATCACCCTGATACCAAAACCAGGCAAAGATGTCACAAAGAAAGAAAACTACAGGCCAATATCACTGATGAACATAGATGCAAAAATCCTCAACAAAATACTAGCAAACAGAATCCAACAGCACATTAAAAGGATTATACACCATGATCAAGTGGGGTTTATTCCAGGAATGCAAGGATTCTTCAATATATGCAAATCAATCAACGTGATACATCATATTAACAAATTGAAGGAGAAAAACCATATGATCATCTCAATAGATGCAGAGAAAGCTTTCGACAAAATTCAACACCCATTTATGATAAAAGTCCTGCAGAAAGTAGGCATAGAGGGAACTTTCCTCAACATAATAAAGGCCGTATATGACAAACCCACAGCCAACATTGTCCTCAATGGTGAAAAACTGAAACCATTTCCACTAAGATCAGGAACAAGACAAGGTTGCCCACTCTCACCACTATTATTCAACATAGTTTTGGAAGTGTTAGCCACAGCAATCAGAGAAGAAAAAGAAATAAAAGGAATCCAAATCGGAAAAGAAGAAGTAAAGCTGTCACTGTTTGCAGATGACATGATACTATACATAGAGAATCCAAAAGATGCTACCAGAAAACTACTAGAGCTAATCAATGAATTTGGTAAAGTAGCAGGATACAAAATTAATGCACAGAAATCTCTTGCATTCCTGTATACTAATGATGAAAAATCTGAAAGTGAAATTAAGAAAACACTCCCGTTTACCATTGCAACAAAAAGAATAAAATATCTAGGAATAAACCTACCTAAGGAGACAAAAGACCTGTATGCAGAAAATTATAGGATACTGATGAAAGAAATTAAAGATGATACAAATAGATGGAGAGATATACCATGTTCTTGGATTGGAAGAATCAACATTGTGAAAATGACTCTGCTACCCAAAGCAATCTACAGATTCAATGCAATCCCTATCAAACTACCACTGGCATTTTTCACAGAACTAGAACAAAAAATTTCACAATTTGTATGGAAACACAAAAGACCCCGAATAGCCAAAGCAATCTTGAGAACGAAAAATGGAGCTGGAGGAATCAGGCTCCCTGACTTCAGACTATATTACAAAGCTACAGTAATCAAGACAGTTTGGTACTGGCACAAAAACAGAAATATAGATCAATGGAACAGGATAGAAAGCCCAGAGATAAGCCCACGCACATATGGTCACCTTATCTTTGATAAAGGAGGCAAGCATATACAGCGGAGAAAAGACAGCCTCTTCAATAAGTGGTGCTGGGAAAATTGGAGAGGTACATGTAAAAGTATGAAATTAGAACACTCCCTGACACCATACACAAAAATAAACTCAAAATGGATTAAAGACCTAAGTGTAAGGCCAGACACTATCAAACTCTTAGAGGAAAACATAGGCAGAACACTCTATGACATAAATCACAGCAAGATCCTTTTTGACCCAGCTCCTAGAGAAATGGAAATAAAAACACAAAGCTTTTGCACAGCAAAGGAAACCATAAACAAGACCAAAAGACAACCCTCAGAATGGGAGAAAATATTTGCAAATGAAGCAACTGACAAAGGATTAATCTCCAAGATTTACAAGCAGCTCATGCAGCTCAATAACAAAAAAACAAACAACCCAATCCAAAAATGGGCAGAAGACCTAAATAGACATTTCTCCAAAGAAGATATACAGATTGCCAACAGACACATGAAAGAATGCTCAACATCATTAATCATTAGAGAAATGCAAATCAAAACTACAATGAGGTATCATCTCACACCAGTCAGAATGGCCATCATCAAAAAATCTAGAAACAATAAATGCTGGAGAGGGTGTGGAGAAAAGGGAACACTCTTGCACTGTTGGTGGGAATGTAAATTGATACAGCCACTATGGAGAACAGTAGGGAGGTTCCTTAAAAAACTAAAAATAGAACTACCATACGACCCAGCAATCCCACTACTGGGCATATACCCTGAGAAAACCATAATTCAGAAAGAGTCATGTACTGAAATATTCATTGCAGCTCTGTTTACAATAGCCAGGACATGGAAGCAACCTAGGTGTCCATCATCGGATGAATGGATAAAGTAGATGTGGCACATATATACAATGGAATATTACTCAGCCATAAAAAGAAATGAAATGGAGGTATTTGTAATGAGGTGGATGGAGTTAGAGTCTGTCATACAGAGTGAAGTAAGTCAGAAAGAGAAAAAGAAATACAGTATGCTAACACATATATATGGAATCTAAGGGGGAAAAAAAAAAAAAAAAGGTCATGAAGAACCTAGTGGCAAGATGGGAATAAAGACACAGACCTACTAGAGAATGGACTTGAGGATATGGGGAGGGGGAGGGGTGAGATGTGACAGGGTGAGAGAGTGTCATGGACATATATACACTACCAAATGTAAAATAGATAGCTAGTGGAAAGCAGCCTCATAGCACAGGGAGATCAGCTCGGTGCTTTGTGACCACCTAGAGGGGTGGGATAGGGAGGGTGGGAGGGAGGGAGATGCAAGAGGGAAGAGATATGGGAACATATGTATATGTATAACTGATTCACTTTGTTATAAAGCAGAAGCTAGCACACCATTGTAAAGCAATTATACTTCAATAAAGATGTTTAAAAAAAAAAAAGTACATCACTTGTGAGAGAAATATAATAAAACCTGTTTTATCTTCAAAAAAAAAAATAAAAAAAATAAAAACTGAATTGTACCCTTTAACATGGTAATTTTTATGGTATGTGCACTATATTTCAATTTTTTTAAAAGCACATTTAACAAAATGAAAATACAACATATCAAAATATGTGACACAGCTAAATCAGTGCTGAGGGGGGAATTTATAGCACTAAATGCTTATATTAAAAAAAAGAAGAAAAGGGCCTCCCTGGTGGCGCAGTAGTTAAGAATCCACCTGCCAATGCAGGGGACACAGGTTCGAGCCCTGGTCCAGGAAGATCCCACATACCGCGGAGCAACTAAGCCCGTGCGCCACTACTATGGAGCCTATGCTCTAGAGCCCGCGAGCCACAACTACTGGGCCCATGTGCCACAACTACTGAAGCCCGCGCACCTAGAGCCCATGCTCCGCAACAAGAGAAGCCACCATGATGAGAAGCCTGTGCACCACAATGGAGTAGCCCCCACTCGCCACAACTAGAGAAAGCCCATGCACAGCAACGAAGACCCAATGCAGCCAAAAATAAATAAATAAAATAAATTTATTAAAAAAAAGAAGAAGAAAAGTGTGAAATCAATAATCTAAGCTCTTGTCTCAAGATTGGGAAAAGGAGAGCAAAATAAACCCAAAGCAAGCAGAAAGAAGGAAAAACAAAGATAAAAGCAGAAATCAATGAAATTGAAAACAGAAAGACAACAGAGAAAATCAATGAAACAAAAAGTGATTCTTTAAAAAGTTCAACAAAATTGACAAACTTCCATTAAGACTAACACAGAATAAAAGGGAAGGCACGAATTACTAACATCAGGAATGAAACACAGGGTAGCACTAGAGACTTGGAATATATCAAAAGAATAATAAAGAAATACTATCTCTACACACATAAACTTGACAACTTAGATAAGATGGACCAATTGCTCGAAAAGCACAAACTTACAATTCACTCAATATGAAATAGATAATTTGAATAGCCTAATACAGGTTTAAAGAAATTGAATGTTAATTAAAAACTTCCCAAAAAGGAAATCTCCAAGTCCATGTGGCTGCAGTACAGAATTCTATTGAACATTTTGAGAAAATTTAACACTAAGTCTGAAATCAAGGAATTAAGAAATTAGAAAGTCAAGAAAAATCTAAATCAATGGAAAGACATATGTGTTCATGGAAGATTCAACATACTAAAGATGTCAACTTTCCCCAAACTGAGACAACTATGGGGACTTTTTCAAAATAAATACACTCAGATCCCACCCCAGACCAACGAATTCATAATTCTAGGGGTGAAGCCTAGGCATTTATTGTTTCGGGGAAAAAAAAAACCCTACTCCCACCCAGGTCATTCTGACTTATAGTCTACAATGCCAGTCTCTCAGTCACTATCTCTAGAGTCATGGGGCTGAGAGTCCTGTTTTCTATCTGTCCACCAAGTTGACATCAGTCCAGTGCAAAGGAGCCTATCAACTTCCTCCTGGACCTCCCCAAGCAACCACACTGCCCACTGGCCACCACTCGAATTTTCTTGATGTCCACTTCTGAGCCTTCAACTGATATGAGAGGGATATCTCACATAATCAGATCAACATATTATGGGAAGGGGTTGGTTCCAGTGCCACAAGCTCTCTTCCTCTTCCCACCTTCCTCAAACCCTCCCAGAGGAGCCCAGGGAAGACCTGTAGGAATGAAAAGTGTCTGTCCTTGCTTCACAGAACACTTGTAGCACTTGTCCACCTGGTCCCCAAAGAACATCTCATTCTGGTTAGAGGAGCTGCTCCAGCACTCAAAGAGAGTCAGGTTGGCATTTGTTGGGCGGATCAGGTAGAAGATCTTCTCACCCTGAAACAAAGAAAGATTGACATGCCAAAAATATCAAGGGTTTCCAAAAAAGTCTTCTGGGAGTCTCCAAAAGAATATTCTCTCTCTCATGTTCCAAGACCATGTAGTATGCTAGAATTCCTTCTGTCCAAGGATCATTTATATATATATTTGGAAAACTTCAAAAGTCCTTTTGCACTTTGTACTTTTAAGCTTCTATAAAACTGACAAAAACAATTTGGAAAGGGCATTTCAAACAAAATTGTCAACTTAAGACAAATGTACACCAAAGGCTCCTATTTTAGATGCAACGCCAAATGAAAAATGGCCTCTATAGATGAGTAGATCAATATTACTAGCCCTAGGAGAATTTCAGGCCACATTACTAATGAGAAGAAAATTGAATTTGCCTTTAAATGCCATTTACAGAGAGCGTTCCTTCTCACACCTGCAATCAAAGCTAATAGAAGTTTAAAAGTTCAGTAATCACCCAAGGACTTCTGTAAGATTATATGTTGGGTGATTATCTGTTGGAAGAACATATTATTTCCTAACTATGTTTTGCCTGGATAATCACCAGATAGATAATTTGGCAGAAAAGAAAAAAACCCACTAGCACAAAAATATCCCCAACCCATAGCTTGATTAGTTTAACCAATATTTCATAATACATTTCAATGTAGAAAATTATCTACTAGAAATTATCTACTGTACAATTAAAGAAATTTGAATCAGATCTGTAGATTAGATAACAGTTACATCAATATTAATTTTCTGATTTTGATAACTATACTGTGGTTATATAAGAGAATACCCTTGTTTTTAAGAAATACACACTGAATTATTACGAGATAAAGGGACACCTTGTCTGCAACTACTCTCAGGTGTTTCAGAAAAAATATTTATGTAAAACCATTTTATTATGTTTGCTTCAGAGAAAGAGAGAGTATAATAAAATAGTAACATGGGAATCTGAGTGAAGGGCACACAGGAAATCTTCCTATTATTTTTGCAATTTTTCTATGAAAAAGAAACTATTTAAAAATAAAAAAGTTAAATCTAACATTTGCATAATAGCACTTTCATTTACACACTCCAATTTCTTCATGATAAACCAATGAAAACAACTAGTTCAGGATGTGTGATCATTTGGACAAGAGCCATATCCAAGTTTTCTGCTCTTTCCTTGGCGTTTCTGATAAGAAAGCTAAATAGCATGAACAGTGGTGGAAAACAATAAAACTTACTTAAGAAATTTGTTTTCTAGACCTCAAAAGTCCTTTATAGTCATTGACAATCAATATGCTAACTATAAAATTGTAACGACCACTAAAAGGGAGACTATAGAAAGGCTGACATTAAAAAAAACCGTCTCATATGTGCTCTATCTTGATGGTGGTGGCAGTCATGCAACTATTTATACAATTGTCAAACTCATCAAACTATACACTTAAAACAGATGAATGTTATGGTATACAAATTATAACTCAATAAACTTGGAGGGGAGAGGGAATTTCTCATGTTACCAGAAACTTCTGCAGTAAATATGGACATTTCCATACATAGCGGTAGGAGTACAGATTGGTTCAATTAAGGTAACAGTCAGAGAAAACCTTAGGCATCTGCTGTTATTAAAAAAAAAAAAGTTAACCATCAAAACTGTAGAGAGAGTTTATATGGCATATCCACTCAGTACCCAACCCTGATAGAGCAGTTATGTGGAAATGTCACCCAAATAGAATCTGGGATGCAGGTAGGCCTTAGCAGCCTGTCTTTATGCTGCCACCTGAAACAAACAGGGAGGCCCAAGGCCTGGCTGTCTTCAGAAGCCATAGCCATTCTTACCTTGAGCACATGGTACCAGACCGAGGTGCCACCAAAGTCAATGTGAAAGTCTGTATAGCTATCCCGCACGCTCATGAGGCAGTACTTCTGCACATTGGGCCTCTCAAAGATACACTCCTCTGGCCACAAGTTCTCCACCCATGAGAGCTTCCGAACAATCTTGGGTGTCTCCACAAGGTTAGAAAGCCTATCAAGGAAGGGGTGGAGAGCAGATGTCAGCTGATTGGGAATTGAAGGTTGAAGCCTGAATAAAATGCCCCCCATCCCAGTGAGACTCAGATAAGAGAAAGAAGTTCTCTCCACAGAATCCCAAAGAGCACATAGGACACTTATTTTTGTAAGTCCAGTCAGCATCCTCATTCCACTCAGCTCTGGAATTCCCAAGTCCCAGTTCCATAGCCTTCCCCAGTTAAAGGTGATCATTTCCTCCACTAAATGCTCAGGCTCTCCACACCCGGGCCCACTCACTTGGCACATGGTGTTTAACAGTATTGTACTGTCCCCATGCCGTAGTGTCTTCTTTATGAGGAACAATTAGAGAAACCTCTCAGGGCTCAGTTCCAGGTAAAGAAGTGTTTACCTGGGACAGAGAACCTATCCTGGGAGTTAAACAGTGACCATGCCACAATCTAAACACCAAAAAAAGGTCTAAGAAAGCTGTCCTAAATCTTGAAGGAAACAAAAATTAATTAAAATAGCTACTGTGTAATCTATCTTATGCTAGAAACTGTAAAGGAGAAATATGATTTGGTTGTTATAATGTGAGCAGCTACCCTAGAAAGTATAAACCAGCTCCTCATCCCAAAGGAAGAAACCACCAGGAAGAAGGGAAAGGAACACTAATACACACTCAGTATATCACAAGTCCTAGGCACTTTGTGAGGCTTTTTACTTACCCCTTTCCCTCTTACCTGGTATCAGAGAATTCCAAACTAATGACATTGAGGACTTTCTCCCTCTTCCCGCTATAATAATATTTCACAAAATCACCAAGCTTCATCTTGCAGTCGGCCTGGCGGGTCACATCAATCACATCAATCTCTTTGTCAGAACCTGGAGTAAAGAGATGGATTCTGCACCAAGTCTCAGGGATCAGAGAAGACTCTCACGTCCCCTAACCAGTCCCTAAAATGACCTTACACTGAAAACTTCTCACTGTATTTGTATGTGCATAAATGGGAAGTGGAGGTGGGTATTCCTCACACTCTCCTTAGACCTATGTGCCAGGTCCAGACCTTCTAGGGCAACAGAACTGCCTGACACATAGTCTCACTCACAGTACTATCCACCTGCCTGGGCCCTGCTTCCTCACTTCTCTTCCTATCCCCCAAAACTCATGTCCAGAACACAACTAGCATGTGAGGGCAAAAGTCAAAGGCTTTCTCATCTCAACAGAGGACAGAGAGGCCATAACAATCCTTGGAATTCCCCAGGTAAAAGATGGGGCTCAGCCTGGGGTTTTGTGGTCTGTTAGGAGGAAAAGGAAGGGAAGGCTAGGATTTTGGTTCTAGCTTTGCCTAAGAATGACTCTGGGCAAGGCACTTCACCTCAAATTCCCAAGATGGCTAGAAAGGAAATGCAAAATGTAGACTGGAGGGGAAGGGTCATAGGTTTTGATGGGAGTGAACAATGTCACAGTTAAGAGGGTCTGTGGTGCTTACCAACATAGTGTTCCACATCCCTCACAGTGAATGATGGTGAGGGCAGCGTCATCCCCAATCCATCCTTCTTCAAGACCAGGATGGGCACACTGAAGCTATTCTCTTCCAGGAATTCCACGGTCAGCTGACTTCCAGTGGGCTTCAGAATCACTTCATCTGAGCTGTGGGCCGCATGAGAGAAAGCCTGAACCCTAGAGGCCCTGCCACTGAAGGCCTCACTGGATGCTGTCACTCACCCAAGAGGTGGGGTCTTCCTGAGGGGACCTAATGTTGGCTGGCAACTAATGAGTGGCATAAACTTCACCTGCCAGGGAAGAAATGACCTATCGAAGGCAAGAAGCCAGGTCACTGGCAGAGGTGGGAAGCTAAATCCAGGATAGCCTGTCAATATGGTGCTCTTCTCTAGATGACAAAGGAAGAAATCACTCAACAGCCTGCCCAGGAAGAAAAGACATATCTGACAAGTTTAGCTAAATTACTCTAACCCAGAGCAGCACTATCCCATTTTAAACACTGGCAAATAAAGAGAAAAGACTATTTAAAAAACAAAAACAATTTTTACAGCCACTCTCTTGACACACATACTTAGTTAACTAGAAAACAGGAGTTTTTGGTTTTCTTAAAATCATGCTGGAGAAAAGACTGGCTATTTGACAAGTTGTGTTGGGACAAACATCTGGAAAAATATTAAAATCAATGTCTATCTCACTCTTTAAGTAATTCTAGATGGAACAAAGATCAAATTAGAAAAAATAAAGCCATCGAATAGTAGAAAAATTATTGGAGAGACAAGGCCCAGTAATCATTATAAACAGTAGTAAGTAAATTTACGTAAAAATTAAAATTTTCTGCAAGGAAAGCTAATACAAATCAGTATGAAATAGGCAGTAACCCAACAGAAAAACTGTTAAACAATGTTAAGAAGGCAGTTAACAGAGAAAGAAAAGATGACTTATAAATGTACGATAATAGACATGCTTCCTTCATAACTAAAGAAATGCAAGTGGAAACAATGAAATCTCATTTTTTATCTTATCAGAAAGGCAAAAAAGTTTGATAATAAACAGTGTTGGCCAGGATATAGGGAAATAGGTACCCTCACACATTGTCTAGTGGGAGTATGAAATAGTGTGGCCATTTTGAAAACAATCTGGCAATATTTATAAACATTTTTAAAGCACATACCCTTTGACCTAGCAATTTCACTTTTAGGTAGTAAATCTACACATATACTCACCCACATATGCAAAAACCTAAGTACAAAGACATTCACTGCGCATTTTTTTTCTAATAGCAAAATACTAGAATTGATTTAAATGTTCATCAACAGAGGACTGGTTAAATAAATTATACATCCAAACAGTGGAGTACTAAACATCCATGAAAAAGAATGAAGAACATCTGTATATGCTGTTATGGATTGATCTCCATAATTTAGATTTTAAAAAAAGCAAGATGTAGAACAATAAGTGTTTCTGTTTGTGTTTTTTAATAAAAAAGGGGACACTCACACACACACACACATATATACATGTTTGTATAAGCAAAAACTATTTCTGAAAGAATGCACAAGAAATTGGTTGACTCTGGAGAAGGGACCTGAGGGGTCTGGAGTAGAAAGGAGACTCACTGCCTTTAAATAAACAAATAAAACAAAAATTATTAAGTTGAAGAAACACTTATAATCCTAAATAACACTTCAATTACAGGAAAGCTGGAAAAGGTCAAATGAATTAAAAACTAAGCAAAAGAGAATGCTTTATTCATTAATTTTTCTAACATTATTTTTGCTCAATTCAAGTAATTTATTTTATTTAATAAGCCCATCTTAATTTTTTAAAAGAAAAAAAATTTTTCTTGATTTTAAAAGAAATACATGACTACTCAAAAAAACTTTTTTTCCAAAGAGTTTCGTCTTCTCTACAATGAGAGAATTAAACTTTCTGATTTTTAAGACTCCTTCTAGTTATAGCATTCCCTGGGTGCATGTAAATATCCTCTCCTGACTGAGGCGAAAACTGCCTATCTACCAAAAGTTTCTACAAGTGGACCTTAATGTACTCTGCACATCAAATGAAACGCTAGCAATGTTTCTCAGAAACCGACTAAAACAGAAGATCCCTCCCCAGACGGAACTCACAGAGCCCTGCAGACATCCCCAGATGGTGGAGGTACCCAGTGCGACAGCCAGTGGGAAAGCTGGGAAGAGATGGGCCCCAGCTTCCCAGAGCCCTGGCATTCACTGGCCCTTGGGAGTACGGGGTCCTCACCTGTCAAAGGTCCTACTCCGAAGCTCTCGAATGAACGTAGGGCTTCCCGTCTTCACTGGCTTCCCCTTGTGTGTATCATGGCCTTTTGAAGATACACGGCGTTTTTTCACTAAGCCAGAAAAAGACAAGACACTGTCAGTCAAAATGGCTACAAGCTATGGTTCCAAGAGCAAACGCCTCAGCAGATCCTGCTTCTCTTCCAATCTAACAACCCCTTGGATCATCTGGAGTCAAGGAGGCCCTCACAGTCTCAGGAAAGCTCTTGGTGAGGATAGGTGCTTCCTCTGGGGAATCCCTAAGTAAGGGAGGGAGGTGAAACTCTGCATTTCTGCCCTCTCAGTGGAGCAGCTGCTGGCCTGCAGGGCCTACACAGGCTTCTGCTATTTCCCAAGGGAGACAAATCTGAAGCACTCAGGAAAGGCAATTTTCCTTCCAAGCTTCTTTTGCTTTGTCTCTCCTCTGGACTGCCTTCTCTTAAAAACCCCAAGATCTACTTACTGATGGAGGGCCCATGTAAGACCTCACAGTTGGGGCAGTGGTAGAGGTCAATGTCAGCAGCCTTCTCCTCTTCAACACCAACACAACTAGAAAAGAGAAAATCAGCCAAGGTTTGTGGAAATTTTACTTTTCGTAAGGTCTAGAACTGTGCTGTTCAGTACACAATTAAGTAAAATTTTAAATGCAGTTCCTCCATCACACTAGCTACGTTTCAAGTGCTCAGTAGCCACACATGGTTACCATATTGGGCAGATTATCAAACTTTTTTGTCAACGCAAAAAGTTCTATTGGACCAAATGGTCTAAAATAATTATGACAGAGCTAAAAATGTACAGACAATAAAGCTTCATTAAGACTCAGAATGGTCAAAGCTGGAAGAGACTCTAGAGCAGTGCTGTCCAGTAGAAATATAATGTGAGTTAAATATGTAATTTTAAATGTTCTAATAGCCACATTAAAAAGGTAAAAAGAAACAGGTGAAATTAAGTTTAATAATAATTTAATATTTTATTAACCAATATATCTAAAATATTATTTCAACATAAAATCAAACATTTAAACTTCATTGAGCTATTTACTTTATTAAATGAAAAGGAATGAAAATAGTATTTTATAGTCAACAGTGGTTCCCTCTGAGTGAAGGATTATGGTAACCACTCTTATCTGTATTTTCTAATTTTCTACAATGAACATGCGTTACTTATTCCATATTGTAATGTCTGAGAAAGATTTATTTAATTTTGAAAATCTGAGTTCGCATGTATGTGAGCTGGTAATCTCACAAAATTTAAAGCCTTCCTCACCAAAGAAGTCATCGGCAGCCCTCCAAAAAACTGGCTAAGATCTCCTAAAATCTTTGGTCAGCCACACAGAACAGGGAGCATAAAAATAAGGCAGAGCTCCAACCATTTTGGCCAAGACTGACTTCCTAGGATCAGGACCCCACCACCTTCCCGACTGCTAACCCTGTAAACCTGTTGCACATCAATAAATTGAGGACATTTTATTTTATAAAAGGATTGGTCTATTATGAATTGGAAATTTTTTTAAAAAACCCAAAATACCCTGGGTCCTTCACCTCAGAAAGTCTAAGAAGCACTGTGTTAGAACCCGGTCAGGTAGAAGCTGTACATTCTCCCAGACCCTTGTAACTCAGGGCTGGGCTGGGGGTGAACATCCCCCTCACTTTCCAGTGAGACTCTTGAGATCATCTCTCCTCTATCCTTGTGTAAGATCTCCTATTCCTCTGAGTTTCATATCATCCAACAATAGCTCTTCCCACTCCTCTTCACTATCAGCTACTCATCTCCCCAACATACCCTCTTCACTCACTGAAGAACCTGCTCACAGATTCCTCTTCATCCCAAGTCCTGCCAGCCTCCCACGTGACATAATTATGGATATAAAGGCCTAATATCCCAGCCTCTTAGCTCATTGACCTTCTCATCTTCAGAGACTGCTGCCTCCACTCCCATTTCAGCTACCAACTCTCATGGCCATCCCCCAGACCTTGTCAACACTTGCAACTGCTTCACCTCTGGAATATGAAATGCACACATCACACTCTGACCACAAGTACATCCCATCCAGCTCTCATTCATTACACCTGTTCTTTGCCCTCAAAATCCCTTGATCTTACTTTTCACCTGTTCAACTACTGTTGCCTTCACCGTTCTTCCCTATCTAGTTCATAGATTTCATCATTCCTCACTTCAACCATTCTCTTACAGATACCCTCAACTCACTTGCCCCACTGCCTTTACATCACTCCCACGTGCAAATCCCAACCCTGGCTCAATCCAACTATATAACATTGGACCATTGGACATGGCTAGAGAAAAATCATCCATTGGATTGGTGCCACAATAAATTCACACTGTCCAAAATATTTGAGTCACAGAAAAACCAACACAATATTGAAGGAAAAGAACAAAGTTGGAGGACTGATGCTACCCGACTTGAAGACTTACTATAAAGCTACAGTAATCAAGACAGTGTGGTATTGATGAAAGAATAAACAGATCAATAGAACAGAAAAGAGAGCCCAGAAATAGATCAACAGAAATATAGTCAATTGATCTTCGACAAAGGAGCAAAGGTAATACAATGGAGCAAAGACAGTCTTTTCAACAAATGGTGAACAACTGGACATGCAAACAAATGGAATTAGACACAGACCTTATTTATATCCTTCACAAAAAAGAACTCAAAATGGATCACAGACCCAAATATAAAATGCAAAACTATAAAACTCCTAGAAGACAACATAGGAGAAAATCTAGATAACCTTGGGTTTGGCAATGACATTTTAGATGCAACACCAAAGGCACAATCCATGAAAAATGAGAACTGATAAGCTGGACTTCATTAAAATTAAAAACCCATTCTGTGAAAGGCATTGTCAAGAGAATGAAAAGACAAGCCAAAGACTGGAAGTAAATATTTGCAAAGGACATATCTGATAAAGGACTGTTATCCAAAATATACAAAGGACTCTTAAAACTCAACAATAAGAAAATGAACAACCTGAATAAAAAATGGGCAAAAGATCTGAGCAGACACCTTACCAAAGAAGATATACAGATGGCAAATAAGCATATGAAAAGGTGCTCCACATCCTGTATCAATAGGACAATGCAAATTAAAACAACGAGATATCACTATACACCTATCAGAATAACCAAAAATCCAGAACACTGACAACACCAAATGCTGGCCAGGAGGTGGAGCGACAGGAACTCTCATTCTTTGCAGGTGGGAATGCAAAAAACAGCCCCTTTGGAATACAGTTTGGCAGTTTCTTACAAAACTAAACACACTCTTACCATACAACCCAGCAATTGTGATCTCTGGCATTTACTCAAAGTAACTGAAAACTATGTCCACATAACAACGTGCACACAGATGTTTATAGCAACTTTATTCATAATTGCCAAAATTTGGATGCAACCAAGATGTCCTTCAGTAGGTGAATGGATAAACTGTGGTACATCCAGACAATGGAATATTATTCAGCACTAAAAAAAAAATGAGCTATCAAGCCATGAAAAGACATGAAAGAAACTTTGAAAGAAGCCAATCAGGCTACATATTATATGATTCCAACTACATGACATTCTGGAAAAGGCAAAACTATGGGGACAGTAAAAAGATCAATGGTCACCAGGGATTGGGGGGGAAGAGAGATGAACAGGCGGAGCACAGAGAATTTTTAGAGCAGTGAAACTATTCTGCTACTAAAATGATATAATGGTGGGTACAAGTCATTATACATTTGCCCAAACCCATAGAATGTATAACACCAAGAGTAAATCCTGATGTAAACTATGGATTTGGGGTGATAATCATGTGTCAATGTAGGTTCATCTACTTTAACAAATGTACCACTCTGGTGGTGGGGGATGTTGACAACGGGGGAGGCTATGCATGTGGGGGCAGGAGGCATATGGGAAACCTCTGTACCTTCCACTCAATTTGGCTGGGAACCTAAAACTACTCTAAAAAATAAAGTCTATTTAAAAAAAATCTGGGTCATGCTGCCTGACAATTCTGTATTTCCCTGCTCAGTTCTCTCCACCATTATCCACAATGGCTATTTCAAATCTCTGACTCCCCACTGCCTTCCTCTTCTCTCTCAGCAAATGACCCTGCCTCCTACTTCTTAGACAAAATGAAGTAATCAGATGGGAACTACCTCAACTTCTCACACCAAATCCATCTCCTTCTGCACCCTTCTTTTCCTCCTGTTACAACGAAAGAACTATCTTTCCTTCTTTGTAAAGTCAGCTTTTCCACCTGGGTCACATCTTTTTTTTTTTTTTTTTTAACCTTCTCAATAAATTCTCTCTTCTTTCTGCAGTATCTTCAACCTCTCCCTCTCTACCTTCTCCTTCACAATAGCATTTAAACTAGCTCACTGATCTTTGCAAGACCTTCCCTGCCTCCTTTCTGCCCCCCTCTGCCACTTCAGAGCTAAATATCTTCCTTGTTTAATCCTATGCAGCTTCACAATGACTTTTATTTAAATAGGTATTGATTATACATTTTATGAAACTCAAAAGGTACAGAAGTGTATACAGTGAAAAGTCTCCCTCCTACTCCTAGCCGCACTGTACTATCCAGAGATGTTCTACCAGGGCCAAACCTATAAAAAGAATTTTTTTGAGTTGCTGTGTACACTTTCTCACCCACTGCTGCTGATTTTAGTCCCCACCTTCTCTAAAACAGACTTCACTGATATCTTGACCTCCTTACTGAAACATGCAATAAGTACTTCCTTCCTTTATCTCATTTGACCTCCTAGCAGCATTACCACAGTGCTGACCCTGTGCTCTCTCTACTTGACTTCCGTAACACCCCATTTGCCCGGGGTCCATCCCTCCAGCTAACATTTAATGAGCATCTGCCAGGCCCTGGTCTAGGTGCTGGAGAGACAAAGACACAGAACAAAGCATGCAAAAATCCCTGCCCTCATGGAGCTGACAATCTAGTGGGTGAAGCAGACAAGAAGCAAGATAAATCAGGGTAATCAGTGAAATATATTGTACGTTAGATAGAGGAGTTAAGTAGAAAAATAAAGCAGGAAGGGGAATATGTATGCATGTATATGTAAGTATACATACACACAGTGGGGGGTGAGGGGAATGACAGTGGTGTTGAAATTTTAGGTAGGGAAGCCAGGGAAGGACTCAGTGACAAAACAACTTTTGTATAAAGACCTGAAGGGAGTAAAGGAGCAAGCCATATGTATATGAGGGAAGAGCATCCCAATTAGAACAGCAAGTACAAAAGCCCTGTGGCAGGAGTGTGCCTAGATTATTAAGTCAACAGAGAGGAGGACAGTGTTCTGGAATACAGAGAGCAAGGGGGACAATAATAGGTCAGAAAGGCTCATGCAGTAGGGTCCTGTAGGCCAGGGGTCCCCAACCCCCGGGCCTCGGACCAGTACCGGTCCATGGCCTGTTAGGAACCGGGCCGCACAGCAGGAGGTGAGTGGCGAGCAAGCGGAAGCTTCATCTGCCGTTCCCCATCGCTCCCCATCGTGCACATTACTGCCTGAATCATCCCCCTCCAACCCCGGTCCGTGGAAAAACTGTCTTCTATGAAACCGGTCCCTGGTGCCAAAAAGGTTGGGGACCATGGCTGTAGGACATCATAAAGGACTTTGGCTTTACCTGAGTGAAGAACTGGGTGGAATCCACCAGAGGATTATGAGCAGGGATGTGATGTGATCTTAATTATGTGTCTGGCTGCTCCTTCTGTTTCCCAGTGCATTCTTTTTCTCCTGCCCACTCCTTAAATGTTGACATTTCTTAGGTCCTCTTGCCTAGGCTCTCTTTTCTCCTCTTTCCCTCGTTGGTTTCACTAACTCCCAGGGCTCCATGTGCCCTCTATATAACTATAACTGCAAGCCAGATCTCTCTGCTGAGTTTCAGACCCTCCCTCGAAATTTCTCCTGGATATTTCTACTGGATAGCCCACTTACATAGTACTTCAAATTTAACACGTCCAAATTCAATTTCTCCCCCTGCCTGGCCCCTAAACCTGCTCCCTCTCTAAGGCACCATAACCTTACCAGGTGTTTAAGCCAGAAACGTGGCAGCCACTGATGACTTGCCTCTCACCTTCTCCCTCCACTACACCCTGAGTAGGTATTCAAGCT
Organism: Eubalaena glacialis; assembly: GCF_028564815.1. Taxonomy (NCBI): domain Eukaryota; kingdom Metazoa; phylum Chordata; class Mammalia; order Artiodactyla; family Balaenidae; genus Eubalaena; species Eubalaena glacialis. The sequence goes on from NC_083736.1 coordinate 48,198,831, forward strand.
CAGGACCTTAGACTTTAGGGCCAGACTGCCTGGGTTTACAGCCTAGCTATACTTTCCACTTACTACCTGTGAGATCTTAGGCAAGTTACTTAACTCTATGCCTCAGTTTCCTCGTCTCTAAGGTGGGGATAAAAATTTGTATGTGTATTATAATGTTGCTCTCAAAAGTAAATGAGTTAATTTATATAGTGTTTAGAACAGTGCCTGGTACAGAGTAAGTGTTCTGTATGTGATGCTATTATCATCCAAGTTATCACCATGTCCTATCACTTCTATCTCCTAACTGGCTATCAATTGTATCCTTCTGTCATCCTCACTGCCCCTGCCCTAATCCAGGCCACTATTATCTCTAACTGGGATTACTGTCCTGTCCTCCTAACTGGGCTCCTGGCCTCTACTCTGTCCTCACCCAAATGGCCCTCCACACTACAGCCAAAGTGATCTTTTTAAAATGTAAATTTGATCCTGTCAACCCTTGTTCAAAACCCCTCACATGCTTCCTATTTTTCTTAAGGTAAAGTATAAACTTATCATGGCCTAAAAGACCCCACCTCTTGTCCTTCACACATAGCATCGGCTATAAAATTTGTGGGGCTGGTGCAAATGAAAATCAGGGGCCCCCAGTTGACAAAGAAAAGCTATTTCCTCTCTTCCATGATCTCTCCCAACTTGCCGTGGGGCTTTTTATTTGTTAATTACTGTCATGTTCCCTTGGGCATGGGGATACTCAAGGGGCAAGCGCAGGCCCTCACAGGCACTCAGGGGCCACGCACTATGACTTAGTGTGCAGGGTGCATGCACCTGACCCTGACTCTCCAGCACCTGCACCCAGGCCCAGCAACCCAGGCAGCCAGTCGAGAATCCGTTCAGGGAGGCAGCAAGAGGTAGGACCACAGGTGAGCTAAAGTTCTAGGTCCCCAGGACAAACTCCACTGTCCCCTTGAACCTCACATACAAAACACAAATTCAAAGGTAAAATTATTAAGAATTTCAAGACTACAACCACAGAGCATTAAACTTCAAGCATGGGCATGGGGCCCCCTTCCAAATATGAGGCTGTGTGTGACTACAGCGGTCACACACCCATGAAGCCAGCCCTGCTCTAAAACCCAGCTCGACTCTCAGTGCCATGCTCTTTCTGGTCTCTGGGACTCATCACACATGGCTCCCTGTGCCTAGAACATTCCTTCCCTTCCTCTTCCCTACTGCCATGCCTCGCCCCCCTAACTATCCATATTTCAGCACTCACTCTGCAGACTTGCAACTGCCCATTTACTTGCTATCTGCCCCTACTACATACAGCAGACAGCATCTCTTGTTCACCCCAGGTCCTCACCTTATCCATCTCCCAGTCTTGCTTTATTTATTATTCAACCCAATTCATTGGGCTAGATAATATCTCACATCAGGAAGGCATATGGATGAAAATCAGGCTTCTGGCTGCACTGTCTCAATAATTATTACCTGGACCAAGGTTCCTAAATGCTGTTTTGCTTCCTTAGTAAAGAGGACAATTATCACAGCACCAGGTCTCAAGATTAAGATGAATTATCCCCAACATGTGCCACAGAACCTGGCACATGGTAGGCACTCAGTATTTGGATGTTAGTGGGTGCATAAATTCAATAAATATTGACTGAAAATAGCTACTGCCCTCATGGAGTGGACATTCTAGAGGGGGAGACAGGTGGTACCAAAACAGTTTCATAAGCAATATAGTAAATAAAGCATATTTACTTTATTTATAAAGTAAATAAAGCAGGGTAAGGGGGTGGTGAGTAAATTTGAAGCCTGCATAAAAGGAGTTGAGGAGAAGAGTGAACTGTGAATATATTATCACACATATATTAACACATCTAATCTCTACAACAAATCAGGGCGTTCTGTACAGTATTTAGAGGCACAGAGTTTAAAAGTGCAGACTTGGGAGCCAAACTGCCTGGGTTTAAATCTCACCTCTGCCACTTACTAGCTGTGTGAACTTAGGCAATTTACTTAACCTTGCTGTGCCTCAGTTTCTGCATCTATAAAAGAAGAATATTAATAGTATCCCACCTCATAGAGTTGTTAGGCTTAAATGAAATAAAGTAGGTAAAGAACTGAGAGTACTTGGGACAAAGTATTAGCTATCATCATTATTAATATTATTCTAATTTAACAGATAAGAAATCTGAGTGGTTAAGGAACTTGTTGGTCATTACAAAACTAATAAATAGCAGAGTAGGATAAAAATCCAGATCCATCTGACTCCACTATACCACTACAATACATAACTAGAATATAATGTGGGGTTATTAGTAGAGTCAAGTGCTATGAGAACACAAAAGTGGGCATTCAATCCTTCCAGGGATGTGGAACTGAGGTGGGGGCTGAGGGCTGGAGAAGCTTGAGAGGTGACAAGATTGCCCAGGATCCTGTCTAGCTTCTTATCTGCTCAACTTCTGCTCTCTGAGGATTCCCAAAGAGCCAGGTCCTGTCACCACCTGTGCCTTGGAAAAACAATGTCTTCATTCATCAATAAAGAGGAAAAAGAACATATTTTACCTTTCTTCATTATTCAAAAAATATCAGAAAATCCAAGTCAATTTCTAGTTTCCTGCAACACCTTGATCAGGCCAAGCACAATGTATAAAAACAGGGATGACCCATCCCGAGATGCTGAGGCACCCACCATTCGCACCAGTGGCACCCCTGCCTCCAAGCACATAGGACTTGGAGGAGTACAAAGGACACTGAGCAAGTTTCAGTGCACCAGGGATGTTTCTTTTTGTTCTACCCAGTCCCTGGCACATAAGTTTGCCAATAACAGGCTTCACTAAATGCTGGATGCACCAACAGAATCACTCCATGTGCACTGACATGCAGGCAAACAGGCTGTAATCTCTATCTCCCAAAAAACCCAACCAAACAAAAAATCCTCTTGTGACCCCTTCTGTCACTGCCCCGTTACTCTATTCCCCTGTATACCAAAACTCCTCAAAACGGAGTCATCCTTGAGTCCTTTCACAACCCCAATCCAATCTGTCAGCAAATCCTGTATCAATATATATTCAAAATCCAACCACTTCTCATCACCACTGACTCCAGTCCAAGTCACCATTGCCTAATTAGACCAGTGTTTCTCAAATATTAGGGCACATCAGAAACACCTGGAGGGCTTGTTAAGACAGATTCCTAGGCCTCACCTCCAGAGATCCTGATTTGGTAGATCTGGGGTGGGGCCCAGAAACGTGCATTTCTAACAAGGTTGCGGGTGATGCTGATGCTGCTGGTGCAGGGACCACATTTTGAGAAATAATGATCTACAGTGATCCCCAAACTCTCCCTGCTTCATCCCATACTCACCTTGAGTCTGTCCTCACAACAGCCAAAGCCTAAACCAGATCACAACTCTCCTTTGCTCAAAATCCTTCTATGGCTCCCATCCTATCTGGAGTGAAAACCAAGTTCTTACAATGGCCCATAGGACCCTATACCTGTGGTTCTCAAACTTTAGTGTGCATCAGAATCACCTGGAAGGCTTGTTAAACCATAGATTCCTGGGCCCCACCTCCAGAGTTTCTGATTTGGTAGGTCTGGGGTAGGACAATGGAATTTGCCTAACCAGTTCCCAGGTGATGCTGATCCTGCTGGTCCTACTTGGAGAACCACTGCCCTACATGCTTTGCACCCCCACCCCCACCCCCCAGCCCCTATCATCAGCTGCTACTACTCTCCCCTCACTCTGTCTAATAACATTGGTCCCTTTGCTATAACTGGAATGGTAACATGTCAGGTGTGCTCCCCACTCAGTGATGCCTCTGTTTCCAAAAGCAGATTTTCATTTAGCTCCCATAACTCAGTCCTGGGCATCATGCCTATCAGACTTTCTGATCTGAATTTTCATAATACTCCTCTTGGATACTGACAACCCATCCTTTGGTACATGTTTGCTATCCCAAATTTCTTCTAAGTGGGTTGGGGCAAAAATTATGCTACCCCACTGGTGAAGGAATTCTGATTCCTTCTGTTGTTCTGTATTCCGATTGTGGTGGTTACATGAATCTACAAGTGTGATAAAATTGTATAGAAGTAAATACACATACACACACACAAATGAGTGCGTGTAAAACTGGTGAAATTGAAATAAGATTGGTGGATTGTACCAAGGTCAGTTTCTTGGTTTTGATATTGTACTGTAGTTATATAAGATATCACCATGGGGGAAACTGGATAAAGGTACAAAGGCCCTCCACATACATTTTTTGCAACTTCCTATGAATCTATAATTATTAAAAAATAAAATTTATTTTTTTAAAATATGTCACTCCAAGAGACATCCTGTGAGCCCTGACAGAGCAGGCTGTCCTTCTGATACTTCTAACTCCACACCCTATAAGACCTTCTCCAGGGCAGGGATTCTGCAGCCCATACATTGTATCATAGTAAACCCTGAATATGAATGCTAGGCCTTCTCTTCCCTTTGCTACACACTCCTAAAGCTGTGTAGCAGCTGCTTCAGCTGCTTCAAAAAGAGTGATGTCCATTTTAACCTGATTTCACTTTGAACAAAAATGTGGAGTGTGTGTGAGTTTATAAGCCTGATTTTCTCTATCTCCCACAACACCTTGAAAATGGCTTAACCTCAACAGTGCTTTATACTATCTATAGTATTATATCCTATAGCAAGAGTCCAAGGGACCCAGGTTTGACTTGTGGTTGAGCAACTAACTGGCTGTGTAGCTTTGAGCAAGCTACTTAGCCTCATGAGAGAAAATAATAGCTCCAAAGAGCTATTTTAAAGATTAATTGGTCACTTCTGGTTCTGGAATAATGGAGTAAACACACTTCTCCTTATTACTCCCACTAAATACAGCTGAAAATCTTGAACCTTAAAAAAAAAGGTAAGATGATTCTGAAAGATGGAGAGAAGGCAGCCTGACTAGATGACAGCAGGATCTGAGGTAGTGAGTGCCAACAGAGAGCAACTGGGGGAACCTGGACTTCCACTCCTACCTGGCAGTAAAGAAGTAGTACCCCCTTCCCCTGCCACTGAAGTGCAGTGTCTGAAGAGGCCCGCAAAAACATAAGATATAATAATATCCAGAATCTCATAACATAATACCCAAAATATTCAAGATATAATGAAAATAATCACTCATCATATCAAGAACAAGAAAAATCACAACTTGAATGAGCAAAGAAAATCAATCTCAACAATGAGATGACACAGATGTTGGAATTATCGGATAAGGATTTTAAAGGAACAACCACAAAAATGCTTCAGAAAACAATTACAAACATGCCTGAAACAAATGAATAAATAAAAAGTGTTAGCAAAAAATAGAATCTCTGCAAAGAAATAGAAGATATAGAAAAGAACCAATGGCACTTCTAGAAAAAACTATAGCAACTTAAATGAAAACTCACTGCATGGGCTCAATAGCAGAATGTAGACAACAGAGGAAAAAAAATAGTAAACCTGAAGATAGAACAATAGAAATTATCCAATCTGAACAACAGAAAGAAAATAGACTGAACTACGAACAACTATAAGTCAACAAATTGGACAACCTAGAAGAAATAGATAAATTCTTAGAAATATACAACCTGCCAAGACCGAATTGGGAAGAAATAGAAAATTTGAAGAGACCAGTTACTAGTAAGGAGATTGAATCGGTAATAAAAAAAAAAAAAAAAAACACCCAACGAAGAGAAACCTAGGACCAGATGGCGTCACTGGTGAATTTTACCAAACATTTAAAGAACAATTACCACCAATTTTTCCCAAACTCTTTAAAAAATCAAAGAGAAGGGAACACTCCAGAACTCATTTTATGAGGCCAGCATTACCCTGATACCAAAGCCAGATAAGGACACTACAAGAAAAGAAAACTACAGGCCAATATCCCTGATGAATACACATGGAAAAATTCTCAATAAAATACTAGCAAACTGAATTCAGCAGCACACTAAAGGGAACATTTCCCATGATCAAATGGGATTTATCCTTGAAATACAAAGCTGGTTCAACATAAGCAAATCAATAAAGGTGATACATCACATTAATAAAATGAAAGAAAAAAGTGATCTCAAATGAAGATGCAGAAAAAACATCTGACAAAATTCAGCACTGATTCATGATTTAAAAAAACACTCAATGGGGTACAGAAGAAATGCACCTCAACATAATAAAGGCCATATATGACAAGCCTAGAGCTAACATCAGACTCAATGGTGAATGGTTGAAAGCTTTTCCTCTAAGATCAGGAACAAGACAAGGGTGCCCACTCTCACCACTTCTATTCAACAGAGTACTGGAAATCCCAGCCAGAGAAATCAGTCAAGGGGAAAAAAAGGCATCAGAATTGACAAGGAAGAAGGAAGAAGGAAAATTATCTCTATTTGCAGGTGACATGATTTTATATATAGAAAATCCTAAAAATTCCATCCAAAAACTGTTAGAGCTAATCAATGAATTCTGTAAAGTTCCAGGATAAAAAATTAACATGCAAAAATCAGTAGCATCTCTATATACTAAAAACACATTGTCTAAAAAAGAAATAAAGAAAACAATCCCATTTACAATAGTGTCAAAAACTATAAAATATTTAGGAATAAATTTAACCAAGAAGGTGAAAGATCTCTACACTGAAAACTACAAGACATCAATGAAAGAAACTGAAGAAAACACAAAGAAATGGAAAGATATCCTGTGTTCATGGATTGGAAGAATCAATACTGTTAAAATGTCCACACTGCCCAAAGCCATCTATAGATTCAAAACAATCCTTATGAAGAGTCCAACGGTATTTTTTTTACAAAAGTAGAAAAAACAATCTTCAAATTCATATGGAATCACAAAGGACCCAGAATAGCCAAAGCAATCCTGATAAAGAAGAAGAAAGTGGGAAACATCATATTTCCTGATTTCAAACTGTATTATAAAGCTATAGTAATCAAAACAGTATGGTACTGGCATAAAAACAGACACATAGACCAATGGAACAGTATCGAGAGCCCAGAAATAAACCCATGCATACACAGTCAAATAATATTTGACAAGGGAGCCAAGAATACTCAGTGGAGAAAAGACAGTCTCTTCAGTGAATGGTGCTGGGAAAATTGGATATTCACATGTAAAAGAATGAAAATAGACCCCTGACTTACACCACTCACAAAAATTAACTCGAAATGGATTAAAGAGTTAAATGTAAGACCTGAAACCATGAAACTTCTAGAAGAAAACATAGGAAAAAAGCTCCTTAACATGCATCTTGGCAATGATTTTTTGGATATGACATCTAAAGCACAAAGTGACAAAATCAAAAATAAATTAAAAATTTAGTTTGACCACATCAAACTAAAAAGTTTCTGCACAGCAAAAAAAAAAAAAAAAGAAAGAAGAAATCATCAAAATAAAAAGGTAACCTATGGAATAGGAGAATATACTTGCAAATCATATGTTAAATAAGGGGTTAATATTCAAAATAAATGAAGAACTCATACAGCCCAATAGCAAAAAAAAAAAAAAAATCTGCTTATAAAGTGGGCAGAGTAACTGAATAGGTATTTTTACAAAGAAGACGTACAAATGGCCAACAGGTACATGAAAAGGTGCTCAACATCACTAATCATCAAGGAGATGCAAACCTAAACCACAATGAGATATCATCTCACACCCATTATAATGGCTTATCAAAAAGACAAGGGGTAACAAATGTTGGTGAGGACATGGAGAAAAGGGAACCTTTGTGCACTGCTGGGATTGCACACTGGTGCAGCCACTTATAGTATGGAAGTTCCTCAAAAAATTAAAAATATAACTATCATATGATCCAGCAATTCCACTTCTAGGTATCTATCTGAAAGAAACAAAAACTATGTTAAAGAGATATCTGCACCTCCATGTCCACTGCAGACTTATTTATAATAACTGAATCATGGAAACAACCTATATGTCCATCAAAAGATGAATGGATAAAAAAATGTAATACATGTATATATAAATACACCACACACACACACACACAAAATGGAGTACTATTCACTCATAAAAAAAGAAGAAAATCCTGCCATTTGCAACAACACTGACAGCTCTTGAAGGCATCATGCTAAGTGAAATAAGTCAGACAAAGACAAATATTCTATGATCTCACTTATATGTGAAATCTAAAAAAACAAAACCCAAACTCATAGAAAAAGTGAGATTTGTGGTTACCCTCCAGAGGTGGGTGTGGGGTGGGAGAAGTGGATGAAGGTGGTCAAAAGGTACAAACCTCCAGTTATAAGATATATAAGTACTGAGGATGTAATGTACAACATGATGACTACTGCTGTATAGTATATTTGAAAATTGCTAAGAGTAAATCCTAAAACTTCTCGTCACAAGCAAAAAAACTTATTTTTCTTTCTTTCGCTCTTATTTGTACCTATATGGGATGATGGATGTTAACTAAACTTATTGTGGTAATCATTTCACAATATATGTATATGTAATTCAAGTCATTATACTCTATACCTTAAACTTAAACAGTACTATATGTCAATTATATCTCAATAAAACTGAAGGAAAATAGATTGAAAAAAATGAACAGTGCTTCAGCAACAAAGAAATCCACACTGAGAAACAGCAATAATCAGGGAATTCCCTGGCGGTCCAGTGGTTAGGACTCAGCGCTTTCATTGCTGTGGCCCAGGTTCAATCCCTGGTTGGGGAACTAAGATCCCACAAGCCATGCAGTGTGGCCAAAAAAAATAGCATAATCAAAATCCTGAACACAAAAGATAAAGGAAAGATCTTGAGATCAGTGAGAAAAAAGACATTTCCCAAAGGAAAACACCAATTTAAATGACACAGGATCTCTCATCAGAAACCATGGCGGCCAAAAGGAAGTAGCACAAATTTTCAAGGACTGAAAGAACTGGAAACACAGAATCTGATATCAAATGAAAAGACCCTTCAGGAATTCAAGGGGGCATCAAGACATTCTCATATGAAGGAAAACTAAGAGTATTTGTTGCCAGTAGACCAATTCTAAAAGCATGGCTAAAGGAAGTTCTTTAAACAGAAAGGAAATGATAAAAGAAGGACTCTTAGGAACACTAGGAAGTAAGTGAGAACAAGGGAAAGAGTGAAAATATGGGTACATACAATATACTTTCCTTCTCCTCTTGAGTTTTCTAAATCATGTTTGAGAGTTGAAGCAAAAATTGTAACACTATATGATACGGTTCTCAATGTATGTAGGTGAAATATTTAAGATAATTATAGCAGGGGAGCATAAAGGAATTTAAAGGGAAGTAAGGTTTCTACTCTTCACTCAAACCGGTAAAATGTCAATACCAGTTGATTATGGTAAGTTATGTATGTATTATGTCAATGCCTAGAACAAGCATTGACAAAGCTATACAAAGAGATACACTCAAAAACATTATAGATAAATCAAAATGGAATTCTTGAAAAGATTTAAGTAACCCAAAGGAAGGCAGGAGAAAGAAAACAGAATGAACAGAGGGAACAAACAGAAAACAAAAAAATAAAATGACTAACTTATGCCCTAACATATCGATAACTGCATTAGGTATATATGGTCAAAATATACCAATTAAAAGAAATTGGCAGAGTGGACAAAAATAATTCTGAACTATATGCTGTCTACGAGAAACTCACTTCATGTATAATGACATCAGTTGAAAGTAAAGGGATAGAAAAAGATACCAGGCAACCTTTAATCAAAAGAAAGCAGGAGTGGCTATATTAATGGCTATATTAATATCCTATAAAGTGGACTTCCATGCAAAGAAAATTACCAGAGACAGAGAAGGACATTACATAATAATTAAAGGGTCAATCCACCAAGACACAGCAATCCTAAATGCATCTGCATTCAAACAACAAAGCTGCAAGATGTGAGGCAAATGATAGAACTGAAAGAAAGAATTTAAAAATTGACAATTATAGCTGGACACTTCAACACCTCCTTCTCAACAACGGACTGAACAACTATACAGAAAATCAGCAAAGAGAGGAGAATTCAGCAACCAACAGGAGTAAATCAACATTTACAGAAAACTCCTCCCAACATCAGCAGGATATACATTCTTTTCAAGTGACCATGGAACATTTACCAAGACAGACCATATCCTGGGCCATAAAACAAACCCCAGTAAATTTAAAGGAACTGAAATTGTATAGAGTATATTCTCTGACCGCTATGGAAACAAACCAGAAATCAATAACAGAATGATAACAGGAAAATCTGCAAACACTTGGAAAGTAAACAACATACTTCTATATAATTCATAGGTCAAATGTGAAGTCTCTAAGCAAATTAAAAATTATATTGAACTACATGAAAAAGAAAACATATCAAAATTTGTGGGACACAGCTAAATCAGTACTAAGAAGGAAACCAATAGCACTAAATGCTTATATTAGAATACAGGAAAAGTCTCAAATCAATAAACTAAGCTCCCACCTCAAGACATTAAGAGGAGCAAAATGAACCCAAAGCAAGCAGAAGGAAGGTAATAATAAAGTGCAGAAACCAGTGAAATTGAAAACAGAAAGACAACAGGGAAATTCAATGAAACAAAAAGCTTCCTCTTTGAAAAGATCAATAAAACTGACAAATCTCTAGCAAGTCTGACAAAGAAAAAAAGAGAGAAGAGACAAATTTTCAATATCAGGAATGAAATGAGATATCACCACAGAGCCAGCCTGCAGACATCAAAAGGATAATAAGGGAATACTATGAACAATTCTACACACTTAAATTTGACAACTTAGAAGAAATAGATCAATTCCTTAGAAAGCACAAACTACCACAACATATCCAATATAAAATAGATAATTTAAATAGTCCTATAACTATTAAATGAACTGAATTCATAATTTTAAAACTCCAAAAAAAGGTTAAAGATAATTAAGCAAAGTGTTTAGCATAGTGACTAGCAGACTAGCTAGTGCTCAATAAACAAGGCCCACTACCATTTTATTTAAATCATCACAACCACTCTTGGGGAAATTGAGGCTTCACAGAGATGAAATCCTTTGCTAAAAAGTAACAGAGTCAGAATTTGAACCCAGATCTGAAGCCAGTGCCATTTCCTCTAGAGTTTAGAGTCCACACCACAGCCACCACCTTGGGGATATGCCAACCAATACTTCCTTTATAGATAGGAAAACTGTAGAGGAGTGAGGTTTTGCCAAAGCCCCAGACATCAATAAATGCTTGCCAACTAACTTCCTCCACCAGTGTACAGCAATGTTTCTCAAAAGTTAGGGTACATCAGAATCTACCTGTTTGTTAAAATATAGATTGCCAGGTCCCAACTCAAAAATTTGCATTTTTAACAAATTCCCAGTTAATGAACCACATTTTGAGAACAACAGCGTACAGTAATGATATGTTAGCCCACCCATCCCCCAATATCAGAAGCTGTCACACTCTACAGAAAGGGAAGGAACTGAGACAGAATAATGCTCTAAATCAGTGGTTCTGAGAGTGGCCTCCGCTCACATACTGAATCAGAAACCCTGCAAGTGGAGCCTACCTATCTCATCTTTTAAGAGGTCTTCCAAGTGATTCTGATACACCCTAAAGTTTGAGAACCACTGCTCTACAAGTCAAAATGCTCTTCAAAATCCAGCCCTTTACAATAGAGGAATGGAGCTATACCATTTTTTTCCCACTTTTGAGAACCTGGGCTCTGGAGCCAGATAATTCTAAGTTCAAATCCAGACTCAGAAAGTAACTTAACCTCCATGAGTTCCAGATTCTCACCAGCAAAATGCAATAGTCACCTTCCTTGCTATAACCTTACCAGGAAGCAACATGGCATTACTAATCCCCAACTGGACTTTAAGAAATCTGGCCTATGGAAGTCATCAGAGATGTGAACAGATTTATATCATCTATAGGCATTTGTGGGCTCAACTATTGTGAACAACCGTGAAAAGTCCACAATATTTAGTAATTTTCAATTATGCTAAAGTACAGACTTAACTAGAGCACTATGAGCCTGTGTGTGTGTGTGTGTGTGTGTGTGTGTGTGCGCGCGCACGCGCAATGCACTGAGTAAGCAAGAACAGCCACCCACCAAGGACCTGATTCTCAGCTGGCTTCCTTATTCTCTGGCAGCCCATAGAGAAAAGCATGATAAGAGATAAAAGCTTGGTCTCTTTCACAGGAAAAACAATTAAGGCAGTTAACTTATGTCAGGGTGTGCACAGAAACACAGGACTCACCACAGAAATGTGAATAAGGAGGGGCCTGGCCCATAAATCCATTTCCATATTTGTAAATTTGGAATTCTTAAAGGCCTCAGTGGTGTTCCTCGTAAATGTCAAGTCTCTACTATGCAAAGATGTTCACCGCAATGTTTTTTTTTGTTTCAACAAGCACCCAAATAAAAATGCAAAACATTTCCAGAACCCCCCAAAGTTTCCCTCACATCATAGTATTATTTATAATATAAAAAAGTAGAAATAACCTAAGTATCCAACCTCAGAGGAAATGACCAAGTAACTGATGATACAGATATATGATGGGATATCAGAAATCAGATCAATATTTAAGGACCTTAACTTTATAATGTTAAGTAGGAATAAAAATCACGTTACAAAATGGTACTTATAATACAATCCCATGTTGTAAAATATATGTTTATATTCTAAGTCAAATGATGGGAGTTAATGCAACAAAAAAGTTAAACAGTAGATTGTCCTGGATAGTAGGCTCACGGATGATTTTTATTTCCTTCTTTATTCTTTTTCTGTATGTTCTACAATGAGCATGTCTCACTTACATAGTCAGGGAAAATTTTTTATTATTATTTAAAAAAGAAATACCTAACTTTCAGGCTTGGATGTGGATTAGATGAGATAAATGTATGCCAAGTCTCTGTCATGGGGCCTGGCACACAGTAAGCACTCAGGAAGCATTCATTCCTGTTTCCTGTTCCCAGACTGCAGAGTTAGGGTCTCTGTATTGTGGGTAGGAGTTCATTTTCCAGGTTTAAACCTACACAATCCAAAGCAAGGGCCACAGGCAATAGCTTTTTTCAAGACAACTCATTCATTTGTTCATTCAAAAATGTACTCAGAATCTATTATATGTTTAGCATTCAACTAGGTTCTGAGGATACCAAACATGAAAAGCTGACATCTCTGCCCTCAGGCAGCTCTTGCTAATGAGTGACACAGACGTATTTATAACTATGATATGATGAAATAATCACTTTCAATAAGGATGTACACAAAGTGCCATGGGAACATGACACACAGTAATACTCAACAAAGATCAGCTGAATATGAATTTGGACGTGCTACACAGGGCAGTCCCTGCTAAGAGCAGAATTTTAGCAGCACCAACACCTTCAGTTTGGTCTTGGGTGTGATAGCAGGAACAGCTCCTTTGGAAGGGACTAATGACAACTGAAAATTCTAGAATCTAACAACATGCAACAGGAGGAGGGCGCCATACACTGTTTTGTTGTACTCTAATGTACAAATCCCTCTCATGGCCTTCTTTCCAGAGCTGGGATATAAGTCCCAATAATGGGATAATATTACAGGTTTATTCCACACACTAACCCCTCTGGAATCCTGGGTGACAGGTGCTTATGTGCACACATGTTTAGCTGGAGGGAATTCATTAGTGGTTTTACTCCTACTGTTTTACCCAACATCTCCTCTGCTTAATTCAATTTAGCTGGATGGTTCTGCAGCTAAATACTGTAGAAATAAAATACTGTCGCATTTCTGCCTCCATTTACTGAGTGCATGCAAAATGCTTTAAGTAAACAGGAAGGATGTATTAGATATACTTCATGGGTGAAAACAAAGAGGCTCAGAGAGGCAAAGCAACTTGCCCAAGGTCACTCTGATAGTAAGCTGCAAAACCACAACTCAAATCCATGTTTGTTGGACTCAAATATCTCAAAAATGCAGTACCATCTCCCCCAAAGCCAGCATCTGAGGCAAAACAAAACTGCCAGAATACAAAAATGATACATTCTTTGTGGTTGGAAACAAAGTATTTTTCTAAGGGAAAAAGCCAAAGAAACAGAAGAAGGGTGCAAAGAAGAAATACATATGGGAAAAGAAAAAAGAGGAGAAACCAGAGGCCAATGTCAGCTAGGCCCTAGTCTGCAAGGAAGGATGTAAGAATCTGGGTCTGGGAGGTGGGTTGGTGTTAACTGTCTGCAAGAGAGGGGAAATAAGTTTCTGAGCAGGAACCTGAACCAGAGTTGAGAAAGGAGCAAGCGAGTGAGCACCTGGTCACTACACCCTGTCCAGCGTGCCCTGCCCTCCTTACCTGCCATGAAACCAGTCCTGGCACATGTCACACTCGATCATGAAGCGGGTGACATCGTAAGGCAGCCGACAGAGGCAATACACCGGTACCGAGGCCATCTTCGCCCGGCCTTGGAGTGTTCTGCGGTGCGCCAGGTTCTCAGCGTCAAAAGGTAGCGGGAGGCGGCAGCACGCGTTCTCTCTGGACGAAGGCTGGGCACAAACAACACTTTTTACAGAGTGAAATCAGGTCCCTCAGCTCACAAATGGGCAGTTACCGCTGCTGGGATGCAACACAGCTGGTACGGCTGTAGGGGGCAATCGGAGAAAGTCCACCGGCCGCCAGAATTTCTTTAACAAATAAAGAACGGCGCTCTGCCGTCGAGGCTTTTTTTCCCTCCTTACCTCCTTCAGCCCCCAGGGTCAGTGATAACTTCTTTCCGGGTTTCAGGAAAAGATCTGATGCCTTTTCAGGAAGGTTCTTTAATCCCTCACTGCACCCTCTCCTTGTTAGCAACCTTGTTTCCCAGGGCTCTCAATATTTATTATGACACAAAGCATAGCCTAGAGGATGAGGCTGGGGGTACCTCAAAAAAAGCCACTTCTCTCACCCCCAAAATAGACGCAACTAGAGAGAGATGAGGGATCCTTGGCAGTCCTCAGATTACTCCACAATTACCTCGATGTCTTCAGCAACGAGGCAGACAAGACTAGGCGCCCAACTCAAATCACAGTTCTGGGGTTCTGTTGTCAGAGTTTAAATGATCTCCTTCACTCTCAAAATCATTCCATCCCCCACCAATCGGGAGTCTCATCACCCCAACAACTGAAATAAATCTCAACCTCAAAACTGATCAGCTCACCCTCTACTTCAAAGACGACAGGGTTCTTATTGCACCCCCAAAACTCGAAAGGATCGCTTCAAAACCCCTGAAACTGACTAGAATTTCCTCACACTCCTGCAACCAAGCCAGGATTTTCCTCCCACAGCTCTGAAACTGGCAGGTATCTCCTCACAGCCCCCTCAAACTGACCAAGACTCCCCTGTCCCCCAAAACTGACAGGGATCTCGTCACAGATCCCAAGAGTGACAGGAATATCCTTGCAGCCCCCGAAACTTACGAGAATCTCTTCACGCCTCCCAAACTGACAGGAACCTCCTCACGCCCCAAACCTGACAAGAACGTATTCAGTCCGGAACCCTACAGGGACCGCCTCATCCGCAAAGCCGCAGGGATTCCTCACGCCCGCAGAGCTCAGTCCCACCGAAGCGCCGGCGGCCGGGCTCGCTCCGGAGCTGCTCAGCGCCTCGCTCAGCGGAGGTTTGGCCGGCAGTTCCGGCCCCACAGGCGGCGCGCACCGAATTCTGGGATCGTCACGGCAAGGCGGCGAACCTCTCTCGCCTTAGTTTCGAGCCACCCGCTGGGTCGCGCGGCCCTGGCCGCCCGGCGGTGCTTCAGGGCAGCTTTCTCCACAGCTCTGCCCCGGGCCCGGCCGTTAGGGCCTACTGGAGCCCGCGGCTCGGGCCTAGTCCGGCGGCCGCCTGACGAACAGGCAAGCGGCGGCGTCGCTGGGCCGGCAGGAGATCGCCGCGAGCAAACCAACGAGGAAGGAGATGAACCGGCGGCCCGGTTGGAGAAAAACAGCCCGAAAAATCGCCGGGAGAAGCCCGGTGGCGGTGATAGGCAATTCAGAGTAGTCAATAAAGTTTATTCAAAACAACGAGGAAGTTGAGGCGGAGAGGGGAGGAGAAATACGGGGTAAACAGCTACCATGTTGAGAGTGGCGGTGCCGCCGCGGGGAGGCGACCCGACCGCCATCTTATGAAGGCCGGACACGCGAGGTAACCGCAGCACAGGCGGGGAAGGGCGGGCCCCGGGTCCCGCGTCCCGCGTGACGCCATCGGGGGCGGAGCGTCACCTTGAGAAAGGGGGGCGGGGCTCGGCCACCTTTGGACCCGCTCGACTCCCCAGGTACCCAATCGACGCTGAGAACCCGGAACCGAAAGGCGGGGAGGCCGCCATCTTAGGCGAGGCAGGCGCTTGGCTCCATTTTGAGTGGGGCCAGAGCCTTCCCCGCCTTCCCCCTACTCCGGGCGAGCAGGGAGTTAAGCATCCCCCCCCCCCACCAACATCACTGACACACTGTCACTCACTCCCTCCCCTCCTCCCCAGACACACACACACCCTCCCCTCACACACCCTACACACACACACACACACACACACACACCCACCCTCCCTCCCCTCACACACACACCCTACACACACACACCCCTACACACACACACACACACACACCCTCCCCTCACACACACACTCCCTCCCCTCCTCCTCCCAGCTTTTTCCTCTTACGAGAGGAGGTGAACTCTGTGACCGTGCTCCGCAAACTTAATAGGTGGCGGCGGTGGGGCGGGCCTTTGGCCCGGGTAGAGGCGGGGCGAGTACTCACAGAGGTTCCCGTTCATTGAGCACCTTCAGCTGGCCGGCCTCTTTCACACGGTCTCCGGGTCGTTTACTCTTCACCCTGCAAGGGAAGCTCTGTTATTATCCCAGAGTGAGGACACGCGCTTAGGGAAGCCAAGTGGCTTAAGTTTCAGAGCCAGGAAGTTGTTGAACCTTGCACCCTCTACTACCACCCCCCCCCCCCACCGCGTCCTGCCCTCGGTCCCTCGATCGTAATTCCTCCGTAAATCCTCTGTCCCCAGCTCCCTCTGAAATCTCTCTTCTTTGACCCCACCCCAGTTCAGTTTAGTTCAGTTCAGATACAGTTCAAGGATTTCCATGCACCTGTCCCACGATTTTCTGACTACAGCCTGAGGGTGGGGTGGGAGAAGAGGTTGAATGAGTGGAACTCTACACACATGCTTCAAGGTGGAGCTGGTTTTCTCAGACATTCTAGAATATTCTCTAGAAATACTCTTACTATTTCATTTTCTTAGGGTCCAACTGCTTTAGAAAAGGAAATGTGTGTGTGCACACCAGTTTCCTAAGTGATGGTGGGTTAGGCCCTGGGGATACAATGATGAAAAAGAGGAACTCTGCGGTGGGAGATTGCCAGCCAGTGCAGGAGACAAGCTTGCAGGTAAACAGTTGGAATACAGCATCTAGTAAGCACACAGATACCTCTTGCAAAGTGCAGAATGAGGCTAAGAAAGTGCCTCAGAAGCTGCTTGCTGCTGTCAAGGAAGATTTCAGAGAGACTTGGAGGGTATATAAAAGTTCACTAAATTAACAAGAACATTGTATATAAAGGATTATCATGTACAGATGCATGGATGCACAATAGGAAAACATTTACAAAAAGAAGTTGAATATTAGATTTTATCCTGTAAGCAATAAGAAACTATTGTAGGTTTTTGAGCAAAAGCAACAGAGTCACATTTGTGGCTTAGCCAGAGAACAATCCAGGTTTAGTGCGACCTGAAACTTGTACAGTTTGTGAGGTAGGATTTCATTAAGAAAAGAATATAGACTTGTGAATACAAAATTATGTTCAAAGGTAGACAGAGTATTTCTAGAAGTCATTCCTACACCTGGGTAATAACTATAAATAGAAGCGGTACAAACATATAAATGTCCCCACTAAACCCAAACTAAATGTATCCCGCAAATCAACTTCCACTTAGATGGATCTCAAAAATGCCTGAGGCAGCTCCAGCACCACCTAATACAAGGAAAATGTGACCAGGAAAACTCTCAGTGGAAAGGGACAACAATTTTAACCAATTGTGGTTTAAATATATTTTGCAAACTTTATAAAACATATGACCATGTGACCATATGGCAAGTGACAAACCCTGCAGCTTAAGCTTTCTTAGCTTCACAAGAAGGCAGGAGGGTGTTCGCTTCAGCAGCACATATATTAACATTGAAAAGACAGAAGATTAGCATGGCCCCTGTACAAGTTTGACATGCAAATTTATGAAGCATTCCATAATAAATGAGAGAAAAAGGGGAGAGGCAGAGAGGAGGAGGCAGTCGCATTAGTCATGAAAAAAAGATGAGGCCTGAATCAGGATAGTTGCAGCAGGGGTAAAAAATGATCAGATAAGTGGGATATTTTGGAGGTTGAATAGGCCGGGCTAGGAGACTAATTGAAAATAGTGGGTGAATGAGTGAAAGGAGTGTGAGTTCGTTTCTAGGTTGGGTGTCATTTCTGGATGATGGTGCCATCGACTGAGCCAGGGTACACAGAAGAAAAAGCAGGTTTCGTGGGGAAGAAGAGACTAAGTTCAGTGTGAAGTATGTTGAGTTAAGGTGTATGTGGAACATTAATTCACTCACCCAACAATTCTTTGTTGAGCATCTACTATGCACTAGGCACTACAGTGAGGATGTAGCAGTAACCCAGAGGCACTAGGTGTGAGGATGTAGCAGTAACCCAGAGGCACTAGGTGTGAGGATGTAGCAGTAACCCAGATAAGGTCCTGGCCTTCATAGTGCTAATATTCTTCATGGGGATCAGTCAATAATCAAAACAAATACAATTTCATTCATATATTTATTGAGCATCTACTATATACAAGGTACTGTTCTAGGCACTGGGGATTCAGACAGGGTCCCTGCCCTCCTGTGATTCACATTCCAGAGAGGGAGACAGACAATAAAGTGAGTCAAATAAGAGAATTTCAAACTGCAGTGAGTGCTATGATGAAAATAAAACAAGTTATGAGACAGAGAAAGATTTGAATAGATGGTAGTCTATTTTAGACAGTCAAGGAAAGCCTCTTAGAGAAGCTGGCATATGAGTGGAAGACCTGAATAACAGGAATAGCTGGCCAGGGACAGGGTAGGAGGAATAAAAAGTACAAAGTCCCTAATTTGGTGGTGGGGGCCAGTTCAGGGCACTCTCTCAGTAATACCTCCTGAGTATTTATTTATGATGGACTGGGTGGGGTATGGGTGGGGTTTTGGGGCGGCATCTCCAGACATGAGTAAGAGACCCTGTGTATACCCTTAAGGAGTATACAGTCTTAATGAGGGAAGCAAGGTTCAATGAACAATAACAGGCTGAAAAAGGTCAAACCCTAAGTGCTACCTAGAGGTATGAACAACATGTGTAGGAACAAAAAGGTAGCCACAATTAGTTCAAACATATTCAGTGAGTGTGTCAGGAAAGGCTTCACAGGAGGTGGCATTTGACCCAGGTACAGTGGTACCCACCCCTAAAAGTTCTTCCCCAGTGATATTGGGTAGTAGAGTTGGGGGGTAAAGGATAACGGGGAAGGCAAAGCTGTCAGGGGGCTGAATCTGAGGCAGTTAGATTTGCTGACAAAGGAACTCACACTGCCATGGATGGGAGGCAGCCAGCTGTTGCCCTGGAAATATGTGCTCTAGTTGTGTCTCACATCAGTGCATGATCTGAACTGGCCGCCATAGTACAAGGCTGCCCTGGAAACTTTCTTCCTCTACCCCACCTCCACTTAACAGCTGTAAACATTTACTTTTAATTACACAGGCAATAGTATATGCATTTCCATTGTAAATAAACATCCAAACAGGCTGAAGATGCCCCTGACCACCACTCAATCCCTGCTTACTTTCCTAGAGGGAACCTCAGCGAGCTCTTTTCTGATTCATCTCTCTGCATATAAGTACATATAACTGTTGAGAGGAAAAATGATGAGGGCCAAAGTGGACTATAAAATACATGAAGAAAAATGGCGAAAAATGAGAAAACATTACATGAGGAAGAACAGACTTGCTCCAAAACGGACTTGAAAGTACAAAGACAGTGAAAACAAAAGACAAAATAATGACAAATAACATTATCTGAGAAGTTACTGTGCGCTAAGCACTGTTCTAACCTCTTTACATGCATTAACTCACTCAATCCTTACAGCAACCCTATGAGGTAGGTACTAGTACTATCCCCATGAGGTAGGTACTAGTACTATCCCCATTTTATGGATGAGGAAGCTGAGTGTAGAGACTTTAAACCAGCTGCTCGAGGCCACATAGCTAGTATGTGTGCAAGCTGGGGTTCCTGGCAATACAGGGCCAGACTCCAGGCTCTTCACCACTCCTTGTGTGAATCTAACAGCAACTGGTAGCTCTAAGATCCATGTCATAGGGAAAGGTGATCGACAGTTCTTTGCATAATTTGAATCGCAGAAGCAAAATATGGTTTACACTCACTTGGAATAAAAACTAGCAGGATGGTCCCCCAGGTGCCAAACTAGGTAGCTGAGAACACCAACCCACTCCTCCAGGGCCAGCTTTAGGGGTGTGCCACCTGTACAGAGCTCTGCTCCCAGAAAGGATTTCAGGCTTGATTTAATGCTCTCCTGTCATTGTCTTGACATTCTTAATAATTTTATCTTTGAACCTGTGTCTTGTAAGTATAGTCCAGTGTGACAATGGAGCATACACATGAGCAGAAGAGATACACTGGGTGGCAGTGAGCAGAGCCTGTGGGCACGGCAGGTGATATGCATGCTGAGCAGTTGGCCAGGCCGCCTGGCATATACAAGCACATCTGGGGCAGTCTGGGGCACCATGGGGCCCAGAGCGGGGGGGTTGGGGGACATTGGGCCAGTGACAATGGTGGCAGGAGTAGCATAAGCAGCAGCAGCAGGGGTGGCAGTAGCCATAGCCCTGAGAGAAAGGACAGCCTCTGCATGGGGGCAGTGATGGGACCTGTGGTGAGAGGCAATCTTGCCCTTCTGTCAACAGAGCCTGTCCCTGCAGCATGTGCACAAATATTAACTCTGGCCTGAGCACTGGGACAGGAACTGCTGGCACTCAGGCAGTAAACTTTGTCAGTAAATTATTACAAAATAAAAAAGTACTCACGGACATTGAAGTAAAGTACATCACTGGGGGTTATTAGAATTCTTTGAGGAGTTTTACAGCAGTCCCCAGGCTTTTTGGCACCAGGGACCGCTTTCGTGGAAAACAATTTTTCCATGGTGGGGGGCGGGGGGGCGGGAATGGTTCAGGTGGTAATGCGAGTGATGAGGAGCGGCAGATGAAGCTTCGCTCTCTCGTCGGCAGCTCATTTCCTGCTGTGCGGCCCGGTGGTTGGGGACCCCTGGTTTAGAATAGCTCATTTTGAAAACTAGTGCAAAATTGCAAAGCAAATATCCACAGGCTAGGAAATGGAAATTAAATTTAAAGATCATCGAAGTAGACACAGATGAAGGCTTTGGATGAACCAATTATTAATGAGGAAGACAATTTAAAAGTGTTTTCCTTATAATTGAAGATATAGTGGTAGAATGTACAAAAAGGTGTTTTGAATTATAAATAATGAAGCCATTTTTATTCCTTGTATGACCTTGTCTTAGTCTGTTCAGGCTGCTATAACAAAATTGCCATAGACTGGGTGGCTAATGAACAGATTTATTTCTTAAGGTTCTGGAGGCTGGGAGTTTCAAAATCAAGGTGCTGGCACATTCAGTGTCTGGTGAGAGCCCACTTTCTGGTTCATAGATGGTGATCTTCTTGCTGTGTGGGGGAAAGGGTGAAGGAGCTCTTTGGGGCTCTTATAAGGGCACTAATCTCATTTATGAGAGCCCCACCCTCAAGACCTAATCACCTACCAAAGGCCCCACCTCCTAGTACCATCACGTTGTGGGGGTTAGGATTTCAACATGACTTTGGGGGGCGGGGACACAAGCATTCAGTCTATAGCATACCTCCACAAGTTACAGGAAATGTCAGAGGAAATGTTAAATGCCATTGTATAAATTTATATTTAAAGTTAGATTCAGACTTAGACAAAACTGATCTGTATGGAGTTAAATCTTTTTAGAAACATTGTTCCACAAGAATCATCAGATCTAGATGTATGAAAATTTGTATTTTGAAATAATTTATCAGGAATCTATCCCAATGTTGTCACAGCCTACAACAAACAGTGCCAGTAACAGTTGCATCAGTAGAAAGCTCCTTCTCAAAATGAAAAGTTATCAAACATTTGCAATCTTGACTGATGTTACCTTCAATCATACTGGTTCAAAACGAGGTTGCTAAAAATATAGATTTGATGATTAAATAATTGAATTTGCAGAAAAGTGAGCCAGAAAAATCTTATGATCAATCAAGGTATCATATTAATAACGTTATTATTTATTATATAAATTATGATCAAAATATTGTTCTGCAATTTGTAAGTTTATGTTGTTATTCATGTATCACTATTATCCCTATTATGTTATATAAGTAATAAAATATTTATAAAGAAAAAACCATTTTATTTTAGTGCCTTTAACTGCATTTCCCACCTCTCCCCTGGTGTTTGAACAAGGAACCCTCCATTTTCATTTTGCACTGGGCCCTACAAATTATGTAGCAGGCTCCCACTCCTGCTGGATGGTAATTGTGAGATGATTTGAAGGGACTGTAGCCACTCAAACAGCCTTACTGCTCTAAACAAACTCCTTGCCACTGGGAGTAGGGGATGAGGGTGGGTAGAGACAAGCTTACAACACAGAAAAATGGAGGTTAGTGTGGATATCTATCATTTTCATGTGAACAGGATCATACTGTCCATATAATTTGGCCAATTACTTTCTTCACTTGGCAACATCTTGGAGATCTTTCTGCAAGGAAAATCAACCTTGTTCTTTTTTGAATTCCTGTTCAGGGAATTCCATAATTTGGATGGGTCTTGATTTATTTCTCCACTCCCCTGATGGATATTTAAAGTGGTTTTATTTTTCAGTAATACAGAGCTTCAGTGAACATACCAGTAGGGGCCTCCTTGTGTACAGGTGGACACTCACAAGTGAGTTGCTGGGCCACTTTCAATCTTAATTACATACTGCCAAATTGCCTTTCAAAAGCATTGTGCCAGTTTTCACTCCCATCAGCAGTGTATTTTCACATTTCCTAAGACTCTGACCTTTAAACTGTTTGCCAATCTGATGGAGAAAAAAAATGGTAACGTGTTTGTTTTTAACTCTGCATTTTCCCTCACTAGTGCAGTTGAATGTCTTTTTATATGATGTTTATTGGCCCATCCTCTGTGAACTTTTTGTAACCTTTGCCTAGTTTTTCTTACAGGTTTGTTTGTTTTCTCCATATTAAGTTGTAGGAGTCATTTATATTTCTGGATATTAACCCTTTGTCTATTATATATATTGCTGATATTTTCCCACAGTATGTAACATGTTTATGGTTTGTGTTAGCATACAGGAGTTATCATACGGAATGTTTGTATAGCCACTTGATATATTTACATCAATCTTTTCTTCTATGGCTTTTCTTTTTTGTTTATTGTTTTGGAAGACCTTTTTTATACAAGGCAACAACCATATTATCTTTTTTTCTCATTCTGTCATAGTGCTTTCCATTTAGGTCTTTAACCTACCTTAAACTCATTTCCTTCTCAACTTTTGCATTTCTCCTATCTGGAACCCTTTTCCCCCAGATCTTCCTATGGCTGACACCTTCAGAGTCAGCTCAAATATTACTTCTTCCAAAAGGCCTTCCCTCACCACCTTAACTAAATTAACCACCCTCTCTACATTAAGATGTGCCCTAGTTTGGGACTTCCCTGGTGGTCCAGTGGGTAAGACTCCGCACTCTCAATGCAGGGGGCCCAGGTTCAATCCCTGGTCAGGGAACTAGATCCCGCTTGCATGCCACAACTAAAAAGATCCCACATGCCGCAACTAAAAAGATCCTGCATGCCGCAACGAAGATCCTGCGTGCCTCAACTGAGACCCAATGCAGCCAAAATAAAACAAACAAACAAACAAAAACAAAAAAAAGATGTGCCCCAGTTCATTACCTTGACTTATTTTCTTCATAGATCACCTCTTACTGAAGTTACCCAACTTATTTGTTTATACGTTCATGGTCTGTCTCTCCTTAGATTGGAAACTCCATGAAAGTAGGGATTTTGTCTTGTCCCCAGCTTCTAGAATACATTTAGAGTTTATTATAGTGAATTTGATATGATGTAAGGATAACTTTATTTTTTTCCAAAAGGATAGCTGATTGTCTCAACACCAGGACTTGCTTTTCTAAAGGAGAATTATTACTGAGTCGAGGATGGTTATGATTATTATTCAGTCCAGTGGTTCTCAACCTGTGGTGTATTGGAATCACACTTGGAGATTTTTTTAAAATTTAGATTTAATTTTAATTTAGATATAGATAACAAAGTACCACAAACTGGATGGCTTAAAACAGAAAGGTATTGTCTCACAGTTCTGGAGGCTAGAAGTGGTATTGGCAGGCCATGCTCACTCTGAAAGCCCTACCAAAGCATCCTTCTTTGTCTCTTTCTAGCTTCTGGTGGTTGCAATCCTTGACATTCCTTGACTTGTAGGTGTATCACTCTGCCTCCATCATCACATGTGTGTGCCTGAATTTCTCTCTTCTTATAAGGACCCCAGTCATTGGGCTAAGGTCCACCCTAATGTAATATGACTTCATTTTAACATACAAAGACCATATTTCCAAGTAAGGTCACAATCACAGGCTCTGGGTGGACATGAATTTTGGGGGGTGCACTATTCAACCCAGTACAGAGTGTCACATTTACAAACTCTGCTTTATTAGGTCTGGAGTGGAGGCTCAGCATCCTTAATTTTTAAAAGTTTTACAGACTTGACAAATGATATCAATGTTCACCTGGAAAGGTGGACATGGGGGAAGGCCCTTTTGAAGCAGAATCTCAATCCCAGATGCCAGTAAAGAAAAATACTGATGAATTTCACTGCATAAAAGTTAAAACTTTGTGAGGCAAAAAAATACCATAAACAAATTCAAAAGATCAGCAAAGCTGGGAAAACATATTTGCATCATATATGATAAAAGGCTAATTTCTTTAATTTATAATGAGTTCAGAAGAATTAACATGAAAGAGACAAAACCCAATAGTAAAATGAGCTAAAGAATAAGCAAGTAATTTGGAGAGAAAGACATACACATATCAATAGAGATTTGAAAAGATGTTCAATCTCATCCATGAGTAAGGCATATAAATCAAAACAATAAAATACCATCTTCACCTATCAGATTGAGAAATGTTTAAAGTTTGATTGTACGTAGAGCAAGTGAGGGTATAAAGAAATACTAGATACTTTCATATGCTGTTGGTGGGACTGAAGTTGGTACAACTTTTTTCATTTATAATTTGGCAATATATATCAAAATAGAACACGCACATATTCTTTGAATGTTGTGGGCTTTGCTAGTGCCTCCTCAGCTATCATTTCCCCCTTTTTCCTTCCCAACAATTTGTAGATTTTGATTTGTATATCTCTTCTTCCCACTCATAGCCCATGTATTTTGGGGTAAACAGATCTTACTCCCAGTTCTTCTGACCACAGACATCATTAGTTCACGGGAGGACTTGTGACCTAAGCAAGCCAATGAGGGAGAACCTTGGGAGTGCTGCTCACTGGGAACGTTGGGTCAGAGTTTTCTCTTCTCTGCTGGACTTAAAGGAAGAGATTCAAAGCCTCCATTGCCACTGGCAGCCATCTCGTGGCCACCTTGGCTAAAGCACTGTTTCTCAGCCTTTAGTGTGCATCATAATCACCTAATCTATTAAAACATAGATTGCTGATCTCTACTCCCAGAGTTTCAGATTCTGCAGGTCTGCAGTAGGAACCAAGAATTTCCTTTTCCAAGAAGTTCCCAGGTGATATTGATGCTGCTGGTCCAGGGACCACACTTGGAAAACCACTTGGATAAAGTAGGGACTGCACAGCAGAGGGACTTAAAGAAACTGGGTAGCTCTAGCTCACCCTACCGCTGGAGTTGTGTTTTGTTACTTGTAACCAAAAGCGCCCTAACCAATATACTCAGCAATCTCGGACTAAAAATTTACCCTATGGATATACTTGCAGAAGTTTACCAAAATATATGCCCAGGGATGATCATTGCAGCACCGTTTGTAATAGCTAAAACTAGAAGCAATCAAAGTACTTGTCAATGCTATTCTCTCACTTCGCCCCAGCTTACCCTTCTCCCTCCCAGTGTCCTCAAGTCCATCCTCTACCTCTGCGTCTTTATTCCTGTCCTGCCCCTAGGTTCATCAGAACCTTTTTTTTTTTTAGATTCCATATATATGTGTTAGCATACGGTATTTATTTTGCTCTTTCTGACTTACTTCATGCTGTATGACAGACCAGACAGAGGTCCATCCACCTCACTAATACAGCAGAAACTAACACAACATTGTAAAGCAATTATACTCCAATAAAGATGTTTTAAAAAAAAATCTGGACCTCAAAGTACTTGTCAATAGGGAATTGATCCATCTGATGGAATCATCCATCTAATGGACACTATGTAGTGTTAAAAATTATGAAATACTCTGTACATGCTCATAGAAAAATATCTCTGAGATATATTAAGTATAAAAATCATGATGATTAAAAGGGAGTAATTTATACTTTTTAAACAAAAGAATAAATAAGCAGATATGCAGGTATATGCTTGTTTCCTGGAAGGTTAATTCTGATTAAGAATGGCTATATTTGAGGAAAGGAGTTGAAATTGAGGTGGTGCTAGAGGTTCTTCAGTCTTCATTTTGTATATTTTTATTCTGTTTGAGTTGCTTAACCTTAGGTAAACTTTCCTTTTTTCAAAAAAGAAAATGTCATTTGGAGTTATCTGGGCAAGGCATAGGTCAATTTTAATTTCCTTCTTTGTGTTTCTGTATTGAAGAAACAACTAATAAACGTTATGTTATTTTTTAAAAGATTAAATCATGAAAAGGTGAATGGAAAATTAAAGACTTCTCAGTTATTTTGATGTGCAGCCAGGCTTGAGTGCCACTAACATGGTGCATAGGTTATAAACTGGTGAGGACTTATACCTATCCAGATTGAGACTTAACTGGGGAGCTGCTAATTATACTTTAATGTGCATATGAATTACCTAGGGATCTTGTTAAAATGCAGATTCTGATTGAATAAATCTTAGGTGGGGCCCAATATTCTGCATTTCTAATAGGCTCTCAAGTGATGCTAATGTTGCTGGACTACTGATCACACTTTGATAGCAAGAACAAAGAAAGAGGAAAAGAGGAAAAAGAAGGAAGAAGAGGAGGGACCATGAAGATGGAGAGGAAGGGACAGATATGAGACACTGCAGAATGATTGGGCATATGGAAAGAGGAGAGTCTGAGGTGATGTGGTTTTTGGCCTGGGTGATGTGAGGATAGTAGTGACATTAACCAGAGATAGAGGAATCAAGCTGGAGGAGGAGGAAGTATAGGAAACAATGAAGGAGTGTGAGTAAGACTTCACATTTAAACATATTGAGTTATGATTTTTCTGGGAGAGTATTATGTGGACTTGTCCAGCAGACCATTTGAACTCTGACTCTGCTCAGTAAAGTTCACATAGAGGTAGATTTGAGACTCATCTGTATAAAGGTAAGAGCTGAGACCATGGGATAGGATGAAACTGACCAGGGAGAAAGAATAGTGAGAAGATGGCTGAAAACAGAAACTCTGAGAAATGCTAATCTTAAGAGACATGCTAAGAAGGAAATGAAGAAGTAGTTGGAGAGGCAGTACAGAAGACTAAATATCCTGAAGGGCTTTCCTACTAAAGAACAACTAGATCCTGCATAAAACATAATTTTTATTGTATTGCTGGATGTGTGAGTTAGCAACTGCTGCATAATAAACCAACCCACAACTCAGTAGCTTGAAACCAAACCATTTATTGTTGCTCATGAGTCTATGTGTTGGTGCTCTGTTGATCTGCACTAGGCTTGGCTGATCTTGGCTGGGCTCACTCATGTATCTGTGGTCTGCTGGTGGGTTGGTTGGTGGCTGACAAGTCTAAGCTGGTCTGGCTGGATATAGCTAGACAAATGGGTCTCTCATCCTCCAGAAGGCTAGCCCAGGCTCATTCCCATGATAATTCCAGGGGTCCAAGAGAGTGACCAGAAGCACGCAAGGCTTAGAACTGACATAATATCACTTCTGCAACAGTCTATTGATCAAAGCAAAACACAAGACTAGTCTAGATTTGAAGGATGGAGAAACAGATGCCATCTCTTAATGGGAAGAGCTGCAAAAGGTGTAGATACAGGGAGATGTGAACAACTGTGGCCATTTTTGTAATCAATTTATCATGCTGGACTTATCAGAAGTAAAAGGAGTCTTTAAAGAGCAAGCAAAATACAGCAAGCAAGCAAACAAACAAAGCCATGACAATAGTAATAAACCCCAGTGAGCTGGCTAGGGAGAGCAGGGCACTTGAGGACACTTCCAAAAATGGAATAGAGGTAGTTCCTTGGAAAACTGAGGTGCTGTTATGGAAGAAATGAGGAAAGGCTGCTGGTCAGGTAGGAAAACAAATAGACATCTGCCTCAGAATCCAAGAGTCTAGTCTTTGTCATGAGAAAATTCTAGGAATACTTTAAATTGACACGGAACAGCCTTGTCTTTTTGGTCCTTGAAACCAGTACGCACATGAGGCAACTTTTAGGAGTTTGAGCTTGGCCTCAAAACCAGCATGTCAACTGTGTCTTCTTAAGGTATTGAAAGTGTTTTCACATCCACTAGCTTGTGTAACTCTCACAACTACCTATAAGGGAGGTAAAGCAGGCATTATTATTCCCATTTAATACTACTTCTAAAAATAATTTTGTCACTATCTTATAAAAGTGAGCATTTGCATGCCTTAGGTCCCAGCAGGAGACATGTGCACAAGCATACACGGCAACATTAATGGAAATAAGCCATATTTCCATTGGACAGAGAATGGGTAGATAAATTGTGGTATAGTCACACAATGGAATACTATACAGAAGTGAAAACAAATTAACTACAGCTACAGCAGTAACGTGTTTGAGTCTTAGAGAAAAAAAAAAGTTGGGTGAGAAAAGGAAGTTGCAGAACACTACATAAAAATAACGTTTTTATAAAATTATAAAGCAAGTACAACCTAACAATATATTGTTTAGGAATAATTACATATGTGATGTAACTATTTAAAAAGAAACCAAGGGAATGAAAACTAAAAGTCAAGATACCAGTTACCTCTGGGGAAGGCAGAGAGATGGGATAGTTCTTAGGTTGGGCAGTGGGTTCATGAGTGTTCATTTTATTATTGAATTTCATTAACATATGTTACATGTATCCTTTTGTGTTTATCAAATAATACATAATAAGTTTTTTAAGTAGTCAAAAAAGGAAAGAGAAATAGCAGAGAAATGTCAGGGAAGCCAGAGAATTTCAGGAAATGGGTTGTGTTTCAGTGTCAATTACTGTGGAAGTCCTCAGCAAGATGCCTGTATGAAAACCCTGGACTTGGTGACTGGGAGCACACTAGTCGCCTTTGGAAGCAGCCACATTCAAATGGGAAGGGCTGATGCCAGATTATAGGCTAGGAAGGAACGTGTTATGAGGAAATCAGGACTGGGAGCGTAGACAAGTCTTTCATCTACTACCAACCCTCCCACCCCCACCAAACCCATAACAGCTAACATTTATTGAGGCTGAATTATATGCCAGGCATTTTACATACACTATGTCATTTAATCCTCATAACCACCCCCACAGGGTGGGCTAGGGGAGCTAAACTCAATGCTTGTGTTACCACAAGATTATATCCACTTCAGCCCACATGCAGAGAATCCCTATGACACTGGAATGGGAATGAATGTTTCACTATTCCATTACAAATTTTAGGTATAATGACTCAAGTGGTTAGGTAATGGCAACCAGTCAAAAGGCAATGAGTCAAATCTACCCAGAAATGGGTAATTTCTCCCTGTGATGCTATTATTGAGACTCACCAAACTTACCTCTCCCTTTTCCCAGGGACATAGTAGAATTGTACTTTTCCACCTCTAGGAAACTAGGTGCAACCATGTGGGCCATCTCTTTGGGCAATAAAAAGAGAGAAGTGATGTGTGACATTTTTAGCTTTAAGAGTCAGTGTGTATTTTGGTCACATTCCTTCCCAACTCAGTGATGCGGCTTCTGTTGGTCTGAGTTATCAAGTGGCTTTGGATGAACAGAGCTCCCCTGACAATACATGTTGGACATAATGAGCAAGAAGTATACCTTTATTATGTGAGATTTGGGGGTTATTATAGCAGCAAAACCTAGCCTATCCCAACTGATACACTCCCCTTTTCTAGAGTTAAAGATTATAAATGTGTAAGGACTGAATAATAAGATGAAAATGTTTTAAAATATATAAAATAAACTGCCTAGAACTCTCTCTGGCACATAGTAATCCCCCAATAGATGACTTTCTGCATTTGCTCCTAATAAATGAGCACAGAATTTTCATATTTCTCACACACAAATAAAAGACTAGTTGTAGAAGATATAAATAGAAGACAATGTTCCAGGCTCACATTATTCCTAATACTTGTGATTTTAGAAGAGATATTTTCATTCTTGGTCACTTTATCCCTCAAGTCCATGAAAAAACACACTTGACGCTGCTTGGGTCATATACCCATCCCTGCACTGGGGGAGGTGAAGCCATGTGACTGATGGTCAACCCATCCCTACCCCAAGATTGGAAAGAGCAGTTCCCCAAAGGAAAAAGAAAAACAAAAAACTGCACTTAACTGCTGCCAGAAAGAGGAAGGAATGCTGAGGAGGCAGAAATAAGAGTTATCTACTTAGTCAAAACATAGGTTTAGAACCCTGGTTTTTATCACTTATTAGCTGTGTGTGAACTTCGGCACCACTGAACCAGTTTGCTCGTGTGTAAAGTGAGGATAGTACTTACTTTGCAGAGTTGTTTGAAGCTTAGAAACAGTGTACAATAGCTTGGTACTATGCTTGGTACCTAATAGGTCCTCAGCAGACAGTAACTTTTAAAAGCCAAATGCTAAGGATTTCCCACTATTAAATTCTGAGTCCCAACACTCAAAGATCAAAGGTTAGGAAAAGACATCTATAGCCATAATGAACCAAATACAAAACAAATTTTTACAAATGATAGTTTTCATTTAAGGGTAAGTATTTACAAGCTTCAGTAACCTCTAATGCTCGCCTTTAGGTTCAGCTGTTTCCTTTTGTAATCTGTACACACAAGGCACAGAGCAGCCAGGGAGGCCAAGCCCAGCTAGCAACACTCAGCAGAAGCAGTAAGGTAAGAAGAATGCCCTAGAGTCCTGGCTTCAGACTCTGCTCCAAGCATCAGTCTATTGCTCAAAGGTGACTCAGAACTCTTTTTTTTTTTGAGAGCCCCATTTAAAAGCATGCATACCATTCAGTGATGAACGTTCATATTCAATCTTCTTGTGTTTTTGCCACCAACACATCCTCTGCCTCAGAAATCTACAATCTGTTTTGCACCAGGGAACATTTTCAAAGGTGTTTTAGCTGTCCTTGATTTAGTCATCAAACATTTCTAAGTGCCTGCTTGGTGGTAGATGCCAAGAAGACAAAGATGGTCAAGTTTAATCTACTAGCAGAGATGCAGCGAAGTGCTACAGGGACTGGCTGTGGTGAGTCCGTACAGGGGTCCCTAGTAAGAGATCAGGAAAAGAATCACAAAGATATGAGCTGAATCTTAGGGGAAAAAGTTGAGACTGCACCAGAGACAAGGGGAGAGAGGTATTCTAGGCAATGGTATAAGCAAATGAGAAGAAATGGATATTAATAGCTTAATGTGTGTAGGATGTGCTTTAGTGTTGCTGGAATGAGTTGGGGTGGCAGGAAATGAGGCTGGAGAAGTGGTCAGGAGCCAGATCATGAAGGGACCATGGAAATGGGCATGCAGCATGTTAGAAGGACAGATTCCTCTGGAAGCTGATAAGCATGGTGGATTAAAGCAGTGGTTCTTCACGTCTCTTAGGTCATAGACTTCTTTAAGTAACTAACAACGGTATGGTCCCTTTCACTGGGAAAAGGTACATACACGTAGACACAAAATTTGCTCACAGTTGCCTGGTTAGGAGTAAGACAGAGGAGCAACTGCAACAATTTAGGTAAGACATGAGGAGGCCTGAACTAAGCCACAGCAAGTGGGGAGAGAAAAGAGATAGATGTGAGAAAGAGAAAGATGGTTGAGTGTTACCAACAGATCTTATCACAAATTGGATTTGAGAAATGAGGGAAAGAAAGACATGCATCTAGGATAACTCCCAGGTTGGTTTGTGGTGTAGACAATTGAGTAGAAGGTAGTGTCACTCATGGAGAGGAGGAGGCTTCGGAAGAGAAGATGGGTTCAGTTCGGGAAATGTCGAGTCAAAGGTGCCTTTAGAACATCCAAATAAAGAAGTTCATCAGGAAGCTAAATATGCCCTTCCTTTTCTTGTACTGGCTCTCTTGCCCTGATATTCAACTACAAATAGGCTCCTAAATCTCCGTGCAACACTTCTGAATTGAGACAAGTATATTCCCCATTTGCCGAAAGGAGTCCAGAAATGGGAGAAGAAATTAAACTTCGCACACCCAAAATTATTTCACATTTTTTTTACTAAAAGAATAGACTTTTATTAAGCACTGTAAGTTTCTTTCCATCAGCATTAACAGAACAACAGACCAATTTCCATCACAGAACAACTCCTGAGACATTTTCATTCCTTTCTGAAACACTTTCCTTAACTCCTGCAGTTTCCCCTAAGAAGCATCCATTCAAACTTACATTAATAAACTATGGAGCTTTTGTGGTGAGGTGGGCCAAAAAGGCAGGGAATTTGGAAGAGAAATACATATTATCCATCCACTAAACACACTGTCAAGAGCACAGGAGAAGAGATACTAACACAGGAAAAAACAATGAAAGATTTTACTTTTGTCAATAACATCATTTATCAGGGAGCACTAAAAATCAATGACTCCTTGAGTTAAAGTTTCTTTACCTAGTATGTTATTCTAAAAATAGAATAGAATAGAATAAAATAAAAGGTGGATGGGGAAGTGTCTTCTGGGAAGTAACTAAAATGAAGTCATCAGATTTGGCAGGGTTATGAGAGATTAATAAAATCTGAAATATTTAATTTGTTTCATTTACATGAAAATTCACTAGTCATTAGTTACTACCAACACGGACAAAAAGAGCATCTATAAAAGTACAAGGGCAATGTCAAAAGCTGCAGTGGGCACCCTAGCATAGGGGTTTTTTTATTTTGCTTTTACCTTGGAAAAGATGATTTTGCAAAAAAAAATATATGAAGTTATTTTCTTAGAACATCAAAATAACCTCTGACAATACTGAAGATAATTAGCAGTAACAGGGGGATAAGGAAATACCTGCACCAGCAGACTACTGCAATAAGCCAAGGGAAAAGAAAATGGAAAGTCAAATAAAAGAAGATGCCAAAGTCACAAGAGGGAGAAAAATATAGGGTGACACACAATGGAACAGTGAAAACTTACCCCCCCCCAAAACCCCAAGCATATTTAGGAAATATGCATCAGGAAGTAAACAAGTATAATGATTAAACCTTAGTAGAATTATACTAACTACTTTAAACTGTGGTCTACTTGTACTGTCATTTCAAAGTGGGGTGGGGGAGTCTTAGAGGCTGAAAGGGTAGCACAGACAGGCCCACAGGAGCCTTCTAAGGTTCCAGCGGACTGGATCACTATAACCAAACAGTTACTTCCACATTCTTTCTACCCTACATAAGCATTCCTCCCCCCACCCCCCTCCTTAACCACCCTCCCTAATGCCTTACCTGGCTGTTTTTCTCAGTGATTAAAAACAAGTTAATGTGACTTGGCCAACAATGCCAGGAAATCAAGATGGAGACAAAAATCAAATATCACTAGCCAAAGCAAGTGCCATTTCTTAGGCTATAAAGTCTACCAAAAGTCCTACTGGCTCAGAATGAAAATGATACAAGTGAGCAGAAGTTTATCAGGCCTGGTCCAGACTAGACTGGCCACTGAATAAGGGTGGGAGTTATAGGTTGACCCCAATACACACCAGCAGAAATCAAGAACTGCAAGTCCTTGGGGATCAGTGGCTATATACATCCAGGGTGCTTTTGCTTGTGGCCCTACAAGGTAAAGGGGTCATTTCTGGGGGTTCCCATATGATGCATGACTTTGTTCAAGAAAGGCCACATCATAGTCAGAAATTGAACCTCAAGTGAAGGATGACAGTCTCTTCAAGTGGTACTCACAGCAAAAAGCAGACTCATGTTCCCTAATTTGAAAGAAATTAGAAAAAGTTAATCTTGCAATTAGAAAAAGTTAATCTTCCAGTAATAAACCTTAGTCTTTCTGGCTTCTAAATTGTATGTTTTGCACATAAATTAAAACATGGCCCTTTATGGTTCTTTCTTGTAACCTTACAAACCCAAAATGCTGAATCCAAATAAAAATCAAAGTTGGAAGTGAGACACTTGTTTCACCCTGGGCCAGGCTAGGAGAAAGTAGAGGCGTGTGGAAGGGAGAAAAGCAAGCCGTTTGGCAAACTGGAATCATCCCTGTCAAAGCAGCAATTTTACTTCTCACAGTGAATGCCTACAAAATAATAAATCTTCGTAATGCTGTGAGAGTTAACAATACTGTCACTTGATTGTGTCAAACAGATTCAAGATTCACAGAAACAGCAACTGAAGAAAATGCCTTTCCATATAACTCCAAGTACTTCCTATTAGAAATCGGAGCTAGCTAGCTAGCTATTTAATTTAACACAGCTCAGTGATTCTGGTTACTTTTAGAGCTCCAAAGGACTCCTCCCTCTGTGGCTCCAGAAAGAAATTTCCAAGCCATCTAAGTTCGCTACTAAATCCTTCTCTTGCTGGATACAGAAGTCCTAACCTTCAAGATGTTGCGAAAGGTTGGGCACATTAGGAGAAGAGCGGGAACCAAATTAGGGGAGCCAATTCCATAGAGGAGGTTTTTGTACACTTTGTTCTTGGTTATATCTGGCTGGGTATATGCATTCTTGTCATCCTGTTCTGATTTATGTAAGAAGTGTCTGGGCAGGGGGAAAGGCATTCTAGACCTCCCTCCCCCTGCGAGTTGTGGGTTCTCTTAAATTGGGCCAGACTAGGATAAAACAGTCTGAGACTGTCTTCAGTCTCTCATGATGATACACTCATTGTAAGTGGGTAGTGAGCAAACAGCCTTCTGGTTGTCTGGAAAAAAATCACCAAGGACCTACTCTGGGTTAAGGTACATGGGGTTTTTCAAGAAGAGAGAGAACCCTGCTAGAAGTCTAGTCAGTTGTATTCCTGTATAAATGGTACTTCTTGGGCAAGAATATCACAAAGCCCAAAAGGAAGTGTATGAGGCTGGAAGCCTCAACTCCTGAACGAAGACACAATGCTAATCTGTTGCAAGCCATGTTCCCATCCCTCATACTGCTGAGGAGGGAAACTGGAAATGCAAGGCTGTCTCAAGAGTATCTCCAGAAAGGGGGAACAGCCTCTTTGTCCTGGACAGATTCTGGCCTCACTTGGGGGCTGGGAACCTTTTACAGAATACCCCTCTAGGCCCGGGCCAGAGTCCTCTGAAGTCTTCCTTGCAAAGCAAATGAAAAGATCCAGTAGTCAAAATGTCAATGAACAAACGAAACAATCTAGGTATGTAAAATCAAATTGCCGATTTCCTCACACTTCCCTACCCCATCTTTCCAATGTTAGTCCTCTCTCCCTCAGGGATTCATGGCAATAAATTCTAGCCTGAGGCCAGTTTGATCCCGGAGTTTCAGATGAGATTTCCTCCAAACTGGCTGCAAGCCCCAGTAATTACCTCCCATCCCCTTTCTCTCTCCCAACCAGGCTGCTCCTTCATAAGGAAATGCCCAACTCTTCCCGATCCTATTCCAACCTCCTGTTTTTACCATACGGGATGTGAGGACTCTGGTCAAGATTAGGCTTGTGACAACCCAACTGTTTGTTGTTCTGAACAGGCAATCTCTGGAAAGCACTTTTTGTCTGCTTTAGAGAAGCCCATCTTCTCATAATTGTGATGGGCTTCGACTTAGTAAGGATTTTAAAATGTGGTCTTTTGAAACCTACCACTCCATAGCAGTGGAAGTATTTCTGGGAAATTCAGTAAATCTTCTGGGACATCATCATGTATGTATGTGTGTGCATGTATATAAATATATATATACAAATATATATATTTATATTTATATATACATACACACATACACATATATTTATATATATATAAAATATGTATAGATAAATAGATTTGTCTCTTTATATAAAGGGTATGTGTATGCATATAGATACACGCATTCATATATACATCTATCCAAACATCCATACACAAACACACACACACACACACACACACACACACACACAAGCACACACAGTCTTTTGAGTTCCCTTTCGTACTCAATTTCATTATATTGATTCCACCCTTTCAGGGTGTGGGCAGCAGGGAGTGGGTGAACTGCACCACATCTTCTATTTTACAAACAATTCATTAGTTCAGAGGCAGGAAAAATCTGCCCAGTACTTTTCTGACTCACTTGAATCCCCCAGTACAAAGGCCATTGGTAGTTATTTTAAGTGTACAAAATTAAAAAAAAATTAAAAAAATAAAATAACCAATACTACCTCACTTCCCTGAAAACATCTACCTATCTGATTGTCAGGTCAGAGCTAGAGGTGGTAGTATAAACTCCTGGCATAGGTGAATGGGGAGAAAGAGTTAAAAGATGTGGATACTGATTATATATGAAGGCCCTACTATTTCATAAAGAAAAAAGCAAGTTAGGAAGCCATATACTCAGAAAACCAAAGCTGGAACTTTTCTATAG
Organism: Eubalaena glacialis; assembly: GCF_028564815.1. Classification (NCBI taxonomy): domain Eukaryota; kingdom Metazoa; phylum Chordata; class Mammalia; order Artiodactyla; family Balaenidae; genus Eubalaena; species Eubalaena glacialis. The sequence goes on from NC_083736.1 coordinate 48,235,748, forward strand.
GGCCTTACGTGATGACACCCGATAGTCACTGCCTTAATAGGCTTCCAGGGGACGTAAAGAGAATATTGGCACTATATATTCAATTTGAGAACAGGAACTATGCTTGTTGCCATTCATATTTGATCAGAGCTTCCCTAGAAGCAGACCACTGAGTCTGGAAGCCCAGAAAAAGACAGGGAAGGGGAAAAGATGGATACAATAGAACACCCCATCCAAATTCTGGATGAAACTAGGGTAAGCATTTTATGTCCTCCTCTAACTTGGGCCTAAAATCAGAAAAGTATAGGTTTTCCCCTCTTCCTGATCTGCTGAAGCCATCTTCTGCTTGTTATTCCTCTTTCTGTTGTGCCACAGTTCCCAGCTTTTGCTCTCGTAAGCGGCTCTTCTCACCATTCTTCACGGGGAAGTAGCGGTTACCATTATTACACACACTGCTGTCTCTGGTTAAGGCACACTGTGATGGAGCTGGAAGATGATCATTCTTCTCTTCCTTGATCAATGTGCCATTGTTTCCATTTACCTGTGAGCGAGACCGACCTTGATGAGGCTCCAGGGATTTAGAAACTCCATCTGAAGTGCTCTGTCAAAAACAGAGATATTCAGTAGAAATGGTAATCCCAAACTGGCTGATCCTTCCCAAGCATGTTTATAAGCTAGCCTGCAGAAACTGCTTCAGTTCTTCAAAAACACCAGAAAGCCCAAAGCTTGTTAACACCTAGTACACTCTGACACTGTCTGGAGAACTTAGGGTGACAACAAATGGATCTGACTCAAATCCAATGGCAATGACAACACAGTAATGACACAGCTACTGTTTACAAAGCTTTACAATATATTTTTTTCAAATGCCAAAAGGGACCCTAAATGGTAGATATTATGATGCCCCATTTACAGATGAGGAAGCTGAGGCTCAGAAAGATTAAAGTAACTTGCTCAAGGAGACACAGGTAGAAAGTGGTGGGGCCAGGATTGCACTCCAGGTTGGTCAGCCTCTAAAGCTTACTCTCTTAACTTCCACGCAACGCTGTCCAATACTGACAATTGGACATGTAAATGAAAGGAAAAGAAAACAAATGATAAGATCTATGTGCAATGTTCCATAGAATTTTTCATAAGTAAAAACAATCATCTGGTTTTCTTTTAATTTCAGAAATGTAACTGCTCTTGAAATGCTAATGCCATGAACTGTATTACCTTGAAAGTGCAGTACTGGCTCTCAATGAATATTATTAGGAATAATAACAGTGGTTGGGCATGCCAGGTACTCTGATGTTGGTTTCACAGATAAGAAAGACAAATGAGGCTCGAAAAAGTAAAATAACTTGCTCAAGGTCACCGGCATGCCTAAACTTGCATTCAAGTCTGTTTGACTCCAAAGACATTGTTCTTTCCACTAAGACACAACACATAATGGAAGTCTAATACCTGTTGAATTTGTGGTCAATTATAAATAATAATTATTAATATTTATTGAGCACTTCCCATGTTCCAGGTTCTGTGTTAAACACTACATATATCATCTCATTTAATACTCAAAATAACTCTATGAGGTAGATACCAATTCTTCCATTTTTACTGATGAGGAAATTAGGGCACAGAGAGGTTAAGTAACTTGCCCAAAGTCACGGAACTGGTAAGTGGCAGAGCCAGATTCAAAGCTCGATCATTTGACTCCAAAACCTACACAACATGGGCGTTACTGTGAAGTGTTTCTCAAGAACCTGGAAATAAGATGAAACTAGTAATGGATGGAATTAGCCATGTGAGGTAGTCAACAAAGAAATAAAAATGTAACAAGTAAGTGACTGAAGAATTTGAGAACACACAAAACTCCACTGACCTAGGAATAATCTCAGGAAGACAGAACTGTAATGTAAGAAGATTTAATAAGCTGCAACAATTAATTATCTCAGATTTTGGAGAAAGGGCAACTGAACAGAAAAAGGAGAGTCAACAAGGCAATCAGCAGCAGCTCTGTCCAGGGAAGATGCCTTAGCTAAAAACAAAGTCAATGTGAGGCTTTCCTTGGCCAGGCTACCTCTAGAGTAGATAACAGTACCCCCAGAAATCTTAGCTAAGAGAAACTTAAGATCATCTACCATCCCTTGTTTTCCCTCAGTTTCCCCATCTGTAAAATAGAGAGAATAATAGTATCTATTTCATAGGTTCCTATAAGGATTCAATGACACACTCCATGTAAAGCACTTAGAACATGTTGTGCCTGGCACACTGTAAGAACTCAATGCCAGCTAATGTTACTGTTCTGATTCCATGCCCCCAGGCAAACTTCTGATACCATGGCCTCCCTTTCAGCTTGCTCTTAGAGAGAAAAAGCTCCGGCAGACATGGTTAAGAGCATGCATACAAGAGTCAGCCAGGCCTAGGTCTGAATCTTATCTCTAACAATTAGAGTTGTTATCCCGTTTCAGAATTAGCACAGCACAGGGCTTTGGAATCAGTCAGCTCACGCTGGAACGTCAACTCTAATACTAACTTGATGGGTAATTTTGGGCAAGGTGCTTCATCCCTCTGAGCCTCAGTTTTTTCCTGCTTAAAATGGGAATAATAAATACATGTATTTATGAGTGACTGGAAAAAAGTGTACAATATATTGCGATAATTATTTCTTCTCACTGTAAATCTGTACTTTATCTTTCACCCCCTCCCTTCTCTTCCCTTCCCCCACTCCTTTAGCCATATCCACATAGCTATTTCTGTGATCTTGGTTAATGTGAGTCAACCACTTACTGATGGATCCACTATTATTGTACCAAAAATATCAGGTTTTTCAGACTGTATGCCTATTGATCAGTCCCTGAATCATGGTGAATTCATCAAGGCTGTACTACCTTATGAGAGACTATCTGAGTGACTAGTTTTCCTGCCTGGTGCAATCCCTTTTCCCTTACTGAGCAGCTTCTGGAAAAAGCTGAAAAGCTTTGGAAAAATCCAAAGTCACTGCTTTCTGGCTTTGGAGTACATTACAAAATGCTTTGCGTGGGGGACTTACCATTGTAGTTCCATTTGGGGCTCAAAATAACATTAAAGCAAATTTGTATTCCTTGAGAAAACATTAGACAATGGGAATTAACATGGATGCAATGAGGGCTGGTTGTATACATGAGAGCTGAGCTGGGATTGAGGGCTGACAATAAAATTGCCTTGCAGTATGGTCTAGTCAGTGACCCTTGTGAGGATTAGAAACCGCATATAAAATGTCTAGTAGATGGCTTGGAAGAAAGTAAGCACTCAAGAAATGGTAGCTACTATACTATGAGGAACCCAGCAGTCTGAGGCCATTACAAGATTTTGGATCACTACGGGGGGAAGGGAGGATGCCTATTGAAGACCAGTGAGTTTAAGACCATTCTGAACCATTAAGAGTAAGCAGAATGGTGATGCCTCCTCCCCTTCCATCATCAGCAAAGGCAAAAGTCCAATTTTCTAAGCATCTCTGGTAGCCCCTCAGAAGTTCAGGCATGCTGGTGGAGTCCCACTGTTAACTTCACTTTGGTCCCTTTATGGCTACATGTAGTGCGTGCTATGCTAAGTGTAGGTCTTTAGGACACAGTACCTGGTTTCTATCTTGTGGCCTCACTCAGGGAAAAGGATGACACTGCAGCCCTGTGGGAAGAGCCTGGGCAGGTTAACCCTCACTAGACTGCTAGAGAGCAGGCAGATGAAATCAAATGCTGGGAGAAGCTATGAAAGCTCCCAGGTTTCCATGCCTGATCTCTTGCAAAAAAAACCAACAAAAAACTGACAAGAGGTATCAAACAGAAGCTAGATCATCTCAAAAAGGTACTTACTTGTTTATTTCCTTTTTTATGTCCTTTGGATCCTCTACCAGTCTGTTCTTTTCCATGCCTTTAGAAAGTGGGGGGAAAAGTGATCATGAGGAACACATAAAGCCTGTACCTCCATTTTCACTTAGTTAACTACTCACCTCCTCTAGGAAGTTTGACCCTCTTAAGTTAGATGCCTCTCCTCTGTGTTACCACTGTAAACCTCTATCTCTGTCATTTCTATGTTATACCGAATTGTCCTGTGTCCCAAGTCCTCCTCTAGGGCAAAAACTTTTTCATCAAGGCAGGGCATTTTTATATGTTTGCTGAACTCAACTGAAAACTGGCTTTAAAAACGCAAAGTTAGTTAATGCCTCTTACCTTAACAGAAGGGTTGGATAGCTGGGCATTTTCCCAACAGCACCTTGATTGACACTAGCTTATACCAACCTATTCAAATACATACCCCTTTCCCGGCCCACCGACAGAAACCACTTGCATGCCAAAGGAGCCATGACCCCTGGAGGATCTGCTGCCAGCCCACTGGCCCACAACCATCCCGGCAATCTCTAGTTTTCCTCCTTGGGGTGGGATTGGATGGAGACCTGGGAAGAGAGGAAGAATGGTAAGTGCAAGGTAGGATAAGAGGTGGAACAAAAGATCTACAGCTCACCTATTCTGTGTATTTCCATTTCTCTATGATAAAAAGACTCTGTGATAACAACAAAGGGTCATGGTGGAAGCAAATTTTGGAAGAGGGTGTTGAAGATCTGTACATATCCACTTTAGCAAGTGGGGTGTGCCTGATTCATTTTCCAACTACAGAGCCTGCACACAGTAGGCATTCAATATTTGTGGAGAGAGAATGAGGTCTTAAGATCTAGCTATTGGAAAATTATAGGCCAAAACCACTTTTGATTCAAATACATGTCACTACACACTGGAGGATTAGCCAAACAACCAAACAAAACAAAAAATAATGAAACCAAAGTAACAGTAATTTATGATTAAGAAGTAAGAATAGCAACATTTGAAAACCAGAACCAATTCAAGACAAGATAGCATATCTCCTTAAAACAGGAAACTCCAACTCTGTGTGTGAGCTCACAAGCACAGTACAGCTCTGTAATTTGGCACAAAAGGAAGCCTTCATAGAATACAGGATTCTAGTAAACCTTTAATTTTTGTTTGTGGAAAAAACCCAAATATTAATAACTCTTCACTCACTTTGCAGGTTGTTAGCAAAGAGCCCTTCATTTATATAAAAGTGGGAGTCTAAGGAACTAGGTGACTAGCTAATCCTAAGAGGGCAAGAAAGACTTGCATTTGGGGATCCTACTGTGGCCTTTAAGGAGTCAGAAGGCTCCTCATGAACCACCAGTAACTGGAGACTAGGCATCAGTGAGAGCTGGGGCAATGGTGAGGACCTCCCAAGAACTTGGCCTTAATTAAGGCTGTCTTCTGAGACACAGTAAAGTCAACATGCAAAGAATGAGAGCAGGCATCTATAAAGACACCTTCAAAGGATAGAATGAATGGCTGGCTCCCTGGTTTGTGAGACTTAATCATTACTTGATTGAACAGAGCAGACATTCACACTGCTCCTCTAAGCACAGCCTTGAGCTAAACATCCATGCTGAATTTTGTGACCCTAAATTTAAGACAAATTTCAACTTCCAGCTTTATTATTTTTAAAGTGACGAGCAATACACAACAAACACTTCAACCATAGCACTCTCACCCGATCACAGAAACTTGGTATTTCATGTTAAAATGTCCCCATTAAAATACCCTGTTTCGCCAGGGGACAGGTTGTTTGAATTATCAGGGTCAGTACCTGACCTACCTAAGCAAGAACGTCTGTTCATCATTAAGCCACAGCTCAGATATCACCATAATGTATACATACGTGTGTGTATATACATGTGTGTGTGGATCCATGTGAGTGTGTATGTATTTGTTTTCTTCACTAAACTGCAATCCCCTGGAGGGTACAGACTATGACTTATTTCTCTCCATGCTTCTGGAAATGTGTTAGATCTACCCTCAGAGTGGAAATGGGTACATCAAGCTATGGCTGTTTGCTGACACTGGTCATTTACTTACCTACCATTGCTCTTCCTGCAAGCTCCTGTGTACATCTGCCTATGGGGAGAGAGTGAGCTAACCAGCAACCATGAAGACCAAGTTCACATGAATTACAGTTCTCAAAAGTAATAAATTGACAAAAAAAAAGTAATAAAGTGACTCTTGGTTTCTGCATCAGTTACTTCATGAGTGGTTTGGTGAGAGTCAAATCCTTAGGGATCAATCACCTCTATGGAGAGTGGTCTAGGAAGACAGTGGGCTCTCCTCCGCAGGCTACACCCCTCCATCTCAGTAAGCTCCTCTTCAAACCACACCATAGCACAGAAGGTAAAGATATATGTGAAACTGCTGATTCTGTAACTGGCAATAATTACTGGATGGGTTACTATGAAATAGATTGAGTTTGACAAACACCTCATTCTTAGGTACTGACCTGCAAACCCCCGGCTCCTTCCTTGAGGGGGAGGTGGCATTGGACCCATGGCTCGGGGGTAAAGTGAAACAGGGTAGAGAGAGGGCACCATGGGAGGCACAAAAGTAGGTGATGGAAGTAGAGCAGAAGGCGGTGGATGGTTCATGTTGACTCCTTCAAGGATGCTCTGTCTCATCTTCTCCACTTTGGTTGCCAGGTCAGCCTTCAAATGAGGGACGGAATAATAATAACAGCTGCCATTTTTTGAACTTCTCCCATGTTTCAGGCACAGTATTGGGCAGTCTAGGTACAGTCTCACAAGTCTATTCCCACTAAAGGAATCGAGGCCTGGAGTTAAATGGCTCAAGGTGACATACTCAGGGAAGCCTGTCTGGCACCAAAGCCCCCACTCTTTGCATGACACCAAACTACCATCATACTAGTTCTGACTGAGGGCTTGTGAGGCACCTTGACTAGGTCAAGGAATATAAAAAGAAGTATTTACTAATTGTCTATTACACAGCCAGCAATAGGCTAGGTTATTTTTTTAAGGGGGAGGTAACAGAATAAGGTAAAAGAGAGAACAAAACTTGACATATACAAACCCTTTTAACCTTTTCCCCCATACCCAGGATCAGAGCCCATGACCTCTGTCCAGGATAAGTCTATGCCTCTAGTCCAGAGGTCAGGAAACTTGTTCTGAAAAGGGCCAGATAGGTTTTGTAGGCCGTATTGTTTCTGTCACAACTACTTGACTCTGCCACTGTAGTGTGAAAGCAGTCATGGACAATATGTAAATGAATGAATGTGGCTATGTTCCAAAAAGCTTTATTGGAATAAAAATTCAAATTAAAAAAAATTTTTAATAGTTTGCTGACCCCCTGCTCTAGTCTCTCAGCTTACACCCCACAAATGGACAAAGAAGTAAGTAAGGGCTCCTTTCCCTTGACGTCTCTCATCTTTCCCAAGGTTTTACTGCAAAAAATATCCCCTGCGTTTACTCTGTCATCTACTTTACTACCCTCTTCTATTTCCAAAATAGTTCCTTTACAAAAAATATCATCACTTGCAAAAATGACTTACAGTTTTTGTAAATAAGGAAACTGAAATTCTAAGAATTGGGGGAAAGGCATAGAGTATATCTGAGTATTCCATGGGGAAGAAATAACTTGGAGCAAAAAAAGGAATATGAAAACTTGAAGCTCATTTCAAAAAAAAAAAACCCTTCCCAACATGATTTTGTAACATGTACACATCAGACTCTGGGCCTTTGGGATCATCCTTGACCAAGTTAGGTTAAGGTCAGACACATTCTCCCACTTCTGCTACCTCTTCCCCAATGTCTCTGCTCCTTTTCCGCTTTCTGTCATTCATCCCCACAGCAGATCAGAGACGGTCTTAGCAGCTGCCCAACATGTGGTACCTGGCCATCGCAGAGCTCAACCAGGGATACTCGCTCCCGGCCTGCTTTAATTAGCTTGCTCTGGAACAGCTTGCCATCGAAGTAAATCCAGGGGCAGCAGTGTTCCCAAGGGACTGGCTGGCCACAGGCATCATTAGCAAACAGAGCTGTGTCGACCCCACTCATGAAGAGGGCAGCAAGCTGGATCCCTCGAGCATCCAGTTTCTCAATCTGAAACCACCACAGAGGAAAAACTGCCATTAAGAAATTACTGTTAGTGCTCACTTCGGCAGCACGTATACTAAAATTGGAACGATACAGAGAAGATTAGCAAGGCCCCTGCGCAAGGATGACACGCAAATTCGTGAAGCATTCCATATTTTTATTTACAATAGCCGGGACATGGAAACAACCTAAGTGTCCATCAACAGATGAATGGATAAAGAAGATGTGGCACATATATACAATGGAATATTACTCAGCCATAAAAAGGAACGAAATTGAGTTATTTGTAGTGAGTTGGATGGAGTTAGAGTCTGTCATACAGAGTGAAGTAAGTCAGAAAGAGAAAAACAAATACAGTACGCTAACACATATATATGGAATCTAAGGGGGGGAAAAAGGTCATGAAGAACCTAGTGGCAAGACGGGAATAAAGACACAGACCTACTAGAGAATGGACTTGAGGATATGGGGAGGGGGAAGGGTAAGATGTGACAAAGTGAGAGAGTGGCATGGACATATATACACTACCAAACGTAAAGTAGATAGCTAGTGGGAAGCAGCCACATAGCACAGGGAGATCAGCTCGGTGCTTTGTGACCACCTAGAGGGGTGGGATAGGGAGGGTGGGAGGGAGGGAGACGCAAGAGGGAAGAGATATGGGAACATATGTATATGTATAACTGATTCACTTTGTTATAAAGCAGAAACTAACACACCATTGTAAAGCAATTATACTCCAATAAAGGTGTTAAAAAAAAAGAAATTACTGTTATTGGTTACATTTGCTTATTCCTGTTTTGCTGATTATTCCAGTTAAGTTAGAACATGTTGCCTTTCAATACAGACATTTGAGTGCATAAGCAGCCTCTATCCATTTGTTTCCCTGAGATGGTTTGGATGATACTCATTACAAAAAAAAAAAAATCAGCTTTAAAACCTTAAAAAGACACCCACTTGAGAAACCATTTTTTCTGCCTGTCAAGTTAGAAAAAAATTAAAACAAAACTAAAGACCAAAAGAACACCCAATGCTGATGAGGATATGGTGAAATAAATGGGCACACTCAAATAAAACTAATGAGTAATGTATATTACAATTAAGCAATATATATCAAGAACCTTAAAAATGTTCACATTTGTTGACTCAGAAATTCTACTTTTAGGAATCTATTCTAAGGAAGTAGAGATGTGAATAAAGCTCTATGCATAAAGATGTTAATTACAGGACTTCCCTGGTGGCACAGTGGTTAAGAATCCGCCTGCCAATGCAGAGGACATGGGTTCGAACCCGGGTCCAGGAGGCTCCCACATGCCACAGAGCAACTAAGCCCATGCGCCACAACTACTGAACCTGTGCTCTAGAGGCTGCGAGCCACAACTACTGAGCCCATGTGCCACAACTCCCGAAGCCCGCGTGCCTAGAGCCCAAGCTCCGCAACGAGAGAAGCCACAGCAATGAGGAGCACGCGCACCGCAATGAGAAGCACGTGCACCGAAACGAAGAGTAGCCCCCACTCGCCGCACCTAGAGAAAGCCCGTGTGCAGCAACGAAGACCCAATGCAGCCAAAAAAAAAAAGATGTTAATAATTACATATAATAGGTGAAAACTGGAGACCAAATGGCCAACATTAGAATAATTAAATGATACATCCATATGATAAAATATTTAGCAAAAAATTTAAGACATAGAAAATATGTGCTATATGCTATATAAGTTTAAAAATACAGTATATAATTACATAAATAATATTTCAACTATGTAGAAAATACATGACAAAAGGCTGGAAGAAACCATCAAAATGTTCACAGTGGTTATCTCAAGTTGTCCTGTTAGATGGCTTTACCAGGAAAAGGGGAAGTACTTGCAGGCCCCCTCCTAGGTGTGGTGTGGAGTTGTCAGTACCTGCTCTAGCACCAAGCAGTATCACATTTACTGTAAAAAGGAACCAACACTGTCTGTCTAAGACTGTTTTCATCTTTTCCTTAGTTGACCCCACTGAAATCAAGATTTTGTAAGACTTACTAGACTTTATCTTCTAGTTTATACTAGGGCCTGAAAGGACCATGGCTAATGAAGTCAGAAGAGGAATGTCCTGCATTAGTACCTAATATTTATTGAGTACTGTGTACTTAAAATGTGCTAGACACTGTTCTAAGTGTTTTGCATGGATTATTTTATTTAATATCTTCATAACCCTACAAGTAAAGAAACTGAAGCTACAGGGGTTAAGCAACCTGCCCAAGGACACATAGCTAGAAGGTAATGAAGCTAAGATTCAAAGTCAAGGCAGCCTGGCTTCAGAGCCTGCCCTCCAACCTACTATATTCTACTGCCTTCAGTTATATGGTGGATTTACTTTCTTCCTTATGCTTTTCTAGACTTTCCTCTAATACCCAATAAGTATTATTTAAAAAGGGAGGGTAGCACAGGGAATTATACCCATTATCTTATAATAACCTACAATGGAATATAATCTGCAAAAGTACTGAATCACTGTGCTTACACTTGAAACTAACACAATATTGTAAATCAACTATACTTCAGTAAAAAAGGGAGGGTGGACATTTACTCAGAGACAAAGAGGAAACACCAGGATAAGTCCCCTGTAGCATCTCTTGTAAGAGTTGGAAACCTTACTGTGGTCTATGGGCCACAACTTATTTGTCTTATACAATATCCATTTTTTCTACCCATTCTCACCTATCACTATGTGAACAGTGTTGGCTTTATTAATAGCATAAATATTTGGCTAAAGTAAATCAAACATTTACCTGCAGAACTTACTCTTCTCCCCAGCTCCAGGAAAAAAAGACCTAAAATAAAGCTATGAGTTCATAAAAGAAAGAATTTAAATGAGGATTGATCAAATCACCTTGAGTTCTTGAAGTTGATCTGGTTCATAAAGCTGAGTAGATACTGCCTGTGCAAGGAAGGTGTCTAGCTCATGGCGATGCAGGATTCGGCCACCAGGCCACTGAACCATATATCTAGAAGACAAAAGCATCATTAAGTGACAAAAGCTCATTTATTCATTTCACAAACACTTATTAAGCTAAGAACCTATCATGGGCCAGACCCTAGCTAGGTTCTGATAATTTCAATGAAATAACGTAAAAGAATCTCCGCCTTTGGTTACTTACAGTCTAGGTAGTAGAGGAGACAGGCACGTACGTCAGCAAAGACAGGACAGTGTGTTAAGTACCAAGATAGAAGAATGCACAGGGTGCCATAGGAGCACAGAAGAGGGCTACTACTGGAAGAGTAAGGAAGGCATCCTGAAGAAAAAGTCAATAGGAGCTGTTACAAAGGGCTATAGAAATCAGTGAGACAAATGGTGGAGAAAGGATGCTCTAGACTGAGGGAACAGCATGTGTAAAGGCATGGAGGTGTGGAGTTCAGTATGATATACCAGGGCCCATAGTGCTGGAGCTAAGCAGGTTTGCAGTGACAGGAGGCGAGATTAGAAAGTAGGCCAAACTATGGAAAACAGTGTGGAGGTTCCTCAAAAAATTAAAACTAGAACGACCACATGATCCAGCAATTCTACCTCCTGGAATGCTATATCCGAAGGAAACAAAAACATGCACTCGAAAAGATACCTGCACCCCCATGTTCATTGCGGTATTATATAGCCAAGACATGGAAGCAACCTAGGCATCCATCAATGAACAAATGGCTAAAGAAGTTGTGGTGTTTATATATACCGTGGAATATTATTCAGCCATACAAAAACGAGGAAATCCTACCACTTGCAACAACATGGATAGACCCTGAAGGCATTATGCTAAGCGACATAAGTCAGAGACAGAAAAATATTGTACGATCTCACTTATATGTGGAATATAATAATAAATTTAAAAAACCCCACCAAACTCATTGAAAAGGAGATTAGATTTGTGGTCATCAGAGACAGGGGATGAGGGAGGTGGGGGAGGAGGAATTAGAGGAAGGTGGTCAAAAGGTACAAACTTCCAGTTAAAAGATAAGTAAGTACTAGGGATGTAAAGTACAGCATGGTGACTATAGCTAACACTGATGCATGGTATATAGGAAAGTTATTAACAGAGTAGAACCTAAGAGTTCTCATCATAAGGAGAAATTTTTTCTCTTTTATTTTTATTGTATCTATATGAGATGATGGATGTTAACTAAAGCTATTGTGGTAATCATTTCACAATGTACGTAAATCAAACCATCATGCTGTAGACCTTAAAATTATACAGTGATGTATGTCAATTACTTTTCAATAAAACTGGAAAAAAAAAGAAAGTAGGCCAGATCATGAAGGGTCTCAGAAACAACATTAAGAAATTTGGACCTTCACCCTGAAAATATACGAAGACAGTTAAGGATTGTCAGCAGGAGATTGGTTTGATATTGACTGGCTCAGAGGGTAAGGGACAAGAGATATGGATACCAGTTAGGAGGCAACTGAAGCAACCTGTGGCCAAAGAGGTCTGAACAAAGGCACTGGCTGAGGGCATAGAGAAGGCCAGGGGACAAAGACAAGAGTTATTAAGATGATATATTTATCATATTATTATTACTAGTATTTACATTATTATATATACTATATAAAGCATTAAATATTACATTATAATATATGCAGAAAAGTATAAGTTACTCATAGGAATAACACTTACTACATGCCTCTTGTATTCTAGATACCTTGCCAGGAACTTTATATACATAGAAAGAAGTAGCACAGAATAGAGACTTGGAGTCTGACATACTTGGTTCCAGTCTAGGTTCCACTACTTTTCTATGTGACTCTGGGCAAATGCCTAAACCTCTAGGGGCTTGAGTTCACTCATCTCTAAAATGGGGATAATACTATCTAAATCTCAAAGGTTGTAATAAGTAAAGGAGAAAATGAATGTAAAAGCACTTAGCATATGGCATACCAGAACTCTTGGTTACTATTTGTAACTAATTCAATCATGGTATAATCCTTCTTTTACTATTTGGTGAAGCCTCCCATATCTTATATTAAATTCTCACACATACAAGAATCTGTTTCTACCCTATTTATTCTGTGTTTTATTTCTCATGCCAGGACCATACTGACTTAAATTTTAAATATGCTTTAATATTTAGTGGTCTCTACTTTTACTCCATGTCTTTCCTCCATGTCTTTGAATTTTAAGCAACATTTATGATTTTATTCTGATTACAAAAGTTCAAGTTCATTCTCATTCAGAAAACATTTTAAAAGCCAAAAAAAGTATGAAGAAAATGAAAAGTAAAAACGGAAATAATTTGTAATCTTACCATTTAGGTATAACCGCTGTTAAGTTCACGATTTTGGCTTATTTCTTCCTAGCATCTCAAATCTCAATTTTTTCTCTCTCTTTCACACTATATATAGAATATTATATCTTGCTTTTTTCACTCAACAAAATACTATAAGAACCTTTCATTCATTAAATACTTTTCAAAAACATGATTTTAAATGACTGTATGTTCCTCGTATGTTTATCAATTTACTTAAATATCCTATAATATTGGACACTTATACTGTTCATTCTTTTTCTTTTATTATAAAAAATACTACAAAGATATTCACATATATAAATCTCCCTGTATCTCTGATTATTCATTCCCTTAAGATAGATTTCTAGAAGTGGAATTATTATGTCAAAGGTTATGTCCATTTTAAAGGTCCTCAATACATATTGCAAAACTGTTTTCCAGGGTTTCCCTAGTGGTGCAGTGGTTAAGAATCCGCCTGCCAGTGCAGGGGACACGGGTTCGAGCCCTGGCCCAGGAAGATCCCACATGCCACGGAACACCTAAGCCCAGGTGCCACAAGTACTGAGCCTGCACTCTAGAGCCTGCGAGCCACAACTACTGAGCCCACGTGCCACAACTACTGAAGCCCGGGTGCCTAGAGCCCGTGCTCCGCAACAAGAGAAGCCACTGCAATGAGAAGCCCGCACACCGCAACGAAGAGTAGCCCCCGCTTGCCGCAACTAGAGAAAGCCCACGCACAGCAATGAAGACCCAACACAGCCAAAAATAAAAACAAATAAATTAAAAAAAATTGTTTTCCAAACCCATTTGTCCTATCTCCCAGTAGTGTGTCAGCATGAATTATCATTAATCTTTGATATTTTTATGGGCAAAAAAAGTCTCTTGCTATTTAAATGTCTGTCTCTTTGATTGCTAATGATGAGGTTGCATATTTTCCCCAAACACGTATTTACTTCTATGGCTGGTCTATGTCTATCATAGACATGTCAGTGAATTTGCTTGTTCTGTCTATTGCTCTGTCTCAGATAATCTAAAGCCTTATCTTTATAATAGTGACAGCTATTTGGACACACAGTGGACAGCTGATCCAAGTCAAATCAATCCATGGCTTGCCAGAGTCTTGAGAATTTGAGCTAAGAGATTCAGAGGTTGAAGAAACAGACAAGCAGAAAGAAGAGCTACACAGGTCCATGAGAGAGTGGGCAGTCTCTGTTCCTGCCTTTCCAGTACTATTCCCTGTGTACACCACTTTTCTGGTCCTTAGATGAGTATGAGACTACCTGTTATATCTTTACAATAAGATAGCTAGAGTGGCTTTTCTTTCTTGTAAACAAATGAATCCGAATAGAGTGTCATTTACCCATTTTTGTTTGGGGATGCTAGTATTTAAAAAGCTTTTATATATTGAGAATACTGACACACTGTCTGTTATAACTGTCGCAAATATTTTCCCAGTTTGTCATTTGTCTTTTAATTTTATGTATTTGGCATATAGATATAGTCATAATTATTGATCTTTTTATATCTTTCCTTTTTTGTGGGGAGGGTCTCAAGTCTTTATTTTTTTTTCTTTTTCTTTTCTTCATTTTTTCAAAATAAACCTTTTATTTTGCAGTAATTTTACATATACAGAAACTTACCTAAAAATGCTTTATTGAGGCATAATTTACACACCAAACAATTCATCCATTGTAAGTGTAGAATTTAATGATTTTTAGTAAACTTACAGAGTTGGGCAACTATCACTACAGTTGAGTTTTAGAACATTTGCATTGCCCCCAAAAGATCCCTCAGGCCCATGCGCAGTCACTCCCCATTCCCACCCCTGGGCAATCACTTTCTTTTTTTTTTAATTTTTTTAAAAAATTATTTATTTATTTATTTATGGTTGTGTTGGGTCTTCGTTTCTGTGCAAGGGCTTTCTCTAGTTGCGGCAAGTGGGGGCCACTCCTCATCACGGTGCGCGGGCCTCTCACTGTCGCGGCCTCTCTTGTTGTGGAGCACAGGCTCTACACGCGCAGGCTCAGTAGTTGTGGCTCACGGGCCCAGCTGCTCCGCGGCATGTGGGATCTTCCCAGACCAGGGCTCGAACCCGTGTCCCCTGCATTGGCAGGCAGACTCTCAACCACTGCGCCACCAGGGAAGCCCCGGGCAATCACTTCCTATCAACGTTACTATCTCTAACAACTTTCTATCTCTATAGATTTGCCTTTCTGGACATTTCATATAAATGGAATAATATAATATGTGGCCTTTTGTGTATGGCTTCTTTCCTTAGCATAGTTTTTGTTTTAATTAAACTTTTAATTTTGATATTATTGTAGATTCACATGCAGTTGTAAGGAATAAAAATGAGGGATCCCTTGAACACTTTACCCAGTTCTCCTAATGGTAATATCTTACAAAACTATAGTACAACATCACAACCAGGTATTGATACTGACCCAATCAAGATACAGAACTGTTCTACTCAAAAAGACTGTTCATTCATTTATTCATTCCATAAACAATATGCATGAGCTGAGACTCTACTGTGTGTTAGGCATGAGTTCAAATCCTGGCTCTGCCATTTAGTAACGGTTTGAACTCGGGCAAGTCACTTCACCTCTCTGAAACTTGCCTTCTTATCTGTTCAATAGAGAGAATAACAACACCTTCCTCACAGAGTGGTTATTGGTGGAATTACATTTAAATTGGTGAGCACTTAATGAGAGCTATATTGAGTAGGGAACTCTCAATGAAGTGCTTCTTATTCCTCTCCCCTGTGGGATCCATAGGGTCTCAACCTTGGAAATCCTTTTATGTTAGCTTCAACTTAATCACTGTGCACTTGTTGTTTCTTGAAAATTGTTTGTAGCTTGGGCCAAGACCTTAGATTATGGTGTTTGTATAGGACTCAAATGTTTTAACCAACTCCTTTGACATTCAACCATGTTTTGGGTTTGCAAACTCCCTTTTGCAAATGAATAAACAAGCAAACAAAAACTAGAAAGCAACTTCTTTGGAAAGGAGCATAAAATAAAATTTAAGGAAAAGAGTGAAGTTGGAACATGGTCTAAGGTAGTTCTGCCATATCCACTTGAACCCAGGTCAAAATGTTTGATCATTAGCTCACTTGCTCACCCTCTCCCACAGCTCTGGCATCTTTTCCAGCTCTGGGATGATTCCCAACAGAACAAGGAGCCCTACCATTTGGAGAACATGCCCACCCCTTCTTGTTTGTCTTTTCCGTTCATTTTCTGGAAAGATTCGCTCAGCATTCTTCCCCTTAATACAGATCCCATCCTTCACTAATTGGTGTGAGAAAGGTGAGGCATTCCATTTTCAAGGCCAGGCCCATGCAAGTGGTTGCTTCTGGCTTTTGCGAGTCCTCCAGCTGGTTTGGAGCAACAGGGAGGCTGGCTGTGTCCCCTAGGAAAGCACTGTCAAACTGTGGGCTTGGGGAAGTAACTTGAGAACAGGCAAGTGGGTAAGTACCTCAGGAGGTAATAAAGCACAGAGCCAGCCAAGGAGCAGAAACCCGGGCCTGAGAAGCTGTCCAGGAGGGTGCTTTATGAGCCTCTGAAGAGCAGAGCTCTCTGGAGCACAGGAAACCATGCACCAAATGTGCAGCAGGCTTTCTAGTGGTCAAATCCAATCAGGCTCTAATTAAGGCATTTTAGGAGGCAAAATCCTTGGGCAGCAAATGTCTCTACACAAGAAAGTGGTGAGAAGTAAGGCTTTGTCACTGAGACTCAACATCTAACCCTGAAGTCTGGTTCAAGGATTAGATTCTTTTTTTAACTTTTATTTTTATTGAAGTATAGTTGATTTACAGTGTTGTGTTAGTTTCAGGTGTACAGCAAGGCGATTCAGATATATATATATCTGTATATACACTTCTTTTTCAGATTCTTTTCCATTATAGGTTATTACAAGATACTAAATATAGTTCCCTGTACTATACAGTAGGTCTTTGTTGTTTATCTATTTTATATATAGTAGTGTGTATCTGTTAATCCCATACTCCTAATTTATCCTTCCCCCCCTTTCCCCTTTGGTAACTATAAGTTTGTTTTCTGTCTGTGAGTCTGTTTCTGTTTTGGAAATAAGTTCCTTTGTATCATTTTTTTAGATTCCACATATAAGCGATATCATATGACATTTGTCTTTCTCATAAAAAAGAATGAAATAATGCCATTTTCAGCAACATGGAAGGACCTAGAGGTTAACATACTAAGTGTAGTAAGTCAGACACAGAAAGACAAGGATTAGGTTCTACAGGCTTTATATACCCTCTCTCCACAGCACAACCAGCAGGTTCAGGGAAATGATAAGGTTGATGAAAACAGCATGTGAAAAAAACTAAAAGATTGCCTTATATTTAAAGAATATTTTGTTGTTTTTAAAATGTCCATAAACCCTTTATGAATACAGTTTTAGTTTAAGGTATGTTAAGACAGCAACATAGGATAGAGAACTGTAAATTTTAATGATAGGATATGTGAGGCTCTTCAGCCAAATAATCTTTTCTGAAAAAGCTGATACACATGCCCCAACCAGTTATTAGAGGTCCAATCTTCTGCAACCCCCAGAGGATACGCTATAGCAGATCATGAAGCGACTTAGGAGGATATTGTTCTGTCAATGAGAGTCAGTGTTCCATGACATTTTTTGAGGCCCCATTATGCATGGAAATGCTTAGGTTTCAGACTGTAGATGTGGATTGGAACCTCTAGGGAGCATATATGGTGGGTTAACCACAACCTATGGAGACGAGGGAGGAATTCGTCACCCCATTGTTTTCTACAGGCTCTACTCCTTAGTTTGCTCCTCAAGTATAAAGTAAGAAGGCTGTTTGGGGGCATTGTTATATATGTATCTATGCCAGATGGTTCTTTTCTTACCTTCTTATTGCTTTATAAGCTCCCAACACTACTCCTATCCCTTCCCTGTGTAGCCTGGATAGCTTAGTAACTCCTATGTACTCCCAGAGCTCTCTACACTCACCTCTACTGTTCCATGCACTTACCACATTGTACTGAAGTTGTCTGTTCGTGGGTCTGTCTCCTCTGCTCTACTGGGAACTCCCCGAAGACAGAGACTAGGTCTTTCTCATATCTGTTTCCCCAGCACCTATGGGTGCTTAGTAGATGTTTGTTGGACAGTTTGGGGGAACTTGAGGGTATTAACCGAGTTTTATTTTAACCTTGTAATCTAACAGTACCTTATACACAGTAGGTGTTCCATGTATATCTTCTCTGATAAAAGTATTTTTTAAAGGGCTTAAAGATATATGGTACTAAATGTAAAATAGATAGCTAGTGGGAAGCAGCCGCATAGCACAGGGAGATCAGCTCGGTGCTTTGTGACCATCTAGAGGGGTGTGATAAGGAGGGTGGGAGGGAGGGAGATGCAAGAGGGAAGAGATATGGGGATATATGTATATGTATAACTGATTCACTTTGTTATAAAGCAGAAACTAACACACCATTGTAAAGCAATTATACTCCAATAAAGATGTTAAAAAAATATTTATATATGGTATTGTCATACAGAGTGAAGTAAGTCAGAAAGAGAAAAACAAATACCATATGCTAACACATATATATGGAATCCAGAAAAAAAAAATGGTTCTGAAGAACCTAGGGGCAGGACAGGTATAAAGACGCAGATGTAGAGAATGGACCTGAGGACACGGGGAGGGGGAAGGGCAAGCTGGGACGAAGTGAGAGAGTGGCATGGACATATATACACTACCAAATGTAAAATAGATAGCTAGTGGGAAGCAGCCACATAGCACAGGGAATCAGCTCGTTGCTTTGTGTCCACCTAGAGGGGTGGGATAAGGAGGATGGGAGGGAGACGCAAGAGGGAGGAGATATGGGGATATATGTTTATGTATAGCTGATTCACTTTGTTATACAGCAGAAACTTAACACACCATTGTAAAGCAATTGTACTCCAATAAAGATGTTAAAAAAAAGAAGATATAGAACAGTTCTACCACCACAAGGATTCCTCATATTACCTTTTATAACCACACCTCTCTTCTTCCCCCACTGATGTACTTAACCCCTGGCAATCACTAATCTGTTCTTCATTTCCCTAATTTTGTCATTTCAGCAATGTTATATAAATGGAATCACACAGTAGGTAATCTTTGGGGATTGGCTTTTTTACCTAAGACAATTCCCTTAAGATTCATCTAAGTTGTTGCGTGTTATTAAAAGTTTGTTGCTTTTTGGGAATTCCCTGGCGGTCCAGTGGTTAGGACTCCATGCTTTCACAGCCGAGAGCCCGGGTTCAATCCCTGGTCTGGGAACTAAGACCCTGCAAGCCGCTTGGTGTGGACAAAAAAAAAAAGTTTGTTGCTTTTCATTGTTGAGTAGAATTCCATCATATGTGTGTACAATAGTTGAATAATTCATCCACTGAGAGAAATCTGGGTTGTTTCCAACTTTGGAGTAATACGAATAAATGTCCTGGCATTTCCCTGGTGGTGCAGTGGTTAAGAATCCTCCTGCCAATGCAGGGGACACGGGTTCGAACCCTGGTCCGGGAAGATCCCACATGCTGTGGAGCAACTAAGCCCATGCGCCACAACTACTGAGCCTGCGCTCTAGAGCCCTCGAGCCACAACCACTGAGCCTGCGTGCCACAGCTACTGAAGCCCGCGCACCTAGAGCCCGTGCTCCTCAACAAGAGAAGCCACCGCAATGAGAAGCCCTTGCACCACAACGAAGAGTAGCCTCCACTCTCTGCAACTAGAGAAAGCCCACAAGCAGCAATGAAGACCCAATGCAGCCATAAATAAATAAATGAATGAATGAATGAATGAATAAATGAATGAATGAACAGATAAATGAATGAATGAATGAATAAATAAAAGAATGAATGGATAAATGAATGAATGAATAAACGAATAAATAAATAAATGAATGAATGAATAAGTAAATAAATAAAAGAATGAATGCATAAAGAAATGAATGTATAAATGAATGAATGAATGAATAAATAAAAGTATAAATAAATAAATGAAATGAATAAATAAATGAATAAATGAATGAATAAATAAAAGAATGAATGGATAAATGAATGAATGAATAAACGAATAAATAAATAAATGAATGAATGAATGAATGAATGAATGAATGAATAAATAAAATGAATGGATAAATGAATGAATGAATAAACGAATAAATAAATAAATGAATAAATGAATGAATGAATAAAAGAAAGAATGAATGAACAAATGAATGAACGAATGAATGAATAAATGAATGAATGAAAGAATAAATAAGTAAAAGAATAAATAAAGAATAAATAAATAAATAAATAAATAAAAGAATAAATAAATAAATAAATAAAAGAATAAAGGTGCTATAAACATTAGTGACCTTAGTGTACAGGTTTCTGTGTGGACGTAAATGTTCATTTCTCTGGGGTAAATGCCCAACAGTGCAACTGCTGAGTTGTACAGTGGTTTTTAAAGAAACTGCCAAATTGTTTTTCAAAGTGACTGTACCATTCTACATTTCGAACACCAATGTATGAATGATCCAGTTTCTCTGTGTTTTCCCCATCATGTGGTATTATCATTATTTCTTAAATGAGCCATTCTGAGAGGTGTGTAATGATATCTCATTGTGGTTTTAATTTGCATTTCCCTAATGGCTAATGATATTGAACATCTTTTCATGTGTTTTTTGGTCATTGTATACCCTCTTCAGTGAAATGTCATGTATTTTGCCATTTTCTAATTAAATTATTTGTTTGTCTGGTTTTTTCTTGATGAGTTTTGAGAGCTCTTTATATATTCTAGATACTAGGCTTTTGTTGAATATGTGGTTTGCAAATATTTTCTCCCACTTTGTAGCTTGTCTTTTCATCCTCCTTACATGGGCATTCAACCGGCAAATGTTTTTAATTCTGATGAGGTCCAATTTATAAATTTTTCCTTTTATGGATCATGCTTTTGGCGACAAGTCTAAGAACACTTTGCCTAGCTCTAGAACCTGAAAATATTTCCATTTTTCTAAAATTTGTATACTTTTATATTTACATTTAAGTCTATGATCCATTTTGAGTTAATTTGGGGGTGGGATATGCTATTATTTTTATTTTATTTACATTTAAACTTCACCAAACACTGAGCTCAAGTATATGCTGGCCCTTTGTTCAGAGTTTTCTTTTAATCAGTTTTTGGTTTTTTTAAATTAATTAATTAATTTATTTATTATTTTTGGCTGTGTTGGGTCTTCGTTTCTGTGCAAGGGCTTTCTCCAGTTGCGGCGAGCGGGGGCCACTCTTCATCGCGGTGCACGGGCCTCTCACTGTCGCAGCCTCTCTCGCTGCAGAGCACAGGCTCCAGACGCGCAGGCTCAGCAGTTGTGGCTCATGGGTCCAGTTGCTCCGCAGCATGTGGTATCCTCCCAGACCAGGGCTCGAACCCGTGTCCCCTGCATTGGCAGGCAGACTCTCAACCACTGCGCCACCAGGGAAGCCCCCAGAGTGTTTAAATGGACAGACAGCTTTAAGGGTGCAATGTATTTAACACTGCACAATGTATTCAACAGTTAGAGAATCTAGGGGATGGTATAACTATATACTTTTATACATTTAGTAGCACAAGTAGAGGGACAAGCCCTGCAACTGGAGGAAAAACCCATTCAGGACTGAACAGAGAGGTCCTTGGTTGCTGAGAGAATCTCCCCTTGACTTCAGCCTCAAGACAAACCAAGGAGTCTGTCAGTACACAAAAACCACTGAATTCAGGACAAACAGGAGCAACAGAATAGGTACTGAGGAATTGGCTCTTGCCAATTAAGATTGTGGAGGCCAGTCTGAAGCGAATAGGGCTGGCTGGAGGCAGGAAATGTGGCAACTCAAGTCCAGGATCTGTAGATTAGAACAGCAGTCTAGAGACAGAATGGCTAGTGCTTTCTTCAAAAATTCCCAGTTTTTTAAGCAAGTTCCTAGGATGCCTTCCTTAAACAAGGTTGAGTTAACTTTTGTATAATGTGTGAGGTTTAGGTCGAAGTGTTGTTTGTTGGTCTATGGATGTCCAATTGTTCCAGCACCATTTGTTGAAAAGTCTATCCTTTCTCCACTGTTTTTGTACTTTTGTAAAAAATCAGTTGAGCATATTTGTGTTGTTCTATTTCTAGGTTCTTAATTTTGTTCCATTGACCTATGTGTTTATCCCTTAGCAAATACCTCCATTGTCTTGACCACTTTAGCTACAATATTAAGCCTCAGTATTGGGTAGAGTGATTCCTCTACTTCTTTCTTCTTTGGCAAGATTGTTTTAGCTATTGTAAGGGCCTATGCCTTTCTATATAAATTTTAGAATAAGTTTGTCTACATCCATTGAAAACCTTGCATTAAGCCCACAGGTATTGTAATAAACCTACAGATCAATTTGAGAACTGACAGTTTTTCAGTGGTAAGTGTATGAACTTTCTTTGATTTCTTTCATCGTCATGAAGCATAATGATTTTGAGGTTGATTCATGCTCTGACATGTACCAGTAGTTTGATTTTACTGCTGAGTAATATTTTATTGATGGACATATCACACGTTTATCCATCTACCAGTTAATAGATATTTGAGTTATTTCTACTTTTTGACTATTATGAATAATGTTTCTTTGAACATTCATGGCAAGTCTTAGTGTGGACCTATCTTTTCAATGCTCTTGGGTAGATACCTAGGAGTGAAATAAATGAGTCATATGATAATTTATGTTTAACCTTCTAAGAAAATGCCAAACTAATCTCCACTTTAAATTCCCACCAGCAACGTATGAGGGAATCCCAATTCTCTGCAGCCAGGCCTACATTTGTCATTGTCTGTCTTTTTTATTATAATTATTCCAGCTGAGTGAAGTGGTGTTTCATTGTGGTTTAAATTTGCATTTTCCCAATGATTACTGAAGTTGAGAATTTTTTCATGTGCTTATATTCCAACCCTATGTCTTCTCTGGTGAAATGTCTATTCACATCTTTTACTCATTTTAATTATTATTTCTTTTAGTTAGTTGTTTATTTATTTATTTATGGCTGTGTTGGGTCTTTGTTGCTGCGCGGGCTTTCTTTAGCTGCAGCGAGTGGGGGCTACTCTTCATTACAGTGCACGGGCTTCTCATTGCGGTGGCTTCTCTTGTTGTAGAGCACGGGCTCTGGGCATGTGGGCTTCAGTAGCTGTGGCACGCAGGCTCAGTAGTTGTGGCTTGCAGGCTCTAGAGTGCAGGCTCAGTAATTGTGGCGTGTGGGCTTAGTTGATCAGCAGCATGTGGGATCTTCCCGGACCATGGATCGAACCCATGTGCCCAGCGCTGGCAGGTGGATTCTTAACCACTGCGCCACCAGGGAAGTCCCTTTTAGTCATTTTTAGATTGAGTTGTTTGTTTTCTTATACATTTTAAGAGTTCTTTATATATTGATATAAGTCCTTTATCAGATATATGATTTGTAAATATTTTCTCCAGTCTGTGGTTTGTCTTTTCAGTTTTTTAATGGTGGCTTTTGAAGCGTAAAAGTTTCGTATTTGGATGAAATCTAATTTTCTTAGGTGGCTTTTGCTTTGGCGGTTGTATCTAAGAAATCTTCACCTAACCCAAAATCATGAAAATTTTCTCCTGTAAGTTTGATAGTTTTAACTATCCCATTTTGGTCTATGATCCATTTTGAGTAATTTTTGTGTATAGTGTGAAGGATCTAAATTCATCATTTTTATCAGGTCAGGTCAAGTTGGTTGCACGAGTCTTCCGTATTTTTGCTGACTTTCTGTCTAGTTGTTCCAGCCATTATTGAGAGTAGGGTATTGAAGCTTTCAGCAATCATTGTTGAAGTGTCTATTTCATTCTTAAATTCTACCAGTTTTTGCTTCGTGTATTTACGGGCACTGTTGTTAGGAGTACATGTTTATATTGATAATTATTATATCTTCCTGATGAACGGACCCTTTTATCACTACAAAATCTTATTTGTCTACAGTAACATTACTTGTCTTAAAGTCTATTTTGTCGGATATTAGTATAGCTATTATAATTCTCATATGGTTATTGTTTGCATGGAATATTTTTTCTTTTCTTTGTCTTTCAACCTATTTGTGTCTTTGAATCTAAAGTATATCTCTTGTAGATAGTCCATGCTTTGTATCCAATCTCACAATCTCACAATCTCTGCCTTTTGACTGGAATGTTCAGTCCATTTACATTTGATGTAGTTGTTGATATGTTTAGATTTATAGGTTTCATAACTTTTTTGTTTGTTCTTCTTTTACTGCCTTCTACTGCATTAAATAGATACTCTCCAGTGTAGCATTTTAATGATTTTTGTTGGTTTTTTATATATTTTTAGTTATTTTCATAATGGTTGCTGTGTAGATTACAAAATACATCTTAACTGGGCTTCCCTAGTGGCGTACGGTTAAGAATCTGCCTGCCAATGCAGGGGACACGGGTTCGATCCCTGGTCAGGGAAGATCCCACATGCCGCGGAGCAACTAAGCCCATGCACCACAACTACTGAGCCTGCGCACCGCAACGAAGAGTAGCCCCTGCTTGCCGCAACTTGAGAAAGCCCGCACACAACAATGAAGACCCAATGAAGCCAAAAATAAATAAATAAAATAAATAAATTTATATTAAAAAACCCCTGAAAAACATCTTAACTGACAAACCACATCAAATTAGTACTAAGTAATTCCAGTAGGAGGTAGAAACATTGCTCCAAAGAGTTCACTTCTTTCCTCCCTCCATTGCATTATTATTTTCATGTATATTATACCATTATTCTAAAACCAACACACAATTTTATAATTATTGATTTATGCAGTTGTCTTTTAAATCAGTTAAGTGAATAACTGAGAAAAAATATATTGATACCACTCTTTATATATATCTATGTAATTACCTTTACAGACGGTTATTATTCATTCATTTGGTGTCATTTCCTTTCAATCTTAAGGACATCTTTTAATACTTCTTGTATGGCAAGTTGGTAGCAATAAATTCTCTTAATCTCTGGTTATCTGGGGATCTATTTCACTTTCCTTTCTACTTTACAGCTTTATTGAGAAAAAATTATTATAGTATACAATTCATGTATTAAAAGTGTATAAGTCACTGGTTTTTAGTATATTCACAGGGCTGTGTAACCATCACCACTAAATAATTCCACAACATTTAAATCATCCAAAAAGAAACCTCATATCCATTAGCAATCACTCTACATTTGCCCCTCCCCCAGGTCCCTGGCAACTACACATCTACAGATTTTCCTATTCTGAACATTTCATATAACTAGAACTATATAATATATGTCATTTTGTGACTGGTGTATTTCACTTAGCCTAATGTTTTTCAGGGTTCATCCATGTTATAGCATAAATCAATAGTTAATTCCTTTTTATAGTTGAATAATATTCTATTGTACAAATATACCACATTTTGTTAACCCATTCATCAGCTGATGGACATTTGAGTTGTTTCCACTTTTTGGATGTTATGAGTAATGTTATATGAATATTCATGAACATGTTTCTGTGTGAATATGTGTCTTCATTTTATGTTCTCACCAGCAGTGTTCCAATTTCTCCACATCCTCACCAACACCTGTTGTCTGTCTTTTTGATTATAGCCTCCTTAATGGGTGTCACCTGGTATCTCATTGTATTTTTGATTTGCAGTTCCCTAAAGATTAGTGATGTTCAGTATCTTTTCATATGCTTATTGGCCATTTACATATCTTCTTTGGAGAAATGTCAACTGAATTTTTTTGTCCATTGTAAAAATTAAATTCTCTCTCCTTTATTATTGAGTTGTAAGAATTCTTTATACATTCTGGATACTATACCCTTATCAGATATATGATTTGCAAATATTTTCTCCCATTCTGTGAGTTGTGTTCTCACTTTCTTCATGGCATTGTCTCCAGCACACAAGCTTTTAGTTTTGATCTAGTCCAATTTATATAATTTCTTTTTGCTACTTATGCTTTAAGCATCATATCTAAGAAACCATTGCTTAACCTGAGATCATGAAGATTTACACATGTTGTCTTCTAAAGGTTTTATAATTTGGGCTCTTACATTTACACCTATGATACATTTTGAGTTAATTTTTGTGTATGATGTGAGGTAGAGGTCCAACTTCATTCTTTTGCATATGAATATCATTATCACAAAACTATTTGCTGAAACGACTATTTTTCCCCATTAAATTATCTTGGTACCCTTGCCAAAAATCAGCTGACCATAAATGGAAGGGTTTATTTCTGGGAACTCAACTGTACTCCATTCATTTAAATGCCTATCCATATGCCACTATCTCAATTACTGTAGCTTTGTAGTAAATGTTAAAATTGGGAAGTGTGAATCTACAACTTTGTTCTTTTTTTCAAGATTGTTTTGGCTACTCTGAGCCCATTGCATATACACATTAATTTTAGTGTCAGCTTGTTAACTTCTGCAAAGAAACCATCTGGGATTTTGGATTATGTTAAATATGTAGATCAAATTTGGGGACTACTGCCATCTTAACAATCTTATGTCTTCTTATACATAAACAAGGGATGTTTTTCCATTTATTTAAATCTTCTTTAACTGTAGTTTTCAATTTACAAGTCTTGAACTTCTTTTCTCAAATTTATACCAAGTATTTCATTCTTTTGGAGGTTATTATAAAACGAGTTCTCTTAATTTTATTTTGGAATATTGATTACTAGTGTATCAATTATAATTGATACTTGTATATTGATCTTATATCCTGTGACTTTGTTGAACTCATTTATTGTTTTTTTTTAATTTATTAATTTAATTTATTTATTTTTGGCTGTGTTGGGTCTTCGTTGCTGCACGTGGGCTTTCTCTACTTGTGGAGAGCGGGTGCTACTCTTTGTTGCAGTGCACACGCTTCTCATTGCAGTGGCTTCTCTTGTTGCAGAGCACAAGCTCTAGGTGCACGGGCTTCAGTAGTTGTGGTGCACGGGCTCTAGAGTGCAAGCTCAGTAGCTGTGGTGCACGGGCTTAGTTGCTTCGCGGCATGTGGGATATTCCCGGACCAGGGATCGAACCTGTGTCCCCTGCATTGGCAGGTGGATTCTGAACCACTGTGCTACCAGGGAAGCCCTCATTTATTGGTTTTAATTGTCTATTTTGTCGTACTCTAAAAAAATTGTGGTAAAATACACATAACATAAAATTTACCATCTTAACCATTTGTAAGTGTATAGTTCAGTGGTATTAAATACAGTCACATCGTGCATCCATCACCACCATCCATCCCCGTAACTCTTTTCATCTTGTTAAACTGAAACTCTATACCTATTAAACAATAGCTACCCATTCTTCCCAACCCCAATTCTGTAGCTCATATAAGTGGAATCATACAGTATTTGTCTTTTTGTGACTGGCTTATTTCACATAACATAATGTCCTCAAGATTCATCCATGTTGTACTGTATTGTAGAATTTCCTTCTTTTTAAAGGCTGAATAATATTCCATTGTATGTATATACCACATTTTGTGTATTCATTCATCATTTGATGGACACTTGTGTTGCTTCCACATTTTAGCTACTGTGAATAACTCTACTATGAACATGAATATACACATATTTCTTCGAGACCCTGCTTTCAATTCTTTGGGCTATATAGCTGGAAGTGGAATTGCTGGATCATATGGCAATTCTATTTTTAATTTTTTGAGGAACCACCATACTATTTTCCACAGTAGCTGTACCATTTTATATTCGCACCAACAGTGCACAAGCGTTCCAATTTCTCCACATCTTTGACATTTGTTATTTTCTATTTTTTGACCTTTACCATCCTAGTGGATATGAAGTGGTATCTCATTGCAGTTTTGATTTGCATTTCCCTAATGATTAGCGATGTTGAGCAACTTTTCATATGCTTATTTGTCATTCCTATATCTTCTCTGGAGAAATGTCTATTCAAGTCCTTTGCCCCCTTTTGAATTTCATTTTTTTTCTTGTTCAGTTTTAGAAGTTTTCTATATATTCTGGATATTAATCCCTTATCAGATAAATGATTTGCAGACATTTTCTCCCATTCTGTGAGATGCCTTTTTACTCTGTGGATAGTTTCTTTGATGCACAAATTTTTAAAATTTTCATGAAGTCCAATTTGTCTATTTGTTCTTTGGTTACCTGTGCCTTTGGTGGCATATCCAAGAAATCATTGCCAAATCCAATATTGTGAAGCTTTTGTCCTATGTTTTCTTCTAAGAATTTTATTGTTTTAAGTCTTATGTTTAGTTCCTTGATCCATTTTGAGTTAAATCTTGTATTTTGGTGTTAGGTGAGAGTCCAACTTCACTCTTTTGCATATGGATATCCAGTTTTCCCAGCACCATTTGTTGAAAAGACTGTCCTATCCCCATTAATTGGTCTTGGCACCCCTGTCAAAAATCATTTGACAATATATGTGAAGATTTACTTCTGAGCTCTCTATTCTGTTCCATTGGTCTACATATGTCTTTTTGTCAATACCACACTGTTTTAATTATTGTAGCTTTGTAGTAAGTTTTGAAATCAGAAGTGTGAGTCTTCCTGTTTTGTTTTACTTTTTTCAAGATTGTTTTCGCTACATGGGGCCCTTTGAGATTCCATATGAATTCTAGGATGAGTTTTTCTATTTTTGCCAAAAAAATCATTGGGATTTTGATAAGGACTGCATTAAATCTGTAGATCACTTTGGGTGGCATTGACATTTTAACTATATTAAGTCTTCCAATCCATGAGAATGTGATGTGTCTCCATTTATTTATGTCTTTAATTTCTTTAGCAACACTTTGTAGTTTTCACTGTACAATTCTTTTACCTCCTTGGTGAAGTTAATTCCTAATTAATTTATTCTTTTTGATGCTTTTTTAATTGAATTGCTTTTATAATTGTCTATTGTTTCTGTATAGAAAAGCAACTGATTTTTGTGTGTTGACTTTGTATCCTGCTACTTCAGGGGTCCTGGTCCGTTGCCTGTTAGGAACTAGGATGCACAGCAGGAGGTGAGCGATGGGCAAGCGAGCAAAGCTTCATCTGTGGCTCCCCATCGCTTGCATTACCGCCTGAACTATCACCGCCCCCCCCCACCGGTCTGTGGAAAAATCGTCTTCCACGAAACTAGTCCCTGGTGCCAAAAAGGGTGGGGACTGCTGGGTTACTTCACTAAATTCAGTTATTAGTTCTGACAGGTTTCCTGGGGTCTTTAGGGTTTTATACATATAAGATCATATCTTTTACTTCCTTGTTGATCTTCTGCATAGTTGTTGTATCCATTTTTGAAAGTGGGGTATTGAAGTCTCTAATTTTTATTGTTGAATTGTCTCTTTCTCCTTTCATTTCTGTCAGTTTTCACTTCACGTGTTTTTGGGCCCTTTTGTTAAGTGCATATATTTATAATTGCTATAGCTCCCTGATGAATCGATGCTTTTATCATTATAAAATGTCTCTCTTTGTCTCTAGTAACATTTTATTGTCTTAATGTTTATTTTGTCTGGTTATTAATGATTATTAGTATAGTCACTCCAACAATCTTATGGTTGTTGTTTCTACATATATCTTTTTCCATCCTTTTACTTTCAACCTATTTATATCTTTGATCTAACTGTGTCTCCTTAATGGAAAATAATCTGAAAAAGAAAAAGAAATATATATATAAAACTGAATATATATATATATTATACATATAACTGAATCACTTTGCTGTACACCTGAAACATTGTAAATCAACTATATTTCAATAAAAAAATAGAAAAAATAAAGTACATATATTTAGAGATAAATGGCTTATGCTGTTTAAAGGAGATGGACGTTTAAAAAAAATTTTAAAGTGTGCCTCTTGCAGATAGCATATAGTTAGATTTTATTTTCTTATATCTGGCAATCTCTGCCTTTTGATTGGATTTTAATCCACTAAAGTTTAATGTTATTATTGACATGGTAGATTTGAATCTGTCATTTTCCTGTTTACATGCTCATGTGTTGTTTCTTTATTCCTTCTTTACTGTGTTCTTTTTTTTTTTTGAAATTTCATAATAATGCAATTCACAAGGAAATTTAGTTATTTCTGAGATATACATTTTAAAGTAATAACTAGAATTATGACTTATAACATTATACCAGAACATATAAGATTTTTACAAATTTCATGTAATGTCTGAAACATTTATATTAACATATTTCCATACAAATAACCCAAAGAAAGTTTAGTATTAGCTGTTTTTTTTGTTTGTTAGTTTTTTTATACTGCAGGTTCTTATTAGTTATCAATTTTATACACATGAGTGTATACATGTCAATCCCAATCACCCAATTCAGCACACCACCATCCCCACCCCACCGCGGTTTTCCCCCTTGGTGTCCATACGATTGTTCTCTACAT
The DNA here is from genome assembly GCF_028564815.1 of Eubalaena glacialis. NCBI lineage: Eukaryota > Metazoa > Chordata > Mammalia > Artiodactyla > Balaenidae > Eubalaena > Eubalaena glacialis. Next base: position 48,266,305 of record NC_083736.1, read on the forward strand.
CTGTGTCTCAACTTCTGCCCTGCAAACCGATTCATCTGTACCATTATTCTAGGTTCCACACACATGCGTTAATATATGATATTTGTTTTTCTCTTTCTGACTTACTTCACTCTGTATGGCAGTCTCTAGATCCATCCACGTCTCAACAAATGACTAAATTTCGTTCCTTTTTATTGCTGAGTAATATTCCATTGTATATATGTACCACAACTTCTTTATCCATTCGTCTGTTGATGGGCATTGAGGTTGCTTCCATGACCTGGCTATTGTAAATACTGCTGCAATGAACATTGGGGTCCATGTGTCTTTATGAATTATGGTTTTCTCTGGGTATATGCCCAGTAGTGGGATTGCTGGATCATATGGTAATTCTATTTTTAGTTTTTTAAGGAACCTCCATACTGTTCTCCATAGTGGCTGTATCAATTTACATTCCCACCAACAGTGCAGGAGGGTTCCCTTTTCTCCACACCCTCTCCAGCATTTGTTGTTTGTAGATTTTCTGGTGATGCCCATTCTAACTGGTGTGAGGTGATACCTCATTGTAGTTTTGATTTGCATTTCTCTAATAATTAGTGATGTTGAGCAGCTTTTCATGTGTTTCTTGGCCATCTGTATGTCTTCTTTGGAGAAATGTCTATTTAGGTCTTCTGCCCATTTTTGGATTGGGGTGTTTGTTTCTTTAATATTGAGCTGCATGAGCTGTTTATATATTTTGGAGGTTAATCCTTTGTCCGTTGATTCATTTGCAAATACTTTCTCCCATTCCGAGGGTTGTCTTTTTGTCTTGTTTATGGTTTCCTTTGCTGTGCAAAAGCTTTGAAGTTTCATTAGGCCCCATTTGTTTATTTTTGTTTTTATTTCCATTACTCTAGGAGGTGGATCAAAAAAGATCTTGCTGTGATTTATGTCAAAGAGTGTTCTTCCTATGTTTTCCTCTAAGAGTTTTATAGTGTCTGGTCTTACATTTAGGTCTCAAATCCATTTTGAGTTTATTTTTGTGTATGGTGTTAGGGAGTGTTCTAATTTCATTCTTTTACATGTAGCTGTCCAGTTTTCCCAGCACCACTTATTGAAGAGACTGTCTTTTCTACATTGTATATCTTTGCCTCCTTTGTCATAGATTAGTTGACAATAGGTGCATGGGTTCATCTCTGGGCTTTCTATCTTGTTCCATTGATCTATGTTTCTGTTTTTCTGCCAGTACCATATTGTCCTGATTACTGTAGCTTTGTAGTATAGTCTGAAGTCAGGGAGTCTGATTCCTCCAGCTGTGGTTTTCTCCCTCAAGACTGCTTTGGCTATTCGGGGCCTTTTGTGTCTCCATACAAATTTTAAGATGATTTGTTCTAGTTCCGTAAAAAATGCCATTGGTAATTTGATAGGGATTGCATTGAATCTGTACATTGCTTTTGGTAGTATAGTCATTTTCACAATACTGATTCTTCCAATCCAGGAACATGGTATATCTCTCCATCTGTTGGTATCATCTTCAATTTCTTTCATCAGTGTCTTAAAGTTTTCTGCATACAGGTCTTTTGTCTCCCTAGGTAGGTTTATTCCTAGGTATTTTATTCTTTATGTTGCAAGGGTAAATGGGAGTGTTTCCTTAATTTCTCTTTCAGATTTTTCATCATTAGTGTATAGGAATGCGAGAGATTTCTGTGCATTAATTTTGTATCCTGCAAGTTTACCAAATTCATTGATTAGCTCTAGTACTTTTCTGGTGGCATTTTTAGGATTCTCTATGTGTAGTATCACGTCATCTGCAAACAGTGACAGTTTTACTTCTTCTTTTCCAATTTGTATTCCTTTTATTTCTTTTTCTTCTCTGATTGCCGTGGCTAGGACTTCCAAAACTATGTTGAAGAATAGTGGTGAGAGTGGACATCCTTGTCTCATTCCTGATCTTAGAGGAAATGCTTTCAGTTTTTCACCATTGAGAATGATGTTTGCTGTGGGTTTGTCATATATGGCCTTTATTATGTTGAGGTAGGTTCCCTCTATGCCCACTTTCTGGAGAGTTTTTATCATAAATGGGTGTTGAATTTTGTCAAAAGCTTTTTCTGCATCTATTGAGATGATAATATGGTTTTTATTCTTCAATTTGTTAATATGGTGTATAACATTGTTTGATTTGCGTATATTGAAGAATCCTTGCATCCCTAGGATAAATCCCACTTGATCGTGGTGTATGATCCTTTTAATGTGTTGTTGGATTCTGTTTGCTAGTATTTTGTTGAGGATTTTTTCATCTATATTCATCAGTGACGTTGGTCTGTAATATTCTTTTTTTGTAGTATCTTTGTCTGGTTTTGGTATCAGGGTAATGGTGGCCTCAGAGAATGAGTTTGGGAGTGTTCCTTCCTCTGAAATTTTTTGGAAGAGTTTAAGAAGGATGGGTTTTAGCTCTTTTCTAAATGTTTGATAGAATTCACCTGTGAAGCCATCTGGTCCTGGACTTTTGTTTGTTGGAAGATTTTTAATCACAGTTTCAATTTCATTACTTGTGATTGGTCTGTTCATATTTTCTGTTTCTTCCTGGTTCAGTCTTGGAAAGTTATACCTTTCTAAGAATTTGTACATTTCTTCCAGGTTGTCCATTTTATTGGCATAGAGTTGCTTGTAGTAGTCTCTTAGGATGCTTTGTATTTCTGCGGTGTCTGTTGTAACTTCTCCTTTTTCATTTCTAATTTTATTGATTTGAGTCCTCTCCCTCTTTTTCTTGATGAGTCTGGCTAATGGTTTATCAATTTTGTTTATCTTCTCAAAGAACCAGCTTTTACTTTTATTGATTTTTGCTATTGCTTTCTTCGTATTTCATTTATTTCTGCTCTGATCTTTATGATTTCTTTCCTTCTGCTAACTCTGGGTTTTGTTTGTTCTTCTTTCTCTAGTTCCTAGAGGTGTAAGGTTAGATTGTTTGTTTGAGATTTTTCTTGTTTCTTGAGGTAGGCTTGTATAGCTATAAACTTCCCTCTTAGAACTGCTTTTGCTGCATCCCATAGGTTTTGGATTGTTGTGTTTTCATTGTCATTTTTCTGTAGGTATTTTTTCATTTCCTCTTTGATTTCTTCAGTGATCTCTTGATTATTTAGCAACGTATTGTTTAGCCTCCATGTGTTTGTGTTTTTTACGTTTTTTTCCCTGTAATTCATTTCTAATCTTATAGCGTCATGGTCAGAAAAGATGCTTGATATGATTTCAATTTTCTTAAATTTACTGAGGCTTGATTTGTGACCCAAGATGTGATCTATCCTGGAGAATGTTCTGTGCACACTTGAGAAGAAAGTGTAATCTGCTGTTTTTGGATGGAATGTCTTATAAATATCAATTAAATCTATCTGGTCTATTGTGTCATTTAAAGCTTCTGTTTCCTTATTTATTTTGATTTTGGATGATCTGTCCATTGGCGTAAGTGAGGTGTTAATGTCCCCCACTATTATTGTGTTACTGTCGATTTCCTCTTTTATAGCTGTTAGCAGTTGCCTTATGTATTGAGGTGCTCCTATGTTGGGTGCATATATATTTATAATTGTTATATCTTCTTCTCGGATTGATGCTTTGATCAGTATGCAGTGTCCTTCCTTGTCTCTTGTAACATTCTTTATGTTAAAGTCTATTTTATCTGATATGAGTATTGCTACTCCAGCTTTCTTTTGATTTCTATTTGCATGGAATATATTTTTCCATCCCCTCACTTTCAGTCTGTATGCGTTCCTAGGTCTGAAGTGGGTCTCTTGTAGACAGCATATATATGGGTCTTGTTTTTGGATCCATTCAGTAAGCCTGTGCCTTTTGGTTGGAGCATTTAATCCATTCACGTTTAAGGTAATTATCGATATGTATGTTCCTATGACCATTTTCTTAATTGTTTTGGGTTTGTTTTTGTAGGTCCTTTTCTTCTCTTGTGTTTCCCAGTTAGAGAAGTTCCTTTAGCAGTTGTTTTAGAGCTGGTTTGGTGGTGCTGAATTCTCATAGCTTTTGCTTGTCTGTAAAGCTTTTGATTTCTCCATCGAATCTGAATGAAATCCTTGCCGGGTAGAGTAATCTTGGTTGTAGGTTCTTCCCTTTCATCACTTTAAGTATATCATGCCACTCCCTTCTGGCTTGTAGAGTTTCTGCTGAGAAAGCAGCTGTTAACCTTATGGGAGTTCTCTTGTATGTTATTTGTCCTTTTTCCCTTGCTGCTTTCAATAATGTTTTTTTGTCTTTAATTTTTGCCAATTTGATTACTATGTGTCTCGGCGTGTTTCTCCTTGGGTTTATCCTGTATGGGACTCGCTGTGCTTCCTGATCTTGGGTGGCTATTTCCTTTCCCATGTTAGGGAAGTTTTCAACTATAATCTCTTCAAATATTTTCTCGGGTCCTTTCTCTCTCTCTTCTCCTTCTGGGACCCCTATAATGCGAATGTTGTTACGTTTAATGTTGTCCCAGAGGTCTCTTAGGGTGTCTTCATTTCTTTTCATTCTTTTTTCTTTAGTCTGTTCCACAGCAGTGAATTCCACCATTCTGTCTTCCAGGTCACTTACCCATTCTTCTGCCTCAGTTATTCTGCTATTGATTCCTTCTAGTGTAGTCTTCATTTCAGTTATTGTATTGTTCATCTCTGTTTGTTTGTTCTTTAATTCTTCTAGGTCTTTGTTAAACATTTCTTGCATCTTCTCGATCTTTGCCTCCATTCTTTTTCTGAGGTCCTGGATCATCTTCACTATCATTATTCTGAATTCTTTTTCTGGAAGGTTGCCTATCTCCACTTCATTTAGTTGTTTTTCTGGGGTTTTATCTTGTTCCTTCATCTGGTGTAGAGCCCTCTGCCTTTTCATCTTGTCTATCTTTCTGTGAATGTGGTTTTTGTTCCACAGGCTGCAGGGTTATAGTTTTTCTTGCTTCTGCTGTCTGCTCTCTGGTGGTTGAGGCTATCTAAGAGGCTTGATGGGAGGCTCTGGTGGTGGGTAGAGCTGACTGTTGCTGTGGTGGTCAGAGCTCAGTAAAACTTTAATCCACTTGACTGTTGATGGGTGGGGCTGGGTTCCCTCTCTCTTGGTTGTTTGGCCTGAGGCAACCCAACACTGGAGCCTACCTGGGCTCTTTGGTGGGGCTAATGACAGACTCTGGGAGGGCTCACGCCAAGGAGTACTTCCCAGAACTTCTGCTGCCAGTGTCCTTGTCCCCACGGTGAAACAGAGCCACCCCCCGCCTCTGCAGGAGACCATCCTACACTAGCAGGTAGGTCTGGTTCAGTCCCCCCTGGGGTCACTGCTCCTTCCCCTGGGTCCTGATGCGCACACTACTTTGTGTGTGCCCTCCAAGAGTGGAGTCTCTGTCTCTCCCAGTCCTGTCGAAGTCCTGCAATCAATTCCCACTAGGCTTCAAAGTCTGATTCTCTATGAACTCCTCCTCCCGTTGCCGGACCCCCAGGTTGGGAAGCCTGACGTGGGGCTCAGAACCTTCACTCCAGTGGGTGGACTTCTGTGGTATAAGTGTTCGCCAGTCTGTGAGTCACCCACCCACCAGTTATGGGATTTGATTTTACTGTGATTGTGCCCCACCAGTTATGGGATTTGATTTTACTGTGATTGTGCCCCTCCTACCGTCTCATTGTGGCTTCTCCTTTGTCTTTGGATGTGGGGTATCTTTTTTGGTGAGTTCCAGTGTCTTCCTGTCGATGATTGTCCAGCAGCTAGTTGTGATTCTGGTGTTCTCGCAAGAGGGAGTGAGAGCACGTCCTTCTACTCTGCCATCTTGGTTCCTCCCTGTCTTTTTTTTTTAAGTGGACATTTTCGAATGCAACATTTTAATTCCTTTAATAGTTTTTAAATTATATTTTTGGGTTATTTTCTCTAGGGTTTATAATATACATCTTAACAGTATCTAACTCAGACATATACTAACTTCATTCCAATGAAATATCAAAACTTTATTCTTATATAGCTCTATTCCTTCCCCGCTTTTTGTGGTATTACTGCTATACATGTTATGTCTACACAAACCCAAGAATACATTGTTATAATTATGACCTTAAATAATCTTTTTTTTAAAAAATTTATTTATTTATTTATTTTATTTTTGGCTGTGTTGGGTCTTATTGCTGTGCGCGGGCTTTCTCTAGTTGTGGCAAGTGGGGGCTACTCTTTGTTGCAGTGCGTGGGCTTCTCATTGCAGTAGCTTCTCTTGTTGCAGAGCACAGGCTCTAGGCAAGTGGGCTTCAGTAGTTGTGGCACGTGGGCTCAGTAGTTGTGGCTCACGGGCTCTAGAGCACAGGCTCAGTAGTTGTGGTGCACGGGCTTAGTTGCTCCACAGCACATCCCTCCCCCCTTGTTTTTATCTATATCCTGGCAACATAGATGTCACCCCTGGGTGAGCATAAGCCACAAATCGGTCAAAGATTATGCATAAGTCCTCTTAGCCGGTTAGATTTTTACCCTTCACCATTGAAATATGTGTGCAGCAAGGCTGCTATAGTAGTTCAGAGAGTTTACACTTTTTCTGCCTCACATTAAGCAAGGGACTAGTAGTTTGTAGGCTCTGAAACAGGAGGGAAGGGGGCAGGTCACAAACTTTAAAAGAATGACATAGCCCAAGGACATGGCATAAACTGATTAGAATCGAATAGGTCCAAGATGGTGGACAAGTCGACTTCCACTATACCTTGAGCCTCAGTATATGCTCATTGTAACATATCAGCAAGCTAACTGACATACCTACCAGCACCATGACAGTTCTGAGGCCAAACATCAAAGATCAAAAAGTGGGTGGTGAGCTGGGACAAAGTGAGAGAGTGGCATGGACATATATACACTACCAAATGTAAAATAGATAGCTAGTGGGAAGCAGCTGCATAGCACAGGGAGATCAGCTCGGTGCTTTGTGACCACCTAGAGGGGTGGGATAGGGAGGGTGGGAGGGAGGGAGATGCAAGAGGGAAGAGATATGGGGACATATGTATATGTATAACTGATTCACTTTGTTATAAAGCAGAAACTGACACACCATTGTAAAGCAATTATACTCTAATAAAGATGTTAAAAAAAAAAGTGGGTGGTGGCCCAATTCCTGGAAATCCCAGCCCCTTCCTGAAATAGCTGGAATACTCCTCCCACTCATTAGCCTATGAAATTACCCACCCTTATAAAAACTGACAACCCCATACCCTGGTGCCTTTCTCACCTCTGAGATGGCCCATACTCTGTCTGTGGAGTGTGTTTCTCTGTAAATAAATCTGCTTCTTAACTGTCACTTTGTCTCTCACTGAATTCTTTCTGCGATGAGACATCAAGAATCTGAGCTTCATTAAATCCTGAAACCAGGTGTGTGATCTCAGTTAAAAGACTGTGGGTTTTGGCTGGGTTCGAGTCCTGGCCATGTGGGTTCAAGTCCCAATCTGGGTTTTGACCGGGTTCGAGTCCTGGCCGTGTGGGTTCAAGTCCCAATCTGGGTTTAGGATGGGTTAGAGTCCCAGCAGGTGGGTTCAAGTCCCAATCTGAGGTGCATGGTTTCAGCTGGCGACCACGAAGGGGCAGTGACAAGGTAAGAAAATGTTGAGAGTTAGGTCTTCGTCCTAGACGGGCTTGTGGGACGCCACAAGTCAGGTGTACTGGGGAGGATGCTCCACCGATGTCTGCCCATTTTTATTGGGCCGGTTAACCCTGAATGCTTCAGGGCTCTGATCAGGAACCTAGGTCCAGACCAGAGGAATGATGGCAATCAACATGGTGTGTTACAGAAAGATGGTGTGGAATGGCTATGCTTAGGCACAACCATCAGCAGGTCCAGGACAGAATTGTTGCTGCAGGATTTGGTAATCTAGATTCTTCTCCTCAACTCTGAGGTTTTTCTCCTACATTCTATGTTCATTCCTGTTTGAGTTCTTTCTTTCTTTCTTCTCTTAACCCCAGAAGACCTGTGTGGCTGCCAAGATGTACTTCTTGACAAGTGCTGACCCTTTATTTCCAACTTATAGCTAGACCAACTCCTGCTCATCGTCAACATCACTGGGGATGCCTTCTGTGCTGTTTCTTTGCAACAACATTTTGGGCACTATCATCTGGTTGGGAGACTGCCTTGGAAGGGATAACATCTAAAATTATAAGTGCAAATCTTGACCAAATTGCATGGCTAGAGACATCACCTCAGGCTTGGGTCTAAAATGGGTCAGGCTGCATCAATCCCGGCTGATACCCCTCTGGGCCATATACTCCAGGAAAAATTCAGACAACAGGAATTAAAAAGCAAAAAACTTCAGGTTTGGTCACAATATGAGTTAGGAAATTTAAAATGGAGTGAAGTACCCTATGTTCAAGTTTTCATGGCCTTGTATCTAGACAATGGAACCCAAAAGGAATCTAAGGCATGTGTAGCTCGGAGGGATAACTCTAGGAAGGACACAGAGGACATTTTAACCGACCCACCCTACGGGACCATGCAGTACACTGGGTGGGGAATGAGGCCATCCCTGAGGCAAACCAACAATGGAATTACCAGGTGAATTCTATTGATAGAGATAGATGGGACCATATGATTAACTGTTTAATAGAGGGTATGAAGAAACTTACAGTAAAACCTGTTAATAATAAAAAGGTGAAAGAGGTCCAACAGGGACAGGACGAAAATCCTGCAGTCTTCCAAGGAAGACTAGTAGAGGCTTTTAGGAAGTATACAAACGTGGATCCCTCCTCCCTCGAGGGACAGGCCCTTTTGGCTATGCAATTCATAGCCCAGTCTGCCCCAGACATCAGGCGCAAAATTCAGAAAGCAACTGCTGGTCCTCAGACCCCACTGAACGATTTGTTCCAATTGGCTTATTTGGTTTTCAATAATAGGGATATGGCTGAAAAGGCTGAAGGCACCCAGAGAAATATGCAAAAGGCTGAAATGATGGAAGTGGCTTTGTCCACTCTGAGACCACCAAAGGGGAAGTTGGCTTTTCCAGGCCAATCTGGCCCTGGTGGCCCACTAGGCCCATGGGTACCCAGACAGATGCAGTGTACCCTGTGTGGACAAAAGGGACACTGGAGGGAGGATTGCGATTGATGTGCCCTTTGCAAAGAGCCAGGGCATTGGAAGAGGGAATGCCCAGATGACAGAGGGCAATGGAGGCCCCTCAGCCATTGATGGTTTTGCAATCAGAAGACTGAAGGGGCCCAAGGCCAAAAGTGGCTCTGCCTAGAGAGACCATCTACATAATTAATGTCGAGCCTCGGGTGGTCATTGGTGTGGTGGGCCACTTGATAGAATTTCTTATAGATACTGGTACAACCTTTTCAGTCTTAACCCAAAGGATTGGAAACCATAGTAACCATAAGGAGTATGTAATGGGGGTGTCAGGGAAGAGGCAAGGGCACAATTTCCTGGAACCCCTTTTGTGCAGCATCAATGGCTGGTTGTTCTTACATTCCTTTCTGTTTGTGCCTGACTGTCCCATCCCTTTAATGGGAAGAGATTTGTTAACTAAGTTAGGGGCCACTCTGTTTCTTCAGGGGCAAGGGAAACACCCTCATCACCAAATGGTTCTAACAGAAAGTGGAAAGGAACAGATAAAATTTGAAGCTAAAATAGAAGCCTTAGTAGACCCTGGAATGAGGAATACCAAGGTTCCGGGCTTGGCTGAAGATATCCAGCCAATGATTAAGTAAAAAGGGTTATAGACTGTCTAAATATACGGTACAAATTTCTTAAACCTAGGGAAGATCCTCAAAAGTGTCTGTAAATAGATTACAAAAAAGGGAGGCCACTGGTCTGACTAAACTAACTGTAGCTGATATTCAGAGCCTGATAGGAATTTTGGAAGAGGCCTTCTCCCATAAGCTAAGTGAGGGAAAGTAAAACCTTACAACATAGGTGAATGGGTGTATCAGTCCTTTGATAGCATTGAGGTAGCCACCCAATTCTTTGAAAAAAAAAAACAACTGTTCTTTGGAGCTGTAGTTCCAAAAATAATCCAAAACCCACCAATCCTTTTACCCTTCGTATTATCTTAAGAGGCTTGTAAGTATTAAACAAAGGGGAAACAAAGTCATCCTAGGAGAAAGTTGCCTGTGCCTTTGAGATGTAAATGTCCTACCTGGTCTTCTCAGGAACCCTTATCTCCACCTTATTTTTAAAATGCAAATTTTGAAAAAGGGGTAAGTAATTTGGAAGTTGTCAAGGACAAAAAGAAATCCTAAGTTCCATATATATGTGTTAGCATACTGTATTTGTTTTTCTCTTTCTGACTTACTTCACTCTGTATGACAGACTCTAACTCCATCCACCTCATTACAAATACCTCCATTTCATTTCTTTTTATGGCTGAGTAATATTCCATTGTATATATGTGCCACATCTTCTTTATCCATTCATCCGATGATGGACACTTAGGTGTCTTTTCTGTAAACATTAGTAAAAAGGGTTTAGCCATCTAGACAAGGGAGCTTGATTTGTTCCATCTGCCAGAAACCCAATTTTAATCCAACCTCTTTTGTAGACTGATGGTTTTACATTGCTATACCTGACTCATGGCTGAAATTTTGGAATGGGAACTATGAGGCCTGTGTGTTTGTTTGTGTGTTTGTATGTATGTGTGTTGTAGCTGTATGATATTGCCAAAAAAATTAATTCATAAAAGAGCTCTACTTAATTAAAGGAAATTAAGCACTTATATAAATACTCAGAAATAGAAAATAATCTGGCCAGAATAAATTTCAGGTTCATGTCATATGGAAAATATTCAGTACTAAACTGATATCTGGTATTGAAGGTGGCTTAAGCTTGTTGGTTTGATTAATATAGACATGTCTTTAGAGTCATCAATGTTAAGTATAATACTTCTGTTGTACCTAGGTTTACTAAAGGTCAACTAAGACCTCATTGTATCTGCTACAAATTTGTCAACAAGAAAAGTAACTTAATGTGGAAAAAAAACTTTTAAGGAAAGTAAGATGTATGTTTCCAGTAAAAGAAGGTGTGAGGGATGAGAAAAATACTAAGAAAAGAGTTGTGCATGATCAGAACTTTCTATGATTGGATTAAATACAGTTGGGTAAATGGATTTTTTTGGGAGTGGGCTGGGACAAGACTGGACTTGGTTTCTCCCTCCAAAGTTTTCTTGAAATGCTGCTTTTAATAACAGATAGTACGAGTTTCTTTGCCTTTAAGTGATCTGTATTTGCTTTTGAGATCATTTGTAACTGGTTAAGGAATAAGTATTGTTTCAGAGTGACCTATGATCTTATTTGACCAAGTTTTAAAACTTTTTGACAAACTTCCAAAATACCAAATTTTAATTAAATTTCTTTTGATTTCCAGCTAACTTTAGGATGCTTTAGAGGGCCCCTGAGGTACCTCAAACAGGAATTATTTAACTAGGATTATTTGGTATGTTAAGTTAAATGTAATCATTCATAATTCTGGTTATTGTGACCAAGTTTCTTTATCAATTACACCGTAATCAGATGTTTAACCATGCCTTTTAAGTCTTTTGTCATTTATAGATAATTTTGTACTCTGATGCTGTTACAAAAAGTGCTTCATCATCAAGGAGATTCATAGAAAGGCTATGGAAGCAGTTACAACAGTTCCACATCAAGATGATGGCTACATGAGGATTCCAGCCCATACTGACTTAAAACAAGGAGCTGTCCTGCCCCTGGGGCCCCTAGATCAGGCATCCAGAGATTTTTACTCCCTGACAGGAAGGGTCAATGCTCCTACTCAGCCTTGAAGCAGTTACAGAAGACAGACCATTGCCCCTCTCCTTCCCATAAGAATATGGGAGTAAAATCTCTGAGAGGGGAATGAAACAGGAAGGAAGGGGGCAGGGCACAAACTTATAACAGAATGACATAGCTGCGTGCGTTCAAGTCCCAATATGGGTTTTGGCCGAGTGAGTCCCGGCCGTGTGGGTTCAAGTCCCAATCTGAGGTGCATGGTTTCAGTTCCTTCTCTGATCATTTCTGAGAAGGCATAGCTTTGGATATTCAGTCTTCCAGTCTGGCAGTAATGAGTTTTAGTTTTAAGCCTGGCTTTCTAGGAGTTGCCTCTGGGTCAAAGGTGGTGTTTCAGTCCCTTGTGCCAGTGAGGCATCTGCTCTGTACTGATGGGTCTTATTTTTTTTTTAATTTTATTTATTTTTGGCTGCGTTGGGTCTTCATTGCTGTGTGCAGGCTTCTCCTTGCGGTGGCTGCTCTTGTTGCAGAGTACGGGCTCTAGGTGCACAGGCTTCAGTAGTTGCAGCAGGCGGGCTCAGTAGTTGTGGCTCATGGGCTCTAGAGTGCAGGCTCCATAGTTGTGGCGCATGGGCTTAGTTGCTCCACAGCATGTGGGATCTTCCCGGACCAGGGATTGAACCTGTGTCCCTTGCACTGGCAGGTGGATTCTTATCCACTGCACCACCAGGGAAGTCTCTATTGATAGGTCTTTATGTGATTTGGAGAATGCTTTGAAGTCTGCCTCATGTCCTGTTCTGGGTGCTCCTGAATGAGTGCCATCTAGTGCATGCACACACCCTTCCTGATCCCCAGAGTTGACTGTGATCCCAGCAGGGCTCTTCTTGGCTGTTTCTTTCCCTGGTTCTCTCTATAAAACTTCTGGATGCTCTGCCATTTTGCTTGTATCATGGAGCTACCAGCCTCCTCTTAATTCCTCACCATCAAGATCCCTATTGTTCTTGACATGCTCTTAGGCATGGAATTTTCCATGCTGTGTTCCAAATAAAGACAGTCACTTCAGGTAGAGGTATAGAGCTCCTCATTCTTATGGCCTGTTTTTTCCCCTAAGAAGAGCTCCTAGTCACTGTATCAGATCTGGGGCTGCTTTTCCCAGTGACAAGTGACATCCTGCTCTACAAGTGGGTATTGAGGATGGGGGGATGGGTTGGCAGCCCCTAGTCTTTTTTGGCTTGATCCTCCCAGTGTGGAAACTCCTTCTGACATATGAGCTTGGTGGGAATGATTGGGGACCCAAGTATTGTTGGCATGCTGCCCCTGGATTAGAGATTCTGCCATGAATGGAGGCTGGGTAAATGAGCCTCTTTACCACACCTACCTGGACACAGGGCTGGGGTTGACAAGAACTGTCAGTATTCCGCTCCCACGGTGAAACTATAACCCAAGAATGGGAGCTGGGAGGAGAAGGAGTCCTTGTCTTCTTGGCTATGTATGCCTGAGGGTTAAATGATTTTAAAAAGAATTTTCACCCTGTCACATCTCACCCATTCTCTAGTAGGTCTGTGTCTTTATTCCCATCTTGCCACTAGGTTCTTCATGACCTCTTTTTTTTTTTTTTTTTTCCCTTAGATTCCATATATATGTGTTAGGTGAGAGAGTGTCATGGACATATATACACTACCAAATGTAAAATAGATAACTAGTGGGAAGCAGCCGCATAGCACAGGGAGATCAGCTCGGTGCTTTGTGACCACCTAGAGGGGTGGGATAGGGAGGGTGGGAGGGAGGGAGATGCAAGAGGGAAGAGATATGGCAACATATGTATATGTGTAACTGATTCACTTTGTTGTAAAGCAAAAGCTAGCACACCATTGTAAAGCAATTATACTTCAATAAAGATGTTTAAAAAAAAAAAAAAAAAAAGAATTTTCAGTAGTTAAGTTATAATTTTGCTCAGGGCAGGGTTTGCCCATCTCTTTACTCTGGAAGTCCCACTCCTTGTCTTCCTTTTTGTTTTTCTTGTGGTAAGAGATATATAACGTAATATTTACCACTTTAATAATTTTTAAGTGTACAGTTCAGCAGCATTAAGTACATTCACATTATGTTGCATCATCACCACTACCTATCTCCAGAACTTCTTCTTCTTCCCAACTTGAATCTTGTACCTACTAAACACTAATTCCCCATTCCTCCCTCCCCTCAGCCCCTGGAAACCACCATTTTACTTTCTATCTCTAAAATTGACTATTCTAGATACCTCATATAAGTGGAATCATACAGTGTTTGTCCTTTTGTGACTGGCATACTTCACTTAGCATATCTTTAAAGGTCAGTCATGTTGTAGCATGTATCAGAATTTCCTTCCTTTTTAAGGTTGAATAACATTCTATTATATGTGTATACCACTTTTTGTTCCTCAATTCATCCACCAATGGAAACAGGTTGCTTCCACCTTTTGACTATTGTTCATCTTCTTCTGGTTCCCTTGTATGTAGCAAGTTGTTTCTCTCTTGCTTCTTTCAAGACTGTCTTTCTCTTTTTAACAGTGCTAAAGTGTGGATCTTTAAGTTGTACTACATGGAGATTTTGATCTTAGATATGTAGATTTATGTTTTTCATCAAATTTGGGAAGTTTTCAATTTCTTCATATATTTTTTTCTAACTACAACCCCCCTCCTGGGTCACCTATTATGCATATGTTGGTATGCTTGATACTGTCCTAAGGTCTGTTAGCCTCTTTTCATTTTTATACATTCTTTTTACATTCTGTTCTTCAGACTGGATAATTTCTATTTATCTACCTTCAAATTCTCTGATTTTTTTTCTTCTCTCAGCTCAAATCTGCTGTTGAGCTCCTCAAGTTAATTTTTCACTTCAATGAATATACTTTTCAACTCCAGAATATCTATTTGATTTCTTTTTGTAATTTCTATCTCTTTTTTTAATTGAAGTATAGTTGGTTTATAATATTAGTTTCAGGTATACAGGATAATGATTCAGTATTTTTATAGATTATACTCTATTAAGAGTTATTACAAAATGATGACTATAAGTCCCTGTTCTATACAATATATCCTTGTTGCTTATCTATTTTATACATAGTAGTTTGTATCTCTTAATCGCATAACCATATCTTGCCCCTCCCCTCTTCCATCTCCTCACTGGTAACCACTGGATTGTTTTGTATATCTGTGAGACTGTTTCTGTTTTGCTATATACATTCATTTGTTTTACTTTTTAGATTCCACAAATAAGGGATATCATACAGTAATTTGTCTTTCTCTGCCTGAATTATTTCACTATGCATAATATTCTCTAGGTCTATCCACATTGCTACAAATGGAAGAATTTCACTCTTTTTTATGGTTGAGTACTCCATTATACATTATACAATACTCCATTATACATTATACATTATACAATACTCCATTATACATACACACACACACCCCCGATATGTTTTTTTATCCATTCATCTGTAGATTGCCATTTTAATTATACTATGTCTTGGTGTGGGTCTGTTTGGGTTCATCTTGTTTGAGACCCTCTCTGCTTCCTGTACATGGATATCTGTTTCCTTCTTCAGGTTTGGGAAGTTTCCAGACATAATCTCATCAAATATATTTTTGATCCCCTTCTCTCTCGTTTCCTTCTGGGACCCCTTAAAGCGAATGTTGGTATGCTTAATGTTATCTCAGAGATCTCAAACTGTTCTCATTTTTAAAAATTTGTTTTTCTTTATGCTGTTCTGATTGGGTGATTTCCGTTATTCTATCTTCCAGATCACTTATGCTTTCTTCTGAATCACTTAGTCTGCTATTCATTCCTTCTAGTGTGTTTTTTATTTAAGTATTGAATTCTTCATTTCTGATTGGGTCTTTCTTATATTTTCGAGTTCCTTGTTAAAATTCTCACTGTGCTCATCTGTTCTTTTCTCTAATTCAATTAACATTCTTATTACTAATGCTTTGAATTCTTTAATCTTTATTGCTTATTCCTTTTCATTATTTATTTTTTCAGGGGTTTTCTCTTGCTGTTTCAATTGAGACCAGTTCCTCTGCCTTTTTATTTTGCTAAACTTTCTCTGTGCCTATGAAATTAGGTGAAACAGTTACCTATTGTGGTGTTGAAGGGATGTCCTTATGTGGGAGTGCCCTTATGTAAAGTGTGTGTGCCCAATGCCTTTGGTGGGAGGGCTGGATTTGACATGGATGCAAGTCACCTCTTTCCTCAGGGTGTGCTGGCAGCTATCACCTTCTTGGGAGCTGGGGCTGGAGATGAAGGTGTTAGGGGAGGAGCCTGGTGTGAAGCAGGGCTTCCCCTCTGCTCAGTAGCCATCACCACCTTGTCAGGGGTGGGGTCAGGTCCCAAGATGCTGAAGCGGAAGCCCTTAGGATCCAGCCGAGTTGGCTCTGTTCCCTTTAAGTATGTGCTTTCCCCTCTCCCTGCACTGGGACCTTTGCCCCAGAGGGGGTTAGTGCTGAAGCAAGGGCGGCCCGTGTGGGCTCTGGGCTCATGTCAGCTGTAGACAGAGGTCCAAGTTGTCTCCAATGCACTGCCTCTGCAGGCACCAGCAACTGTTTCCCTTGCTCTGTTCAGATGCAGCCTCAGGTCCAAGTCCCCTTTGTCCCTCACATCCAATCATTGCCCTCAGCCTCCGCTGCCCCAGTCCTGTTGTGGAGCCACACCACAGGGTAGGTGGGGCCTGCATTGATTCTCAGTGTGTATGGGGGTGGGTGAGCTGTGGTAGAGTGGCCACCGTCAGAGTTTTGGGCCGCTTCTGATGCACCAACAATGGATGCCACAGGCCCACCTAGACACCCCCCTGGGACTCAGTAGCCTGTGTCCCATATCTGAGCTTTCTCCCTGGTTGTGGCAGCCCTGGATCCAGTGCCACGCTGCATCATGGATAAGTGGGTCTGGAGCAGTCGCTCGGCTGGGGTTGGGGCCAGGGCGGTTGTGGGAAACCTGGCAGCCTCTGGAGCAGTCCTCACTCTGCCCTCTCTGCCCTGCCTTGAGGGTAAGCCACCACGCACATGCTCCTCATGCTCAATCCAGGCTTCCCACAGCCCTCCTGTGGTCCTCCAATCAGTCAAGAGGGCTTGTCTTCCCTGTGTCGGATTCTGGGGCGCCCAATCTGTGGCTCAAATAGCTTACTCCTCAGGGCGAATCTCCACGCGTGTAATCTCCCTGTTCCTCTGAGTTTCCTCCCAGGGGCACAGGGCCTGACCTGATTGCTTCTCTTCCCTTCCTACCCAATTATGGGTGAATCTTTCTTGTAGCCTTGGTTGTACAGAAGTCTTTCTGCCGGTTTCCAGCTAGTTTTCAGTGAGAATTGCTCCATATGTAGAAGTATTTATGTGTTCATGGGGAGAGGTGAGTTCCATACCTCCTTCTGCTCCACCACCTTGATAGATTTCTTCTATTTATTTATTGCTATTCTCTATTTGATGGGTCTTTGTTATCATACTTTAATTCTTTAAATATGGTTTCCTTTAGTTCTTTGAATATATTTATAGGAGCTGATTAAAAGTCTTTATTTACTATGTCCTATATCCATATGCCCTCGGAGACAGTTTCTATTGACTGCTTTTTGTCCTGAGTATGAGACACACATTATTTCTTTGCAACTTTTGTAATTTTTTATTTGACACTGGACAGTTTTGATAATATACTGAGCAACTCTGGACTTTTGACTCCCTCCCAAAGCAATGTAGTTGCTGCTTTTATATTTGTTTAGTGACATGTCTGAACCAGTTCTGGAGAGTCTGTCTTTCCTGCAGTGTGTAGCCTGATGTCCTTGCTCAGATTTTTAATTTTACTTTTAATTTGTTTCATTTTTAAGGCTAGCTTCCTAGGAGTCTCCCTTGGATCATCATAGCTTATTAGGCAGCCAATGATTAGTCAAAGGTTGTGCATAAACATCTTGGGCCAATAAAGCTTCCACTTTTGCAAAGGGGATCTATATGTAGGTTGGGGCATGCATTAAAAATTCAAGCAGTTTATGTCTGGCTTTTATTTTTTTCTTATGTAGGTATCATGTTCAGCCAGGTATGAATATGTAATTGGGGCTCTAAGTCTCTCCTGAGTCTGTATGCAGACTTGTACATGTACACAATCTTCCAGATTCCCAGGACTATATGAGAGCTTATCCAAGCCCTTTATGGTTGTTTTATTGCTCAGATCTCCCAGTTAAATTTTTGGCATGGTGTATTGCAGCCACAGGTAACTGAGATATTTGTCCCCCCGATTGTTTGCCATTGATTTTGCTATTGTTTTTGACAATGCCCTGGGCTTGAGGCTTCTTTATTTATTTTCATTTAAAAAACTGCTTTCTTGTCTCAAGATCAGGTAAATCATTGTTTGGTTTTTATTCTACCTGTTATCTTTTTTTCTTTAAATTTATCTCTATAATCAATTTATCTAGAATTTATGTGTGGTAAGGCTCTAACTTGATGTTTTCTCCCCAGATACCAACCCAATTTTCTCAACAATTATTAAAAACTTCATCTATTCCTCACTGATTTGTGAAGCTTTCTTTAGCACATTTTAAGTTATTATGTGTTTAGGGTCTTAGTATTAGCTGCTCTAAAACAATGACCTGTCAATTTTTGTGCCAGTATCATATCATTTTAGTATACATTTATAATACATTCTGGCTTTTTTGTTGATGTTATTTGAGCCAAGACTCCTCTTACTGATCTTCAAAAAAAAATTCCAATCTCTTCTTACTCATTTGCTTTTCCCAACGAACTTAAGAATTATTTTGTCAGGTGAACAAAGACTAGTTTTTATATTCCTTTACTCTTTATATATCAGGATGGCACATGGTTAACTCAAATATCCTATTACATACAGCTGGGAATGAATCTGCTGCTTCTTAATAGAACCGTTTCTCTGAAGAGACTCTTCAACTTCAGCCATGAATCTAGAGAAACAACTTAGTTCAATTTCATGTTCTATTTCTGGAAAACTGTTGAGATTGGAAAGAACCTGTGCTAGAAATGGTAGGGCCTTGGTACATGGTTCTCCTCATTCAACAGGGCTGCATCCCACCCCTAGAAGCCTGACAGAGTTCCTCATTATCCTTCCCTCCTCAGTGGTGACTATTATATGTATAAAATTTCTGCCTTCCTCAAACTGTATCAGGCTTTCCTAGTAGACTCTCATTTCTCTAGGCCAACTGTCCAAGAGCTGCACCAACTTAAGTTCTAGCCACAACTTGCCCAGCATTACTTTACTTTCATAAGAGGTATCTCTTAACTATAGTTACTAGAAGCAATTGAGGAGTTTAGATTCCTAATACTCAATCAGGGCATAGTTCAGTGTTCCTACCAAGTCTTTTTTTAAAAAATTATTATTATTATATTTTTAGCTGCGTTGGGTCTTCGTTGCTGTGCGCGAGCTTTCTCTAGTTGCATAAAGTGGGGGCTACTCTTCATTGCAGTGCACGGGCTTCTCATTGTGGTGGCTTCTCTTTTTGCAGAGCATGGGCTCTAGGCATGCGGGCTTCAGTAGCTGTGGCATGTGGGCTCAGCAGTTGTGGCTTGCGAGCTCTAGAGCGCAGGCTCAGTAGTTGTGGTGCACGGGCTTAGTTGCTCCGTGGCATGTGGGATTTTCCCAGACCAGGGATCGAACCTGTGTCCCCTGCATTGTCAGGCGGATTCTTAACCACTGTGCCACCAGTGAAGTACCCTACCGAGTCTTTACATTGATGGGCAATGCAGGACTTAGGATAAGTTAATTTTCATTTAAAGTTGAATTTTAAATTTCCAATAAGATTTTATGTTAATCTTTAAAACTGCATTTTTCTACCATTTTGCCTTTTAAAAACCATAGGAATTGGAAGTTGGAGAGACTTGGGTTCAAACTCTTGCAAAACCCCTTATTAGTTACGTAACCTTTGCAAGTCACTTCTCTTTGAGCCTTTGTATCCTCTTCTATAAATGGAGATAATACTTTTCAGCACTATTATGAGGATTAATAGCATCGTATACAAAGGGCTGACTTAGCACAATGCCAGGTACGTAACATGTAATATTATAGAACGTGTTCTTGATGATTTTGTAAACACTGATAATTGCCTTATGCTGTAATAATGATCTTATATATGAGTTACTGACTTTTACAGGGCAGTTTCCCCCTACACTAAAAGACTTCAGATGGTGCTTCTTCTTTTTGGGTGTTTAGGTCTTTTTAAAAGTAATCTTTATATCTTTTCCCCTGCTTTTAGGGAGTAGCCTATCACTTACCATTGGTATCACTGGGGCTGGTTCTAAGAGTAGCTCCTACTCCCTGTCTCACCTCCCTTACAATTTGCTACTACTAATCTGTTGTACACTTGGAAATCAGATGACCAAATTGTCAGAAATGTGTCTAAATTAAGAATAAATAGGTTGAGCAGAAGACTAAGGGGTTCTCTTCAGGGGAAGCATATAGAACCTATTAGAGCATAGTCTTTGTGATAGCTATTAGAGCTATTAATAAGCCATTTTAACTTACTTTCATGTTCTGGATGTGTTCCAAAAAACCCAGAGAATCAAATAAATGGGAGAATGAGCTATTACTATACTTTCGAGAAAAAAGATAAAACATGTAATTCAAGAGTTAATATGGGCTAATGTAGGGCTGTGGCCCAGGAATGTGTTAAGGAGCTAGGAGGAATGAATCCTATCCATTATTCTTATTGGGAAGACTTCTTAAGTCACCAATCTTAATGTCAAGGCAGTTAGAATATTAACATATATTAAGAATCTATTATGTGATAGGGCCCCTGCATACCTTATCTCAATCCTCAAACAGCTCTGAGAAGTAAGAATTATTACACCCATTTATGGTGAGGAAATGGATACTCTGAAACAGGGGTCCCCAACACCTGGGCTGTGGACTGGTTAGGAACCAGGCTGCACAGCAGGAGGTGAGTGGTGGGCAACCGAGTGAAGCTTCATCTGCCGCTCCCCATCGCTTGCATTACCGCCTGAACCATCCCCCCCATCACTTTCATTACCACCTGAACCACCCCCCCCATCTGTGGAAAAACTGTCTTCCACGAAACTGGTCTCTGGTGCCAAAAAGATTGGAGACTGTGGCTCTAAAAGGTTAAAGTGACTTATCCAAGCTGAAAAGTGCCAGAGCCAGAATTCAAACTAAGGTTTGTCCAGTTTCAAAGCTCAAAGCTCTGTAACCCTCTGGTGACTTGTAGGGACTGACTTCCTCTTTGCACAAAAACTTACTCTACATCAGCAAATAAACAATGTGTAAAAAACGTGTAAAAAATAGAATGTGTAAACAATGTGTAAAAAAAACGTGTAAAAAAAACTAGAATACCATCGACAATCACAATAATATATATCAAGTACCTAGGAATTAATTGAAAATGCAGAAGACCTCTATGAAAGAAAATTAACTCTATTTAGGACATAAACTTCTGTACACTTGAAACTAAAATAATACTGTAAATCAACTATACTTCAAAAAATAAAAAAGACATAAAGAAAGAGACCTGAATAAAGGGAGAAGCAAACTATGATCTTTGGATGGGAAGACAACATTATAAAGATGTCAATTCTCCCTAAATTAATCTATAAATCCAATTCATTGACCAAAAAAACCCAACAAGATTTTGTGGAAACTGGACTAATTCTAAATTACATATGGAACAATAAAGATTCATGTGGGCATTTGGTGCCACTGGGGCTCCCGTGTTCCAAGCAGTCATACCACCTCTGTGCCCAGTGCTCACAGGGGCAGACCCGAGAGCTAGAAGGC
Organism: Eubalaena glacialis; assembly: GCF_028564815.1. NCBI lineage: Eukaryota > Metazoa > Chordata > Mammalia > Artiodactyla > Balaenidae > Eubalaena > Eubalaena glacialis. The sequence goes on from NC_083736.1 coordinate 48,287,722, forward strand.
AGCCTCAGGACCAGACTCCTGTGGGTGGACCACCCACAGAGGTGGGGATAAAATGGAAGCTGAACCCCAGGGACAGGGTGACCAAGGAATAAGATTGAAAATCTTTCCATCAGCTGTACAAGCTGCAGATTAAATCCCCATGATCAGCTAGGTAGACCCTGAGTCTACGGAATATCTGAGTAGACAATGAGTGTTCCCACAAATGAAAATGGTCTAGCTCTGGGAGCTGTGGACTTTGGGGGCAAGCACACGCAGGAATGGGTCAGATCAGAGTCTGAGTGGTCCCCACAGGGCCCACAGCAGTTCCAGAGACCAGCCCAGAGGCACAGGAGGGCATCTTGGGGAGGTGGAGGTGGGCTGTGGCTCATGGTGTGTGCGAGGACACTTACAGCAGAGACTCCAGGGAAACATAATTATTAATATTAATTTTACTATGCTTTGATTCATTCTGTTGTTGGTTCTGGCTTTTTTGTTTTGTTTTTCATTTTTTCTTGTTTTTTTTTTGTTTGTTTTAGTGTATTTTCTTAAATTTAGTCTTTTGGGATCTCCATGTTTTATAACATATTCACTTTTTATTTTTATCTTTTTTAATATATTTCTATTTTTACTTTGCTTTTCTGTTCTTCTGTGTTCTTTTCCCTTATTTTTTTCTTCTTCTTTTTCTTTAATATATATATATTTTTATATACATTTCCATTTCTACTTTGCTTTTCTGTTATCCTGTGTTTTTTCCCTTTTTCTTTTGTTATTATTTTTTAAAATCATTTTTATCAGTTTGTTCTGTTTCCTTGCTTTATTCTTCAGGTGGCACACAACTTTGGTATGGTTTTTAGGTTATGTGTTTTTGTTAGTTTTAATCCTAATTGTTTGATTTCGTTTTTCAGTTCTTGTATTTGTCTGGTTGTTTTCTTGCTTTTTGTTTTATTTGGCTCTGTTTCTGTTTCTTTTATGTGTGTGTATGTTTCCTTGTTTCTGTTTTTGTTTGATTTTGTTTTTACCATTTCTCTGGGATTTTATTTGTCTTTTTTTTCTTCCTTAAGATATTTTCTACTTTTTTTTTAATATTTCTATATCTACATTGCTTTTCTGTTCAGTCTTCTTTCCCCTTTCCCTTTTCCTTTTTTTTTTTATCATCTTTGTCAGTTTGTATTGTTTTCTTGCTTCATTCTTCAGTTAGCAGTCTGCTTTAGGTTTTGTTTTTTGGTTATGTGTTTTTTCTCAGTTTTCTTTTTAATTGTTTGATTTCGTTCTTGGATTGTTTCGTTTGCCTGGTTGTTCTCTTGCTTTATGATTTATTTGCGTCCGTTTTTGTTTCTTCTGTGTGTGTGCGTGTTTCCTTGTTTCTGTTTGATTTTACTTTTTACCATTTGTCTGGGGTTTTCTTAGTCTTTTTTTTTAATCCCCTTTATTGCTGGGACGAGTGACTTGTGAGGTCTTGGTCCCTCGACCAGAAGTTGGGCCTGAGGCTCTGGGGTGGGAGCACCGAGTCCAGGGTGCTGGACCACTAGAGAATTCCCAGCCCCAGGGAACATTAATCACCGAGAGGTCCCACGGAGGCCTCTATCTAAATCCAAGACCCGACTCCACCCAGCTGTCAGAAGATCCCAGTGCTGGACACCTCACAAAAAACAACAAACAAGACAGGAACACAAACCCACCCAGCAGCACACAGACTACCTAAAGTCACACTAAGCTCACAGACACCCCAAAACACACCACCTGAAATGGCCCTGCTCATCAGAGGGAAAAGAGTCAGCTCCACACCCTCAGGACGCAGGCACCAATCCCTCCCATCAGGAAGCCTACGCAAGCCACTGGACCAACCTCACCACCGGAGGCAGAGGACAGAAACAAAAGGAACTACAACCCTGCAGCCTGGGGAAAGGAGACCTCAAGTACTGTAAATTAGACAAAATGAGAAGACAGAGAAAATATGCAGCAGATGAAGGAGCAAGGCAAAAACCCACCAGACCAAACAAATGAAGAGGAAATAGGCAGGCTACCTGAAAAAGAATTCAGAGTAATGAGAGTAAAGATGATACAAAATCTTGGAAATACAATGGAGAAAATATAAGAAATGTTTAAAAAAGACCTAGAAGAACTAAAGAGCAAACAAACAATGATGAACAACACAATAACTGAAATTAAAAATACTCTAGAAGGAATCAATAGCAGAATAACTGAGGCAGAAGAATGGAAAGCGAGCTGGAAGACAGAATGGTGGAAAAAACTGCTGCAGAGCAGAATAAAGGAAAAAGAATGAAAAGAATTGAGGACAGCCTCAGAGACCTCTGGGACAACATTAAGCACACTAACATTCGAATTATAGGTGTCCCAGAAGAACAAGAAAAAAAGAAAGGGTCTGAAAAGATATTTGAATAGATTATAGTCGAAAACTTCCCCAACATGGGAAACGAAATAAGACAATCAAGTCCAGGAAGCGCAGAGAGTCCCATACAGGAGAAACAGGCCGAGACACGTATTAATCAAACTAACAAAAATTAAACACAAAGAAAAAATATTAAAAGCAGCAAGGGAAAAGCAACAAATAACATACAAGGAAATCCCCATAAGGTTAACAGCTGATCTTTCAGCAGAAACTCTGCAAGCCAGAAGGGACTGGCAGGACATATTTAAAGTGATGAAAGGGAAAAACCTACAACCAAGATTACTCTAACCAGCAAGGATCTCATTCAGATTCGATGGAGACATTAAAACCTTTACAGACAAGCAAAAGCTAAGAGAATTCAGCACCACCAAACCAGCTTTACAAGAAATGCTAAAGGAACTTCTCTAGGCAGGAAACACAAGAGAAGGAAAAGACCTACAAAAACAAAAACAAACTAATTAAGAAAATAGTAATAGGAACATACACATCAATAATTACCTTAAATGTAAATGGATTAAATGCTGCAACCAAAAGACATAGACTGGCTGAATGGATACAAAACAAGACCCTACATATGCTGTTTACAAGAGACCCACTTCAGACTTAGGGATATATACAGACTGAAAGTGAGGGGATGGAAAAAGATATTCCATGCAACTGGAAATCAAAAGAAAGATGGAGTACCAACACTCATATCAAACAAAATAGACTTTAAAATAAAGAATGTTACAAGGGACAAGAAAGGACATTACATAATGATCAAAAGATCAATCCAAGAAGAAGCTATAACAATTGTAAATATCTATTCACCCAACATAGGAGCACCTCAATACATAAGGCAAATGCTAACAGCCATAAAAGGGGAAATCAACAGCAACACAATAATAGTAGGCGACTTTAATACCCCCCTTACACCAATGGACAGATGATCCAAACAGAAAATAAATAAGGAAACACAAGCTTTAAATGACACATTAGACCAGATGGACTTAATTGATATTTATAGGACATTCCATCCAAAAACAACACAATACACTTTCTTCTCATGTGCACACAGAACATTCTCCAGGGTAGATCACATCTTGCGTCACTAATCAAGCCACAGTAAATTTAAGAAACTGAAATTGTATCAAGCATCTTTTCCGACCACAATGCTATGAGACTAGATATCAATTTCAGGAAAAAAACTGTAAAAAACACAAACACATGGAGTCTAAAGAAGATGCTACTAAACAACCAAGAGATCACTCAAGAAATCAAAGAGGAAATCAAAAAATACCTAGAAACAAATGACAATGAAAACACAATGACCCAAAATCCATGGGATGCAGCAAAAGCAGTTCTAAGAGGGAAGTTTATAGCAATACAATCCTACCTGAAGAAACAAGAAACATCTCAAATAAACAACCTAACCTTAAACCTAAAGCAATTAGAGAAAGACAAACAACAGCAAAAAAAGAAACAAACAAAAAACCCCAAAGTTAGCAGAAGAAATCATAAAGATCAGATCAGAAATAAATGAAAAAGAAAGTAAGGAAACAATAGCAAACATCAATAAAACTAAAAGTTGGTTCTTTCAGAAGATAAATAAAATTGATAAACCAATAGCCAGACTCATCAGGAAAAAAAGGGAGAAGACTCAAATCAACAGAATTAGAAATGAAAATGGAGAAGTAACAACTGACACCACAGAAATACAAAGGATCATGAGAGACTACTACAAGGAATTAAATGCCAATAAAATGGACAACCTGGAAGAAATGGACAAATTCTTAGAAAAGTACAACCTTCCAAGATTGAACTGGAAAGAAATAGAAAATATAAACAGACCAATCACAAGAACTGAAATTGAAAGTGTGATTAAAAGTCTTCCAGCAAGCAGCTACATAGCACAGGGAGATCAGCTAGGTGCTTTGTGACCACCTAGAGGGGTGGGATAGGGAGGGTGGGAAGGAGACACAAGAGGGAGGAGATATGGGGATATATGTATATGTATAGCTGATTCATTTTGTTATAAATCAGAAACTAACACACCATTGTGGAACAATTATACTCCAATAAAGATGTTAAAAAAAAAGTAAATCCCCATAAAAGTTTAGTAAGACATTAAAAAAAAAAAAAAGTCTTCCAACAAACAAAAGCCCAGGGCCAGATCGCTTCACAGGCAAATTCTATCAAACATTTAGAGAAGAGCTAACACCTATCCTTCTCAAACTCTTTCAAAATATAGCAGAGGGAGGAACACTCCCAAACTCATTCTACGAGGGCACCATCACACTGATACCAAAACCAGACAAAGATGTCACAAAGAAAGAAAACTACAGGCCAATATCACTGATGAACATACATGCAAAAATCGTCAACAAACTACTAGCAAACAGAATCCAATAGCACATTAAAAGGATCATACACCATGATCAAGTGGTGATTATCCCAGGAATGCAAGGATTCTTCAATATATGCAAATCAATTAACGTGATACACCATATTAACAAATTGAAGGAGAAAAACCATGTGATCATCTCAATAGATGCAGAAAAGGTTTTTGAAAAAATTCAACATCCATTTATGACAAAAACTCTCCAGAAAGTGGGCATAGAGGTAACCTGCCTCAACATAATAAAAGCAATATATGACAAACCCACAGCCAACATCATTCTCAATGGTGAAAAACTGAAAGCATTTCCTCTAAGATCAGGAAAAAGACAAGGGTGTCCACTCTTGCCACTATTATTCAACATAGTTTTGGAAGCCATGGCAATCAGAGAAGAAAAACAAATAAAAGGAATCCAAATTGGAAAATAAGAAATAAAACTGTCACTGTTTGCAGATGACATGATACTATACACAGCAAATCGTAAAGATGCCACCAGGAGAATACTAGAGGTACTCAATGAATTTGCTAAAGTAGCAGAATACAAAATTAATGCACAAAAAGACCCCAAATAGCCAAAGCAATCTTGAGAAAGAAAAATGGAGCTAGAGGAATCAGGCTCCCTGACTTTAGACTATACTACAAAGCTACTGTAATCAAGACAGTATGGTACTGGCACAGAAATACAAATATAGATCAATGGAATAGGATAGAAAGCCCACAGATAAACCCACTCACATATGGTCACCTTATCTTTGACAAAGGAGGCAAGAATATACAATGGGGAAAAGACAGCCTCTTCAATAAATGGTGCTGGGAAAACTGGACAGTAACATGTAAAAGAATGATATTCGAACACTTCCTAGAAAGAATATGAATATGAAAAAAAAGAACACTCCCTAATACCATACACAAAAATAAACTCAAAATGGATTGAAGACCTAAATGTAAGGCCAGACACTATCAAACTCTTAGAGGAAAACATAGGCAGGACACCTATGACATAAATCAAAGCAAGATCCTTTTTGACCCACCTCCTAGAGCAATGGAAATAAAACTAAAAATAAACAAGTGGGACCTAGTGAAACTTAAAAGCTTTTGCACAGCAAAGGAAACCATAAACAAGACCAAAAGACAACCCTCAGAGTGGGAGAAAATATCTGCAAACAAAGCAACTGACAAAGGATTAATCTCCAAAATATACAAGCAGCTCATGCAGCTCAATATCAAAAAAAAAAAAGTAACAAAGAAAAACTAAATCCAAAAATGGGCAGAAGACCTAAATAGACATTTCTCCAAAGAAGACATACAGATTGCCAACAAACACATGAGAACATGCTCAACATCACTAATCATTAGAGAAATGCAAATCAAAACCACAATGAGGTATCACCTCACACTAGTCACAATGGCCATCATCAAAAAATCTAGAAACAATAAATGCTGGAGAGGGTGTGGAGAAAAGGGAACTCTCCTGCACTGTTGGTTGGGAATGTAAATTGATACAGCCACTATGGAGAACAGATGGAGGTTCCTTAAAAAACTAAAAATAGAGCTACCATATGACCCAGCAATCCCACTACTGGGCATATACTCTGAGAAAACCATAATTCAAAAAGAGTCAAATATCGTATATTAACGTATGTATGTGGAACCTAGAAAAATGGTACAGATGAACCGGTTTGCAGGGCAGAGGTTGAGACACAGATGTAGAGAACAAACGTATGGACACCAATGGGGGAAAGCCACGGGGGGGGGGGGCGGTGGGGATGGTGCTGTGATTAAAAAAAAAAAAGAGTCATGTACCGTACCCCAATGTTCATTGCAGCACGATTTACAATAGCCAGGACTTGGAAGCAACCTAAGTGTCCATCGACAGATGAATGGATAAAGAAGATGTGGCACATATATACAATGGAATATTACTCAGCCAGAGAAAGGAACGAAACTGAGTTATTTGTAGTGAGTTGGATGGACCTAGAGTCTGTCATACAGAGTGAAGTAAGTCAGAAAGATAAAAACAAATACCGTATGCTAATGCATATATATGGAAAGTAAAAAAGTGGTACTGATGAACCTAGTGGCAGGGCAGGAATAAAGATGCAGACATAGAGAACGGACTTGAGGACACAGCGGGGGAAGGGGAAGCTGGGACGAAGTTAGAGAGTAGCATTGACATATATACACTACCAAACGTAAAATGGATGGCTAATGGGAAGCTGCTGCATAGCACAGGGAGTTCAGCTCCATGTTTTGTGACGACCTAGAGGGGTGAGATAGGGAAGGTGGGAGGGAGACGCAAGAGGGAGGGCATATGGGGATATATGTATACGTATAGCTGATTCACTTTGTTGTACAGCAGAAACTAACACAACATTGTAAAGCAATTATACTCCAATAAAGATATTAAAAAATAAAAGATTTATGTGGTTCAGGAATAGTTAGTACAAGTATGCAACAAGAAAAGCAGAGTGGAGATTTACCTGACCTGATATTAAGGCAAATTACAAACCCTTAATAATTGAAAGAATGTGATACTGGCAAGGGAGCAAGTAGGCAATGGAACAAAATAGAATCCAGGAATGGACTCAGGTATATAAAGGAACTCAGTACCTAGTAATGGTGGTAACACAAATCAATGGGGAGAGAACAGGTCATTTAATAAGTGGAGTTGGGAAAACTGGCTTATTATGTAGAGAAAATAAAATTAGATCCTTTTATACAGCATATACAGAATAAATACCCACTATATTAAAGACCTTACATGGAAGGCAATATTATAAAACTATAATGTAAACAGTTACATTATAGTTACAGAAAAAGTAGACACATCTTTATGACCCAGGGGTAGGGACGAATTTATTAAATAAGATCCCCAAAGCACACACCATAAATGTACAGATTGATGGATTTGACAAAATCAACTTAAATACTTATTGGTTAGGGGTAAAGTGTACTGATATCTGCATATTACTTGGAAATGCATCAAAAAGGATGGATAAATGGATGGCTAGAGATGGAGAGAGGGATAGTTATATGGTTATATGGTATAAAGCTGTTAATTATAGAATCTAAGTGGTGGTCATATGAGTGTTTATATGGTTATATGGTATAAAGCTGTTAATTACAGAATCTAAGTGGTGGTCATATGAGTGTTTGCCATCCTATCCTTCCAACTTTTCTGTATGTTTTTTTTTTTTTTTGGCCACACTACATGGTGTGGCATGCGGGATCTTAGTTCCCTGACCAGGGGTGGAACCCACGCCCCCTGCAGTGGAAGTGTGGAGTCTTAACCACTGGACCGCCAGGGAAGTCCCACTTTTCTGTATGTATGAAATCATAATAATGAAAGGTCAGTGAGAATGAAATACTTTTGTTCTAAAAAGGATATTGTACATAAATTTCTAAAAACTTGTGGCTGACTGGAAAAGATATTTGACACATACACACACAGATATAGAAAAGATATTTGCTTTATTTGTATGTCTATTTTTTTAGGGTATATTATGTATTTAAGGTTTAACATACAGTCTTGCTAAATTGTCATTTATATACAGATTGCTAAATTGCCCTAAAGAAAGTTGAACCAAATTTACATTTGCATAAAGATAGCCAGTTGCCGTCACCATTGTCACTTCTTGGGTATTGTTCTTTTTTTTTTTGCTTTTTTAAATTGGGGTATAGTTGCTTTACAATGTTGTGTTAGTTTCTGCTGTACAGCGAAGTGAATCAGCTGTATGTATACATATATCCCCTATTTTTTGGATTTCCTTCCCATTTAGGTCACCACAGAGCACTGAGTAGAGTTCCTTGTGGTATATAGCAGGTTCTCATTAGTTATCTATTTTATACATAGTAGTGTATATGTGTCAATCCCAATCTCACAAGAAACTTCTGTAATCAGCAAGAAAAAAGACAAGTAACCTAAAAGAAAATTTGCAAGATAAATAAATAGGCACGTCAGAGAATGTGAAAACAAATAGCTAATATATATAAAAAAGAAGATCAACCTCATCTGTAGTCAAATAAATGCAAATTAAAATAAAAGATACTACTTGAAACCCACTGGATTAGCAAAAATTAAGAAGTTATGAGATATCAGCCCTGGCAATAATATGAAGAAATAGAAACCCTTATGCATTCTTCATAGGACTATAAATTTAGAACAAATATAATCTAGAGCAGTTTGGCCATATTTGGTGAAAAATCGATATGCATATTTACAGGATCCAGGACTTCGACTCCTGAATACATACTTCAAATAAACTGACACAGGAACACAAAGATACAGAGACATTTATGAAGATATTCCCTGTAGCACTGTTTGCAATACCCCAGAACTGGAAACAACTATCAAACAACAAATAAAGTACTATGATATAAGTAATTGTTGGAATATAATTCAGCAGTCATCAGGAACGAACCATATACGAATACAGAAAGATCTACAAAATAACAGAGTGAAAAAGTAAGAAATAGAATGATATGTACAACACAGTATCTTTCATGTTAAAAAAGGAAAAAATCTACACATATAAACAACACTATAGATTGTGCATGGATATATATATATATATATATATATAGAAGATGGCTTGGAGGGACACACATCAAATACCCAAGAGTGGATAACTATGGGTAGAGAGAACGGGACTGAATCAGGAAGAAAGGCTGAAGGGGACAAAAACCAAATATAAAACCAAAAATAAAAGAGTGTTTATGCATGGGCTGATGATGACAGAAGATCATAAACTGAGGAGACTATCACAGCAATTGATTTCCAATGTTTCTGAAGTCTAAAGTAAACATAAAACCTCCCCACCTCAAAATACCATAAAAACCATGTGCTTAAAGGAAATGTCAAAAAAGTAAAATAGAAATGAACTGACCACTTCCCGGTCACATGGCTTACCGGAGTACACAGCACATGAGCAGCAGATGGGTGGGGACATTAGCCGGATTGAGCATACTGGGTGTGTCTGACTTCATACAGGCCAGGAAGGCACGCATCCTTCTGTTCTTGTCCTCAACTGCTTTGCCTAGCCAGAGCTTCTTGAGGTTTGGGCAAGTCCATTCCCGAAATGTCAGTGCAGACACCAGCTCAGGGGTTTGAGGTGACTTCCCTTTATAGGCAGACCACTCTTTAAGGATCACTGAAGGAACTAGAAAACACAAATTGAGGAAAAACTGGTTATAGAGACTCTGAACATTTCTGCAGCTGGTCACAATTGACAGAAACCATCACACTTGAACATCTTTGTATTTTGGGTCACTATAATTTTTATTGTTAGCAGTAGTAACAGCAGGAGTAGTAAGCATTTGTTAGATGCTCGGTATGTATTAAGTATTTTACATATAAATGTAAATCTTACTTACTCTTCAGAACAAACCTGAGAGAGAAGCATTATGACTATATTATCACAAAACACAGTGCTCATTTTGCAGGTGAAAAAAGGAATCAAAGTTCAATGGTCACACAGCTCTACAGTCACACAGCAGTCCCCCACTTATTTGCAGGGAATAAGTTCCAAGACCCCCAGTGGATGCCCAAAACCATGGACAGTACCGAATCCTGTATATACTATGTTTTTTCCTATACCTACGTACCTATGATAAAGATATGTAAGAGATTAACAACAATAACTAATAATAAAATAGAACAGTTATAACAATATACTGTAATAAAAGTTATGTGAAAGTGGTCTCTCTCTCTCAAAACATCTTATTGTACAAATTTAATGCCATTTCCATCTTAACTAAGCACTTATCGTGTACTGTGTCCATAACTTTTGCAGTTCGAGATGCGACAGCAAAACTAGCATAAATTTCTTTTTCCTTCTTCACAATTTCACAGACAGAAGACTCGTTCTTACCATAGATCTTTTTGTTCTTAATATAGATCTTAGCAACGTCAGCATATGATTTTTTTTCTTCCCTTATTAAGTTGAGAACTTTCACCTTTTCACTTAAAGGAAGCACTTTACAGCTTCCTTTTGGCATATTTGAATTGCCAGCATCACTACTCTTGCACTTCAGGGCCATTATTAAGTAAAATAAGGGTTAATTGAACACAAGCACTGAGATACTGGGACAGTTGATTTGATAACCCAGACAGCTACTAAGTGACTAACAGGCAGCATACGCTGAACAGAGGAATGTTTCACGTCCTGGGTGGGAGGGAGCAGGACTATGCGAGATTTCATCACACTACTCAAAACAGTGTGCAATTTAAAATTTATGAATTGGCTGCATGCCCACCCTGCCCCTATTATAGTCTGAGATAAAGAATGCAAGACTAAAATGGAAGTCTCCTCTATACCCTGACGTCCCTTTTGCAGTATGCCAGTGGTCACAAAGACCAAGCCTGGTACAAGCAAGTGGAGACTGTGCCCAGGACTGGAGGTGAGCATTCTAAGATCAGTAAGTGTTCCAAGCTGCCGGAGACTCCAGTTCCTGTCTTGTTGCTCCACCATCCCTCGGGCATGGCCCTCGTCTGAATGAATATTTGACCACATGGATGGGTGGATATTCCAGCCAGGAGGACTGAGATACTTTTCCATTATAGGTTATTACAATATATTGAATATAGTTCCATGTGCTATACAGCGACATAGAAAGAGAAGAAGGAAAATTAGACGTCAGGAAAGGCCCCGAATGTAAGACAGCAAACAGGCACAGTGAAATCTAAACCAGGGTCAGTGACTTTCTTTCCAAGTTGGGTCGTAAATGGAGGGCCCTAAACGCTGCCTGCCCCCTGGCAGAAACATCACAGAGGTCTCAGAAGTGGCTTTGAGGCTTTTCAGAGGCTTGGAGATGATCCTTTGGAGCCCAGGGGGCACCTTCAAGATGGCAGAGGCGTAAGACGTGGAGATCACCTTCCTCCCCACAAATACATCACAACTACACCTATATGTGGAACAACTCATACAGAACAGCTACTGAACACTGGCAGAAGACCCCAGACTTCCCAAAAGACACCTCAGGTGACTTACACACAGAGGAGGGGCCAAATCCAAAGCTGAACCCGAGGAGCTGTGTGAACAAAGAAGAGAAAGGGAAATTTCTCCCAGCAGCCTCAGGAGCAGTGGATTAAATATCCACAATCAGCTTGATGTACCCTGCATCTGTGGAATACCTGAATAGACAGCAAATCATCCCAAAACTGAGGCATTAGACTTTGGGAGCAACTGTAGACTTGGGATTCCCTTTCTGCATGTAATTTGCTTCTGGTTCTATATTTATCTTAATTTAGTATTTAGAGTTTATTATCATTGGTATATTTGTTTATTGATTTGGTTGTGTGCTTCTTTTTTTATTTTTTATGTATACATATAGATAGATAGATAGATTTATTTATTTTACTTTTTCTCTTTTTGTGAGTGTGTATGCTGCTTTGTGTGATTTTGTCTGTATAGCTTTGCTTTTGCCATTTGTCCTAGCGTTCTGACTGTCCGTTTTTTTGGGTTTTTTTTGTGTTTTACTATAGTTTCTAGCACTTGTTAGCATTGGAGGATTCGTTTTTGGATTTGGTTGTTCTCTTCTTTCTTTCTTTCTTTTTTTTATAACATTTTTATTTTTAATAATTTTTTCTATTTTAATAACATTAAATTATTTATTTATTTTTCGTTCTTTCTTGCTTTCTTTTTTCTCCCTTTTCTTCTGAGCCGTGTGGCTGACAGGGTCTTGGTGCTCTGCCCAGGTGTCAGGCCTGAGCCTCTGAGGTGGGAGAGCCGAGTGCAGGACATTGGTTCACCAGAGACCTCCAAGCCCCATGTAATATCAAACAGCGAAAGCTCTGCCAGAGATCTCCATCTCAATGGTAAGACCCAGCTCCACAAAACGACCAGTAAGCTACAGTACTGGACACCCCATGCCAATCAACTAGCAAGACAGGAACACAAACCCACCCATTAGCACAGATGCCACCTAAAATGATAATAAGTTCACAGACACCCCAAAACACACCACCGGACGTGGTCCTGCCCACCAGAAAGACAAGATCCAGCTTCAGCCACCATAACACAGGCACCAGTCCCCTCCACCAGGAAGCCTACACAACCCACTGAACCAACCTTAGCCACTGGGGGCAGACACCAAAAACAACGGGAACTACGAACCTGCAGCCTGTGAAAAGGAGACCCCAAACACAGTAAGTTAAGCAAAATGAGAAGACAGAGAAACACACAGCAGATGAAGGAGCAAGGTAAAAACCCACCACACCAAACAAATGAAGAGGAAATAGGCAGTTTACCTGAAAAAGAATTCAGAGTAATGATAGTAAAGATGATCCAAAATCTTGGAAATAGAATGGAGAAAATAGAAGAAAGGTTTAACAAGGAACTAGGAGAACTAAAGAGCAAACAAACAATGATGAACACCACAATAAATGAAATTAAAAATTCTCTAGAAGGAATCAATACCAGAATAACTGAGGCAGAGGAAAGGATAAGTGACCTGGAAGATTAAATAGTGGAAAAAACTACCGCAGAGCAGAATAAAAAAAAAAGAATGAAAAGAATTGAGGACAGTCTCAGAGACTTCTGGGACAACATTAAACACACCAACATTCGAATTATAGGGGTCCCAGAAGAAGAAGAGACAAAGGGACTGAGAAAATATTTGAAGAGATTATAGTTGAAAACATCCCTAATATGGGAAAAGAAATAGTGAATCAAGTCCAGGAAGTGCAGAGAGTCCCAAACAGGATAAATCCAAAGAGAAACATGCGAGCACACATATTAATCAAACTATCAAAAATTAAATATAAAGAAAAAATATTAAAAGCAGCACGGGAAAAACAACAAATAACATACAAGGGAATCCCCATAAGGTTAACAGCTGATCTTTCAGCAGAGACTCTGCAAGACAGAAGGGAGTGGTGGCAGGACATATTTAAAGTGATGAAAGGGAAAAACGTACAACCAAGATTACTCTAACCAGCAAGGATCTCATTCGGATTCGATGGAAAAATTAAAACCTTTACAGATAAGCAAAAGCTAAGAGAATTCACCACCACCAAACCAGCTCTCCAACAAATGCTAAAGGAACTTCTCTAGGCAGGGAACACAACAGAAGGAAAAGACTTACAATAACAAACCCAAAACAATTAAGAAAATGGTAATAGGAACATACATATCGATAACTATCTTAAATGTAAATGGATTAAATGCTGCAACCAAAAGACATAGACTGGCTGGATGGATACAAAAACAAGACCCGTATTTATGCTGTCTACAAGAGACCCACTTCAGACCTAGGGACATATACAGACTGAAAGTGAGGGGATGGAAGAAGATCTTCCACGCAAATGGAAATCAAAAGAAAGCTAGAGTAGCAATTCTCATATCAGACAAAATAGATTTTAAAATAAAGACTATTACAAGAGACAAAGAAAGACACTACATAATAATCAAGGGATCAATCCAAGAAGAAGATATAACAATTGTAAATATTTATTCACCCAACATAGGAGCATCTCAAAACATGAGGCAAATGCTAACAGCCATAAAGGGGAAATTGACAGCAACACAATCATAGTAGAGGATTTTATCACCCCACTTTCACCAATGGACAGATCATCCAAAATGAAAATAAATAAGGAAACACAAGCTTGAAATGATACATTAAACAAGATGGACTTAATTGATATTTATAGGACATTCCACCACAAAACAACAGAATACACATTCTTCTCAAGTGCTCATGGAACATTCTCCAGGATAGGTCATACCTTGGGTCACAACTCAAGCTTTGGTAAATTTAAGAATATTGAAATCATATCAAGTATCTTTTCTGACCACAACGCTATGAGACTAGATATGAATTACAGGAAAAAATCTGTAAAAAATACAAACACATGGAGGCTACACAATACACTACTAAATAACCAAGAGATCACTGAAGAAATCAAAGAGGAAATCAAAAAATATGCAGAAACAAATGACAATGAAAACACGACGACCCAAAACACATGGGATACAGCAAAAGCAGTTCTAAGAGGGAAGTTTATAGCAATACAATCCTACCTCAAGAAACAAGGAACATCTCAAATAAACAACCTAACCTTGCACCTAAAGCAATTAGAGAAAGAACAAAAAAAACCCCAAAAGGTAGCAGAAGCAAAGAAATCATAAAGATCAGATAAGAAATAAATGAAAAACAAATGCAGGAAACGATAGCAAAGATCAATAAAACTAAAAGCTGGTTCTTTGAGAAGATATACAAACTTGATAAACCGTTAGCCAGACTCAACAAGAAAAAAGGGGAGAACATTCAAATCAATAGAATTAGAAAGGAAAAAGGAGAAGTAACAACTGACACTGCAGAAATACAAAGGATCAAGAGAGATTACTACAAGCAACTCTACGCCAATAAAATGGACAACCTGGAAGAAATGGACAAATTATTAGAAACGCACAACCTTCCGAGACTGAACTAGGAAGAAATAGAAAATATGAACAGACCAATCACAAGCACTGAAATTGAAACTGTGATTAAAAATCTTCCAAGAAACAAAAGCCCAGGACCAGATGGCTTCACAGGTGAAATCTATCAAACATTTAGAGAAGCGCTAACACCTATCCTTCTCAAACTCTTCCAAAATATAGCAGAGGGAGGAACACTCCCAAACTCATTCTACGAGGCTACCATCAACCTGATACGAAAACCAGACAAAGATGTCACAAAGAAACAAAACTACAGGGCAATATCACTGATGAACATAGATGCAAAAATCCTCAACAAATATTAGCAAACAGAGTCCAACAGCACAATAAAAGGATCATGCACCATGATCAAGTGGGGTTTACCCCAGGAATGCAAGGATTCTTCAATATATGCAAATGAATCAATGTGATAAACCATATTAACAAACCGAGGGAGAAAAAGCATATGATAATCTCAGTAGATGCAGAAAAAGCTTTTGACAGAATTCAACACCCATTTATGATAAAAACCCTCCAGAGAGTAGGCACAGAGGGAAATTAGCTCAACATAATAAAGGCCATGTATGACAAACCCACAGCCAACATCATTCTCAATGGCAAAAAACTGAAACCATTTCCTATAAAATCAGGAACAAGACAAGGTGGCCCACTCTCACCACTATTATTCAACATAGTTTTGGAAGTTTTAGCCACAGCCATCAGAGAAGAAAAAGAAATAAAAGGAATCCAAATCGGAAAAGAAGAAGTAAAACTGCCACTGTTTGCAGATGACATGATACTATACATAGAGAATCCTAAATATGCTACCAGAAAACTACTAGATCTAATCAATGAATTTGGTAAAGTAGCAGGGTACAAAATTAATGCACAGAAATCCCTTGCATTCCTATACACTAATGATGAAAAATCTGAAAGTGAAATTAAGAAAACACTTCCCTTTACCACTGCAACAAAAAGAATAAAATATCTAGGAATAAACCTACCTAAGGCGACAAAAGACCTGTATGCAGAAAATTATAAGACACTGATGAGAGGAAGGAACCAAGATGGCGGAGTAGAAGGACATGCTCTCACTCCCTCTTGCGAGAACACCAGAATCACAACTAGCTGCTGGACAATCATCGACAGGAAGACACTGGAACTCACCAAAAAAGATACCCCACATCCAAAGACAAAGGAGAAGCCACAATGAGACGGTAGGAGGGGCACAATCACAGTAAAATCAAATCCCATAACTGGTGGGTGGGTGACTCACAGACTGGCGAGCACTTATACCACACACAGCAACAGTCAGCTCTACCCACCACCAGAGCCTCCCATCAAGCCTCTTAGATAGCCTCAACCACCAGAGAGCAGACAGCAGAAGCAAGAAAAACTATAACCCTGCAGCCTGTGGAACAAAAACCACATTCACAGAAAGATAGACAAGATGAAAAGGCAGAGGGCTATACACCAGATGAAGGAACAAGATAAAACCCCAGAAAAACAACTAAATGAAGTGGAGATAGGCAACCTTCCAGAAAAAGAAATCAGAATAATGATAGTGAAGATGATCCAGGACCTCAGAATAAGAATGGAGGCAAAGATCGAGAAGATGCAAGAAATGTTTAACAAAGACCTAGAAGAATTAAAGAAAAAACAGACAGAGATGAACAATAGAATAACTGAAATGAAAACTACACTAGAAGGAATCAATAGCAGAATAACTGAGGCAGAAGAACGGATAAGTGACCTGGAAGACAGAATGGTGGAATTCACTGCTGCGGAACAGACTAAAGAAAAAAGAATGAAAAGAAATGAAGACAGCCTAAGAGACCTCTGGGACAACATTAAATGCAACAACACTCGCATTATAGGGGTCCCAGAAGGAGAAGAGAGAGAGAAAGGACCCGAGAAAATATTTGAAGAGATTATAGTCGAAAACTTCCCTAACATGGGAAAGGAAATAGCCACCCAAGTCCAGGAAGCGCAGCGAGCCCCATACAGGATAAACCCAAGGAGAAACACGCCGAGGCACATAGTAATCAAAGTGGCAAAAATTAAAGACAAAGAAAAATTATTGAAAGCAGCAAGGGAAAAACGACAAATAACATACAAGGGAACTCCCATAAGGTTAACAGCTGATTTCTCAGCAGAAACTCTACAAGCCAGAAGGGAGTGGCATGATATGCTTAAAGTGATGAAAGGGAAGAACCTACAACCAAGATTACTCTACCTGGCAAGGATCTCATTCAGATTTGATGGAGAAATCAAAAGCTTTACAGACAAGCAAAACTTAAGAGAATTCAGCACCACCAAGCCAGCTGTACAACAAATGCTAAAGGAACTTCTCTAAGTGGGAAACACAATAGAAGAAAAGGACCTACAAAAACAAACCCAAAACAATTAAGAAAATGGTCATAGGAACATACATATCGATAATTATCTTAAACGTGACTGGATTAAATGCTCCAACCAAAAGACACAGGCTTGCTGAATGGATACAGAAACAAGACCCATATATATGCTGTCTACAAGAGACACACTTCAGACCTAGGGACACATACAGACTGAAAGTGAGGAGATGGAAAAAGATATTCCATGCAAATGGAAATCAAAAGAAAGCTGGAGAAGCTATACTCATATCAGATAAAATAGACTTTAAAATAAAGAATGTTACAAGAGACAAGGAAGGACACTACATAATGACAAGGGATCAATCCAAGAAGAAGATATAACAATTATAAATATATATGCACCCAACATAGGAGCACCTCAATACATAAGGCAACTGCTAACAGCGCTAAAAGAGGAAATCGACAGTAACACAATAATAGTGGGGGATTTTAACACGTCACTTACACCAATGGACAGATCATCCAAAATCAAAATAAATAAGGAAACAGAAGCTTTAAATGACACAATAGACCAGATAGATTTAATTGATATTTATAGGACATTCCATCCAAAAACAGCAGATTACACTTTCTTCTCAAGTGTGCATGGAACATTCTCCAGGATAGATCACATCATGGGTCACAAATCAAGCCTCAGTAAATTTAAGAAAATTGAAATCATATCAAGCATCTTTTCTGACCACAACGTTATGAGATTAGAAATGAATTACAGGGAAAAAAACGTAAAAAACACAAACACATGGAGGCTAAACAATACGTTACTAAATAACCAGGAGATCACTGAAGAAATCAAAGAGGAAATCAAAAAATACCTAGAGACAAATGACAAAGAAAACACAATGATCCAAAAACTATGGGATGCAGCAAAAGCAGTTCTAACAGGGAAGTTTATAGCTATACAAGCCTACTTAAAGAAACAAGAAAAATCTCAAGTAAACAATCTAACCTTACACCTAAAGGAACTAGAGAAAGAAGAACAAACAAAACCCAAAGTTAGCAGAAGGAAAGAAGTCATAAAGATCAGAGCGGAAATAAATGAAACAGAAACAAAGAAAACAATAGCAAAGATCAATAAAACTAAAAGCTGGTTCTTTGAGAAGATAAACAAAATTGATAAGCCATTAGCCAGACTCATCAAGAAAAAGAGGGAAAGGACTCAAATCAATAAAATCAGAAATGAAAAAGGAGAAGTTACAACAGACACCGCAGAAATACAAAGCAACTCTATGCCAATAAAATGGACAACCTGGAAGAAATGGACAAATTCTTAGAAAGGTATAACCTTCCAAGACTGAACCAGGAAGAAACAGAAAATATGAACAGACCAATCACAAGTAATGAAATTGAAACTGTGATTAAAAGTCTTCCAACAAACAAAAGTCCAGGACCAGATGGCTTCACAGGTGAATTCTATCAAACATTTAGAGACGAGCTAACACCCATCCTTCTCAAACTCGTCCAAAAAATTGCAGAGGAAGGAACACTCCCAAACTCATTCTATGAGGCCACCATCACCCTGATACCAAAACCAGACCAATATACTACAAAAAAAGAAAATTACAGACCAATATCACTGATGAATATAGATGCAAATATCCTCAACAAAATACTAGCAAACAGAATCCAACAACACATTAAAAGGATCATACACCACGATCAAGTGGGATTTATCCCAGGGATGCAAGGATTCTTCAATATACGCAAAGCAATCAATGTGATACACCATATTAACAAATTGAAGAATAAAAACGATATGGTCATCACAATAGATGCAGAAAAAGCTTTTGACAAATTCAACACCCATTTATGATAAAAACTCTCCAGAAAGTGGGCATAGAGGGAACCTGCCTCAACATAATAAAGGCCATATACGACAAACCCACAGCAAACATCATTCTCAATAGTGAAAAACTGGAAGCTTTTCCTCTAAGATCAGTAACGAGACAAGGATGTCCACTCTCACCACTATTATTGAACATAGTTTTGGAAGTCCTAGCCACGGCAATCAGAGAAGAAAAAGAAATAAAAGGAATACAAATTGGAAAAGAAGAAGTAAAAGTGTCACTGTTTGAAGATGTTATAATACTATACCTAGAGAATCCTAAAGATGCCACCAGAAAACTACTAGAGCTAATCAATGAATTTGGTAAAGTTGCAGGATACAAAATTAATGCACAGAAATCTCTTGCATTCCTATACACTAATGATGAAAAATCTGAAAGAGAAATTATGGAAACACTCCCATTTACCACTGCAACAAAAAGAATAAAATACCTAGGAATAAACCTACCTAGGGAGACAAAAGACCTGTATGCAGAAAACTATAAGACACTGATGAAAGAAATTAAAGATGATACCAACAGATGGAGAGATATACCATGTTCTTGGCTTGGAAGAATCAATATTGTGAAAATGACTATACTACCCAAAGAAATCTACAGATTCAATGCAATCCCTATCAAATTATCAATGGCATTTTTTACGGAACTAGAACAAATCATCTTAAGATTTCTATGGAGACACAAAAGACCCCGAATAGCCAAAGCAGTCTTGAGGGAAAAAAACGGAGCTGGAGAAATCAGACTCCCTGACTTCAGACTATACTACAAAGCTACAGTAATCAAGACAATATGGTACTGGCACAAAAACAGAAACATAGATCAATGGAACAAGATAGAAAGCCCAGAGATAAACTCATGCACCTATGGTCAACTAATCTATGACAAAGGAGGCAAAGATATACAATGGAGAAAAGACAGTCTCTTTAGTAAGTGGTGCTGGGAAAACTGGACAGCTACATGTAAAAGAATGAAATTGGAACACTCCCTAACACTATACACAAAAATAAACTCAAAATGGATTCGAGACCTAAATGTAAGACCAGACACTATAAAACTCTTAGAGGAAAACATAGGAAGAACACTCTTTGACATAAATCACAGCAAGACCTTTTTTGATCCACCTCTTAGAGTAATGGAAATAAAAACAAAAATAAACAAATGGGACCTAATGAAAATTCTAAGCTTTTGCACAGCAAAGGAAACCATAAACAAGACCAAAAGACAACCCTCAGAATGGGAGAAAATATTTGCAAATGAATCAATGGACAAAGGATTAATCTCCAAAATATATAAACAGCTCATTCAGCTCAATATTAAAGAAACAAACAACCCAATCTAAAAATGGGCAGAAGACCTAAATAGACATTTCTCCAAAGAGTACACACAGATGGCCAAGAAGCACATGAAAAGATGCTCAACATCACTAATTATTAGAGAAATGCAAATCAAAACTACAATGAGGTATCACCTCACACCAGTTAGAATGGGCATCATCAGAAAATCTACAAACAACAAACGCTGGAGAGGGTGTGGAGAAAAGGGAACCCTCTTGCACTGTTGGTGGGAATGTAAATTGACACAGCCACTATGGAGAACAGTATGGAGGTTCCTTAAAAAACTAAAAATAGATTTACCATATGATCTAGCAATCCCACTACTGGGTGTATACCCAGAGAAAACCATAATTCAAAAAGACACATGCACCCGAATGTTCATTGCAGCACTATTTACAATAGCCAGGTCATGGAAGCAACCTAAATGCCCATCAACAGACGAATGGATAAAGAAGTTGTGGTACATATATACAATGGAATATTACTCAGCCATAAAAAGGAACGAAACTGAGTCATTTGTTGAGACGTGGATGGATCTAGAGACTGTCATACAGAGTGAAGTAAGTCAGAAAGAGAAAAACAAATATCGTATATTAACGCATGTATGTGGAACCTAGAAAAATGGTACAGATGAGCCGGTTTGCAGGGCAGAAGTTGAGACACAGATGTAGAGAACAGACATATGGACACCAAGGGGGGAAAACTGCAGTGGGGTGGGGATGGTGGTGTGCTGAATTGGGCGATTGGGATTGACATGTATACACTGATGTGTATAAAACTGATGACTAATATGTACCTGCAGTATAAAAAAAGAAACAAACAAAACAACTAATACTAAACTTTCATTGGGTTATTTGTATGGAAACATGTTAATATAAATGTTTCAGACATTACATGAAATTTCTAAAAATCTTATATATTCTGGTATAATGTTATAAGTCATAATTCTAGTTATTACTTTAAAATGTATATCTCAGAAAAAAAAAAAAAAGACACTGATGAATGAAATTAAAGATGATACAAATAGATGGAGAGATATACCATGTTCTTTGATTGGAAGAATCAACATTGTGAAAATGACTCTACTACCCAAAGCAATCTACAGATTCAATGCAATCCCTATCAAATTACCACTGCCATTTTTCACAGAACTAGAACAAAAAATTTCACAATTTGTATGGAAACACAAAAGATCCCGAATAGCCAAAGCAATACTGAGAAAGAAAAACGGAGTTGGAAGAATCAGGCTCCCGGACTTCAGACTATATTACAAACCTACAGTAATCAAGACAGTATGGTACTGGCACAAAAACTGAAATATAGATCAATGGAACAGGATAGAAAGTCCAGAGATAAACCCATGTACGTATGGTCACCTTATCTTTGATAAAGGAGGCAAGAATATACAATGGAGAAAAGACAGCCTCTTCAATAAGTGGTGTTGGGAAAACTGGACAGCTACACGGAAAAGAACGAAATTAGAATACTCCCTAACACCATACACAAAAATAAACTCAAAATGGATTAGAGACCTAAATGTAAGACCAGGAAATATAAAACTCTTTGAGGAAAACATAGGCAGAACACTCTATGACATAAATCACAGCACGATCCTTTTTGACCCACCTCCTAGAGAAATGGAAATAATAACAAAAAAACAAATGGGACCTAATGAAACTTAAAAGCTTTTGCACAACAAAGGAAAACATAAACAAGACGAAAGATAACCCTCAGAATGGGAGAAAATATTTGCAAACGAAGCAACTGACAAAGGATTAATCTCCAAAATATACAAGCAGCTCATGCAGCTCAATATCCAAAAAAAACAAACAACCCAATCCAAAAATGGGCAGAAGACCTAAATAGACATTTCTCCGAGGAAGAGATACAGATTGCCAACAAACAAATGAAAGGATGCTCGACATGACTAATCATTAGAGAAATGCAAGTCAAAACTACAATGAGGTATCACCTCACAATGGTCAGAATGGGCATCATGAAAATAATCTACAAATAATAAATGCTGGAGAGGGTGTGGAGAAAAGGGAACCCTCTTGCACTGTTGGGGGTAATGTAAATTGATACAGCCATTATGGAGAACAGAATGGAGGTCCCTTAAAAAACTAAAAATAGAACTACCATACGACCCTGCAATCCCACTACTGGGCATATACCCTGAGAAAACCATAATTCAGAAAGAGTCATGTACCACAATGTTTATTGCAGCTCTGTTTACAACAGCCAGGACATGGAAGCAACGTAAGTGTCCATCGACAGTTGAATGGATAAAGAAGATGTGGCACATATATACAATGGAATATTACTCAGCCATAAAAAGAAACGAAATTGAGTTATTTGTAGTGAGGTGGATGGACCTAGAGAGTGTCATACAGAGTGAAGTAAGTCAGAAAGAGAAAAACAAATACCATATGCTAACACATATATATGGAATCTAAAAAAAAAATTAAAAGGTTCTGAAGAACCTAGGGGCAGGACAGGAATAAAGACACAGACATAGAGAATGGACTTGAGGACACGGGGAGGGGGAAGGGTAAGCTGGGATGAAGTGAGAAAGTGGTATGGACATATATACACTACCAAATGTAAAATAGATAGCTAGTGGGAAGCAGCCACATAGCAAAGGGAGATCAGCTCGGTGCTTTGTGTCCACCTAGACAGGTGGGATAGGCAGGGTGGGAGCGAGACACAAGAGGGAGGAGATATTGGGATGTATGTATATGTATAGCTGATTCACATTGTTATACAGCAGAAGCTAACACACCATTGTAAAGCAATTATACGCCAATAAAGATGTTAAAAAAAAAACAAAAAAGAAAACTCATGAATTGTTTACTTCTGGAATTTTTCATTTAATATTTTTGAATCATGGTTGACCTTGGGTAATTGAAACCGTGAAAGAGAAACCAAGGATAAGGGACTTCGTACTGTATTTTGAAACTCAAAACACCCCAAAACACCCAGGACACCCCAAAACACCCCAGGACACCCCAAAAGACTTAAAAGAATACTACAAAATTCTCAAGAAAACAACATCTTTTAGATTTATGAAGGTGTAACAGACAAGGAAAACATGGCTTCTGTCTACTTCTTGTGTACCTCAGGCTCCTAAGCTATGTCTTCTTTTACTTAAGTCTTCTAGTATCTACTCAGTTACCAAAGCTAGAAACCTGGAAGTCATCCCAGACTCCTTGCTGTCCTTCACCTCCTACAGCTGGTTATTTCAAAGGTCCTGCTGATTCTACTGTCTTATCATCCCTTATATCTGTCCCTTTTCTTCATCACAAGAAATACTGTTGAGGTTCAGATCTCATCATCTTTCACCTTGCAAGAGTTTCCAGACTGTTGTCCCTGCTTTCATCCTGTCCAGTCCCCCTCACACCCATACTCTACAACCACTAGAATGATCTTTTAAAAAAACCTTTTAGTTTCAAATAATTATAGATTCACAGGGAGTTGTGAAGATAGTAGCCAGAAGTCCTATGTACCCTTTATCTGGTTTCCCCCAATGGTTATATCTAAAATGATTATAAGGACTTCCCTGGCAGTACAGTCGTTGAGACTCCACACTTCCACTGCAGGTGGCATGGGTTTGACCCCTGATCAGGGAACTAAGATTCTGCCACGCAGTGTGGTCAAAAAACAAATAAAATAAAGTAAAATAAAATAAAATGATTATAATACAATATCAAAGCTAGGAAACTGACATTGGCACAACTATGTGTATAATTCTGTGTCATGTGTAGATTCATGTAACTACCACCACAATCAAGATACAGAACTATTCCATCACCACAAAGTTCTCCCCTGTGCTACCCCTTTTATGGTCACACCCAATGCCCTCCAGCACCATCCTTAATCCCTGGCAACTACCAGTCTGTTCTCTATCTGTACAATTTTGTCAGTTTGAGAATGTTACATAAATTGAATCAGTATCCAACCTTTTGAGATTGGCATTTTCACTCAGCATAATGCCCTTGAGAGCTATCCATGTTGATGCATATATCAATAGCTCATTCCTTTTTTGCTGAGTAATATTCCATGGTATAGATGTACAAGGACATCTAGGTTGTGTCCAGTATGGGGCTATTATGAATAAAGGTGGTATGAATATTTGTGTTTATGTTCCTGCATGAAAATAAGTCTTCATTCTCTGGGATAAATGCCCAAAAGTGTGAGCGCTACACACTTATTTTTAGTCTACTTTTAGTTTTAAGTAACTGCCAAATTATTTTCCAGAGTGGCAGTACCATGTTACATTCCCACCAGCAAATTATGAGTGATCCAGTTTTTCCACATCCAATCCAGCATACTGTATTATCACCATTATTCATTTTAGCCATTCTGATAGGTATGTCGTGACATTTCATTGTGGTTTTAATTTGCATTTCTCTAATGGCTAATGATGTTGAACATCTTTTCATGTCTTTATATTCCATATGTATATCTTCTTCAGTGAAATGTTTGTGCATGTCTTTTGCTGATTTTCTAATTGGATTATTTTTATATTGTTCAGTTTTTTTTAAGTGAATTTCCTCTATTATTCTTGAGTAGAAGCTTATATGATATCTGAAATGACATTAAGGAGAATAGATAAATATAGATATAGATACATATATAGATAATCTAAGGCTCCTAAGACTTTATTGATTATTTTTAAATGAGGATTAAGTAAAAGTTCATAATTATTTTGTACAAATAAGTGTCATCAGACTAGTTAAATGGTGGGTTTTTTTTTTAACATCTTTATTGGAGTATAATTGCTTTACAATGTTGTCTTAGTTTCTGCTGTATAGCAAAGTGAATCAGCTACAGGTATACACATTGTTCAGTTTTGAGTTCTTTCAGGTACTTGCTTTCAGAATATTTCAGATACTAGTCTAGATATGTGGTACTTGTTCACCTATGGATTTCCAATTGATCCAGTACCACTTGTTAAAAAGACAACCTTTCTTCCACCAAAGTGCTTCTGCGGCTTTGTCAAAAATCAGTTGGCTGTACTTGTGTGAGGCTATTTCTGGGTTCCCTATTCTGTTCCATTTGTCTATATGTCTATATATCACTGCCAGTACCACACATTCTTAATTACTGGAGCGACATAATAAGTCTTGTAATCAGGTAGAGTGATTGCTTCCAATTTATTATTCCTTCTCAAAAATGTTTTAGCTATTCTAGTTCCTTTGTTTTTCCATATAAATATTAGAATAATCTTGTCTACATACACACAGAATCCTGCTGGCATTAGATAGAAATTGTGTCAAACCTGTATACAATTAATTTCTGTTGAATCAGTAGTTAAAAAAATTTCCAACAAACAAAAGTCCAGGACCAGACAACTTGATAGTGAATTGTACCAAAAATTTAAAGGAGAGCTAACACCTATCCTTCTCAAATGATTCCAAAAAATTGAAGAGCAAGGAATGTCTCCAAACTCATTCTATATAAAACAAAAATATCTTCCAGGAATAAAGGGGAAATAAAGACATTCCAGATGAAGAAAAACTAGGATACTTTTTTAAAAGCAGACCCACCCTAAAAAAATGACTAAAGGTACTTCTCTACACAGAAAAGAAATGATAAAAGAAGGAATCTTGGAATATCAGAAAGGAAGAAAAAACAATGGAAAGAACAAAAATATGGATAAATACAATAGATTTTCCTTCTTCTCTTGAGTTTTCTAAATTATGCTTCACAGTAAGCAAAAACTATAATACTGTTTAATGAGGCTCTGAATGTCTGTAGAGAAAATATTTAAGACAATTATTAATGGAGGAAGGTAAAGAGATGCAACAGAGGTCAGGTTCACTTCACTTGAACTCGTAAAATGTCAACACCAGTAGACTGCAATAAGTTATGTATATACAATGTAATACCTAGTAAATATACTGAAATAGCTATACAAAGAGCTATACTCAAAAACATATAGATAAATAAAAATGGAATTCTAATATAAGTTCATGTAGTCCATAGAAGGGAAGAATAAGAAAACAGAGATATGAAGACCAGAGAAAACAAACAGAAGCAAAAATAAAATGACATACTTAAGTCCTAACATGTCAATAATTACATTAAATGTAAGTGGTCTAACAACACCAATTAAATACAGAGATTGACAGACTTGATAAAAAAACATGACCCAGGGCTTCCCTGGTGGAGCAGTGGTTGAGAATCTGCCTGCCAATGCAGGGGACACGGGTTTGAGCCCTGGTCTGGGAAGATCCCACATGCCATGGAGCAACTAGGCCCGTGAGCCTGCGCGTCTGGAGCCTGTGCTCTGCAACAAGAGAGGCCGTGATAGTGAGAGGCCCGCACACCACGATGAAGAGTGGCCCCCGCTTGCCGCAACTAGAGAAAGCCCTTGCACAGAAACGAAGACCCAACACAGCCAAAAATAAATAAATAATTAATTAATTAAAAAAAAATGACCCAAATATATGCTGTCTACAAAACATTCACTTCAAATATAAATGATATTGGTAGGTTGAAAGGAAAAGAATGGAAAATAATATACCATGAGAACATTAATCAAAAGACAGAAGGAAAGGCTATGTTAATACCACATTAAGTACACTTCAGAGCAAAAAAACTGCCAGGGACAGAGAGGGACATTACAAAACGCTAAAAGGGTCAATCCTAAATGTGTGTCACCAAATAACAGAGCCACAAAATACATGATGCAACAACTGACAGAAATGAAATGAGAAATAGACAAATCCAAAATTATAATTAGAGACTTCAACCCACCTCTCAATAATGGGTAGATCAACTATACAGAAAATCAGCAAGAATACAGAACTCAACAACACCATCAATGAACAGAATCTAATTGACTCGTACAGAACGTACAACAAGAGTACAATACATATTCTTTTCACATGCCCACAGAACATATGCCATGATAGATTATATCCTGGGCCATAAAACAAACTTCAATAAATTTAAAAGAATTGAAATCATACAGAGTATATTCTCAGGCCACTATGGAATCAAACAAGAAATTAACAGAAGGATAACAGGAAAATCTATAAATACTTGGAAAATAACAAAACACTTGTATATAATTAATGGGTCAAAGAGGAAGTCTCAAGGAAAAGAAAGAAATAATGGAACTAAATGAAAATAAAAATACAGAATATTAAAATTTGTGAGATGGAACTAAATAACTGCTGAGAGGGAAATTTATAGCACTAAATGCTCACATTTAGAAAAGAGGAAAAGTCTTTAATTGATCATCTAACAAGAAGAGGAGCAGAAAGCCAAACCTTCAGCAAACCAAGGAAAGAAATAATAAGGATAAAATCAGAAATCAATGAAATTGAAAACAGAAAAACAATACAGAAAAAAATCAATGAAACAAAAACCCGGTTCTTTGAAAAGAACACTAAAATTGACAATATTATAGCAAGACTGCAAAGAAAAAGAGACAGAAGACAAAAATTGCTAATATCAAGAATGAGACAGGATATCACCACAAAACCTGCAGATATCAAAAGAATTGTATGGGAATACTGTAAACAACTCTGCACACATAAATTTGACAACTTACGCAAAATAGACCAATTTCTCAAAATATGCAAGCTACCAGAACACACCTAATATCAAGTAGATAATTTGATTAGCCCTATAAATTTTAATGAAATTTAATTTAAAACCTCACACACACACACACACACACACACACACACACACACACACACACAAAACCTGGCTCAATTGGTTTCACTGGAAAATTCTACTAAATGTTTAACAAAAAATTAACAACAATTGTCACAATTGTCACGATCAAGGATTGTATAGACAATCCTTTTAGAAAATAGGAGTGAACGCTTCTGAGCTATTTTTATAAAGCCAGTATTATGCTGATGCAAAAGCCAGATAAAGACAGTACATAAAAATACTTCAGACTGATATTCCTCATCAATATAGATGTACAAATTCTTAACAAAATATTAGTCAATAGAATTCAGCAATATATAAAATGAATTATACACCATGGCCAAGTAGGGTTTATTCCACGGTTGCAAGGCTGGTTCAATACTTGAACAATCAATGTAATCCACCATACAAACAGGCTAAAGAAGAAAAATAATATAATCATCTCAGTGGATGCAGAAAAACATTTGACAAAATTTGACAATTGCTCATGATTAAAAAAAAAACTCTCTGGGAACTTCCCTGGTGGTCCAGTGGCTAAGGCTCTGTGCTCCCAATGCAGGGGGCCTGGATTCAATCCCTGGTCAGGGAACTAGATCCCACATGCTGCAACTAAGAGTTCACATGCCATAACTAAAAGATCCCGTATCTCAACTAAAGATCCTGCATACCACAATGAAGATCCCACGTGCTGCAACTAAGACCCAGCACAGCCAAATAAGTAAATAAATAAATATTTAAAAAAAACTCTCTGGAAACTAGGAATAGAAGGGAATTTCTTCACCTTGATAAAAAACATCTACAAAAAACCTCCTACTAACATTGTACTTAATGGTTTAAGACTGCATGTTTTTCTCTTAAAATCAGAAACAGGGCTAGGATGTCTGCCCTTACCACTGCTCTTCAACATATTACTGGAAGTTCTAGCCAGTGTAGGAAGGCAAGAAAATGAAATAGAAGGCATACAGATCAGAAAGGAAGAAATAAAACTGACCCTAACTGCAGATGACATATAGTCCATGTAGAAAATCACAAGAAATCTACAGCAAAACTCCTAGAAATAATAAGTGAGCTGAAGACTACAGGATACAAAATAAACATATAGAAATTAATCGTATTTCATTTTTTATTGAAGTAAAATTGACTTAAAATATTATATTAGTTTCAGTTGTACAACATAGTGTTGATATTTTTATATATTACAAAATGATCACTCCAATAAGTCTAGTTACCATCTATCACAATACAAAGTTATTCTAATATTATTGACTATATTCCATATGCTATATACTATGTTCCCATGACTTATTTATTTTATAACTGGAAGTTTGTACCTCTTAATTTCCCTCACCTATTTCACTCGTCTCCCCGTACCCCTCTCTCTGGCAACCACCTGCTTGTTCTCTATATCTGTGAGTCTGTTTCTGGTTTGTTATATTCAATCACTTATTTTTTAGGTTCCACATATAACTGAAATCATACAGTATTTGTCTTTCTCTGCCTGACTTATTTCACTTAGCATAATACCTTCTAGGTTCACCCATGTTGTCGCAAGTGGCAAGATTCAATTCCTATTTTACGGTCAAATAATATTCCACTGCATATATATACCATTTCCTCTTTATCCACTCATCTGTCGATGAAAGCTTAGGTTGCTTCCATATCTTCGCTATTGTAAAAAATGCTGCAGTGAACATAGGGGTGCATATATCTTTTCAAATTAATGTTTTTGTTTTCTTCAGATAAATACTCAGATATGGAATTGCTGGATCATATGGTGGTTCTATTTTTATTTTTTTTAGGAATCTCCACACTGTTCTCCATAGTGGCTGTACCAATTTACATTCTCACCAACAAAGGTTCCCTTTCCTCCAATCTTCCTACACTATTGGTTGGAATGTAAATTGGTACAACCATTATGGAGAACAGTATGGAGGTTCCTTTAAAAACTAAAAATAGAACTACCATATGATCCAGCAACCCCACTCCTGGGCATATATCTGGAGAAAACCATAATTCAAAAAGATACAGGCAACCCAATGTTCACTGCAGCATTATTTACAATAGCCAAGACATGGAAGCAACCTAAATGTCCATCAACAGAGGAATGTATAAAGATGTGGTACATATATGCAACAAAATATTACTCAGCCATAAAGAAGAATGAAATAATGCCATTTGCAGCAACATGGATGGACCTACAGATTATCATAGTAAGTGAAGTGAGTCAGAGAAAGACAAATATCATATGATATCACTTATATGTGGAATTTAAAAAGATGACACAAGGGAATTCCCTGGTGGTCTAGTGGTTAGGACTCAGTGCTTTCACTGCTGGGGCCCAGGTTCAATCCCTGGTCAGGCAAGTAAGATCCCACAAGCCGTGCAGTGTGGCCAAAAAAAAAAAAGGATGACACAAATGAACTGATTTACAAAACAGAAACAGACAAACAGACTCACAGACTGAAAACAAACTTATGGTTACCAAAGCGGAAAGGGAAGGGTTGTGGGGGAGGAATAAACTAGGAGGTTGGGATTAAAATATACACACTACTATATATAAAATTGACAATCAACCTATTGAATAGCACTGGGAACTCTACTCAATATTCTGTAATAACCTGTATGGGAAAAGAATCTGAAAAAGAATGGAGGTAAGTACATGTATAACTGAACCACTCTGCTGTACACCTGAAACTAACACAACATTGTAAATCAACTATACCCCAATATAAAATAAAAATTAAATTAAATTTTTAGAAAGGGTTCCCTCTCCTCCACATCCTTGCCAATATTTGTTATTTGTTGTCTTTTTGATAATAGCCATTCTGAAAGGTGTAAGGTGATATCTCATTGTGGTTTTGATTTGTATTTCCCTGATTAGAGAAGTTGAGCATTTTTTCACATGCCTGTGAAAAGATGGCATCTGTATGTCTTCTTTAGAAAAATGTCTATTCAGAGCCTATGCCCATTATTTAATTGGGTTGTTTGTTTTTTTGATGTGGAGTTGTATGAATTCTTTGTATATTTTGGATATTAACCCATCGTTGGATATATCATTTGCAAATATCTTTCCTGATTCAGTAGACAGCCTTTTTGTTTTGTTGATAGTTTTATATGCTGTGCACAGAGGTTTTAGTTTGATGTAGTCCCATTTGTTTATTTTTGCTTTAGCTTTCCTTGCATGAGGAGACATATCCAAAAAAATATTGCTAAGACTGATGTCAAAGAGCGTAGGGCCTAGGTTTTCTTCTAGGAGTTTTATGGTTTCAGGTATTACATTTAACTCTTTAATCCACTGCCATGTAGCTATCTAGTTTTCCCAACACCATTTATTGAAGAGGCTGTCTTCTTCCTCATTGAATATTCTTGTCTCCTTTCTCATAGATAAATTGCTGATATAACTATGGGCTCATTTATGGGCTCTCCATTTGGTTCCATTAATCCACATAATCTGTTTTTTGTGCCAGTATCATACTATTTTGATTATTGAAGCTTTATAGTATAGTTTGAAATTAGGGACTGTGATGCCTCCTATTTTGTTCTTCTTTTTTTAAAAATTTACAATGTTGTGTTAGTTTCAGATGTACAGCAAAGTGATTCATTTATATATATATATACATTATATATATAACTATTATAATATACTATATATAATATAATGTATAATATATAACTATATATAACATACATAATATATATAAAAATATGTTCTTTTTCAGATTCTTTTCCCATATAGGTTATTACAGAGTACTGAGTAGCGTTCCCTGTGCTACTCAGTAGATCCTTGTTGATTATCTGTTTTATATACAGTACTGTGTATATGTTAATCCCAACAACCTAATTTATCCCTCCCCCCCAACCTTTCCCCTTTGGTAACCATAAGTTTGTTTTCAAAGTCTGTGAGTCTGTTTCTGTTTTGTAAATAAGTTCATTTGTACCATTTTTTTAGATTCCACGTATAAGCAGTATCACATATTTGTCTTTCTCTGTCTGACTTACTTCACTTATCTCTAGGTCCATCTATATTGCTGCAAATGGCATTATTTCATTCTTTTTTATGGCTGAGTAATATTCCATACTGTGTGTGTGTGTGTGTGTATACATACATATATGTATATATATACACTGTCTTCTTTATACATTCCTCTGTTGATGGACATTTAGGTTGCTTCCATGTCTTGGCTAATGTAAATAGTGTTGCTATGACCATTGGGCTGCATGTATCTTTTTGAATTAGAGTTTTCATCTTTTCCAGGTATATGCCCAGGAGTGGGATTGCTGGATCATATGGTAGTTCTATTTTTAGTTTTTTAAGGAAAAATCTCCATACTGTTCTCCATGTTCTTTTTTAAGATTGTTTTGGCTATTTGGGGTCTTCTGTGTTTCCATATAAATTTTAGAATTGTTTGTTCTAATTCTGTGGAAAATGTCGTTGGTATTTTGATAGCTATTGCACTGAATCTGTAGATTACCTCGGGTAGTATGGTCTTTTTGACAATATTAATTCTATTAATTCTTCCATTCCATGAGCACTGTATATCTTTCTATCTGTTTGTGTCATCTTCAATCTCTTTCATCAAAGTCTTATAATTTTCTGAGTACAGGTCTTTTACCACCTTGGTTAGATTTATTCCTGGGTATTTTAATCTTTTCGATGTGATTGTTTATTGGGAGTTTTTGATTACAGATTCAATTTTATTACTGGTAATTGGTCTGTTCATATCTTCTATTTCTTCCTGATTCAGTCTTGAGAGATTGTACATGTCTAGGAATTTATACACTTCTTCTAGGTTGTCCATTTTATTTATTTATTTAAAAAATTTTTATTGTATATTGGAGTATAGTTGATTAACAATGCTGTGTTAGTTTCCGGTGTACAGCAAAGTGATTCAGTTATACATATACATGTATCTATTCTTTTTCAAATTCTTTTCCCATTTAGGTTATTACAGAGTATTGAGCAGAGTTCCCTGTGCTATACAGTAGGTCCTTGTTGGTTATCCATTTTAAATATAGCAGTGTGTACATGTCAATCCCAAACTCCCAATCTAACCCTCCCCCGCCAGCCTTCCCCCCTGGTATAGGTTGTCCATTTTATTGGTGCATAATTGTCCACAGGAATCGCTTATGATCTTTTGCATTTCTGTGGTGTTGGTTGTAACCTCTCTTTTTTCATTTCTGATTTTATTGATTTGGGCCCTCTCTCTTTTTTTCTTGATGAGTCTGGCTAAAGATTTACCAATTTTATCATTTCAAAGAATAAGGTCGTAGTTCATTGATCTTTTCTGTTTTTTTTTTTTTTTAGTCTTCATGGCATTTATTTCTGTTCTGATCTATATTATTTCTTTTTTTTTTTGACATTTAACCATAAATATTATTTCTCAATTGAGTTTTTGGTAGGTATTAAATGACAGTAATTACACATATAAATAGTACAATAAGACTCTTTTTTAAAGTAAGCCAAAAATTGGGAAAGACACAGATTGAGGCTTTTTGTTCCATAGAGGAGGTAGGGGGAAAGGATGCACATAGAGGGTTTTTTGGTGTGTGTACTAAAATACATATACATAACAAAGTTTACAGTTTTATCATTTTAAAGTATGCAGTTCAGTGGCACTGAGTATATTCACACTGTTTTACAACTATCACCACTATCTACTTCCAGAGCTTTTTCATCACCCTAGTGGAAACCTCATACCCATTAAGCAGTTACTCTCTATTCCCCCTTCCTACCAGCCCCTGTCAATCACTAATCTTTTTGTCTCTGTGAACTTGCCTATTATGGTTATTTCATTTAATTGGAATCATATCATATGTGGCCTTTGTGTCAGGCTTCTTTGACTCTAGAATAATCTTTCTGAGATTTATCCATGTCCTAGGATCTGTCAGTACTTCATTGCTTTTTGTGGCTGAATAATATTTCATTATATGTTTAGACACATTTAACTTATCTGTTCATCCATTCATGGACATTTAGGTTGTTTCTACCTTTTGGCTATTGTGAATAGACCTGATATGAACATTTGTGTACAAGTTTTTATGTGAACACCTACATACAGTTCTTTGGGGTACACACATAAGAGTTGAAAATGCTGGGTCATTTGGTAATTTTATTTTAAGCTTATTTAGGAACCATCGAACTGTTTTTCACAGTGGCCACATGATTTAACATTCCCAGCAACAATTTCTAAGGGTTCCAATTTCTGCACATTCACCAACACTCTTTATTTACTTTTTTTTTTGCCATCCCAGTAGGTACAAAGTGGTATCTCATACTCATTGTAATTTTGATTGTGGTTTGTTTTGCCTTTCCCTTTGCATAATGACTAATGATGTTAAGTATCTTTTTATGAGCTTGTTGGCCATTTTTTAAATTTAATTAATTAATTAATTAATTAATTTTTGGCTGCACTTGGTCTTCGTTGCTGTGCATAGGCTTTCTCTAGTTGCGGCGAGCGGGGGCTACTCTCCGTTGTGGGGTGTGGGCTTCTCATTGTGGTGGCGTCTCTCGTTGCAGAGCACGGGCCCTAGGTGCGCGGGCTTCAGTAGTTGTGGCTTGCTGGCTGAGTAGTTGTGGCTCGTGGGCGCTAGAGCACAGGCTCAGTAGTGTGGTGCCCGGGCTTAGTTGCTCCGTGGAATGTGGGATCATCCTGGACCAGGGCTTGAACCCTGCATTGTCAGGTGGATTCTTAACCACTGCGCCACCAGGGAAGTCCCTGCCCACTTTTCAATTAAGTTGTTTGGCCTTCTTTTATTTTTTTTTTATCTTCCCCCTATTCTTCTTTTTTTTTTAACATCTTTATTGGAGTATAATTGCTTTACAATGGTGTGTTAGTTTCTGCTTTATAACAAAGTGAATCAGTTATACATATGTTCCCATATCTCTTCCCTCTTGCATCTCCCTCCCTCCCACCCTCCCTATCCCACTCCTCTAGGTGGTCACAAAGCACAGAGCTGATCTCCCTGTGCTAAGCGGTTGCTTCCCACTAACTATCTATTTTACGTTTGGTAGTGTACATATGTCCATGCCACTCTCTCACTTTGTCACATCTTACCCTTCCCCCCGCATATCCTCAAGTCCATTCTATAGTAGGTCTGTGTCTTTATTCCCGTTTTGCCAATAGGATCTTCATGACCTTTTTTTTTCTTTAGATTCCATATATATGTGTTAGCATACTGTATTTGCTTTTCTCTTTCTGACTTACTTCACTCTGTATGACAGACTCTAACTCCATCCACCTCACTACAAATACCTCCATTTCGTTTCTTTTTATAGCTGAGTAATATTCCATTGTATATATGTGCCACATCTTCTTTATCCATTCATCCGATGATGGACACTTAGGTTGCTTCCATGTCCTGGCTATTGTAAATAGAGCGGCAATGAACATTGTGGTATATGACTCTTTTTGAATTATGGTTTTCTCAGGGTATATGCCCAGTAGTGGGATTGCTGGGTCGTATGGTAGTTCTATTTTTAGTTTTTTAAGGAACCTCCATACTGTTCTCCATAGTGGCTGTATCAATTTACATTCCCACCAACAGTGCAAGAGTGTTCCCTTTTCTCCACACCCTCTCCAGCATTTATTGTTTCTAGATTTTTTGATGATGGCCATTCTGACCGATGTGAGATGATATCTCATTGTAGTTTTGATTTGCATTTCTCTAATGATTAATGATGTTGAGCAGTCTTTCATGTGTTTGTTGGCAATCTGTATATCTTCTTTGGAGAAATGTCTATTTAGGTCTTCTGCCCATTTTTGTATTGGGTTGTTTGTTTTTTTGATATTGAGCTGCATGAGCTGCTTGTAAATTTTGGAGATTAATCCTTTGTCAGTGCTTCATTTGCAAATATTTTCTCACATTCGGAGGGTTCTCTTTTGGTCTTGACTATGGTTTCCTTTGCTGTGCAAAAGCTTTTAAGTTTCATTAGGTCCCATTTGTTTATTTGTGTGTTTATTTCCATTTCTCTAGGAGCTGGGTCAAAAAGGATCTTGCTGTGATTTATGTCATAGAGTGTTCTGCCTATGTTTTCCTCTAAGAGTTTGATAGTGTCTGGCCTTACATTTAGGTCTTTAATCCATTTTGAGTTTATTTTTGTGTATGGTGTTAGGGAGCATTCTAATTTCATACTTTTACATGTACCTGTCCAGTTATCCCAGCACCACTTATTGAAGAGGCTGTCTTTTCTCCACTGCATATGCTTGCCTCCTTTATCAAAGATAAGGAGACCATATGTGGGTGGGTTTATCTCTGGGCTTTCTATCCT
The DNA here is from genome assembly GCF_028564815.1 of Eubalaena glacialis. Classification (NCBI taxonomy): domain Eukaryota; kingdom Metazoa; phylum Chordata; class Mammalia; order Artiodactyla; family Balaenidae; genus Eubalaena; species Eubalaena glacialis. The sequence goes on from NC_083736.1 coordinate 48,324,444, forward strand.
GTTCCATTGACCTATGTTTCTGTTTTTGTGCCAGTACCATACTGTCTTGATTACTGTAGCTTTGAAGTATAGTCTGAAGTCAGGGAGCCTGATTCCTCCAGCTCCATTTTTCGTTCTCAAGATTGCTTTGGCTATTCGGGGTCTTTTGTGTTTCCATACAAATTGTGAAATTTTTTGTCCTAGTTCTGTCAAAAATGGCAGTGGTAGCTTGATAGGGATTGCATTGAATCTGTAGATTGCTTTGGGTGGTAGAGTTATTTTCACAATGTTGATTCTTCCAATCCAAGAACATGGTATATCTCTCCATCTATTTGTATCATCTTTAATTTCTTACATCAGTGTCTTATAATTTTCTGCATACAGGTCTTTGGTTGCCTTAGGTAGGTTTATTCCTCGGTATTTTATTCTTTTTGTTGCAGTGGTAAAGGGGAGTGTTTTCTTAATTTCACTTTCAGATTTTTCATCATTAGTGTACAGGAATGCAAGGGATTTCTGTGCATCAATTTTGTATACTGCTACTTTACCAAATTCATTGATTAGCTCTAGTAGTTTTCTGGTAGCATCTTTAGGATTCTCTATGTAGAGTATCATGTCATCTGCAAACAGTGACAGCTTTACTTCTTCTTTTCCGATTTGCATTCCTTTTATTTCTTTTTCTTCTCTGATTGTTGTGGCTAAAACTTCCAAAGCTATGTTGAATAATAGTGGTGAGAGTGGGCAACCTTGTCTTGTTCCTGATCTTAGTGGAAATGGTTTCAGTTTTTCGCCATTGAGGATGATGTTGGCTGTGGGTTTGTCATATATGGCCTTTATTATGTTGAGGAAAGTTCCCTCTATGCCTACTTTCTGCAGGGCTTTTATCATAAGTGGGTGTTGAATTTTGTCGAAAGCTTTCTCTGCATCTATTGAGATGATCATATGGTTTTTCTCCTTCAATTTGTTAATATGATGTATCACGTTGATTGATTTGAGTATATTGAAGAATCCTTGCATTCCTGGGATAAACCCCACTTGATCATGGTGTATGATCCTTTTAATGTGCTGTTGGATTCTGTTTGCTAGTATTTTGTTGAGGACTTTTGCATCTATGTTCATCAGTGATATTGGCCTGTAGTTTTCTTTCTTTGTGACATCTTTGTCTGGTTTTGGTATCAGGGTGATGGTGGCCTCGTAGAATGAGTTGGGGAGTGTTCCTCCCTCTGCAATATTTTGGAAGAGTTTGAGAAGGATAGGTGTTAGCTCTTCTCTAAATGTTTCATAGAATTCGCCTGTGAGGCCTTTTGGTCCTGGGCTTTTGTTGGAAGATTTTTAATCACAGTTTCAATTTCAGTGCTTGTGATTGGTCTGTTCATATTTTCTATTTCTTCCTGGTTCAGTCTCGGCAGGTTGTGCATTTCTAAGAATTTGTCCATTTCTTCCAGGTTGTCCATTTTATTGGCATAGAGTTGCTTGTAGTAATCTCTCATGATCATTTGTATGTCTGCAGTGTCAGTTGTTACTTCTCCTTTTTCATTTCTAATTCTATTGATTTGAGTTTCTCCCTTTTTTTCCTGATGAGTCTGGCTAATGGTTTATCAATTTTGTTTATCTTCTCAAAGAACCAGCTTTTAGTTTTATTGATCTTTGCTATTGTCTCCTTCATTTCTTTTTCATTTATTTCTGATCTGATCTTTATGATTTCTTTCCTTCTGCTAGCTTTGGGGTTTTTTTGTTCTTCTTTCTCTAATTGCTTTAGGTGCAAGGTTAGGTTGTTTATTCGAGATGTTTCCTGTTTCTTGAGGTAGGCTTGTATTGCTATAAACTTCCCTCTTAGAACTGCTTTTGCTGCATCCCATAGGTTTTCGGTCGTCGTGTCTCCATTGTCATTTGTCTCTAGGTATTTTTTGATTTCCCCTTTGATTTCTTCAGTGATCACTTCGTTATTAAGTAGTGTATTGTTTATCCTCCATGTGTTTGTATTTTTTACAGATCTTTTCCTGTAATTGATATCTAGTCTCATAGCGTTGTGCTCAGAAAAGATACTTGATACGATTTCAATTTTCTTAAATTTACCAAGGCTTGATTTGTGACCCAAGATATGATCTATCCTGGAGAATGTTCCATGAGCACTTGAGAAAAATGTGCATTCTGTTGTTTTTGGGTGGAATGTCCTATAAATATCAATTAAGTCCATCTTGTTTAATGTGTCATTTAAAGCTTGTGTTTCCTTATTTATTTTCATTTTGGATGATCTGTCCATTGGTGAAAGTGGGGTGTTAAAGTCCCCTACTATGATTGTGTTACTGTCGATTTCCCCTTTTATGGCTGTTAGTATTTGCCTTATGTATTGAAGTGCTCCTATGTTGGGTGCATAAATATTTACAATTGTTATACCTTCTTCTTGGATCGATTCCTTGATCATTATATAGTGTTCTTCTTTGTCTCTTGTAATAGTCTTTATTTTAAAGTTTATTTTGTCTGATATGAGTGTTGGTACTCCATATTTCTTTTGATTTCCATTTGCATGGAATATCTTTTTCCATCCCCTCACTTTCAGTCTGTATGTGTCCCTAGGTCTGAAGTGGGTCTCTTGTAGGCAGCATATATATGGGTCTTGTTTTTGTATCCATTCAACCAGACTGTGTGTTTTGGTGGGAGCATTTAATCCATTTACATTTAAGGTAATTATCAATATGTATGTTCCTATGACCATTTTCTTAAATGTTTTGGGTTTGTTATTGTAGGTGTTTTCCTTCTCTTGTGTTTCTTGCCTAGAGAAGTTCCTTTAGCATTTGTTGTAAAGCTGGTTTGGTGGTGCTGAACTCTCTCAGCTTTTGCTTGTCTGTAAAGGTTTTAATTTCTCCATCAAATCTGAATGAGATCCTTGCTGAGTAGAATAATCTTGGTTGTAGGTTTTGCTCCTTCATCACTTTAAGTATGTTCTGCCGCTCCCTTCTGGCTTGCAGAGTTTCTGCTGAAAGATCAGCTGTTAACCTTATGGGGATTCCCTTGTGTGTTATTTCTTGTTTTTTCCCTTGCTGCTTTTATTATGTTTTCTTTATATTTAATTTTTGATAGTTTGATTAATATGTGTCTTGGCGTGTTTCTCCTTGGATTTATCCTGTATGGGACTCTCTGTGCTTCCAGGACTTGATTAACTATTTCCTTTCCCATATTGGGGAAGTTTTCAACTATAATCTCTTCAAATATTTTCTCAGTCCCTTTCTTTTTCTCTTCTTCTTCTGGGACCCCTATAATTCGAATGTTGGTGCGTTTAATGTTGTCGCAGAGGTCTCTGAGACTGTCCTCAGTTCTTTTCATTCTTTTTTCTTTATTCTGGTCTGCAGTAGTTATTTCCACTATTTTATCTTCCAGGTCACTTATCCGTTCTTCTGCCTCAGTTATTCTGCTATTGATCCCGTCTAGAGTATTTTTAATTTCATTTATTGTGTTTTTCATCGTTGCTTGGTTCCTCTTTAGTTCTTCTACGTCCTTGTTAAATGTTTCTTGCATTTTGTCTATTCTATTTCCAAGATTTTGGATCATCTTTACTATCATTATTCGGAATTCTTTTTCAGGTAGACTACCTATTTCCTCTTCATTTGTTAGGTCTGGTGTGTTTTGACCCTGCTCCTTCATCTGCTGTGTGTTTTTCTGTCTTCTCATTTTGCTTATCTTACTGTGTTTGGGGTCTCCTTTTCGCAGGCTGCAGGTTCATAGTTCCTGTTGTTTTTGGTATCTGTCCCCAGTGGCTAAGGTTGGTTCCGTGGGTTGTGTAGGCTTCCTGGTGGAGGGGATTAGTGCCTGTGTTCTGGTGGATGAGGCTGGATCTTGTCTTTCTGATGGGCAGGTCCACGTCTGGTGGTGTGTTTTGGGGTGTCTGTGGCCTTATTATGATTTTAGGCAGCCTCTCTGCTAATGGGTTGTGTTGTGTTCCTGTCTTGCTAGTTGTTTGGCATAGGGTGTCCAGCACTGTAGCTTGCTGGTCGTTGAGTGAAGCTGGGTCTTGGTGTTGAGATGGAGATCTCTGGGAGGTTTTCGCTGTTTGGTATTACGTGGAGCTGGGAGGTCTCTTGTGGACCAGTGTCCTGAAGTTGGTTCTCCCACCTCAGAGGCACAGCCCTGATGCCTGGCTGGAGCACCAAGAGCCTTTCATCCACACGGCTCAGAATAAAAGGGAGAAAATATAGAAAGAAAGAAAGAAAGAAGATAAAATAAAATAAAGTAAGATAAAATAAAATAAAGTTATTAAAATAAAAAATAATAATTAAGAAAAAAAATTTTTTTAAGCAAAAACAAAAAAAACAAAAAAATAAATGGACGGACAGAACCCTAGGTCAAATGGTGACAGTAAAGCTATACAGACAAAATCTCACACAGAAGCATACAGATACACACTCAGAAAAAGAGGAAAAGGGGAAAAAATAATGTATCTTGCTCCCAAAGTCCACCTTCTCAATTTGGGATGATTCATTGTCTATTCAGATATTCAACAGATGCAGGTACATCAAGTTGTTTGTGGACCTTTAATCCTCTGCTTCTGAGGCTGCTGGGAGAAATTTCCCTTTCTCTTCTTTGTTCGCACAGCTCCCGGGGTTCAGCTTTCGATTTGGACCCGCCTCTGCGTGTAGGTCTCCTGAGGGCATCTGTTCTTTGCTCACATAGGACGGGGTTAAAGGAGCAGCTGCTTCGGGGGCTCTGGCTCACTCAGGCTGGGGGGAGGGAGGGGTACAGATGCGGGGCGAGCCTGCAGCGGCAGAGGCTGGCGTGACATTGCAGCAGCCTGAGGCGCGCCGTGCGTTCTCCCGGGGAAGTTGTCCCTGGATCACGGGACCCTGGCAGTGGCGGGCTGCACAGGCTCCCGGGAGGGGCGGTGTGGATAGTGACCTGTGCTTGCACACAGGCTTCTTGGTGGCGGCAGCAGCAGCCTTAGCGTCTCATGCCCGTCTCTGGGTTCCGCGCTGATAGCCGCGGCTCGCGCCCGTCTCTGGAGCTCATTTAGGCGGCGCTCTGAATTCCCTCTCCTTGCGCACCAGGAAACAAAGAGGCAAGAAAAAGTCTCTCGCCTGTTCGGCAGCTCCAGACCTTTTCCCGGACTCCCTCCCGGCTAGCCGTGGTGCACTAACCCCTTCAGGCTGTGTTCACGCCGCCAACCCCAGTCCTCTCCCTGGGATCCGACCGAAGCCCGAGCCTCAGCTCCTAGCCCCTGCCCGCCCCGGCGGGTGAGCAGACAAGCCTCTCAGGCTGGTGAGTGCTGGTCGGCACCGGTCCTCTGTGCGGGAATCTCTCCGCTTTGCCCTCTGCACCCCTGTGGCTGCGCTCTCTTCCATGGCTCCGAAGCTTCCCCCCTCTGCCACTCGCAGTCTCCGCCCGCGAAGGGGTTTCCTAGTGTGTGGAAACCTTTCCTCCTTCACAGCTCCCTCCCGCTGGTGCAGGTCCCGTCCCTATTCTTTTGTCTCTGTTTTTTCTTTTTTCTTTTGCCCTACCCAGGTACGTGGGGAGTTTCTTGCCTTTTGGGAGGTCTGACGTCTTCTGCCAGTGTTCAGTGGGTGTTCTATAGGAGCAGTTCCACATGTAGATGTATTTCTGATGTAACTGTGGGGAGGAAGGTGATCTCCACGTCTTACACTTCCGCCATCTTCTCCTCTCTCCGATCTATATTATTTCTTTCCTTCTGTTACCTTTGGGATTTTTTCTCTTCTTTTTCTACTTTCTTTAGGCGTAAGGTTACGTTAATTGAGATTTTTCATGTTTCTTGAGGTTAGCTTGCATCACTATAAATTCCCCTCTTAAAACTGCTTTTGCTGCATCCCACCATAGATTCTGGATCATTGTGTTTCTATTTGCATATTTTTTAAGTATTTGTTTTATTTATTTATTTATGGCTGTGTTGGGTGTTCGTTTCTGTGTGAGGGCTTTCTCTAGTTGTGGCAAGCGGGGGCCACTCTTCATCGCGATGCACGGGCCTCTCACTATCGCGGCCTCTCTTGTTGCAGAGCACAGGCTCCAGACGTGCAGGCTCAGTAATTGTGGCTCACGGGCCCAGTTGCTCCGCGGCACGTGGGATCTTCCCAGACCAGGGTTCGAACCCGTGTCCCCTGCATTGGCAGGCAGATTCTCAACCACTGCACCACCAGGGAAGCCCTCTATTTGCACTTGTCTCCTAGTATTATTTGATTTCCTCAGTGACTCATTGGTTGTTTAGTAGCATATTGTTTAGCCTCCATGTGTTTGGGTTTTTTTGCAGGTTTTTTTTTCCTTGTAGTTGATTTCTAGTTTCATATTGTTGTAGTTGGAAACGATGCTTGATATGACTTCAGTCTTCTTAAATTTAATATGACTTTTTTTGTGGCCAAGCATGTGATCTATCCTGGAGAATTTTCCATGTGCACTTGAAAAGAATGTGTATTCTGCTATTTTGGATGGAACTTTTATATATCTACTAAGTCCATTTGGACTAATGTGTCATTTAAGGCCAGTGTTTCATTGATTTTCTGTCTGGATGATCTGTCCATTGATGTAAGTGGGGTGTTAAAGTCCCCTAATATTACTGTGTTTCTGTCAATTTCTCCCTTTATGGCTGTTAGCATTTGCCTTATGTATTTAGTTGCTCCTATGTTGGCTGCATACATGTTCATAATTTTTATATCTTCTTGGGTTGACTCTTTGATCATTATGTAATGTCTTTCTTTGTCTCTAGTCCTGGAACTAGTGTTGGAAGGCTAATGGGTGGGGCTGGGACCCAGAGGGTCCAGGGCCTGGAGTTCACCCACTAGCGGATGAGGCCAAGTCCTGGGGCTAGTGCCGGCCCACTTGTGGGTGGAGCCAGGTCCCAGTGTGTTGGAGTTGATGTTGGCCTGCAGGTGGATGGGGCTGGGTCCTGGTGTGGCTGGGAGCTCAGTACAGCAGCCAGCCTACTGGTGGGTGGGTCCATGTACCTGCCCAGCTAGCTGTCTGGCCTGGAATGTCCCAGGACTGGTGCTGATTGGCTGGGGGGTGGGGCCAGGTCCAGGCAGTAATAAACTAAAGGGAAGCTTCCAACATGGCGCTTACCAGCACCAATATACCCGTGATAGGATGAGCTCCAAGAAATGGCCGCTGCCAGCTTGATGTCCCCATGATGAGTTTCAATTGCCTCCTGCCTCTCTGAGAAGCTCTGCAAATCAGCTCTTGGTTTGACCCAGGTTCTTTTCAAATTACTGTTTCTGTCCTGGGTCTTGGAGTGTGTGAGATTTTGTGCATACCCTTTAAAAGTGGAGCCTCTATTTTTCACAGCCCTCTGGCTCTCCCAAAAGTAAGTTGCACCGGCCTTCAAAGCCAAATGTTCTGGAGTCTTATCTTTCTAGTCAGTACTCAAGGCTGGAGAGCCCAATGTGGGGCTCAGACCTGTTGCTCTTTGGGGAGAACCTCTACAATTGTAATTATCCTTCCATTTGTTGCTCACCCACCCAAGAATGGGTCTTGAATATACTGCAACTCCACCCCTCCTACCTGTCTCATTGTGGTTCCCTATTTATACCTTCAGCTGTAGAATATCCTTTCTGCTAGTCTTCAGGTCATTATCATGGATAGTTCCTCCATAATAGTTTCAATTTTGTTGTGTCCATGGGAGGAGGTGAGCTCAGGGTCTTCCTACTCCACCATCTTGGCCCTTGACAATTTTTTTTTTCTGGCCCTTGAAAATATTGTGGCAGAAGGGACTCCATGGCTAGTGATGAAAGATCAGCCTTTATATGTATTATTTTCCCCTATATGTAAAGCATCATTTCTCTCTGGCTGCTTTCAATAATTTTTCTGTCTTTGGACTGACAAGGGCTTAATTTCCAAAATATACAAACAGGTCATACAACTCAATATTGAAAAAACAAACAACCCAATCAAAAAATGGGCAGAAGATCTAAATATACATTTCTTCAAGAAGACATACAGATGGCCAAAACGCACATGAAAACATGCTCAGCATCCCTAATTATTAGAGAAATGCAAATCAAAACTGCAATGAGGTATCACCTCACATCAGTCAGAAGGGCCATCATCAAAAAGTCTACAAATAATAAATGCTGGAGAGGGTGTGGAGAAAAGAGAACCCTCCTACACTGTTGATGGGAATGTAAATTGGTGAAGCCACCATGGAGAACAGTATTGAGGTTCCTTAAAAAACTAAAAATATCAACGTGATACACCATATTAACAAATTGAAGGAGAAAAACCATATGATCATCTCAGTAGATGCAGAGAAAGCTTTCGACAAAATTCAACACCCATTTATGATAAAAACCCTGCAGAAAGTAGGCATAGAGGGAACTTTCCTCAACATAATAAAGGCCATATATGACAAACCCACAGCCAACATCATCCTCAATGGCGAAAAACTGAAACCATTTCCACTAAGATCAGGAACAAGACAAGTTGCCCACTCTCACCACTATTATTCAACATAGTTTTGGAAGTGTTAGCCACAGCAATCAGAGAAGAAAAAGAAATAAAAGGAATCCAAATCGGAAAAGAAGAAGTAAAGCTGTCACTGTTTGCAGATGACATGATACTCTACATAAGGAATCCTAAAGATGCTACCAGAAAACTACTAGAGCTAATCAATGAATTTGGTAAAATAGCAGGATATAAAATTAATGCACAAAAATCTCTGGCATTCCTATACACTAATGATGAAAAATCTGAAAGTGAAATTAAGAAAACACTTCCATTTACCATTGCAACAAAAAGAATAAAATATCTAGGAATAAACCTACCTAAGGAGACAAAAGACCTGTATGCAGAAAATTATAAGACACTGATGAAAGAAATTAAAGATGATATAAATATATGGAGAGATATACCATGTTCTTGGATTGGAAGAATCAACATTGTGAAAATGACTCTACTACCCCAAGCAATCTACAGATTCATTGCAATCCCTACCAAACTACCACTGGCATTTTTGACAGAACTAGAACAAAAAATTTCACAATTTGTATGGAAACACAAAAGACCCCGAATAGCCAAAGCAATCTTGAGAACGAAAAATGGAGCTGGAGGAATCAGGCTCCCTGACTTCAGACTATACTACAAAGCTACAGTAATCAAGACAGTATGGTACTGGCACAAAAACAGAAACATAGATCAATGGAACAGGATAGAAAGCCCAGAGATAAACCCACGCACATATGGTCACCTTAACTTTGATAAAGGAGGCAAGCATATACAGTGGAGAAAAGACAGTCTCTTCAATAAGTGGTGCTGGGAAAACTGGACAGGTACATGTAAAAGTATGAAATTAGAACACTCCCTAACACCATACACCAAAATAAACTCAAAATGGATTAAAGACCTAAATGTAAGGCCAGACACTATCAAAGGCTTAGAGGAAAACGTAGGCAGAACACTATGACATAAATCACAGCAAGATCCTTTTTGACCCACCTCCTAGAGAAATGGAAATAAAAACAGAAATAAACAAATGGGACCTAATGAAACTTAAAAGCTTTTGCATAGCAAAGGAAACCATAAACAAGACGAAAAGACAACCCTCCGAATGGGAGAAAATATTTGCAAATGAAGCACTGACAAAGGATTAATCTCCAAAATTTACAAGCAGCTCATGCAGCTCAATATCAAAAAAATAAACAACCCAATCCAAAAATGGGCAGAAGACCTAAATAGACATTTCTCCAAAGAAGATATACAGATTGCCAACAGACACATGAAAGAATGCTCAACCTCATTAATCATTAAAGAAATGCAAATCAAAACTACAATGAGATATCATCTCACATCGGTCAGAATGGCCATCATCAAAAAATCTAGAAACAATAAATGCTGCAGAGGGTGTGGAGAAAAGGGAACACTCTTGCACTGTTGGTGGGAATGTACATTGATACAGCCACTATGGAGAACAGTACAGAGGTTCCTTAAAAAACTAAAAATAGAGCTACCATACGACTCAGCAATCCCACTACTGGGCATATACCCTGAGAAAACCATAATTCAAAAAGAGTCATGGGGCTTCCCTGGTGGCGCAGTGGTTGAGAATCTGCCTGCCAATGCAGGGGACACGGGTTCGAGCCCTGGTCTGGGAAGATCCCACATGCCGCGGAGCAACTAAGCCCGTGAGCCACAACTACTGAGCCTGCGCGTCTGGAGCCTGTGCTCCGCATCAAGAGAGGCCGCGACAGCGAGAGGCCCGCGCACCGCGATGAAGCGTGGCCCCCGCTCGCCGCAACTAGAGAAAGCTCTCGCACAGAAACGAAGACCCAACACAGCCAAAAATAAATAAATTAATTAATTTAAAAAAAAAAAAAAAAAAAAAGAGTCATGTACCAAAATGTTCATTGCCACTGTATTTACAATAGCCAGGACATGGAAGCAACCTAAGTGTCCATCATCGGATGAATGGATAAAGAAGATGCGGCACATATATACAATGGAATATTACTCAGCCATAAAAAGAAATGAAATGGAGGTATTTGTAGTGAGGTGGATGGAGTTAGAGTCTGTCATACAGAGTGAAGTAAGTCAGAAAGAGAAAAACAAATACAGTATGCTAACACATATATATGGAATCTAAGGGAAAAAAAAAAAGGTCATGAAGAACCTAGTGGCAAGACGGGAATAAAGACACAGACCTACTAGAGAATGGACTTGAGGATATGGGGAGGGGGAGGGGTAAGATGTGACAGGGTGAGAGAGTGGCAGGGACATATATACACTACGAAATGTAAAATAGATAGCTAGTGGGAAGCAGCCGCATAGCACAGGGAGATCAGCTCGGTGCTTTGTGACCACCTAGAGGGGTGGGATAAGGACGGTGGGAGGGAGGGAGATGCAAGAGGGAAGAGATATGGGAACATATGTATATGTATAACTGATTCACTTTGTTATAAAGCAGAAACTAACACACCATTGTAAAGCAATTATACTCCAATAAAGATGTTTTAAAAAAAAATCTAGACAAAATAAATGCTGGAGAGGGTGTGGAGAAAAGGGAACACTCTTGTACTGTTGGCGGGAATGTAAATTGATACAGCCACTATGGAGAACAGTATGGAGGTTCCTTAAAGAACTAAAAATAGAACTACCATACAACACAGCAATCCCACTACTGGGCATATACCCAGAGAAAACCATAATTCAAAAAGAGTCATGTACCAAAATGTTCATTGTAGCTCTATTTACAATAGCCAGGACATGGAAGCAACCTAAGTGTCCATCATGAGATGAATGGATAAAGAAGATGTGGCACATATATACAATGGAATATTACTTAGCCATAAAGGGAAACGAAATTGAGATATTTGTAGTGAGGTGGATGGACCTAGAGTCTGTCATACAGAGTGAAGTAAGTCTGAAAAAGAAAAACAAAAACTGTATGCTAACACATATATATGGAATCTAAGAAAAAAAAAAAGTCATGAAGAACCTAGGGGTAAGACGGGAATAAAGACACGGACCTACTAGAGAATGGACTTGAGGATATGGGGAGGGGGAAGGGTAAGCTGTGACAAAGAGAGAGTGACATGGACATATATACACTACCAAACGTAAAATAGATAGCTAGTGGGAAGCAGCCGCATAGCACAGGGAGATCAGCTTGGTAGTTTGTGACCACCTAGAGGGGTGGGATAGGGAGGGTGGGAGGGAGGCAGACACAAGAGGGAAGAGATACGGGAACATATGTATATGTATAACTGATTCACTTTGTTATAAAGCAGAAACTAACACACCATTAAAAAAACAAACAAACAAACAAAACCTAAAAATAGAGTTGCCATATGATCCAGCAATCCCACTCCTCAGCTTATATGCGGAAAAGACGAAAACTCTAATTTAAAAGGATACATGCACCCCAATGGTCATAGCAGCACTATTTACAATAGCCAAGATATGGAAGCAACCTAAGTATCTACTGACAGATGAATGGATAAAGTAGATGTGAGATACACACACACACACACACACACACACACACACACACACACACACAGAGGAATATTACTCAGCCATAAAAAAGAATGAAATTCTGCAATTTGCAGCAACATGGATGGACCTAGAGAATATTATGCTTAGTAAAATAAGTCAGACAGAGAAAGACAAATATCATATGATATCACTTATATGTGGAATCTAAAAAATGATGCAAATGAACTTATTTACAAAACAGAAACAGACTCACAGACATAGAAAACAAGTTTATGGTTACCAAAGGGGAAAGGGGGGGGGATAAATTAGGAGTTTGGGATTAACAGATACACAGTACTATATATAAAATAGATAACTAACAAGGACCTACTGTATAGCACAGGGAACTATATTCACTATCTTGTAATAACCTATAATGGAAAAGAATATATATATGTATATGTATAACTGAACCATATTGCTGTACACCTGAAACTAACACACATTACAAATCAAGTATACTTCAATAAAAAAATATTTTTTCTGTCCTTAGATTTCAAAGGTTTGACTGTAATGTATCTTGTCATGATTTTATACTATTTACAATTCACTCAGCTTCTTGAATCTGTGGGCTTATGTTTCTGCCAAATTTGGGAATATTTATTTAAGTTATTAAATATGTATTATTTCTTTGAGTACTTTTGCAGCCTTACCCTCTTTCGCCTCTCCTTCTGAGACTCTGATTGTCACAAATATTAGATCTTTTGTTATAGTTCCACTGATCCCTGTTCATTTTTCAGTCTATTTTCTCTTTGTTATTCAGATTAGATAATTTCTATTGTTCTTTCTCCAAGTTCACTGATTATTTTCTCTGTTGTCTCCAATCTGCAGTTTAACCCATCTTTTGTGTATTTTATTTCAGTTATTGTATCTTTTAGTTCTTAATTTCCATGTGTTCTTTTGTATATTATATCTCTTTGCTAAGACTTTCTATTTTTAATTTGTATCAAGAATGTTCAGCGAATTCCCTGGTGGTCCAGTGGTTAGGACTTGGCGCTTTCACAGCACAAGCCACACAGCACGGCCCAAAAAAAGAATGTTTAGAATTGTTTGTCAAAGTATTTCTCTCTCATGGCTGCTTTGAAATCCTTATCAGGTAATTCAGTCATTTGTGTTACAGTGATTTGATTTTCTATGGATAACACAAATCTATTGATTATCTTTCCTCAGTCGGTTTGAGATCTCAGTTTGATATCTTTCTGGTTCTTGGTATGATGAGGGATTTTCAATTCAAACCTTAATATGTCGGGTATTATTTTATGAGACTCTGGATCTCATTTAAATTTTGTGTTTTAGCAGGTCTTTTCTGACACCACTCTGGTGGGTGAAGGAGGATGCTGTCTCGTTACTGCCAAGTGGGAGTAGAAGTCCTAACTCCCCATGTGCCCTTGTCTGACACTTCCACAGCAGGAGCAGGTGGCATACCTTCTTACAGTCTGGCAATGGTAGAAGTCTAGGTTCTTCATTTGGCCTTTGCTGGTAGGGGTAAGAGTGGGCTACAGTTTTTCTCTAGTGTTTGGCTGAAATAGAGTAGTTATTATCTAAAAGATTTCTGTATTACTAGGTTGTTCCTTCTGCGTACTTTGGCTAGAGGGAGCAGGCTTTTCTTGGTCTGCACCTGTCGGTGTTTCTGGGCTGCCAGCTTGTCCTGCACACAGTCTGGGATATACAAGGCACAAAGCAAACCCAGGGAACTCACTACTGCAGCATTCCTTGGATCCCAAGGCCCTTAGCAAATCTGTCACTTCTGTTCACCTTCTAGAGTATCTTGTGCTTGTTTTATATATAATATCCTGAGCTTTTAGTTTTATTTAGCAGGAGGAATAGGGAAAAGTATATCTATTCCATCTTCCCAGAAGCAGAAATCTAGTTGGTTCTTTTGAACATGCTAATTTGACCATATCACTCTGCAGCTTAAAACATCTCAATGGCTCCAATTACCTACAGGATCAAATCCCAAAACAAAAACCTCACTGAGGAGGAGAGACTGTGTCAGATACACTTCTACATTCCCAAAGTCCAGCATGGCTCTTATAAGTAAGAGTCACTCTGAATGCCTAAAGTTTAAAGAATTTGGGCTTAAGTTAATGCATTTCCCATACCAGTATATGTTCTGGTGAATTATGCACTTTCTTAAAGACTATTCCATAGCCAAAAGTATGATGTACTTGCATAGACATTTTTGCCCTGAGTCAAAGCATTGAGAGAACTGTCAAAGCTAGAACCACACGTACCTTCTACAGGCAACCGCCGCCGTATGGCCAGGCGTTCCATTTTCCTCTGTGTCTCTGCCAGACTGAAAAGGACCCCATATACATATTGACGAGCTGACCGGAACAGGAGAGCAGCTGGAGGCAGCTCCATGTTACACTCATCCTCAATACATACAGGGATCTTAATCTCACCCTAATGAGAAAATGGTACAGGAGAAAGGAGAAAATTAGTTACCTCAAGGTTTGGAATTGAGCTGACAAGAACCAGCAATGAACTGTAGCCTAGCTATTAAATTTTCTACTTGTATTTAGACAGAATTTCACACTAAAAAGAAGTTGTAACAAGCCGAGCTGACCATAGGCAGCTTAAAAGCTAAATTCCATTTTTAAAGTCTCTGCTATGACTAACTACAGCTGACTAAATGGAGAAAATTCATCTTAGACATTTTGCTGAGGGACAGGTTTGTATGGTAAGACTGGAGGAAGGGAATAGCTCTGGAGAAGTAGACGGAGAGGTAAAGAACAAGGGCATAATGCCTCTTCTTAAAGTGTGTCCATCCCTAGACCAGAGTCCACAAACATGGTGCATTATCTTCTTCAAAATCTCACAATTACACTTCTCTTCTAGGCCTCATTTACTGCACAGTCCCATCTTTTGCTGGTCTCACCTCACTAGAGACCCTTGATACAATGAGGGGACCCAGCACACTTGATCTCCTTTCAGATACAATCATCAGAATTTTCTCTGGTAACTTACAGTCCTAGGAAGTGTGAAGTACAGTGTTAAGAGCAGGGAGGTAGGTGTTGATGTGTTCTCTCACCTTAGTGAGGACATGGTAGATATATGGGTACATAAGACCCCTTCGATGTCTGTGTTCAGCAACCCGCAAGACTTCTGGAGCTACTGGAGGTAAGGGCGGAATGGTGATGTCCATATGGTTCCTCGTAGACATAGACAGCAGAGATGGGATGTGGGGCTCACCATCACCCAGGCTGGCATCTGAAACTCCAGCATCGATGGGCTGTACCCAAGACCCTCTGTCACCATTTGGATCCTCCCATCCAGGCTGCTGCTGAAGTGTTTCTGTGATGTGACTAAAAGGTTTTAAAAGATAGTGTAGAAGAGAGAAAGGGGGTTGATAAAGACATTCCAACTCAAGATGTCTGTTCTGATTCCAAGGAATCTTAACAAACCCTCTGGAAGCCAGGATACTGGGTTATCACTGGACCTGATACCTTTCCTCTCAGTGGCCATCACTATTCTCCTGGCTTCTTTCATCTGATATAAACCAAAGCAATCAAAAGTCATGGGAACCGGGCTTCCCTGGTGGCGCAGTGGTTAAGAATCCGCCTGCCAATGCAGGGGACACGGGTTCAAGCCCTGGTCCGGGAAGATCCCACATGCTGCGGAGCAACTAAGCCCGTGTGCCACAACTACTGAGCCTGTGCTCTAGAGCCCGTGAGCCACAACTACTGAGCTCACGCACCACAGCTACTGAAGCCCGCGTGCCTAGAGCCTGCGCTCTGCAACAAGAGAAGCCACCGCAATGAGAAGCCCGCGCACCGCAACAAAGAGTAGCCCCCGCTCGCCACAACTAGAGAAAGCCCGTGCACAGCAACAAAGACCCATGAGAGCCAAAAATTTAAAAAAAAGTCATGGGAACCATTCTGAATCCTTTATACCTTATAAGAGGCCATGTTCAGAGTCCGCTCATGTTCTAAGGAAATAACTACAATTTAAAACCTCAGGAACTTCCCTGGTTGTCCAGTGAGTAAGATTCCATGCTCTCAATACCGGGGGCCCAGATTCAGTCCCTGGTTGGGGAACTAGATCCCGCACGCATGCTGCAACTAAGAGTCCGCATGCTGCAACTAAGAAGCTCGCATGCTGCGACTAAGACCCAGCACAGCCAAAATAAATGAATAAATAAATAAATATAAAAACAAACAAACAAACAAAAACCCAAAAAACCCTCAAAGCAGCTCTGTCTCCCAGGAATAATCTGCTTGGAGGAATAATCTAAGAACAAATGAGCTTATATAAAATCTCACTGTTTTAATCCTTAGAACCCTGTCTTAGTTACCAAGCAATATAACTGCATACTCAACTGTTCCAATACCTCAACTCTATAAAGTCTTTCAATTTTTTTCCATTCAACCTACTCCCCTTCACAAATTGAGAGATGACAGACATGATACATAGCACACCACTACCAGGGCTTCCCTAACCAGCTGCTATGCTGCCTTCTACCTCAGTGGCCTGGGTATCTGAAAATTACCACCTGTACAGGGCCCAGATGAGCATGAAGTAGCCAAGCATAGAGAGAATTTTCCCACTTCACTTAAGAGCAAAGAGTCACAGAGAAAAGCCAGGAACATACACTTTCCCACATTCCCTACCTAGGTTACCGCAAAAGAATACAGATGCTTCAGAATTCTGTTCCCTGGGGTGCCTGTACAGATACTTACTCAGAGCTGGCTCCATTTGGCTCATCAGCATCAGAGGAAGAGGAGTGGGAAGAGTCTGGTCCCAAAGGAGGTGAGGCTTTGGAAGTCAGGTAATTGGGAAACTGGGATGCAGAGGAATCATAAGAGACAGCCCAACTGGCAAAGGGGCTGTCCTGCAGCATGGGATCCTCAGAAAAAGCATGGGATTCCCCCAAAGCATGGGGGGAGAAGAGAAGAGAGGAGTTGGGTCCCACTGGGAATGGTGGTGGATATTTCATTTTCTGGGGCACGTGGTGAGAAAACTAAAGGACAAAACAGACAGAAAAGCTCTTTATTTAACATTTTACCAGGCTCCAAGATGGTTTCCCCAGAAGTTGTGACATAGTGGATGATGCCAGTAGCTGGAATTGTTTGGATACAAAGAACCTACTGAGAATAACAAGAAATAATTCTAACAGTGATGTATGGACAGAATCCTCCAAAGGCAGGACAATGGACCAATATATGTCTCCTAGAACCATTCTTCCAACATTATCTAATTTACCTTCACAATGCCCTAGTGGTTACTGATTTGGATGTTTTCTTTACAGAGTCTGCCAGCCTCAAGTTGAGAACATGACATTCTGATAATACTGACATTCTGATAATACTGAATCACCCTAACTCCTTAACTCAGATTACAAAAATCGGGAAGCAATCCAAGTCTAATGCTATCAAATGGTGTCAAGCTTCTTAAAAGATATTTACCATTGGCTTTCCAGCAGAGATAGTGCCCATTTGATTTCGTGGAATGGGAGGATTTCCAAGTCGATTATTCCGAAAACCTGAAGCAAAGAGAAAGGGCTATCCTTTAGTCAATCCTAATAATTGTACCCTGTTATATTCTGCTAACCTCAAATCACCTGAGAAATTATTATTAATAAATAAGTTAACAATTTATTGAACAGCTACTATGCGCCATGCCAAAAACCTTACATAAATTATTTCTTCTGATAACAACCCTATTAAGGAGGTATCCTGAGCCACATTTCATACAGATGTGACTTGCAAAGATCACACAGTTAGTACATAGCAGAGGTAGAATTCAAACTCAGGCCTGACCCCACAGACAGGGCAATTTTACATATACCAGGCCACAACGGAGATTAGCACCAGAAGAAGCCCAAGCTAAGGAAATCGCATTGGATCCCATCTATAAATTCAAGAAACGAGGGCCCTGTTTCATGTCACCTCTCTTATTACATGGAAATCAAAAGGATGTCTATCAAATAGGAATGACTTCTAGGAGGGTGCAATACAAATAAGTGATTCCACTCTGTCCCAGGAGTTCCTGAGGGACTAACTCAGTTTCCTCTATAGACAGAGCAGCTCGGGGTCAAATGGAAGCCTTACCTAGAAAGGAGGAGGGACCCACTGGCAGCGAAGAGAGTTTGGTTGTGACTGAATAGTACTCAACTGCTTTCTTGAATCGTTCTATTTTATCTTCTGTCCTGGACTGGATGTTGGAACATCAAATGTTCAGAAGAAGAAATAACATGAGAGTGTCTTTGTCATGCAATTTATAATTTGAGAGTCAAAACAGTAGCAGAAATCAAATGTTTAAAGAAACCCAAGGGAGCAATTTTTCATGCTGCAGAAAAGATTAGGTAGGGAGAGAGCATTATAGAACATAAAAGCTGGAATACTTAAAAAAATTAAGTTTAAAAATAAATAAATAAAGTTTACTTACATTTTGTGCTATTCTAAAATGGTCACATGATCATTAGAAAAAATACATAAAGATAGGAGAAAAAAACTACACAGTACCATCACCCAAAGATATTTTGGTGTGCTTCCTTCCACTAATTTTTTTTTTTTTTTTTTGGCTGTGTTGGGTCTTCATTGCTGCGTGCAGGCTTTCTCTAGTTGCGGCGAGCAGGGGCTACTCTTTGTTGTGGTGCACAGGCTTCTCACTGTGGTGGCTTCTCTTGTGCGGAGCACAGGCTGTAGAAGCACGGGCTTCAGTAGTTGTGGCACGTGGGCTCAGTAGTTGTGGCGCGCGGGCTTACTTGCTCCGCAACATGTGGGATCTTCCCGGAAGAGGCTCGAACCCGTGTCCCCTGCATTGGCAGGCGGATTCTTAACCACTGCACCACCAGGGAAGCCCTCCACTAATTTTTAAAATACATTTTTTTGTTGAAGTATAGCTAGTCTACTTTAATACACATATTTTTTCTATAGTTGATACCATACTCGGTGTACAATTTCATATCTTGCTTTTATTACACTACATGATAATTTTGAATGGCTGAATATTTTATCATTATACATATATCATAAATTATTTAACTACTTCTCTAATACCTGACATTTAGGTTATTTCTCACATTTGGCTATTATAACTTACACAGAAAAGAACATATATGTACGTATAAGTTTTTCTGGATTCCAGATTATGTCCATATGAAAATGTCCCCAAAGTGGAATTATTGGTTCAAAAGGTATGAATATTACAACCAGAACCACTTAAATATATACAAAATCCACAATGTGAAATCACTATATATCCACCAGAATGGCTAAAATTAAAGACTATAAATATCTAGCACTGGCAAGGATATGGAGTGACTGGAATCCCAATACACTGCTTGTAAGACTGTACATTGGTAGAGTTGAGAAAACAGTTTGGCAGTTTCTTATAATGTTAAACATATATTTGCCATATGGCACAGCAATCCTACTCCTAAGTATTTATCCAGGAGAAATGAGTACATATGTCCACCAAAAAATATGAACAAGAATACTAACAACAGCTTTATTTAATAGCTCCAAACTGGAAATAACTCAAATGTATAGCAACAGAAGAATGGATAAATTATGGTATATTCATATGATAAAAAACTGTGCAGTAATAAAGAACAAAGGACTGATATATGCAACAACATGGACTAATCTCAGACATAATAATGAATGAAAGAAGAGACACACAAAAGAGTACATATAAAGTTCAAGTAGAAGCGAAACTTATCTATGGTGATAGAAAATACCGTTTACCTCTGCGGGGTTGGGGCTGATTGAGAAGGGGCTTTTCCTTATCAAGCTTTTTCCAATGTAATTTTTAAATCCTCTTGAATATAATTTATGACCTTCATAATATTTCATCAAATAGAATATAAGATATTAAAGTCATTTCTAATTTCTCATTATAAATAGTGCTCTGATGAGCATATTTTTACATAAGTTTCTTGGGTTATTTCATAGGGCATATTCTTAGAAGTGGAATTACTAGGTCAAAGGATATGGTCATTTTCATAGACTCTTGACACATGATACTAAATCTCTTTCTAAAGCAGATGTCTCAAGTTATACTCTCATCATCAGTGCATGAGAGTGCCCAATTCACCCTATAGCCCCAGTGTTGAATATTTTCTACAAAAAATCATCTCCTAACTATAACACTTAATTTTATAGGAAAATTAAAAGATATAATAAAAAAGAAAAAATTTAAACAGTTATAATCTTATCTCTCAGAGTTTGTAATTGTTAACACTCTAAGATCTACACAGCATTCCAGATCTCTTTACTTGCATGCATGCAGGCACACAAATACAGATATCAAGATCTCCAGGTCCTCCAGCCTCACTTAGAAACAAAATATCACTCTCCTTTTTCAAAAATTGGACATAATTGTTTGAAAAAGGGTTTCAAATCTAAAGAATGTTTGCAAATTACTGACTTACAGACTGACATGTGAATAACATTCCATTGCATCAAGGTTCCATTATATATTCATTATTATTTCCCTATTATATTTAATAACACATAATAATAACTAAAAACAATCTCCTAAGACATACAAGCCATACACAGAATCTTCCTTAATATCTCTACCTCTGTACCCACTCCCCTCCCCAAAAGTGACCACTGTTACCAGTTTGGTATATGTCCTGTCATAACTTTTGCTGTGTTTATACACACACATATATATGTACACCAATATGGTTTTGCTTTTTTCACATAAGTGGAATCTTATCATATTGTTTTTCAAATTGCTTTTTGCACTTAACAGTATGTCTTCTAAACTATTATATGTCAGTGAGTATAGATCTATGGCCCAATCCCCTGAAATACTGAATTATGTGTACTTCCCTCAGTGTACCACTCTGTTCTGTGCCCTGAAAGGCAAACATTTACTCTTCCTTCAAGAGGCACCAATTCTGTGAAATCTTTCCTTCTGTGAAAACTTTATTGTGTTTTGTTTCTTTGTTGTACTTATTTATTTGCTTTTACCTCCCCATTTAACCTCAAGTTCTGTGAGGACAAAGAATGGTTTATTCACATTTATATCCTACTGTCTAACATGGGACCTTATCTATAGAAGTTCATTCAGTATTTTATATATGATCATATTTAATTAAGTCCTGCCCTTTTCTTTTAAAGATCCACAGAGGCCAGAAGTAGCAGAGTAGAACCCCATACTTTGACACTATTACCTAGCAGTTTTTGTATGTTTGTTAAAAGAGCTCTCATAATTCCATAACTGTTAAAAATGTTTGTGAAAATTATACAACAATGAAAAATGGTTTAAAACATAATGTTAAGTGAAAAAAGCAGGCTAAAAATGACTACACTGAGATGACTACCACATCAAAACATACATATAAAGAGGACTAGGAAATATTTAGGGTGGAATTAGAAGCAAAGTCTCTATTAAAAAATTTTGTTTTATTTTGTTTAGTGAAAAGTGGATTCTTGTTTTTAAGAATAGTCATTATCCAAGTTCCAAAACTCATGAATCTACAAAGGAAAGCAAAAGCTATAACATTAAAAATATTCACCACTCAATTGAGCACTTACAAAACTTTTCCTCCATTTATATACAATGGAATATTATTCAGTCTCAAAAAAGAAGGAAATTCTGATACATGCTACAACATGTTAGAACCTTGAGGACATTATGCTAAGTGAAATAAGCCTGTTGCAAAAATATATATTATATAATTCCACTTATATGAAGTACGTAAAGTAGTCAAAATCAGAGGCCAAAAGTAGAATGGTGGTTGCCAGGAGCTGGGAGGGAGGAGAGAATGGGGAGTTATCATTTAATGGGTACAGAGTTTCAGTTTTACAAGATAAAAAGAGTTATGGGGATGAATGGTGGTGATGGTTGCACAATATTATGAATGTAATTAATACCACTGAACTGTATATTTATAATGGTTAAGATGGTAAATTTTACGTGTATTTTACCACAATAAAAAATTGGAAGGAAAATTTATTCTCCATCTAAACAGTATCCCCTACTTAACACTAGGAGTGGGTACAGAGGTAGAGATATTAAGGAAGATTCTGTGTATGGCTTGTATGTCTTGTATGGCTTGTATGTCTGTGTATGGCTTGTATGTCTTAGGAGATTGTTTTTAGTTATTATTATGTGTTATTAAATATAATAGGGAAATAATAATGAATATATAATGGAACCTTGATGCAATGGAATGTTATTCACATGTCAGTCTGTAAGTCAGTAATTTGCAAACATTCTTTAGATTTGAAACCCTTTTTCAAACAATTATGTCCAATTTTTGACATAATTTTGTCCCTGCCCAACATGTCAATTTCTCTTTTTGTGAGTCAATCTCTTCCTAATCATCTCATGAAAACAGCTGAGAGTGCAATGCAAAGTAACAAAGTGAATGACCAAATCTGTCATAAAGGTCAGGATTTCCTATAGTCAAGGGACATGATGGAGGACTGCTCACATCATAGTAGAAGCCACGGATCAATGAGGATCTGTTGCAGTTAGTGTTCATCAATGGTGGAAGAGAGAATTATGAAAGATGATGGCAGGCAAGACACTTGAAAAGAGAATGATTTGAATATCAACAGAATGTAAGCCTTTTGGGAAAATAAAGCCCAAGTATACTTTTTATTTAAAAACAAAACAAAACAAAACACTCTTTATGATTGTGCCAGAAAGTTAAATGTGAACTAGTGGGTGCTAGACAGTGCTATCACAAAATTTTGTTAGGAAAACTTATGCCCCCAAAATCAAACACTGATTTCATTCTTTATTCATTTAAAAACATCTACAGAGAAGTTTCCATTCTGGATAAGATGGGGTAAGTGCCCTCCACTTTGTTCCCACTGAAGGTAGTTACAGAAACCAGGAGCCACTATTTGAAGACTCTGGGAAGAAGACCAGAATTCAAAGTACCACCAAACCAAGGGTGAGTTTAGCATTTCTTTTTTCTCCAATGTCCCCTGGTGTGGACACAATGCAGCCTGAAATCTGGAAGCGTCCACCAATGTGGAGAGAGCTCCAGGAGAAACCCTAGTCCAGTTCTGGCTTGAAGAGTGGGAAAGGGGTCTCTGAAAACTCAAGAAAATGTGTGGAAATACCCCCATTTTTCTTTTTCTTTTTTCTGTTCTCATGTGTGCCAGCCTGAAGCAAACCTGTGGTGGCAGCAGTGGCAATAGGGGAACAGCGGGAAGCTAAATCTCTGAATGAGGAAACTTCCTCTCTGATCAGAGAAGCAGTGGTCTCAATAGGGTGGAGTGAGCCTTCAATGCTTTTTCTCTGTCCTCCTGCTGCTTGGCCCTAGACGCTGAAAAAGGGTGGCCCAATGAACCGGGAAGTACTGAAGGGATTGCAAAGAGAGAGCAGCACATCTGTGGATCTGACACTTAAAACAGCAGACCACAGACTCTGAGAACTGAACAG
Source organism: Eubalaena glacialis (assembly GCF_028564815.1). Lineage (NCBI taxonomy): Eukaryota > Metazoa > Chordata > Mammalia > Artiodactyla > Balaenidae > Eubalaena > Eubalaena glacialis. The sequence continues at coordinate 48,347,739 of NC_083736.1, forward strand.
ATAAACCACTGCCCAAGTCCCAGACTGGCAACTGGGTGGCGTTCATTGGACTGATCCAAATAGGTTTGCAAAGGCTTTGAAAATTGCACTGACATTGAAACCAAGGCCCACAGTAGGATGGTGAGAACTTGTGGTCTGAACTTAAATGGGTCAATTGCCTCTTAAAACAAAACTGCCAACATTCCCCACTGTATTGAAATAAGACTAAGAACCTCAAAACATAATATTCAAAATGTCCAATCCAAATTTACTTGGCCTGGGCATAACCAGGAAAATCTTAAATTGCATGGAAATAATCAATATATGCCAACACGGAGATGACACACATGTTGAACTTATCTGACAAATACATTATGCAGCTTTATAAAAATGCCTGAAGGTAGGAGAAACACTTTTGAAACAGAAAGATAGAAAATCTCAGCAAAAATAAGTAGACCTTAGGACCTTTCCCCTAGATCACACTTTTTCTCTATTCACTTTAATTCTCAACTCAACTTTAAAAAAATGTATACGTAGTAGGTGATATTTAGCAGACATAAAATCAAAATCAATTCGACCTAAATGTCAGGACCCTGAAAAAGACTGTCATTCCACTGTTTAAATTCTGTAATTGCTAAGAACAAAACTTTGCTTGTGTTTATCCTCACTGTTTCTCTTTTACCCAGAGAAAAACATTCTTTGAGTAGGTTTAAAATAAGAATAAATAATTTAAAACTCAAAAAAAAAAAGAAAATCTCAGCAAAGAAAGATAATACATAAAGAAGAACCAAATGGAAACTTTAGAATTTAAAATACAATACTCTTACTGTATAGCACAGGGAACTCTGCTCAATGTTATGTAACAACCTAAATGGGAAAAGAATTTGAAAAAGAATAGCTACATGTATATGTATAATTGAATCATTTTACTGTACACCTGAAACTAATGCAACATTGTTAATCACCTATACTCCAATATAAAATAAAGAGTTAAAAACAAAAAAATCTATACTCCACTATAAAATAAAAATTAAAAAACAAAACAAAACAACAAAAAAAGAAACAACCTCAGGGACTTCCCTGGTGGTCCAGTGGTTAAGGGGACATGGGTTCAATCCCTGGTTGGGGAACTAAGATCCCACACATGCTGTGGGGCAGCTAAGCCCACGCGCCGCAACTATTGAGCCTGCACACCAAAACTAGAGAGAAGCCCGCGCACCACAACTAAGACCCAACACAGCCAAAAATAAAATAAATAAATATTAAAAAAAATTAAAAAAAGAAATAACCTCAAAAATAAATAAATAAATAAATAAAATACAATACTCAGAATTTAAAAAAAAACTCATTGGATGGGTTCTACAGCAGAAAAGAGATGACCAACTTCAATAAGTGGTGCTGGGAAAACTGGACAGCTGCATGTAAAAGAATGAAATTAGAACACTCCCTAACACCATACACAAAAATAAACTCAAAATGGATTAAAGACCTAAATGTAAGACAGGATACTAAAAAACTCTTAGAGGAAAACACAGGCAGAACACTCTCTGACATAAATTGCAGCCATCTTTTTTGATCCACCTCCTGAAGTAATGAAAATAAAAACCAAAATAAACAAATGGGACCTAATGAAACTTAAAAGCTTTTGCACAGCAAAGGAAACCATAAACAAAACAAAAAACAACCCACAGAGTGGGAGAAAATATTTGCAAAAGAAGCGACCAACAAGGGATTAATCTCCAAAGTATACTGTGCTGGCAAAAAGTTCACTCAGGTTTTTCCGTAAGATGTTACAGAAAAACCTGAGTGAACTTTTTGCCAACCCAATACAAGCAGCACATGCAGCTCAATATCAAAAAACAAACACCCAGTCAAAAAATGGGTGGAAGATCTAAATAGACATTTCTCCAAAGAAGACATACAGATGGCCAAAAAGCACGTGAAAAGATGCTCAACATCACTAATTATCAGAGAAATGCAAATCAAAACTACAATGAGGTATCACCTCACACTGGTCAGAATGGCCATCATCAAAAAATCTACAAATAATAAATGCTGGAGAGGGTGTGGAGGAAAAGGAACCCTCCTACACTGTTGGTGGGGATGTAAATTGGTGCAACCATTATGGAGAACAGTATGGAGATTCCTTAAAAAACTAAAAATAGAATTACCATATGATCCAGTAATCCCACTCCTGGGCATATATCCAGAGAAAACCATAATTCAAAAAGATACATGCACCCCAATGTTCACTGCCGCACTATTTACAATAGCTAAGGCATGGAAGCATCCTAAATGTCCATCGACAGAGGAATGGATAAAGAAGATGTGGTACATATATTCAATGGAATATTACTCAGCCATAAAAAAGAATGAAATAATGCCATTTGCAGCAACATGGATGGACCTAGAGATTATCATACTAAGGGAAGTAAGACAGAGAAAGACAAATATCATATGATATTGTTTACACATGGAATCTAAAAAAATGGTACAAATGAACTTATTTAAAAAACAGAAACCAAGTCACAGATGTAGAAAAACTTATGGTTACCAAAGGTGAAAGGCATGGAGGGATAAATTAGGAGATTGGGACTGACATATACACACTACTATATATAAAATAGATAACTAATAAGGACCTACTGTATAGCACAGGGAACTCTACTCAATACTCTGTAATGGCCTATATGGGAAAAGAATCTAAAAAAGTGTGGATATATGTATATGTATAACTGATTCACTTTGCTGTACACCTGAAACTAACACACCATTGTAAAGCAACTATACTCCAATAAAAAAAATTTTTTTAACATCTTTATTGGAGTATAATTGCTTTACAATGGTGTGTTAGTTTCTGCTTTATAACAAAGTGAATCAGTTATACACATACATATGTTCCCATATCTCTTCCCTCTTGCGTCTCCCTCCCTCCCACCCTCCCTATCCCACCCCTCTAGGTGGTCACAAACTACCGAGCTGATCTCCCTGTGCTATGCGGCTGCTTCCCACTAGCTATCTATTTTACGTTTGGTAGTGTATATATGTCCAAGCCACTCTCTCACTTTGTCACAGCTTACCCTTCCCCCTCCCCATATCCTCAAGTCCATTCTCTAGTAGGTCTGTGTCTTTATTCCCGTCTTACCCCTAGGTTATGAAAAAATTTTTTTAAAAAAGAAAAAGAAAAGAGATGGCCAAGGAAAGAATCAACAAAGTTAATGATGAATCCATAGAAATGATCCAGTGTGAAAAACAGAGAGGAAAATAATTTTTTAAAAAACAGAGTCTCAAGTATCTATGGGGTAATAACAAAAGGTCAAACACTGGTGCCATTGTAGTCACAGGAGGAAAGGAGAATGTGGAACAGAAAATCTGTTTGAAGAATAATAGCTGAAAACTTCTCAAATTTAGTGAAAGATATACTTAGAAATTAAAGAAGCTCAGCAAACTCTAAAGAAGATAAATTCAAAGAAATCCATGCCTGATACATCACTGGAAAATTCTACCAAACAATTAAAGAAGAAAAACACCAATTCTACACAATCTCTTCCAAGAAATGGAAGAGTAAGGAATATTTGCCAATACATTTTATGAGTCCTGCATTACCCTGATATCAAAATCAAACAAAGAAAACACACACACATAAAAACTACAGTCCAATATTCCTCATGAAAATACATGTAAAAATACTCAATGAAATACTAGTAATTTATATCCAACAATGTAAAAAAAGAATAATACATTTTTACCATATCTTGGGAATGCAAGGATGGCTCAATATTCAAAAATCAATGGACTAAAGAAGAAAAAGCACATGATCCTATCAATAGACATACAAAAATACATTTGACAAAATACAGCATCCATTAATGATAAGAACTTTCAGTAAACTAGGAATAGAAGAGATCTTCCTCAACCTAATAACATGCATCTACAAAACCTATAATTATACTTAATGCTGACTGAATGCTTTCCCCAAATATCAGGAACAAGACAAGGATATCCTCTCTCAGTAGTCCTATTCAACACTGTTTAGAAATCCTAGATAGTGGAGTAAGTCAAGAAAAAAAAAGGGCATACAGACTGGAAAAGAAAGAACTAAAATTGTCCCTATTCACTGACAACCTGATCACTTATACAGAAAATACCAAGAAACCTACCGAAAAGCTCCTAGTGAGTTTAGAAAGGTTGCAGCATACAAGGTCAACAAACAAAAATCAATCATATTTCTATATACTAGCAATGAACAATTAGAAACTGAAATAAACAAAACAATATCCTTTATAATAGGTGCCTACAATATGAAATACTTAAGTATAAATATAAAACAATGTATAAGACATAAGCTGAAAACTATAAAGCACTGATGAACTAAATCAAAGACAACCTAAATAAATGCAGAGGCATATCATATTCATGGATCTGAAGACTCAACAAATTCATGTATATATTTAAAGGAATTCCAATTAAAACCCACCAGGATTTTTTGTAGATCTAGACAGTATTATTCTAAAATGTATATGGAAAGAAAAATGAACTTAAATAGACAAAATAATTTTGAAAAAGAAGAATAAAATTAGAGGAATCACTACCCAATCTTAAGACTTACCATAGAGCTACAGGATTCAAAACAGTGTGCTATTTCAAAAGAGATAGATACATAGGACAACTGAACAGAATACAGTCCAGAAATACATCCACACAAATACAGACAACTGATTTTTGACAAAGGCAATTCAATGGAGAAAGAAGAGTCTTTTCACCAAACTTTGTTGAAACAATTGAACATCCACATGCAAAAACAAAACAAAACACCTCACACTTCTAAAAATATGAACTCAAAATGGATGATTTGTTCTAAATGTAAAATGTAAAACTATATAATTCTTAGAAGAAAACAGGACAATATTGTTGTGCCAGCAGTTAGGCAAAGAGTTCTTAGACATGACACCAAAAGCATGATCCATAAAAGTTAAAAATTGATAAAAATTGAAAACTTTTGCTTTGCAAAAGACACTGTTAAAAGAATGTAAAGACAAACTACAGACTGGGAGAAAATATTTGCAAACCAGATATCTGACAAAAGGTCTAGTATGCAGAATATATAAAGAACTCTTGAAACTCAACAGTAAGTAATCAAACAACCCAGTTAAAAAATGGGCAAAAGACTGTTCATGAACACACCGTTCACCAAAAAGGATATATGGATGGTAAATAAGCACAAGAAAAAAAATGTTCATCATTAGTCATTTGAGAAATGCAAATTAAAATTATGATGAACTACCACTACATAGCTGTTAGAATGACTAATAGTAACAATAACAATACCAACAATAACAAGTGCTAGTAAGGAATGGAATAGCCACTCTGGAAAACGGTTTGGCAGAGTCTTATAAAGTTACAGTTAAACATATACTTACCATACTACCCAGAAATCCCATTGCTAGGTATTCATATTAGGGAAATGAAAACTTATGTTCATACAAAAACCTGTACAGAAATGTTTATAGAAGCTCTATTCAAACCATCAAAAATTGGAAACAACCCAAATATCCTCTAAGGGTGAATGCATAAACAAACTGTGGTATACCCACACAATGTATACTACTTGGCAATAAAAAGGAATGAATTATCCATACATGCAACATGCAACAATTTAGAACAATCTCAAAGGCGTTATGTTGAATGCAAAATGCCATTCTCAAAAGATTACATACTCTATGATTCCGTTTACATGCTATTCTCTAAAAGATATAACTATGACAGAGAATAGACTGGTAGTTTCCATGGATTAGGGATGAGTTTGGATGTGATTGCAAAGGGAAAGCATGAGAAATTTTGGGGGTGGTTCAACTGTTCTGATCCTGATTGAGATGTTGGCTACATAAATCTATACATGTGTTAAAAATTCGTATAACTACCTACACACAGATGCAAAAGTGAGTTTTACTGTATGTTAATTTAAAAAATAAAACTGAAAAACCCAGAGTATAAATATAAATGAAATTTTTAAAAATAAAACTAGCTTATTTTCCTAACTTTTAGTTTCATTTCACAAGACAAAATCCCAGTTGAGCCCCTTTTTCACTATTAACGATGAAACATTGATTCTTGTTTTAAGTAGACCTACTTAAGTAGTCTTTTTCAGTATCCATTATCCTCCAATAAGCAAGACCTCCTTTACATTAAAATATACACTGAAACAAAAAAAGAAAAAAGGGAAGGATATATGCCAGAGTGATAACTATAGCAAGTTGTTTCTGGTTAATGAGATCATAAATGACATTTTCTAAATCTTCTAGGATGAGCTTATATAACTTTAATAATCAGTGGAAAAAAGGTAAAGAATCCTTTAAATCCAGGGCTAGTGATGTTTTCTAAAAGAAACTTTGGGGCTCCAGTCTATAAGCAGAGAGAAGATAAGCAGCTAGGAGGAGAGGAGGTAGGCAGCACAAAAAAGATCAGATCTGCTGGTGGTATTTGTGAAGGTAAGAAAACTGTCCATTCTTAGGAAGGGGGAGGCTAGCTCACCTGAGACTGTTTGAAAACATCCTTCCCAACCACATCCAGGTTTGAGGGGTCTTTGATGGAACTAACATACTCAGAAACAGCCTTGATTACCACATCACAGGGAGGAAGAACCAGCTGATGAGCTCTGACCTAGAAGAAGGAAGATAAGCCAGGCACACTGATATCAAAGATGGGTCACTAAGAAAAAGGGTGAGATAGGGGTGAGATACAGAATTCAAATTCAGTTAATTCACTGAGAGACAGTTAAAATCTTTTCTTTAGTCTTCCCTCTAATTTTCAGTACAGAACACTTGGAACCAAGATTGAAAAGTATAAAGAAAGACAAAACCATAGCAGCAATTATCCCACTACAAAGATAACCACTGTTTTATGACACTGCCATAATTAATCAGTTTTCTATCATGATACATTTTGGCTGCCTCCAAGTTTTTGCTATTAAAGGTAATGTTGTAATGTGCGGACCATGTTTGGATCCTGATTTGAACTAACCACAAAAAGGCCTTTGTGAGACAATCAGGAAAATCTAAAAATGGATTAGATATTTAGATGATACCAAGAAATTATCATTAATTTAGTTAGGAGTAATAATGGCATTGTGCTTATGTAAGAAAATGTCTATATGTTTTAGAGATGCATATCAAAGAACGTGAGAGTGAAATGACTTAAGGTCTGGCATTTGTTTTAAAATACATTAGTAACAGCAACAACAACAAAAAAAAACCAGCAAGTGTGGCCACATCTTAATAACTGCTGGATCTGGAAGATGTTATAGTGACGGTTAACTATATTATTATATTATTTTTTCTACTTTTGTGATGCTTGAAATATTTTTAAATAAAGGTTTTTTTAAATGCTGTGATGAAATGTAGGTATGATTTGTTGTCCACCATCCAATTATTTAATTACGAGCTTCCTAGAATGGTAATTACTGAGTAAAAGGCTATAAACTTCTTAAAGGCTTTTAATACAAATTATTTAGCCAAATAATCATTCCTTCCTTCAACAAATATTTACTGCCTACTGTGTGCCAGGCACTGTCCTAGGCATCAGGGATACAGCAGTGAACAAGATAGACAAAACTCCCTGCCCTCAAGGGAGCTTAAATTCTAGTGTAGGTGTGTTGGGATGGGGTAAGTGGAGTCAAACAAACAGAATAAGTAAAACGTATAGTGTGCTAGATGTAGATAAGTGCTATGGAGAAAATCTCGGCAGAGAAGGGGGTAGGGAATGCAACTGTGTGGGGGGCGGGGCATGTAATTTTAAATAGGGTGTCAGGAAAGGTCACTCTGAGAAAAGAACATTTGAGAGAACCTATAGGACTGAGGAAATATCTATGTGGGAGGTAAAGGCATTCCAAGTAGAGGGAATGGTAAGTGCAAAGGTTCTATGAGCAAAAGAAAAGGGAAGATGAGATCAGAGCTGTACCACAGGGCCAGACAGTACAGGGCTTTGTAGGCCATGGTAAAGATTAGGTGAGTGACATAAAGAGCCATTGGAGAATTTTGAAAAGAGAAGTGACATGATCGGAGTCAGGTTTTAAAATGACTCTGGCTGTTGCATTAGGAATAGATTTGGGGCCACGGGGCGGAGCAAGAAAGAGTGCAAGCAGAAGACAAACAGTTAGTAAAGTGTTATAATAATCCGGGCAAGAATGGTGGCTTGACCAAGGTAGTAGCTGTGAAAATGGTGAGAAGTGGATATATTCTGAAGGAAGAACTGATGGTATTTGCTGACAAGGGGAGATATGGAGCATGAGAAAGAGAGAAGTCAAGGATGACTCCAAGGCTTTTAGGCTGAGCAACTGGAAGGATGAGGTTGCCATTAATGAAAATTAGTGAAGGCTGTGGAAGGAAGAGGTTTAGGGGAAAGATCAGGAGTTTCCATTTGGACATGTTTCTTTGAGATATTTAGTAGGCCATTAGATATTAGAAGCTGGAGTTCAAAGGGGAGGTCAAAGCTGGAGACATACATTTAGGACTCATCAATGGACAGATGGTATTTAAAGTCACGAGACTAGATGAGATCAATCACCAAGGCAGCACGTGTGGATAGAAAAGAGAAGGGACTGAGGATAGAACTCTGGGACACTCCAAAGTTAGGGAGTAGACAAGACCAGGAAGCAGCAAAGGAGACAGAAGCAGCAGCCAGTGAAGTAGGTAGGAAACTACAAGAGAGTGGTGTCCTTAAAGCCAAGTGAAGAACAGGTTCTAAGAAAGAGAGAGTGAGCAACTGGGTCATATGCTGCTGACTGGTCAAGTAAGATGAAAATTGAGACCTGGCCGTTGGATTTATTAACATCATGGTCATGGTGACTTTGTTGAGAGCAATTTCAGCAAAGCAAATTGAAGACAGAACACGGAAAGGGGATAGTAAACAGCTCAAGCCTAGACAACTCTCTAGAAGAGTCTGCTATAAGGGAAGAAGAAATATGGAGCAGTAGCTTGGGTGGAGGGAGTGAAGTCAAGAGCAGGTTTTGTTTTATTTTTTAAGATGGTTACATGCTTATGCATCTGATGGGAAAGAGCCAATAAGAGAGGGAAACTGTTGATGTGGGAGAAAGAGGGGAGAACTGCTGAAGAAGAGAACTGATGCCCTTAAGTTAGCAATGGGGGGGACTTCCCTGGTGGTGCAGTGGTTAAGAATCCACCTGCCAATGCAGGGGACACGGGTTCAAGCCCTGGTCCGGGAAGATCCCACATGCGCAGAGCAACTAAACCCGTGCGCCACAACTACTGAGCCTGTGCTCTGGAGCCCACGAGCCACAACTACTGAGCCCGCGTGCCACAGCTACTGAAGCCCGCGTGCCTAGAGCCCATGCTCCGCAACAAGAGAAGCCACCGCAATGAGAAGCCTGCGCACCACAACGAAGAGTAGCCCCCGCTTGCCGCAACTAGAGAAAGCCCGTGCACAGCAACGAAGACCCAAAAATAAATAAATAAATTTATATTAAAAAAAAAAGTTAGCAATGGGGGATGGATCCAGCATAAGAGTAGAGGGGTTGGCCCTAGACAGGAACATGGACAGGTCATCCAAGGCGGGCAAAGCATGCAGGTGAGAAGATGAAAGGGTGGGAACTGGTGTAAGTTATCTTCCCATTGCTTCAATTTTCTCAGTGAAACAGGAAGCCAAGTCATGAGCTGAGAGTGAGCAGGGAGGAGGGAGCATTAGAGGCTTAAGGAGAGAGGAAAAGGTGTGAAATAGTTGTCTAGGAGACTGAAAGAACTAGGGAAATATAATACCACCAACAACTTACACTACCTCCAGAAGTGTATGAGAGCACCAGTCTCAACAAAGCCTCAATAGGAGCGGGTAGACTAATTTTTCAATATTTGCTAAACCCTTAGGTTAAAAAAAAAAATCACACTGCTCATTTAATTTGCATCTCTGATCACCAGTGAGGTTTAACACCCAGTCATATTATTGGCCACTCTATTTCCTCTTTTGTGAATTGTCTGCTTCTGTCCTTTGCTCATTACTTCATTTATTGGGGTATTAGTATTTTTCTTCATAGGTTTGTATGAATCCTTAAGATAATAAGGGTGTGAGATAATAGAAAATATACATTGTTCTCTGCCCCCAGTTCCTGGCATAGAGCATCTAAAACCCTTGTAATTTCCTAAGTGGTAAGAGCACTAGGAGCATCTCTTCCTCTAATGAGGTGACTCTGGGTGGGCTCCTGGATGAGGGCTGGTCACTGGTAAGACCAAGCCATGATTAGAAGCTTGGAGTTTTCAGCCCCACCCCCATTGTCTAGAGAAGGGAGAAGGGCTAAAAATGGAGTTAATGATCAATCATGCCTACATGATGAAGCCTCCATAAAATCCCAAAAGTACAGGTTTTGGAGAGCTTCCAGGTTGGTGAACACATCCATGTACCAGGAGGGTGATGTACCCCAACTCCATGGGGACATAGGCTCCTGTGCTTGGGATCTTCCCAGACCTCACCCTATGTATCTCTTCATCTAGTTGTTCATCTCCATCCTTTATCATATCCTTTAATAAAGTGATATATGTAAGTAAGTATTTCCCTGAGTTCTATGAGGTGCTTTAACAAATTAATTGAACTTGAGAAGGGGGTCATTGGAACCTCTAATCTATAGTTAGTTGGTTGGTCAGAAGCACAGGTGATAACCTGGGGTTGTGACTGGTGTCTGAATTGGGGGGGCAGTCTTGTGGAACTGAGCCCTTAACTTGTGCGATCTGACACTATTTTCAGGTAGATAGTGTTAGAATTGAGTTAAATTGTAGGACACCCAGCTGGTGTCACAGAAAACTGTTTGGTGCAGGGAAAAAAACCCACATGTTTAGTGACCAGAAGTGTCAGAAGTGAGGTGTTCTGTGTGAGTGCAGTAGTAGTATGGGAGTAAAGGAGAAACACAGGAAAGAAAGACATAGGAGGGAATAACTGGATTTTTCCCTACACATTAGGTAGAAAACTGAGTTTTTCCTTTTTAAGGGTATTGATCATAATTATAAAGTTTTTGTCTGTAAGTGTCTGAAATATTTTAAGCCTAATGAAAGATATTTATTCTACCAAAACTCCAATCAAAACCTGATGTCCTCTAGGCATGGATGTACAGGCAGGAAATGGGTCACGTTACCTTAAGTGATGCAAGGGGATGTTCTGGTCCCAAGAGGCTCCAGTGAAAAGCGGCCAGGTCCTCATCTGGGAGAATGTGGTTACCTATAAAGTATATTTGTCATTTATTGACTGTACAAATGTTTTCTTAGAACCTCCAGGCCATGAGAGGACTTCTGGGAGAGAAAACAATCAAATAATTCACATAGGTCTATATTCTTAATGTAACAACTACAGTAACTATGTTTGATTACCTACTATGTTTCACATGCATCATGTGTATCATCTTTATAATAACTGTGTAAATATTATTACCTCCAGTTTATAGATAAGGAAACTGAGGTTTGAGCAAGTCTAGTGACTTTGCCCAAGGTGCCACATCTAATAAGTGCCCACACCAGGATAAGAAGCTAGGAATGTTTGACTCCAAAGTCCATGCTATTTTCTATCACCCAGTCATGCTGCCTTTTATAATAACAGCCGCCAATTACTGACTGCCTACTAAGTGCTGGGCATTTTATATATCTTATTTCATTTAACCTTATCAATAGCACTGTGAGGTATTATTATTCCATTTCACAGATGAGGAAACTGAAACCAGGAAGGTGTAACTTCAGTGATTTGTCCAAGGCCTAATTCCAAAACTTGTGCTGACTCCACTAGATTATCCAAGCTCAAATCCTTTGGGATTATAAACAGAGGTCACACCTGAGACAAGATATTAACCTTCATGCTGTCAGTACTTGGAAAACCAACTTGAAACATAATCAACACTCTGCAATTTACTTTGAAATACTCCTTTAAAAGAAAGATTGATGATGGATAGAATGGACAGATATATGATAAAGCAAGTATAGTAAAATGTTAATGGCAGAATAGAGGTGGTAGATATAGGATTTTCACAGCAAAATTCTTTCAATTTTGCTGTACTTTTGGGAATTTTCATAATAAAATGTTAGCACAACAGAAAAAAAAAGAAAAAAATACAGAATGATTTGTGTTCTTGACCTAAATTTAGACAGTGGGTAAGAAATGCTAATGCTCTGAGTGGGAAACCAAAGTTGTCTAGGGCTAGTAAGATATTTGGCCTAAGATGGTACTCTGCATAAAATACTTATAGAATGTAACAAAAGAAAAAGTTTTATAGGAACCAAAATAATGTTCTGGAATATCCTGTATTAATTTATAAGACAAACATGCTGAGTTTCTAGTAAGAAGCCAAAAAGCACAGTGTTTGGCATGCAGACTTTCAGAAGATAAATCCAACAATGATAACCTAAATCACTCTAATCTTCATCTCTTAACACTGCAAGAGGAAACTTTAACAATCACTGGAGTCTGTTCTTTGGACCACCTACCTAGCAATGCAGCAAATATGGGAAAATTCATCCGCTTCAAACCCAGCTGCTTGGCCACCTCCTGCATCAGGAACTGGTTGGTAGTAAGGTTCTTCCCATTCCAGCTCAGCTTCAGAGCATGGGAACTATAGTAAGAGGGAATATTGTAGAGAGCATACTCGGAGTCATGGGCAAGAAGGCCATGGAAGCCATTTTCCCTGAAAAAAGCCACCACTTCCAAATGGTGGTCTTCAAGGCTCTGAAAGACCTAGGAGGGAAGAAGAGAAGAACACATCATGCAACAGAAGCTGACCTGTATTTGGTTAGAAATCAGGAAGGTGAGTAACTGAATTTTATAGTTTGTTGAAATTTAAGATTATATGAGGCTGAACAAAATACTCTTAAAAAAAAAAAGCCTCTCCTACCCTAGAACTTGATTATTCCTGTAAACACAGGCAGCATTATCCATGCGTTCATTGAAATGTCCAGTCTTTTTTGACTCCTTGCATGAAACTATGGCCTGAGGTTCTTTAAAAGAATGCTGAAATTAACATGGTATATATTATTTAAGTTTTTACTTTAAACAATAACAGGAGAACTTTGTTAGAAAGATAATAAAGCTATTATATATTACTCAGCACCATATGAGCTTTACATACATTATCTATATACCATATGTGCTTTACATACATTATCTCATCATCAGAACAACCATGGACAAGGTAGATATGGATGAAAAAACTTACAAGTGGAGGGATTTCCCTGGTGGTGCAGTGGTTAAGAATCCGCCTGCCAATGCAGGGGACCCGGGTTCGAGCCCTGGTCCGGGAAGATCCCACATGCCGCGGAGCAACTGAGCCTGTGCGCCACAACTACTGAGCCTGCGCTCTAGACCCTGCGTGCCACAACTACTGAAGCCTGCACGCCTAGAGCCCGTGCTCCACAACAAGAGAAGCCACCGCAATGAGAAGCCCACGCACCACAACGAAGAGTAGACCTGCTCGCCGCAACTAGAGAAAGCCCGCGCACAGCAACGAAGACCCAAAGCAGCCAATAAATAAATTAAAATAATAATAATAATAATTTTTTAAAAAAACTTACAAGTGGAAATAGACACAGAAAGGTTAAATGACATATAGCTAGAATCTGAATCTAAGTTCATCTCTTTAAAAAAAAAAATCCCTGCTTTCTCTCTTAGGAGCACCTTAGACCGCAGGGCACCCAAATAGGGAGGGCATTTCCAAAAGTTAGAAGTCAGAAACTTCACCCTATTTTAGAAATGGAAAAACTAAGGCTGCGAGAGGTTGGCCGCCCCCAAAGTTGCATAATGAGTAGTATACACAGGATTCAAACCCAAGCTGATCTGACTCCAGAATGCACACTTTCTATTGTACCAAACTTCTTCCTAGTGAGCACTATTTTTAATGTAATAGAGGCAGATTGTTAAGTGCCCCTCCTGTGCACGTGTCTATTGCTGTACATAAAGCATACCGAAATGATCTGCATACTGGTTCTGCCACACTAAGTTCCTTGACTGCAGAAACTTTATTTATAATCTCTGTATTCCTGGCTCCCACATAAGATCTGGTGCATAGTAATATGAATAATAATTACTAACAGATACTGAACATGTACTATGTGCTAAGCAAGGTTCCAATTACTTTACATGCATTAACTCATTTAATACTCAAAACAATCTTATGAGGCCATAACTATTATTATTATCCCCATTTTACATTACATCCCTAGGTCACGTAGCTGGAAGGAGCAAAGTTTGGATTTTTGTCTCTAGAGCCTGCAGACCTTGATAATTTTGTTGAACTCAACTGACCAATTTTTTTCATTTAAGTTTTAAAGGAATGGTAGTTTTCTGGAGTCTGACAGGAGTTTCAACACATTAAGCTTTTTCTAAGCTATGGAAAGAGAGTCTAGTCACAGTAGATAGCCATGTCACACATTAAGTCACAACAGGGGGAGGGACACTGGTAAGCAGATAGCAAAGTAAGGTCTGTATTTATTTGATATCCAGGCAAAGGAAGCAAAAATCCTTACTTTGCACTGCAACATATTTATGTCTAGAGTTACGATTAACTCCAGATAGGTCAGGGTAGGAGTACAGTTTTATGCTGTCCCCTGGTGACAGTTTCTTCCAGCATATACCTCTCATACCAGTCACTGATTGGGCATCCATCTACCTTGTACCAGGCATAGTGCTAAGTGTGATATGTTCTCTCTCATCATCACAGCCTGACCATGTGGGCATTATAAGCCCCATTGTTCTGATGAGGAAACTGAGGCTCAGAGAAGTGATGTGGCATGTTTAGGGCTACAGAGCTGGGAAACAGGAACCTAGGTCAGACTGACACCAAAGTCCATGCTCTTTCTGCTACAGTACATTACCTTTAGCTGGTCTGAAGCTGATTATGCCACCATCCAAGTGATTTCAACTCCAGAAAGCCAAGGACTAGTGATCTTTAACAAATCGAATGGCTCTTATAACACTAGGAATATAAATCACAATCATCTGGAAAGCATTTTCAAAATATAAAAACCTGTGCCTCACCTCAGATCTGTTGAAACAATTTCCTGAGTGTGATCCAAATGCCTATATTCCAAAATAGCTTCCAGTAGGTTCTGATGCACACTCCCAATTAAGAACCATTGACCTATCCCAATTACTCATTTTTAAAAAAGTTTTAGCTTTATTGAGATATAATTGACATATAGAATTATAAGAGATTTAAAGTGTACAACAAGGTGATTTGATATACATATGCCCAATTACTCATTTTACTGCTTAAGCAACTAGCCCCCTAGAAAGGATAGATGACTTGCCATGGTTATCTAGCTAATCTGCAGCAGAACCAAGATTAGAACAAAAATCTCATGATTCCAGATATAAAACTTCTTTCACTACATATTCTAGGGTAAGTAATGGAAAACAATAGAATAAGAATCTCACAAATAATCCCTCACAATTCCCCAACACCCTACTCCTACCAGGCTAATTTCCTAACTACCCTTCTCCAAGATTACTGTTTCCTTTTCTTTGCTCACTTGGTTTCCCTGCCTAGACTGCTATATTGCCTGTCTTTCCCAAAGTTCCAAATACTTTCCATAGGGCTACCACCTCTTACATAAATTCTTTCATTATTTCTCTCCTCTTAAATCTTATAGCACTGAGACAGCTGACACAGTCAAGGAAGTAATTTGACAATACCATCATCTGCAAGTTTTAAGGCCATAGATTCCTTCTGCCTCTCGTGTGTATCTTCCATGGTCCTAACCAGCACTAGAAAGGACACAGAGCTGGAGTTGACAGAATAGCAAAGAAAGGCCTACAGAGGCTGTAAAAAAGGAAAGCAGCCCTGGCAAATGAAAGGGCACCATTATCTCAGTATTTGACTTCAACAACTGATGTACAAAAGTCACTGGGAAAAGTCTGCCTGGATTGCAGGTTACTTAGAGCTCAAGTAGCAAAGTAATATTAGGTATCAACTGAGTACCTACTATATACCAGGCACTGTTCCAAGTACACCTCATGTCCATTAACCTTGCAATAACATCATGATGCATTATTACCTCCCTTTTACAGATGATGGAACAATGAGGCTCAGAGGTTGAAGAACTTGACCAATGTCACACAGCTAAAAAGTGAAGCTAGCCAATAAGCACGTGAAAAGATGTTCAACATCATTAGTTATTAGAGAAATGCCAATCAAAAAACCACAATGAGAAAACCAATTAACACATACTAGGATGGCTATAATTTTTAAAATGTAAAATAACGAGGGTATGGAGAAACTGGAATCCTCCATACATTGCTGGTGGAAATGTAAAATTGTGCAGCCACTTTGGAAAACAGTCTGGGAGGTCTTCAAGTGGTTAACATAGGGTTATTACATGATCCAGTAATTCCACTCATAGGTATACACCCAAGAGGACTGAAAACATACGTTCACACAAAAACTTATACATGAATGTTCATAGCAGGATTATTCGTAACAGTCAAAAGTGGAAAAAACCCGAATGTCCATCAACTAACAAACAGATAAACAAAAGATGGTATATTCATACAAGGGAATGTTATTCAACCATAAAAAGGAATGAAGTACTGATTCACGCTACAACATGAATTAATCTTGAAAAAATTATAAAGTGAAAGCAGCCAAACACACTTTTAAATGAATTGTCCAGAACAGGAAAATACATAGAGATGGGAAACAGCCAGGGACTGGGAGGAAGAAGGATTGGAGAATGACTGCTAGCAGGTACTGGGTTTCCTTTTGCGGTGATAAAAATGTTCTGAAATTTGATAGTGGTAATAGTTTCACAACTCTGTGGAATAGACTAAATACCACTGAATTGTATACTTTAAAATGGCAAATTTTATGGTATCTGAATTACATCTCAATTTTTAAAAACTGGAGTTAGGATTCAAATTCTGCCCACAAAGCCCATGCTCACTAACTCGCTTTAAAAACTTTTGATTATGGAAAATTGTAAAATAAAAAGGTAAAGAGAATAGCATAATGAACCTTCATGATACCAGTATCCAGTTTCATATATCAATGTTAAGTCATTCTTGTTTCATCTACTTTATTTTAGCTTTTTTATTAATATAAGTTTTTTACTGTGATAAAAAAAATTACATAACATAAAATTTACCAACTTAACCACTTTTTAAAGTGTACAGTTCAGTAGTGTTAAGGATACACACTTTGAGACAGATCTCCAGAACTTTTTCATCTTACAAATCCAAAACTTTATACCCATTAAACAATTCCCATTTCCCCCTCCCTCAGCCCCTAGCAACCACCATTCTACTTTCTGAAACCGAAACAGTGATTAAAAATCTTCCAACAAACGAAAGCCCAGGACCAGATGGCTTCACAGGCAAATTCTATCAAACATTTAGAGAAGAGCTAACACCTATCCTTCTCAAACTCTTCCAAAATATAGCAGAGGGAGGAACACTCCCAAACTCATTCTACGAGGTCACCATCACCCTGATACCAAAATCAGACAAAGATACTACAAAAAAAGAAAACTAAAAGCCAATATCACTGATGAACATAGATGCAAAAATCCTCATCAAAATACTAGCAAACAGAATCCAACAGCACATTGAAATGATCATACACATTGATCAAGTGGGGTTTATCCCAGGAATGCAAGGATTCTTCAATATATGCAAATCAATCAATATGATACACCATATTGACAAATTTAAGGAGAAAAACCATATGATCATCTTAATAGATGCAAAAAAAGCTTTTGACACAACTCAACACCCATTTATGATAAAAACCCTCCAGAAAGTAGGCATAGAGGGAACTTAGCTCAACATAATAAAGGCCATATATGACAAACCCACAGCCAACATCGTTCTCAATGGTGAAAAACTGAAACCATTTCCTATAAGATCAGGAACAAGACAGGGTTGCCCATTCACACCACTATTATTCAACATAGTTTTGGAAGTTTTAGCCACAGTAATCAGAGAAGAAAAAGAAATAAAAGGAATCCAAATCAGAAAAGAAGAAGTAAAACTGTCACTGTTTGCAGTTGACATGATAGTATACATAGAGAATCCTAAAGATGCTACCAGAAAACTACTAGAGGTCATCAATGATTTTGGTAAAGTAACAGGATACAAAATTAATGCACTGAAATCTCTTGCATCCTATACACTAGTGATGAAAAATCTGAAAGTGAAATTAAGGAAACACTCCCATTTACCACTGCAACAAAAAGAATAAAATACCTAGGAATAAACCTACCTAAGGAGACAAAAGACCTGTATGCAGAAAACTATAAGACACTGATGAAAGAAATTAAAGATAATACAAACAGATGGAGAGATATACCATGTTCTTGGACTGGAAGAATCAACATTGTGAAAATGACTATACTACCCAAAGCAATCTACAGATTCAATGCAATCCCTATCAAACTACAAATGGCATTTTTCACAGAACTAGAACAAAAAATTTCACAATTTGAATGGAAACAAAAAAGACCCCGAATAACCAAAGCAATCTTAAGAAGGAAAAATGGAGCCGGAGGAATCAGGCTCCCTGACTTCAGACTATAATACAAAGCTACAGTAATCAAGACAGTATGGTACTGGCACAAAAATGGAAGTATAGATCAATGGAACAGGATGGAAAACCCAGAGGTAAACCCAGGCACATATGGTCACCTTATCTTTGATAAAGCAGGCAAGAATGTACAATGGAGAAAAGACAGCCTCTTCAATAAGTGGTGCTGGGAAAACTGGACAGCTACATGTAGAAGAATGAAATTAGAACACTCCCTAAAACCATACACAAAAATAAACTCAAAATGGATTAAAGACCTAAATGTAAGGCCAGACACTATAAAACACTTAGAGGAAAACATAGGCAGAACACTCTATGACATAAATCACAGCAAGATCCTCTTTGAGCCACCTCCTAGAGAAATGGAAATAAAAACAAAAATAAACAAATGGGACCTAATGAAACTTAAAATCTTTTACACAGGAAAGGAAACCATAAACAAGACGAAACGAGAACCCTTAGAATGGGAAAAAATATTTGCAAACGAAGCCACTGACAAAGGATTAATCTCCAAAATTTACAAGCAGCTCATGCAGCTCAATATCAAAAAAACAAACAACCCAATCCAAAAATGGGCAGAAGACCTAAATAGACATTTCTCCAAAGAAGATAAACAGATTGCCAACAAACACATGAAAGGAAGCTCAACATCACTAATCATTAGAGACATGCAAATCAAAACCACAATGAGGTATCACCTCACACTGGTCAGAATGGCCATTATCAAAAAATCTACAAACAATAAATGCTGGAGAGGGTGTGGAGAAAAGGGAACCCTCCTGCACTGTTCGCGGGAATGTAAATGGATACAGCCACTATGGAGAACAGTATGGAGGTTCCTTAAAAAACTAAAAATAGAGCTACCATACGACCCAGCAAGCCCACTACTGGGCATATACCCTGAGAAAACCATAATTCAAAAAGAGTCATGTACCCCAATGTTCATTGCAGCACTATTTACAATAGCCAGGACATGTAAGCAACATAAGTGTTCATCGACAGATGAATGGATAAAGAAGATATGGCACATATATACAGTGGAATATTACTCAGCCATAAACGGAAACAAAATTGAGTTATTTGTAGTGAGGTGGATGGACCTAGAGTCTGTCATACAGAGTGTAAGAAGTCAGAAAAAGAAAAACAAATACCATATGCTAACACATATATACGGAATCTAAAAAAAAAATGGTTCTGAAGAACCTAGGGGCAGGAGAGGAATAAAGACACAGACGTACAGAATGGACCTGAGGACATGGGGAGGGGGAAGGGTAATCTGGGAAGAAGAGAGAGTGCAATTGACATATGTACACTACCAAATGTAAAATAGATAGCTAGTGGGAAGCAGCTGCATAGCACATGGAGATCAGTTCCATGCTCTGTGACCACCTAGAGGGGTGGGATAGGGAGGGTGGGAGGGAGACACAAGAGGGAGGCGATGTGGGGATATATGTATAGATATGGCTGATTAACTTTGTTATACAGCAGCAACTAACACAACATTGGAAAGCAAGTACTCTCCAATAAAGATGTTAAAAAAAATTTAAAAAAAAACAACAACCAATGGATCACTAAAGAAATCAAAGAGGAAATAAAAAAATACCTAGAGACAAATGAAAATGAAAGCACAATGATCCAAACCTATGGGATACAGCAAAAGCAGTTCTAAGAAGGAAGTTTACAGCAATACAATCTTACCTCAGGAAACAAGAAAAATCTCAAATAAACAACCTAACCTTACACCTAAAGCAGCTAGAGAAAGAAAAACAAACAAAACCTGAAGTTAGTAGAAGGAAAGAAATCATAAAGATCAGAGCAGAAATAAATGAAATAGACACAAAGAAAACAATGGCAAAGTTCAATGAAACTAAAAGATGGTTATTTGAAAAGATAAAGAAAATTGATAAACCTTTAGCCAGACTCATCAAGAAAAAAAGGGAGGGACTTCCCTGGTGGCGCTGTGATTAAGACTCCGTGCTCCCAACGCAGGAGGCCCGGGTTCGATCCCTGGTCAGGGAACTAGATCCCACATGCATGTCACAACTAAGAATTCGCATGCCACAACTAAGCAGCCTGCGTGCTGCAACTAAGGAGCTGGCAATCCACAGCTAAGGAGCCCATGTGCCTCAACTAAAGGAGCCCATGTGCTGTAACTAAGGAGCCCGCCTGCCGCAACTAAGACCCCGCACAACCAAATAAAAGAAAAAAAGGAAAAAAGAAAAGAAAGGAAAAGGACTCAGATCAGTAAAATTAGAAATGAAAAAGGAGAAGTTACAACTGACACCACAGAAATACAAAGGATCATAAGAGACTACTACAAACAACTGTATGCCAATAAAATAGACAATCTGGAAGAAATGGACAAATTCTTAGAAAGGTACAATCTCCCAAGACTAAACCAGGAAGAAATAGAAAATATGAACAGACAAATCACAAGCACTGAAATTGAAACTGTGGTTAAAAAACTCCCAACAAACAAAAGTCCAGGACCTGATGGCTTCACAGGTGAATTCTATCAAACATTTAGAGGAGAGCTAACACCGATCCTTTTGAAACTGTTCCAAAATACTGCAGAGGAAGGAAAACTCCCAAACTCATCCTGTGAGGCTACCATCACCCTGATACCAAAACCAGACAAAGATACCATAAAGAAAGAAAATTATAGGTCAGTATCACTGATGAACATAGATGCAAAAATCCTCAACAAAATACTAGCAATCCGAATCCAACAATACATGAAAAGGATCATACACCATGATCAAGTGGGATTTATCCCAGGGATGCAAGGATTTTCAAGAAGTTAGACTGTCACTGTTTGTAGATAACATGATACTATACATAGAAAATCCTAAAGATGCTACCAGAAAACTAGAGGTCATCAATGAATTAGGTAAAAGTTGCAGGTTACAAAATTAATACACAGAAATCTGTTGCATTCCTATACACTAACAATGAAAGATCAGAAAGAAAAATTCAAGAAACAACCCCATTTACCATCACATCAAAAAGAATAAAATATCTAGGAGTAAACCTACCTAAGGAAACAAAAGACCTGTACTCCAAAAACTATAAGAAGCTGATGAAAGAAATCAAAGACAACACAAACAGATGAAAAGATATACCATGTTCTTGGATTGGAAGAATCAATATTGTCAAAATGACTATACTACCAAGGCAATCTACAGATTCAGTGCAATCCCTATCAAATTTCCAATGGCATTTTTCACAGAACTAGAACAAAAAACATTAAAATCTGTATGAAGACACAAAAGACCCCGAATAGCCAAAGCAATCTTGAGAAAGAAAAATGGAGCTGGAGGAATCAGTCTCCCTGACTTCAGACTATACTACAAAGCTACAGTCATCAAAACAGTATGGTACTGGCACAAAAACAGACATATCGATCAATAGAACAGGATAGAAAGCCCAGAAATCAACCCATGCACCTATGGTCAATTAATCTATAACAAAGGAGGCCAAACTATACAATGGTGGAAAGACAGTTTCTTCAAAAAATGGTGCTGGGAAAACTGACAGCTACACGTAAAAAAATGAATGTAGAACACTCCCTAGCAGCATACGCAAAAATAAACTCAAAATGGATTAAAGACCTAAATGTGAGACTGGACACTATAAAACTCTTAGATGAAAACATAGGCAGAACACTCTGACATAAATCACAGCAATATTTTTTTCAATCCGTCTCCCACAATGATGGAAATAAAAATAAAAATAAACAAATGGGACCTAATTAAACTTCAAAGCTTTTGCACAGCAAAGGAAACCATAAACAAAACGAAAAGACAACCCACAGATGGGGAGAAAATATTTGCAAATGATGTGACCAACAAGGGATTCGTCTCCAAAATTTAAAAACAGCAGCTTAATATCATCAAAACAAACAACCCAATCCAAAAATGGGCAGAAGACCTAAATAGACATTTCTCCAAAGGAGACATACAGATGGCCAAGAGGCACATGAAAAGATGTTCAACATCACTAATTATTAGAGAATTGCAAATCAAAACTACAACGAGATATCACCAGTTAAAATGGCTATCATCCAAAAATCCACAAACAATAAATGCTGGAGCAGATGTGCAGAGAAGGGAACCCTCCTACACTGTTGGTAGGAATGTAAATTGGTGCAGCCACTATGGAGAACAGTATGGAGGTTCCATAAAAAACTAAAAATAGAGCTACCATATGATCCAGCAATCCCACTCCTGGGCATATATCTGGAGAAAAATGTGGTTTGAAAGGATACATGCACCCCAGTGTCCATTGCAGCACTGTTTACAATAGCCAAGAAATGGAAGCAACCTAAATGTCCATCGACAGAGGAATGGATAAAGAAGATGTGGTACATATATACAAGGAAATATTACTCAGTCATTAAAATGAATGAAATAATGCCATTTGCAGCAACATGGACAGACCTACGGATTGTCATAATGAGTGAAGTAAGTCAGACAGAGAAAGAGAAATATCATATATCGCTTATAAGCAGAATCTAAAAGGAAACGATACAAATGTATTTACTTACAAAACAGAAACAGATTCACAGACTTAGAGAACAAACTTACGGTTACCAGGGGGAAAGGGTGGGGGGAAGGGATAGTTAGGGAATTGGGAATTGACACATACACACGGCTATGTTTAAAATGGAGGGACTTCCCTGGTGGCACAGTGGTTAAGAGTCTGCTTGCCAATGCAGGGGACACGGGTTCTAGCCCTGGTCCGGGAAGATCCCACATGCTGTGGAGCAACTAAGCCTGTGAGCCACAACTACTGAGCCCATGTGCCACAACTACTGAAGCCTGTGCACCTAGAGTCCATGCTCTGCAACAAGAGAAACCACCGCAGTGAGAAGCCTGCGCACCACAATGAAGGGAGGGAGATGCGAGAGGGAAGAGGTATGGGAACATATGTATATGTGTAACTGATTCACTTTCTTATAAAGCAGAAACTAACACATCATTGTAAAGCAATTATACTCCCATAAAGATGTTAAAAAAAAAAAGAGTAGCCCCCACTCGCCACAACTAGAGAAAGCTCGTGTGCAGCAACGAAGACCGAATGCAGCCAAAAATAAATAAATTTAAAAGATATATCCATCTAGAACCTCAGAATGTGAATTTATTTGAAATTAGGGTCTTTGCTGATGCAATTAAGGTAAAGATCTTGAGGTAAGATCATTCTGATCTAATGACAAGTGTCCTTATAAAAGAAGACTGGGGACATCCCTGGCAGTCCAGTGGTTAAGACTCACCGCTTCCACTGCAGGGGTTACGGGTTCGATCCATGTGCGGGGAACTAAGATCCCACACGCTGCGTGGCAAAAAAAAAAAAAAAAAAAGGATAACAAACACGGAGCTACTGTATAGCACAGGGACCTCTGCTCAATATTATGTAACTACCTAAATGGGAAAAGAATTTGAAAAAGAGTACATACATGTATATGTATAACTGAATCACTTTGCTATATTCCTGAAACTATCACAACATTGTTAATCAACTATACTCCAATATAAAATGAAAACTTAAAAACATAGATCTGGAGATCCAGGCAAGATGGCAGAAGAGTAAGACGGGGAGATCACCTTCCTCCCCACAGATACATCAGAAATACATCTACACGTGGAACTGCTCCTATAGAACACCCACTGAACACTGGCAGAAGACGTCAGACCTCCCAAAAGGCAAGAAACTCCCCACGTACCTGGGTAGGGCAAAAGAAAAAAGAAAAAACAGAGACAAAAGAATAGGGACGGGACCTGCACCAGCGGGAGGGAGCTGTGAAGGAGGAAAGGTTTCCACACACTAGGAAACCCCTTCGCGGGCGGAGACTGCGAGTGGCAGAGGGGGGAAGCTTCGGAGCCATGGAAGAGAGCGCAGCCACAGGGGTGCAGAGGGCAAAGCGGAGAGATTCCCGCACAGAGGACCGGTGCTGACCAGCACTCACCAGCCTGAGAGGCTTGTCTGCTCACCCGCCGGGGCGGGCGGGGGCTAGGAGCTGAGGCTCGGGCTTCGGTCGGATCCCAGGGAGAGGACTGGGGTTGGCGGCGTGAACACAGCCTGAAGGGGTTAGTGCACCACGGCTAGCCGGGAGGGAGTCCGGGAAAAGGTCTGGAGCTGCCGAACAGGCGAGAGACTTTTTCTTGCCTCTTTGTTTCCTGGTGCACAAGGAGAGGGGATTGAGAGCGCCGCCTAAACGAGCTCCAGAGACGGGCGCGAGCCGCGGCTATCAGCGCGGAACCCAGAGACGGGCATGAGACGCTAAGGCTGCTGCTGCCGCCACCAAGAAGCCTGTGTGCAAGCACAGGTCACTATCCACACCGCCCCTCCCGGGAGCCTGTGCAGCCCGCCACTGCCAGGGTCCCGTGATCCAGGGACAACTTCCCCGGGAGAACGCACGGCACGCCACAGGCTGCTGCAATGTCACGCCGGCCTCTGCCGCTGCAGGCTCGCCCCGCATCTGTACCCCTCCCTCCCCCCAGCCTGAGTGAGCCAGAGCCCCCGAAGCAGCTGCTCCTTTAACCCCGTCCTATGTGAGCAAAGAACAGATGCCCTCAGGCGACCTACACACAGAGGCGGGTCCAAATCCAAAGCTGAACCCCGGGAGCTGTGAGAACAAAGAAGAGAAAGGGAAATTTCTCCCAGCAGCCTCAGAAGCAGCGAATTAAAGGTCCACAAACAACTTGATGTACCTGCATCTGTTGAATATCTGAATAGACAACGAATCATCCCAAATTGAGGAGGTGGACTTTGGGAGCAAGATATATTATTTTTTCCCCTTTTCCTCTTTTTCTGAGTGTGTATCTGTATGCTTCTGTGTGAGATTTTGTCTGTATAGCTTTGCTGTCACCATTTGACCTAGGGTTCGGTCCGTCCATTTATTGTTTTGTTTTTTTTCTTTTTGCTTAAAAAAAATTTTTTTCTTAATTATTATTTTTTATTTTAATAACGTTATTTTATTTTATCTTACTTTATTTTATTTTATTTTATTTTATCTTCTTTCTTTCTTTCTATATTTTCTCCCTTTTATTCTGAGCCGTGTGGATGAAAGGCTCTTGGTGCTCCAGCCAGGCATCAGGGCTGTGCCTCTGAGGTGGGAGAACCAACTTCAGGACACTGGTCCACAAGAGACCTCCCAGCTCCACATAATACCAAACAGCGAAAATCTCCCAGAGATCTCCATCTCAACACCAAGACCCAGCTTCACTCAACGACCAGCAAGCTACAGTGCTGGACACCCTATGCCAAACAACTAGCAAGACAGGAACACAACACAACCCATTAGCAGAGAGGCTGCCTAAAATCATAATAAGGCCACAGACACCCCAAAACACACCACCAGACGTGGACCTGCCCACCAGAAAGACAAGATCCAGCCTCATCCACCAGAACACAGGCACTAATCCCCTCCACCAGGAAGCCTACACAACCCACTGAACCAACCTTAGCCACTGGGGACAGATACCAAAAACAACAGGAACTACGAACCTGCAGCCTGCGAAAAGGAGACCCCAAACACAGTAAGATAAGCAAAATGAGAAGACAGAAAAACACACAGCAGATGAAGGAGCAGGGTCAAAACACACCAGACCTAACAAATGAAGAGGAAATAGGTAGTCTACCTGAAAAAGAATTCCGAATAATGATAGTAAAGATAATCCGGAAATAGAATAGACAAAATGCAAGAAACATTTAACAAGGACCTAGAAGAACTAAAGAGGAATCAAGCAACGATGAAAAACACAATAAATGAAATTAAAAATACTCTAGACGGGATCAATAGCAGAATAACTGAGGCAGAAGAACGGATAAGTGACATGGAAGATAAAATAGTGGAAATAACTACTGCAGAGCAGAATAAAGAAAAAAGAATGAAAAGAACTGAGGACAGTCTCAGAGACCTCTGGGACAACATTAAACGCACCAACATTCGAATTATAGGGGTCCCAGAAGAAGAAGAGAAAAAGAAAGGGACTGAGAAAATATTTGAAGAGATTATAGTTGAAAACTTCCCCAATATGGGAAAGGAAATAGTTAATCAAGTCCTGGAAGCACAGAGAGTCCCATACAGGATAAATCCAAGGAGAAACACGCCAAGACACATATTAATCAAACTATCAAAAATTAAATATAAAGAAAACATAATAAAAGCAGCAAGGGAAAAACAAGAAATAACACACAAGGGAATCCCCATAAGGTTAACAGCTGATCTTTCAGCAGAAACTCTGCAAGCCAGAAGGGAGCGGCAGAACATACTTAAAGTGATGAAGGAGCAAAACCTACAACCAAGATTATTCTACTCAGCAAGGATCTCATTCAGATTTGATGGAGAAATTAAAACCTTTACAGACAAGCAAAAGCTGAGAGAGTTCAGCACCACCAAACCAGCTTTACAACAAATGCTAAAGGAACTTCTCTAGGCAAGAAACACAAGAGAAGGAAAACACCTACAATAACAAACCCAAAACATTTAAGAAAATGGTCATAGGAACATACATATTGATAATTACCTTAAATGTAAATGGATTAAATGCTCCCACCAAAACACACAGTCTGGTTGAATGGATACAAAAACAAGACCCATATATATGCTGCCTACAAGAGACCCACTTCAGACCTAGGGACACATACAGACTGAAAGTGAGGGGATGGAAAAAGATAGTCCATGCAAATGGAAATCAAAAGAAATATGGAGTACAACACTCATATCAGACAAAATAAACTTTAAAATAAAGACTATTACAAGAGACAAAGAAGGACACTATATAATGATCAAGGGATCGATCCAAGAAGAAGGTATAACAATTGTAAATATTTATGCACCCAACATAGGAGCACTTCAATACATAAGGCAAATACTAACAGCCATAAAAGGGGAAATCGACAGTAACACAATCATAGTAGGGGACTTTAACACCCCACTTTCACCAATGGACAGATCATCCAAAATGAAAATAAATAAGGAAACACAAGCTTTAAATGACACATTAAACAAGATGGACTTAATTGATATTTATAGGACATTCCACCCAAAAACAACAGAATACACATTTTTCTCAAGTGCTCATGGAACATTCTCCAGGATAGATCGTATCTTGGGTCACAAATCAAGCCTTGGTAAATTTAAGAAAATTTAAATCGTATCAAGTATCTTTTCCGACCACAACGCTATGAGACTAGATATCAATTACAGGAAAAGATCTGTAAAAAAATACAAACACATGGAGGTTACACAATACAGTACTTAATAACGAAGTGATCACTGAAGAAATCAAAGGGGAAATCAAAAAATACCTAGAAACAAATGACAATGGAGACACGACGACCCAAAGCCTATGGGATGCAGCAAAAGCAGTTCTAAGAGGGAAGTTTATAGCAATACAAACCTACCTCAAGAAACAGGAAACATCTCGAATAAACAACCTAACCTTGCACCTAAAGCAATTAGAGAAAGAAGAACAAAAAAACCCCAAAGCTAGCAGAAGGAAAGAAATCATAAAGATCAGATCAGAAATAAATGAAAAAGAAATGAAGGAGACAATAGCAAGGATCAATAAAACTAAAAGCTGGTTCTTTGAGAAGATAAACAAAATTGATAAACCATTAGCCAGACTCATCAAGAGAAAAAGGGAGAAACTCAAATCAATAGAATTAGAAATGAAAAAGGAGAAGTAACCACTGACACTGCAGAAATACAAACGATCATGAGAGATTACTACAAGCAACTCTATGCCAATAAAATGGACAACCTGGAAGAAATGGACAGATTCTTAGAAATGCACAACCTGCCGAGACTGAACCAGGAAGAAATAGAAAATATGAACAGACCAATCACAAGCACTGAAATTGAAACTGTGATTAAAAATATTCCAACAAACAAAAGCCCAGGACCAGATGGCTTCACAGGCGAATTCGATCAAACATTTAGAGAAGAGCTAACACCTATCCTTCTCAAACTCTTCCAAAATATTGCAGAGGGAGGAACACTCCCAAATGCATTCAACGAGGCCACCATCACCCTGATACCAAAACCAAACAAAGATGTCACAAAGAAAGAAAACTACAGGCCAATATCACTGATGAACATAGATGCAAAAATCCTCAACAAAATACTAGCAAACAGAATCCAACAGCACATTAAAAGGATCATACACCATGATCAAGTGGGGTTTATTCCAGGAATGCAAGGATTCTTCAATATACACAAATCAATCAACGTGATACATCATATTAACAAATTGAAGGAGAAAAACCATATGATCATTTCAATAGATGCAGAGAAAGCTTTCGACAAAATTCAACACCGATTTATGATAAAAGCCCTGCAGAAAGTAGGCATAGAGGGAACTTTCCTCAACAAAATAAAGGCCATATATGACAAACCCACAGCCAACATTGTCCTCAATGGTGAAAAACTGAAACCATTTCCACTAAGATCAGGAACAAGACAAGGTTGCCCACTCTCACCACTATTATTCAACATAGTTTTGGAAGTGTTAGCCACAGCAATCAGAGATGAAAAAGAAATAAAAGGAATCCAAATCGGAAAAGAAGAAGTAAAGCTGTCACTGTTTGCAGATGACATGATACTCTACATAGAGATTCCTAAAGATGCTACCAGAAAACTACTAGAGCTAATCAATGAATTTGGGAAAGTAGCAGGATACAAAATTAATGCACAGAAATCTCTTGCATTCCTATACACTAATGATGAAAAATCTGAAAGTGAAATTAAGAAAACACTCCCGTTTACCATTGCAACAAAAAGAATAAAATATCTAGGAATAAACCTACCTAAGGAGACAAAAGAACTGTATGTAGAAAATTATAAGACACTGATGAAAGAAATTAAAGATGATACAAATAGATGGAGAGATATACCATGTTCTTGGATTGGAAGAATCAACATTGTGAAAATGACTCTACTACCCAAAGCAATCTACAGATTCAATGCAATCCCTATCAAACTACCACTGGCATTTTTCACAGAACTAGAACAAAAACTTTCACAATTTGTATGGAAACACAAAAGATCCCGAATAGCCAAAGCAATCTTGAGAACGAAAAATGGAGCTGGAGGAATCAGGCTCCCTGACTTCAGACTATACTACAAAGCTACAGTAATCAAGACAGTTTGGTACTGGCATAAAAAAAGAAACATACATCAATGGAACAGGATAGAAAGCCCAGAGATAAACCCACACACATATGGTCACCTTATCTTTGATAAAGGAGGCAAGCATATACAGTGGAGAAAAGACAGTCTCTTCAATAAGTGGTGCTGGGAAAACTGGACAGGTACATGTAAAAGTATGAAATTAGAACACTCCCTGACACCATACACAAAAATAAACACAAAATGGATTAAAGACCTAAGTGTAAGGCCAGACACTATCAAACTCTTAGAGGAAAACATAGGCAGAACACTCTATGACATAAATCACAGCAAGATCCTTTTTGATCCACTTCCTAGAGAAATGGAAATAAAAACACAAATAAACAAATGGGACCTAATGAAACTTAAAAGCTTTTGCACAGCAAAGGAAACCATAAACAAGACGAAAAGAGAACCCTCCGAATGTGAGAAAATATTTGCAAATGAAGCACTGACAAAGGATTAATCTCCAAAATTTACAAGCAGCTCATGCAGCTCAATATCAAAAAAATAAACAACCCAATCCAAAAATGGGCAGAAGACCTAAATGGACATTTCTCCAAAGAAGATATACAGATTGCCAACGGACACATGAAAGAATGCTCAACATCATTAATCATTAGAGAAATGCAAATCAAAACTACAATGAGGTATCATCTCACACCGGTCAGAATGGCCATCATCAAAAAATCTAGAAACAATAAATGCTGGAGAGGGTGTGGAGAAAAGAGAACACTCTTGCACTGTTGGTGGGAATGTAAATTGATACAGCCACTATGGAGAACAGTATGGAGGTTCCTTAAAAAACTAAAAATAGAACTACCATATGACCCAGCAATCCCACTACTGGGCATATACCCCGAGAAAACCATAATTCAGAAAGAGTCATGTACCAAAATGTTCATTGCAGCTCTATTTACAATAGCCAGGACATGGAAGCAACCTACGTGTCCATCATCGGATGAATGGATAAAGAAGATGTGGCACATATATACGATGGAATATTACTCAGCCATAAAAAGAAATGAAATGGAGTTATTTGTAATGAGGTGGATGGAGTTAGTCTGTCATGCAGAGTGAAGTAAGTCAGAAAGAGAAAAATAAATACAGTATGCTAACACATATATATGGAATCTAAGGGAAAAAAAAAAAAGGTCATGAAGAACCTAGTGGCAAGACGGGAATAAAGACACAGACCTACTAAAGAATGGACTTGAGGATATGGGGAGGGGGAGGGGTGAGATGTGACAGGGTGAGAGAGTGTCATGGACATATATACACTACCAAATGTAAAATAGATAGCTAGTGGGAAGCAGCCGCATAGCACAGGGAGATCAGCTCGGTGCTTTGTGACCCCCTAGAGGGGTGGGATAGGGAGGGTGGGAGGGAGGGAGATGCAAGAGGGAAGAGATATGGGAACATATGTATATGTATAACTGATTCACTTTGTTATAAAGCAGAAACTAACACACCATTGTAAAGCAATTATACTTCAATAAAGATGTTTAAAAAAAAAACAAACACAGATCTTAAGCATATAAAAAGATAATCAAATTCACTTGTGATAAGAAAAACAAAATTAAAACAATACAGAAACATGGTATTTTGCCTATAGGATTAGCAATTACTGTATTGGTGAGGGAAACACACGCTTGCAAATATTGAAGGCAGGGGTATAAATGGTATAATCTCTAGGGAGAATATTTTGGCGAGATCTTTTAAAGTTCAAATGCACATACTTTTTGACTCAGCAATTTTGCTTCTAGGGATTTATTTTAGATATTTAAAGCACTTGGAACAACAAAGCCAGTGCTGAAATATAAGCAGTGGCATTGCAATTGTACAAAGTAGTCCCTGCAGCATTATTTGTTCTAGCTGAAAACTGGAAACAATCTAATTAAAGGACTAATTATATAAATTATAACATATGCATACAATGGAATAGGATGGAACTGTGAAAAATGACAAACCTCTGCATACTCATATGGAAAAATCAGCATGATATATTAAATGATAATAGCAAAGTATAGAATATTATATAAATAGTATACTATCATTTGTGGTTTTTAAATGTATATTTGTGTGTATATAATATGTATGTATATATACAATGTATTTATATGTATAGTTATATATATTTGCTTTATATGCATAGTCTCTCTGGAAGAATACACAACAAACTGATAATATTGATCATCTCTGAGGAGGAGAAACTGGTGGCTAGGGTCAAGAGTGCAAGAGAGGTTTTTTTTTTTTTTGGCCATATATCTTTTTGTATATTTTGAATTTTTGTACCATGAATTGCAATACTTATTTAAAAGAGGAATTACTAGTGAATAAAAGCAGAACATATTCCAGGTTAAAAAAAATTAAACAATACAGAAGGGTGTACAGTGAGAAGTTATAGCTGTCTTATCCCCATTCCCTGGAGGTAACTGCTATTCCAGGCCTCTCCCCTGAAGAGTCTGATTCGCATGTCTAAGGCTAGGCTGGGAATGTGTTTTTTTAAAACAATTTATTGAGGTTTATTGACATACAAAAAGCTGCACATAATTAATATATACAATTTGATGAGTTTAGAGATAAATATCATTACCACGGTCTATACCAGAAACATATCTATTACCTCCAAAAGTTTCCTCCTGCCTCTATTATCATTTCTTGTGATAAGAACACAAGATCTACTCTCTTAGCAAATTTTTCAGTATTCAATACAATATAGGCACTATGCTGTGCAGTAGATCTCTAGGACTTATCTTGTATAACCAAAATTTTATACTCTTTGACTAAAACCTCCCCATTCCCCCCTCCCACCAGCTCCTGGCAAGCACCATTCTACTCTCTGCTTCTAAGAGTTTGACAATTTTAGATTCCTCACATAAGAGTATCATGAAGTGTTTGTCCTTTGGAGTCTGGCTCGTTTCACTCAGCATAAAGTTCTCCAGGTTCATCCATGTTGTCCCAAATGGCAGGATTTCCTTGATATTCCATTGTATGAATATACCACATTTTCTTTACCCACTCATCCAACAAGAGATACTTAGGTTGCTTCCAAGAACCCCAGGTGATTGTCATGATGGGAGGCAAGTTTAAGAAACACTGCTCTCTAGTCAGATCACATAGCATGACAATTTATTCCTAGCAAAATACAATCTAGAATGACTGATGGCAATTAAATCCTGACCAAGGCAAGGAAAAAGCCTTCCAGCCACAATGCCCCTCGGAATAGCTGAGCACCCTGGCTCCATTTCCACATCTATGATGACTGCTACCCTCTGAAGCAGAATGAGTTCCTGGCCCTAATTGGTCCAGTTCAGTTGTTAACCTTGCAATTTTCCAGGAGACTAAAATTATTTAGGTGAGATTAAACAACATATGCAAACAACAAATCAGAAAAGGAGCACATTTGAGCTTTAAAGAAAGTAGGAGTTGAGATTCTGAACAACTACCTATAGCTTTTAATTGCTGGCTTACTGTTCAGTCCAACAAATATGAATTGAGGGACTACTAAATGCCAGGATGCAGACAGCACAGAGTAGCCCACTTAAACGTGAGAAGCTATAAGCACCTGTGTGTACCATGGGAACACAGAGGAAAGGCATCTAACCAGTCAGTGAGGTAATGCTTTCTAGAAGAAGCAACACCTATTTATAAAACTCAAGGGAAAACAGCTCCCTGAGAAAAGTTTAATGTCTCATTTCCAATCACATGTAGTAGTCTACAGCAGTGGCTTTCAAATTGTGCTTCCCAAACCAGGATTATGGAGAATTGGACCAAATAACCAGACAGGACAGGTACTCCTATTTTCTCTTCAATCTGAGCTCATATTCTCCATTTTATCTATTTTATATTTTGGGTCTTTCAGAAAATATTTTATTAAAGAACATTTTCTATTAAACAACTATAAGTATTTATCACTAGAATGTAAGCTCCAAGAAGGCCAGGATTTCTTGGTCTGTTTTGTTTACTGCTATACCTCCAGTGCATAGAACATAGGGAATCAATGAACCATTTAGACTTTCAACCAATATTTAATGAGTCAGGCACTGATACATGCCAGGCACTGATCTAGATGTGAAGATACAATAGTGAACAAGAGCCCCAAATTCCTGTCCTCATGGAGCTGACATTCTAGTGATTAATATTTCACGATAGGCACAGGGCCATAAAGAATATCTAGATTGTAAGCCTGTTAGTTGCAGTGATGGTATTATACCCATCCGGGTCTCTAGAATCCTGCCTGACCATAGAGAGCTTAATCCAAAGGCAATACCGCTTTCTGACCTCTGCAATACAACTTCCTCCAGGTCATCCCAAATGCCGTTGGGATGCTAGCCTTGCTCCCATCTACCATGTTAAATACATCAAACTGGTGTCTGACTCAGGCAGGGCTCTGTGGTCCACTTTCTCCACCTGTTCTCAATTCCAAAGAAAAAGAAATCAGAGATGACAAGGAAGCATCACTTTATAAGAAAAGTCAAGGGGAGGATGTGTAAGTCTGCTTTAGCAATAGAAATATGGATGGTTTATATTTCAACTGCAAGGCCTATGTGCCTTGAAGTCTAATTACCTTAAAATTACAGACCAAAACTACTGTTGATGCAAATTTGCATCAACACTCTGTGGAGTTCAACAACCATTAAGAAATTAAACTGAAAAAAAAAAGAAATTAAACTGATAACCACAAAGCTAGGAATAATGTCAAATTAAAAAGTAAGAATAGGGACTTCCCTGGTGGTCCAGTGGGTAAGAATCCACCTTCCAATGCTGGGGACGTGGGTTCCATCCCTGATCGGGGAACTAAGATCCCACATGCCAAACTAGAGAGCCCGTGTATCACAACTACAGAGCCCATGTGCTCTGGTGCCTGCACGCCACATCTAGAGAGAAGCCTGCATACCGCAACAGAGACTGCATGCCACAACAAAAGATCCCGTGTGCCGCAACCAAGACCCGATGCAGCCAAAAATAAATAAATAAATATTTTAAAAAATAAATAAATAAAACATAAGAATAGCAGCAATCGTAAACCACAGTCAATTCAGGGCAACATTGACAAAGTGGCCTTCCCTCTCAGCTGTAGGAGTTTCAGTTATCTATATACACACGCACGGTAGAGTCTTTGCCATTAAATACTGCAGTCAAGCTAGAGGTGGTAGAATACTGATCCAGTGTTCAGTAAAGGCTATTAAAGGTGTTAATTTTGTGAATACTCAATTTTAGTACCCTTAAACTGCTCTCAGGCTGCCAAGAGCCAGCCCATTTCTGTAGGTGAAACTGCTTGTCACATGTAAGAAAGAAGACTTAGATTTATTTAATCTGTTGTGGCTCATTTAGGGGCTGGAGACTCTGAGCATAACTTTTGTAATCAGCAGATACAGCAGGAACTTCAGCATCCAGTGGACCTATGCTCAAATTGAAGTGGTAGGGAATATCATGGGCAAGTCACTTAACTTCCTCATCTATAAAATGGAGATTTTGCTATATTCCTACCTAATTGTAAGACTTTGAAATTATTTATATAAAATACCTAGCATACAGGTTCTGAAAAAGTCATTATGAAATAAAGCATAGCCTGTTTATTCTGCAGAGATGAAGCCTATAGTACATATTACTCTGCAGGTCCTCAGAAATCATTTGAAACAAGTAGATTCCAGAATAGGCACTTGCTCTGCCCAAAGCAAAATCTTGCAGTATTGAAAAATCAGAAGGCCTGATGAAAGGTATTCTTAGGAATAAGAGGAGAACAAAAGTCCAAGGTAGCTTTTGGGTTACCTTGGAAAGGAAGACAGGAGTTGCAGAGAGGACAGTGATGGTGAGAAATTTCTAAGAGTCCTTGAACCAGGGGCTGCAGCTAACATAAATGAATGAAAGTGGTTAAGAAAATCAACTGCTAGAAAATTTTTTTCCTAAACTATGCTGTGGGTGTTAACAATATAAACATGCAAAATATTGGAGTTATCATTTTAAATTCAAAATTAAAAACAAAAGTTCAAAATAGAAAAATTTAATCATTACATTTTTGCGTCTGATTTATTCTCCTTTGACTTGGAACAGGAGGTCTGATGCTTTTCTTATGTACCAAGAGGTCAATGTTAGGTCTTATATTTTTGTGTTACAATGTGCACTAAAGAATTTAGCCTTGAATCCTTTTACTGGGGATGATTTTTATCCTATTTCATAATGGAAAACAGCTGCTTAGAAATGTAGGAATTTCCAAACACACATAGATGTCTTGCACAGTGTTTTTTATATTTAGGGTTACTACTCCTGAGATATTTGTAGAATTCTGGTATTTCAGTGACATCATGCTTCACTTTCAGTACCATAGCACAGCAATTCAGTATCTCCACTGTAGCTATTCTTTCACACCATGAATATCAATTGAGAAAGGTTAACTGAACTATTACATTAATTCATTTTCATAGAATACAATGTCAGAAAACCTTTTCTGGAATTCAATAGACAACTCCACAATTGGGGGAATGTAATTCAGGCCATCACATTCATTTCTTGGAAAACAATTTCAGCAAAGTCAGCCAGTCTATCTCCTGCCAAATTAGTTTCCCAAAGGCATAATTTTGCTAGGAATGAGCAAATACAACCACACATTTGGAAGGTATTTCTGAACAACCTTGTTTTTATTCAAAGTGAATTGTAATGTCAACCAAACAGGTCAAATATATTATTTCAGTCTTTGATGGTGTGCTGAATGCCTTTTGGATACCAAATAAGTAATATTTTCCAGTATCATCAATACCATACCTCAACTAGGTCAATTAATCTCCATAATAGGGAAGATTGCCATGACATGAATCTAATAATTCACCAAGCAAAGTATTCAACTATGTTTGGTGCAAACCACAATGTTAATTACCAGTTCTTGACATGATTCATTTTGAACATTTTTGCACAAAAAGTGGAATCCTAAGGAGTGATACAATGAACAGCTTTAAGTCTTTGTAAAGTGTTTCTGAAAAAAACTGAAGTTTCCTAAGTCCAACAGTAACACTATTGCAGAAGCACCATCTGTAGTCATATTCACTAATTTTGACCAATCTATACTAAAAATTTCAAGACTTTTCTCAACATACAAAATCCAAGTATTTCTAGATGTACCCGTCAGAGGCAAGTCCAAAAGAGTTAGACTGCATCAAAATTCTAGGTGCGGAGGTTCTTAAACTTTAGGGTGTATCAGAATCAGTTGGAGGGCTTATTAAAACAAATTAACAAGCCTCATCTCCAGTAGGTCTGGGGTAAGGCCTGAGAATCTGCATGTATAACAAGTTTCCAGGTGGTACAGTGCTGTTGATTAGGGACCATACTTTGAGAACTACTGGCTAGACACATAGCTAAGTGTACCTTTAAATGCATAGTGTTTATATCTGCTGTAACCAGTTGTAATCTAAAACTTTACAATTTAACTTCTTGACACAATGTCACAAAAATGTTCAGCCACCAATTTTTAACATCCTGAGCAACAGTATCTACTACCTTTGCAAATGCTTGTTTATAATGTAAATTCTGCTGTACTCAACACTCTCTTCTTAAACGACTACCTACAAAAGGCTTTCAAGCCCTGGTAATTTTTTCATGTAATATATAATTGCATTTCATGGCAGTATTACTTAATTCTGTCTGTATTCAAAAACAACCTATTGAAATTCCAAGCCCTTTCTAAAGTTCTTTTTGTTTCAGCACTCATCATTCTTGTATACTGGTCATATTTCTTACAATGGTTTATTTTTAAATGGTATCTTAAATTGTAGTCTTTCAACAAACACATTTTATTTAGATATAGAGGAATACTCATCATTTCCACTAGGAAATAGGCTCCCTTTGATTTTCCTTTAAATATATGACCTTCCTGTATAGATAATTTTTCTTTTTTTCACTTTTCACAGATATGGGCACAAGAAATATTTCATATTCTTCAAAACTACTATAAAAAAGTACAAGCACAACAATCAATGGTGTCTTAGTTATCTATTTCTGTATAACAAATTACCCCCAAAACTTAGTGGCTTAAAAAGCATTTATTTTCTCATAGTATCTGTGAGCGTGGCTTAACGGGGTTCTTTGGCTCAGGGTCTCTCACAGGCTGCAATCAAGGTGTCAGCTGGGGCTGCAGTCATCTCAAGGCTTGGCTGGGGAAGGATCCACTTCCAAGCTCACTCACGTGGCTGTTGGCAGGATTCAGTTCCTTGTGGGCTGTTGGACTGAGGGCCTCAGTTCCTCACCAGTTGTTGGTCAGAGGCTTCCCTCAGTTACTTGTCACGTGGGCCTCTCCAGAGGGCAGCCCACAACACGGCAGCTTGCTTCATCAGAGTGATCAAGCAAGAAATGCCAGAGAGAGAGACAGAGAGAGAGAGAGAGAGAACAAACAAGATGGAAGTCGCAGTTTCTTATAACCTAATCTCGGAAGTGACATCTCATCACTTTTGCTGTAGTCTGTTCATTAAAAACAAGTCACTAAGTCCAGCCCACACACAGGGGGTGAGGGTAGATTAAACAAGAGTGTGAATACCAGGAGGCGGGAATCACTTGGAGCCATGTATGAAGAAGATGGTTATCATGAAAGGCAAGTGGCACTTGGTCACTGTGTCAGGGAGACACCATGGATCGGTAGAGACTCCAATAAATGAAGACCATGTAGCTCGGCAAAAGGGGGCAACCAGTGTTGCGAGAGGATCTGATATTTCAAGAGTGGTTGGAAAGTCAGAATTCTTGGTAACGTTTCACAATTTTTAAAATGTTGGCAACAAATTCATATTTGTTAAAAAAGAAATGCGTTTGTAAAATGCAAGTTAAATGATAGAAGGAAATGAAAAATCATTCAACTAGATGATGCCTTAATATTCAACCCAAACCCACTATTTGACTTTAGATTCTGATGAACACTATTGATCAATGAAAATCAATGAAGTTCTTTTAAAAAAATGTGTGGGGCTATGGGCTGCCAGTTTGCCATCCCTGCCATAATCTTTGGGATTTTCTTTGTGGTATAGATGAAAGGGCAAAGGTTTTGGTGTCTGAAATGCAAACTGTGGCTCTGCCACTTCCACTATGTCCTTGGGCCTATGACAAGAGCCAGAGAAAAGATACTCCGGGCTATTATTGTTAGTATTTTCTTACTTGTCTCCCCTACTAGACTATGAGCTGCTGGAGGGTTAGAGTACCCACCTGACCACAACACTCCCTTATCTCACTTTCCTACTTCATTCTTCTGTACAGCACTTACTATACTACCTAAAATACTATATACTTTGTCTTTTTATCTTGTTTATTGTCTGTCTTTCCCACTAGAATATAAACTTCATGAGGTCAGAAACCTGTCTGTTTTGGTCACTGCTTTATCTTCTCAATATTGAACTGTGCCTAGTGCACACTAGGAGCCCATTAAACATTTGTTTAATGAATGAATTCCATTGTTCATAGTACTTAGCACAGGGTCTGGCAAGAGTAGGTGTTCAAAAAATGCTGAAAAGCATTCATTGTCCTGATAAGAGAATGGTAGGCAGATCAAGAAGTACCCTACATGCCATGCCAAGCTTAAGGCATGAGAGTGAAATGTCCATGTCCAATCTACTTGGCACACAAGATATTTTGGTCAAAGTAACTGTAGCTGGCATTTATATGGCATTTACTATGTGGTACATAATGTTCTAAGCACTGTACTTATATTAAATCATTTAATACTCACAATAAAGTCTGTGATGTAGCTATTATTACTATCCTCCTCCTCCACATGAGAAAACTGAGGCAGAGAGAGGTTAACTTGCCCATATTTATATAACTAGTAAGTAAAAGAACAAGGATTTAAACCCAGGCAGTCTGGCTCCAAGGTCTGTTCTTAGCCATTATGCTACACAAACTAAATATAAGAAAAGTGTTCTGGAAAAGGTTATTAAAATGCAACTATACTGTTTTGAGAGATGTTAAAGATGAAGGATTTTGATGTCAGATATATTTAGGTTCATATCTTGGCTCAACCACATTCCAGCAGTGCAACCTTGGGCCAGTGACTATGCTGAGCCTGTTTTTATTTTAGCTATAAAAAACGTAGATTAATACATATCCTGAAGGGTGGTTGTGATGATTAAATGACATAATGAATCTATGTGAGGTACCGAGCCCATGTGGTAGCTATTATTACTACCACCAAGGGGGAATTTATTCTATAAATGCATTGCTAAGCAGCTACAAAACTTACTTTTACTTAACAGAGTTTGGCAATTCCATTTGGAATCAAGTTAATTTACATGGAATGAAACTATAACATTATAAAACACTGGTTCTAAATTCTTCCTTATCTGCCTTTCTCTTTTAACAACCATTATTGTATATAATGTGTCAAGCCCTAAAGCAAAATCTCTGCCCTCTCGGAACTCAATTAAAAGATAATTACATACAAACTTCCAGTCATAAGATAAGTAAGTTCTGGGGATGTAATACATAGCATGGGGGAAAAAAAGAATTATAATGTGATATGAAAATACTATGAGAGAAAAAAATATTAGAGAGGTAAAAATAAAAAGAACACTCTGGTAGCACAAGGGAAGGCATCATTTACCTTGGCTGGGAAAGATTTCATAGTGATAACTTTTGAGCAAGAATAAGTAGGAATTGGCTACACAATGGTGAGAGTAAAATAAGAAAAGCACTATGTGAGAGGACATGGTATGTCTAGGAAGCCAGAAAAGTTCAGAATGGTTGGGACATTCCAATGGTTGGAACAGGTGTGGGCAAAGGTAAGCACCAAGTAAGGCTTGGAGAGAGTTTGGGATCAGACTGTGAATGGCATTGTCTGCCATGCTGACAAGTCTGGGCTTAGTAGGGTAGGCAAAAAGTAGCCAGTGGGTATCTTCAGGCACAGACAAAAGTCAACTTTGGTTTTCAAAGTATCTCTGACAGCAATGTAGAAGATGGACTATGGTCCAGAGAGTGGTAAAGGAACAAGTTGAGGCAATTTTCATGGCTCAGGTAAGAAATGATGGCAGCCTGAGCTAGAGCAATGGGGGTGGAAGTAGCTGGACTCAGTAGACATTTCTGAGGTAGAGGTGACAGGACCTAGTGACCGAGTGGATATGGGAAGTGACAGGAGAGTGAAAAATTGAGAAGAACTCCATGGTTTCTGGCTTGAAATGGATGAAAGACGACATCCATAGAAAAAGAGAACACCAAAAATAGAACAAGTTTTGGGGGAAAATAATGAATTCCATCCTGGATACTTTTTAGTATGAGTGACCTATAAGACATCAAGTAGTAGAAAGCTGAAAAGATGTGTCAGAAGCTCTTGAGAGAGGTTAGGGGTAGAGAAAGAGCTATAGGAATAATCAGAATACAGTTAATATTTAAAGCCATAATAATGGATGAGATTGCTCAGGAAATGAATGTAGAAGAATATAACTAGGACAGAAGTCTTGAGAGCACCAATGCTTAAGGAAGCAGTAAGAGGAGAAAGAACTAGAGACTTATAAGGAGAATCAGAAGTGAGCTGCATTATGGAATCCAAGAAAGGAAATTCAAGGAAAGGATGGCTCATGTCAATTATCTCATAGAGGACCAATAAAGCGTAAGAATGGAAATGGTTTTGGTGCCTTCAGAATGGTGACATCACATATCAAGTGGCAATAGGCTAGGGAATAGGAATTAATACAGTCTTCTTTTTTCAAGAATAATGGTTAAAAGGGAAGAACAGGGATAAGGATAATGGCTTAAGGAAATTACAAAGTAAAGGGGAAGTTTTTGTTTTTAAAGGTTATTTGTATACGCTTACGTACTTATAAGTGAAAGAAACCAGAGAGGGAGAGACTTAAAATGCAGAGAAGAAAGAGACTGCTACTTTTGAATTCCTATAATATCACTATATGACTCACTCACTTGGCACTGAGCTTACACATTTGCCTTGTACTGGCAGTATTGTACATTTAGCAATGCTGGCACAAACTAAGTGCTCAATAAATCTACTTATTATCATTTTTCTTCATGCATCTATGCATATTATCTGGCCAGTAAAAGTGTACAATCTTACACAAGAATGTACAGAAAGGAAACTGTGGTGAAACTGTGGAAAGAGACTTTGAGCAATACAGATCCAGAACAGATTTTTACCCACCATTTACTAGTGTCCAGACCAAAGAAAAATCATTTCACTTCTTTGCACCTGTTATTCAACTGTTAAATGGGAAGAATATCACACATTCTTGCAAGCTTATGAGGATTAAACAAGCTATTTAAAAAGCACTTTATATACAACTTGGTGCTCAAGAAGAAGACCTAATTACTATTATGATAATTTTTCCTACCACTAGAGCATCTAGTAGAGTCACTAACGTTTCAGGATGTGTCAATGATTGAGGATAAGTAAATAATCAGGAGGCACAGCAGCCACTGCTATACTGTATTCTAGAGAACGAAAGCACAAAATGGCATCAGCTGTTGGTCAGCCTTCTCAAACTTTGCTTATTCATTTACCATCAACATGATTTCTGCCACATCCAAGTACTGAACCTTAATACTTTTCTTTAAATCAACTTACTTCTATTTAATTGGCCTAAAGAGTTCTAAAGAGTTATAGCTGTGAAACTGTGGGTTTCATGCGTTGATTATCTTTTTTTCTAATATATATATTTAACCATTAAAACAAAGTATTCATCCCATTAACCACCCCACATCATCTTTCAAACCACATTCTAAAACTGCTTTAGGGTTGCTCTGATACCCTTAGGAAGAGATCAGGTAGCAATTTGTGGCTTTACTTAATTTTTCTGCTACTGGCAATGATAACTTACAAAGGTTTGCAGAACGTACAAATGAAACAAACCAAATGACAAAATTCATCCCAGTTATATACCCTGAATATTTTCATGGGAAGTCCTAAATTGTCTAAAGCTAAAGAGACAACCCAGCAATTTATCTTTTTATGTAATCCCT
This sequence comes from Eubalaena glacialis, assembly GCF_028564815.1. Taxonomy (NCBI): domain Eukaryota; kingdom Metazoa; phylum Chordata; class Mammalia; order Artiodactyla; family Balaenidae; genus Eubalaena; species Eubalaena glacialis. The sequence goes on from NC_083736.1 coordinate 48,390,377, forward strand.
CCATCTCTATTTCTCTATCACAAATGAAAATGAGATTGGGAATAAAGGCCCATCCTGTGACCTAGTCTCAAGAACAGAACCAAGGGGAGGAGAAAAACACTAGTGGGTTTTGCTCTGAAGCACTAGCATTTCAATCAAAAGATATGGTAGGCATGCAGATCATTCAAGTGAAAACCTGCTATCTTCAAGACAGTGGAACACTCCTCTGAAAAGGCAAACCACAATGAGTTATTAACCAATACCTTTCAAGTCCTTGTTACAAACCAGGAAGTTCTCCATCACTCCAACAGCAACAACAACAACAACAACCATCACTGACCAGAACCGGGAGAGAAAACTTCACTCACTGATAACATCTACAGATACTTTACATATGCACTTTTGGAGCCAGTCTTAAATCCACTATGTTAAGAGCCACACTACACACTTTTAAAAAGTCACTCCTACAATGCATTCTAAGATCACTAACCTTTTCATTCAGGGAAAAAAATGTATCCTGCACCTAAAATATACAAGTTATTATGGAGACTATGAGAAGATTAAAGAGTTTGTTTATAATCTAGCATGGGGAACAAGACATGTATTTCACAAACGGTGGTACTCATGACTGAAAGGGCTGCTGGGAAATTTTCCCCCCAACATTTTATTAAGAAAAACTTTAAACATATAGCAAAGTTGAAATAATTTTACAGTGAACATTAGAAAAGTCACGACTGAGATTCTACCATTTTTACTACATTTGCTTTATCACCTATCAATCCATCTTATTTTTTTATGAACTGCTGGGATTTAAAAAATGAGACTATGTGTAATGAAGAATCTTAGTAGGCCATATTAGGGTTGCTTCTCAAAAATTTTCACTGATGAGGTGTATGAACAAAAAAGCTGGAAAAACCCAAACCCATACTCAGTGTTCAACTCCTGCCAACCTCCAATCAAAATCTATTCAGAGCTCACAGTAGGCCATTTTACATCTCCACATCCTTGTCCCCTCTGAACCATCCTTTCCAGCCCTCCTCAAGGCTCAGTACCAATCTGTGAAACCTCCCCCAACTTTCACACCCTCACCCAGAATTAACCAATGCCCCCTACAGGGACCACATTTTTCATCATTAGCAATTAGCTCACGGTATCTGCAACTCTTGTTTTCAGTCTGTCTCTTTTACTAAACTCTGACCTCCGTGAGGGCAGGGATCCCCTTACTTCCCTCTGAATCCTCAGCAACCAGTATAGTACCTAGCCTATAGCAGGAACTCAATAAATAATATAAATGAATAGCCCAGACCTGTCTTTACCCAGGAGCCAAGGAAGATTTTAGTCCAGTGTGGGAATGATTTAATCACACTGGCACTTTAGAAAGATTCATCTTAGAGCACCGTTGTTAAGAGCATGAGCTTTGGAGCCAGATTGCCTGGGCATGACTCCCAGAATCCCAGCTCTGCCATTTATTGCCGGGTGACTTTGGGCAAGTTTCTAAACCTCCTGTGCCTCAGTTTCCTCATTTGAAAAAACGGGTAATACTGCTTCACAGGTTATCGTGAGGATCAAATGAGATAATTTTTGTTGTTGTTGTTAAAGCACACAGATTAGCAGCTGGCACATAGTAAGCATTCCATCAATGTTAGTCACTGTTGCCAGCAACCAAGTTAATAATGACAATGAGGTAAAAAGTCCTTAAAGCTCGAGTGGTAGCAGTGAAAACAAAGTGGAAAGAATGGCCATAAAAGAAGAATCTACTGAAAAATGCACAGTCAGGAAGGCAAGCAAATGAGTGTCTGACATATTTTTTCTCCTACTTTGTATGTTTGAGATAGCTCGTGATTGAATTTTTTTAAAAAATTATTAAAAACAGCTATAATTACCCAGCCTAGGCACAGATTAGATGCTGGGCACAAGGAGTCTAGCATGACTGGACTCTAGCCACAAGCTCTATGACCACTGTGAGTTTCTTTATGCAGGTCTTTCAGTCACTCAGCTGAGATTTTTTTCCTCATTACTCCACCCAGCACCATTTCTTTAGTTTATGATTCCCACAATTCCATATCCTATCTTCTGACTATGCACACTTCCCCAAGAGCCTTGGTTGGGGAATGGGTTTGTGGTTTTGTCCTACCCAACCCTGTACTGCTTTTCTTTTTCTTCTTCCTGCCCACCTCCTTTACTTCTCAAGCCTTGCTATTCCCTACACGTAGGAACTTGAAACCCAAGAGTATGGAAAAGCAACAGAGCAATAGCAGTTGTGCCAAGAACTGGGGTTGCTGCCAAGCTGTTCTCCAGGCCCCATATGCAGTGACCAACTACACGCAGAGATTAGACTGAACTACCCATGGGGCCTCACATGCTTGATATTCCCGTTTGCTTCTGTTCATTTTCTTTCTCCTGCTTAAAGAAGCCTCTTCCCAAACCTGTAACCAATTCAAATCCAATTCATCCTTGGAGACCCAGGTGAGGTCCAACTTCTTTAAGGAAGTCTCCTCTGACCATTTTAGCCCACAGATATTCCCCCACACACACAAAACAGGTACCAATCTGTACCATAAAGCATAATCACATACACATTTATACCATTAAATAAATGTTTCCTGTGTATATATTTGATATATTTGATTTTCCAAGGGCAGGAACCATGTCTCACATGTCTTTTAAACCCCTTACTCTTAGTGGGTTAATACTTGTTGAAAAGTGACTGAACCAGTGGGTTTGTTTGTTCGTTTGTTTAGGCTAAGGAAGGATGAGGTAGAAACATGTTGAAATGAAAAAGGCTGAATGAACAGATGGGTGCAAAAGAAGCACTGGTTCAAAATTCGGGGAAAAGCTGTAGAAGAAAGGTGTTCAATTAACACGTTTAACTGATTTGCTGCAAGGTTGGAAAAAGACATAGAAGAGAGATGTCAACTGGAAAAATTTGAAAAATGGCATTTCAGCTTGAGGCAGAAGACAGCAGGAGAAAGATGGGGCTACAAAAGAAATTCTGCTAAAGCCTAGGGATAGGCCAATTGGATAAAGGGGGTTATTGGGATGACATGGGTAGAGATGTGGTTATGCAGGTGAGCGAATCGGTAGGGCGTGGTATGAAGGGTTGGGTAGATGGATAAAATGATCGAGGGTAGTTAGGCAAGTGGGTTAGCTGACTGGGCGCTGAGTGGGTGGATGGGAGACAGGTAAGTGGGTGGGTGGTTAGGTGTTTAGTTGGGAGGGAATAGGTGTGGGGCGTATTATTTAAGATCCGGCCCCTCCCTCACCTTGACCCGGAAGCGGATGAGCGCTAGCCTCACGCAGTGGCTCAGGCAGGCCGGTGGCAGGAACCAGGCCCGTGGAGGAGGGGTGCCCTTGTTGCCCACGTGTCCCACGATCAGTTGCGCTGTCTGCCGCTCGGCCTGGCACCGACGGCCCCACTCGGCCAGCCGGTCCTTGCCCAGGCCCCCGGGGAACATGACCACCAGCTCCAAGCCGTCGCCGCCGGGATAGGCACAAGCCTGACATAGCGCTGACAAGTAGCCCAGCATGGCGTTCCATTGGCCGCCACACACCCAATCCGTCTGGTAGCCGCCATAAAGCCGAGGCAGCGCTGAGCCCGCGTCCACCAGCACCCGGGCCCCGGGCAGCGGAGGGGGCGGCGGCGGCGGCGGCGGCGGCGGCGGGTGCAGCCCGGGGTGCGCCTGGCCGTGATGGTGGAAGTGGTGAGCGGGGTGATGGTGCCGAGTCGGCCCCGCGCCCCCGGAGTAGGCACCCAAGGCAGCGGGCGCGAGCGGCGGTTGCAGAGGCGCGGAGCCCCTGGCGGCGCGTGGAGCCCCGGGCGCTAGGGCTGCCGTAGGCGGCAGCGGGCGATGCTGCTGCTGCTGCTGGCGCGAGACCGTACGCGCGAGTTTGAGGAGGTCCACGGGCACAACAGCCCCGGGACAGCGCTTCTCCAGGAACTCTTGGAAGCCCTGGACGCCCATACTTCGTCGGTGGGCAGACGAGACGGCGGCTGCGCGAGCAGGCTAGGCGGCGATCTGGGCGCGAAGCTGGGGGCGGGCGCGTGCGCACTCCGCGGGGGGCGAGGGGGCGGGCAAAGGATTCCCGAGGGGCGGGGTGAGCTAGCGAAGGAATGAGGGAGGGGTGGGGAGGAGACCACAGACTGGATTTGGGTGGAGAGGAGTGGTGAGGCCGACCGGACTCAGGAGAGGCTGGGAGGATAAAAGCGATGACGGGCTCTCGTCACTTCTCTCTTATCCCTCTTTGGCCGCTCTTCACCGCTTCAAAAGGGGTGAAGCCTCTTACTTCTACCTCCAGGAGCCATGTTACCTCGTCTTCTCTATGGTACACGCTTTCTAGCTGGAGGAGGGGGAGCGGGGCGGGGCATTCTGGGAGTTGTAGTCTCCTCTACGGCCTCGGGATACAGTGTTGGAACAAGATTACCACCCCTGTCAGCTCTTGCATTCACTGGGTCTCAAGGGGCGGAGCGTGATATGCGTTTAGGATTTGCACTGCAACTCTTTGCATCCACCGAGTTGCTTCAGGCTATTTACCGCCTTTCCCAGGAAAAGGAGTTGGGGGGGAGTGATGCATCATGGGAAAGGAAGTAGAGTGGATTAATTGAATTCAGCTAAAGTATGCTAAAATTCCCCAGGAGGAAGAATTTTCCTTTGAGGGGAGGGAATAATGTGCGTAGCTTTTAATGAATGAGAAAGGACACATATGAAACGTAAAAATAATAACCACCATTTCTGTAACAATCCACTTAACTTTTAGCTACTGTAATTCTTTGAGGAAGAGTTCTTGGCCCCAGTTTATGAATGGTGAAAATTGTATAATTTATTTGCCCAAGGCAATGCAGAGACAAAGTGAAATCGAATATCCATTGTACTCAGGAGCTCTTTGGTCAGGGAGATAAGCACCAACACAAATTAAACTACAAGTTGTACCTTTCTGGTACTCACTGAGCTACAATGTCCTATGGTTAGGACCTTTGTTTGCAAACATTGTGAATCGATCTGTCGGGGAGCTCTAGAAAAATAGCGGTAAGGGCTCCAATTCCAGACGTACAGAATCATCTTTTGAAAATCTATTCAATATTTTCAGCATTCTCCTTGTTTGATTCAGATATAGCACCAGTCTTCTGGCTGACTGGCGTTTAGGGCACACTGTTTCAACCGGAGGAGGGTAGAAAACAAGATCTATTCTGTTCTGTAACAGTGCGTAGCAGTCAGATCTGGCTTGGAACTTAATAGAAGGTCGGAGATAATGGCAGGCCAAGTAAGAACGCAAAAGTTTAGAACCCAAGAGTAGTCAAGGTGAATGAAATCTGAGAACAGTGTATTAGGATACAAAAGCTGAAAAATCTTCAAGCTCCATAAAGAAATTTATCATAAAAGACTAGTGGAGATAGAACAAGCCAGATTGGCAAAGAATAAGTAGATGTTGAAGCAATGCACATAAATAACTCCTGTGAAAACAAGCAGCGAAAGGAGGGAATAGTGGCTTGAAGGGATGGTGGATGGAAGGAATAGAGGTTTTCTAGTATAATGGACACCTATTGGATTGTTTACTCAGCCCTCCTTTTCTAGGAATTAACCCTCTCCCCATTTACAGAGTTATAACAAAAACTGTCATGTTAACCATAACCATCGCTGACTGGGTCAAAGGTAGATAACGAATCCAAGGTGGGTCGATCAGAATCTCATTCCCTAGAAATTTGGAATTGGACCAGAGAGATCAGTTTTTCTCTAAGTGTAAAACTTGGAAGCTGTCAGTAGTCAATTTTCCCATCAGAGGGACAAAAGTAAAAGATGCTGGTCTGCAGGAAGAGAAAAAAACGCAGACTCTCAGAGCAGAGATGGGAGATAGGGAGTCTTCATCGTGTTTAAGACCCAGGTTCTAGATCATTCCTCAGGCATTCTTGCCCTTGGTTTCTCTGAGGCAACCTCATATCCTTACTATTTTAAAGATAGAGTTGGGTTAGAAACTACTCATGACCAAAAAATTATTAATTCAAGAACTGGTACCAGAAATGGGGTGTGGCAAATTATAGCCCCTAAACTATGGAACTGGCAGAGATTGGAGATCTCCCATACCGTTAATTGGAAGTTGGCATTCTGTGTTATTTGGCAGCGAAGCAGTTGCTTATTGCTCTTGAGACTCAAAAGCAGAGCAGCCCTTATGCCTATATCAAGACTTTAGCAGTTGCTAATGGTTAGATATTCATGAGCTTTGCTGATTTATTGTCTCATTTTAAATGTTCCACTAATTAGGAAACTGGCATCCAGTTTCCAACGAACTGGAACGAGGTTATCTTTATAAGCCACCATAGTATTCCTTGTTCTCCAACTCCCCCAAATGTGATGATCTCTTCCTCTGTATATGCATTCAGCTGGAATGCAAGGAAGAAAGGGTAAGTGTAACATTCCCAGAGCAGATTGGAAAAGAGAGGCTTCACATCGTTGAACTCAACCTACTGTTTCCTATCCACGCTCTGAACTGGAGACCTTGAGCATAATGCCAGGGAGAAGGAGCCAAGTCTTTAGGTAGAGAGCTAAGAAATAAAAACCCTGCAGCAGGGTGATTATTCCCTTTAGCAAATCTGAAGATTCAAAGAGCATAAGTTGACAAGATTCTTGGCACTTGTTATTAGCATTGTGAGTCCCCTCAAATGAAATTAACAGGCAGTCATATGAGGTTTTGAGGAAGTTGTATCACTAGAAAATCCTATCTAGTGAACAGGGACCATGAGCCAGCAGTGATTCTCAAAGTATGGTCCCTGGACCGGCATATCAGCACCTAGGAACTGTTAGAAATGTAAATTCTGGGGCCTCACCCCAGATCTCCTGAATCAGAAACTCTGGGGGTGGGGCTAGCAATGTGTGGTTTAAATGGTGTCAAAGATAAACAAAGCCTGACATTAGTTAAAGCAGTGAGGACAGATTTTATTCAGTTACTGACAGTAGGGGAAGGAGCAGAGCTCCATTCCCATTTGTGCAGAGGTGACTGAGCATTTTAAAGGGAAAAGGAGGGAGGAGGAGCGAGGAGAGGCTCAAGTAGAGTCAGGGAAGTGAAAAATTACAAAGGGTTGGCCAGTGTAAATGCAGTTAAGCTAGCTGTGTCTGCTAGCTGGCAATTATTTAAGTTAGGATTATATCCTCCCACAGTTACTGGGAGACAGAGGCCCTAGCCTTCCTGATGACTACATTTCAAAGGAATGGTCCTTGAGACACACACTCTGGAGTTGTAGGAGATACGTATACATCTCAACGGGACAGGGGAAGAATTCATAATTTTAAGCCCTTTTTGGTAAATGCTCTAAGAAAGGGAGGTCAGGGGTCTATTGTCAGGTGTCAGCTAGAGCAAGCTATAAATTCTTTTTACAGCCCGAGCTTTTCCAGATGGAAATTGGGTCATCCCAGAGACTCCGACTTAGGAGGCTAGAAGCCAAGTTTGGTCTAGTCTCTTAATGCAGGTGTTTGAATGGAGTGTTTGTGTCGAGAGTTTTTGCAGGTCGCACTAGTTCTCCAGGTGATTCTAATGCACCCTTAACATTTGAGAATCACTGCTCTTCTAGAGCAGGCCCAAGTACAGACTGCTAAAGCAAAAAGAAGCATCAATAAACTGACTCCCATGAGTTTTTCTATACCCGTAATTTATTTCCTTCCTTCCTATCCAGGTGGAAATGGTGCGCACTTGGACCGGTGGCTGATAAAGGTGTGCCCCTCTCCTTTCCTAAAAGGGAACTTAGTGGTTAATCTAAATATTTCTCTACTATTGCATGTTAGATCTATTGGTGGCAGTTAAGTTTATCAGGAAGTGGCAGGATCAAGACGATCCACATTTAGATTGTCACTGAACTAGATGAGGAAGGGGCATGTCCATGCCGTGCCGTTGCTCTGGATACAGTAGTTGCATGTGACTTGCAGTTGTCCATAGATTGTTAGGTGTGGACATTTGTGGGATTGTAGGTATGGGGAAAATGGCATATGTGTTTACGGGGCAGTCAAACGGAGGACCATAGGTAAACGTCTGTTTTGTCTCCCCAGTACCCCTTTTCTACCACTTTCTCTACCTTACCCTCATGGTTGCACCAGGAGCTTATTCTTTATGTACCTTCCCAGAGAATTTGGGATTGAGCTGGAGGAGGAGAGATGAAAAATCCTGGCTGCATTCAAGCACCTGATTTATGTTCCTAAGGCCCATCTGCATTATCCTTGGGTGTTTTGAGACACCACCACCATCTTTATAATAAATCCCTCTTTTTTGTTTAAGCTTGTTCAAATTGGGTTTCTATTACTTACAAACAAGAATCTTAACATATATAGTACAAGAGAAACTTTATGCTAGGCATAGGCCATAGAGAGGGAAGAGATAACAGAGGCCAAAGCCCTGAAAGTAGAAAGGGACAGTAGATGTCACAGAATAGTGGTTAAAGTGTGTGCTTTGGAGCTGAGATCTGGGCTCCAATACCAGTTCAACTCCTTATTTGCTATATAACTAACAAGTTATTTAACCTCTTGAGCCCTTATTGTATCTATGAAATAGGGACTCATTAATTTATTCAGCAGATTTATTTGGTACCTACTACGTGCCAGGAATAACGCTGGGCTAGGAGAAAACAGTTTTCAAGGCAGTCAAGGAGCTTAGAAGGGAGATGGTAATGATACTTACCTCCGAAGCTTTTGAAGATTAAATGGTATATTAAAGTGCTTAGCACAGTAACTGGCACAGTAAGCACCTAATAAATCTTAATTATTAAAATGAAGGGTGGAGAGAAGCATAAAGAAGTTGCATCGAAAATTCATATTGGATTCAATCTTCTGATATCTTCCACCTAAGTAGTAACTAGCTGTTCAGTTTCTGCAAGGGGCCCACTTAGCTTTCTCTATTGCCCAAATCCTTGGGGGCTGTTTGAGAGGCTGTAAGCTTGTATGGTAATAGTAAATAATTCATTAGAAGGTCTAATAAGGCTGCTATATTGCTTGTGTTTCTTGAACCAGCAATAATAGCAGGGAGGTCATTTGATTAGTAAAGGAAACAAGGACTGTGGTTCTCAACCCTAGCTAGGTTAATATATTAATACATCACCTGGGGAGCCTTTTAAAACAATACTAATTATAGGGATGGGGCCCAGACACTAATTATTTTTAGTTTAAATTGTGGTAAAATACATATAACAGAAAAATTACCATCCTAACCATTTTTAAGTATACAGTTCAGTAGTGTTAAGTATATTCACATTGTTGTGCAACTGGGACACTAATTTTTAAAAATACCTCCCCAGGTGATTTTAATATGCAGTCAGGGATGAGAACCTCTGAACTGGAATGGAGAAATCTTACAAATTTGTAACATGCATGTGAACTAGTCTTTTCCAATTCTTCATCTGTTTATCCCAAGGTCCTGCTCCTATTCAGACCATCATCTATGCTGTACTTCATTTCTGTCTTGAGCTCCTGTCTTAAGACCCACTGTCTTTTCCCCAACTCCTACTACTTCAGCTCCTTCTAAATTCTTTAGTCACAGACTTAATTCTGTCATCTAATTCTTTTAATCTAGTGCTCATTAATGATGGCACATTTTAAATGGGTTTTATGGTGTTTTATCCCCCAACTTAAACACTTTCATCTCTGAACCTCACTTTACATCATCTGGCACCACTGGGGCCAATACCCAATCTTTCACCAACAGACCTCACGTTGACTCGCAGGTTGGGTTCAATTTTGTCACATCTCTATGACTGTTTCCTCTTCTCTTTAGTGATATGTAAGGTCCCTTCAGTAGTTGTTACTATTATTTGAGCAGACCTACTATGTGCCAGGCGCAGTGCTAAGCCCTTTATGTTTTTTCATTTAGTCTCAAAATACCACCAGTGAAGCAGTTATCCTTTTTACAGATAAGGAAATTGAAGCTAAAAAGAAGTAATTTTCCAAGTTCACAAAGCTAGAATACAAATTCAGGTCCGCTGGACTCCAAGTGGTATCTGTATCAACTATAATAAGAACCAGGGCCCATTTCCAAACCAGTCTGGTTTCCCAAGTGCAAGTTTATTGTGAAAGTCACTAGAGATGTCTAACAGTAAGCACAATTAGCAAATTTGGGACATATCTCATTTAATACTCACAACCACCTCATTTTACAAATGAGAAAATAGAGGTTTGAGAGGTCTGTGAGTCAAAAAACCTGTGTTTGTTCAACTGTGTACCTTGTATCCTCCCTTTAGGGATCACCTAGGAGAGAACACCTTGGAGTCATTGTCATTAAATCAAGGTAATAGATTTTTAAAAACACTTCACAAATCCTCATCTAATCTTGAATATTTCCGATAGTCCTCTTATTCTTCCTCCAGGGCTGTTTGCATAAACATATGCATGATTCTTCTACCTAAATTATCAAATGAACAAGGGATCTGACCTCATTTGACAGTTTCCCAAGTCACTGTAGTGTGGTAAATGAAAGATGTGCAATGGAGATTTCCAAATGCACTTTTTTCTGAAGGTGGACCATAAACACTGTCAATATGAAAGGAAATACTCCTTAATAAGTTTATGCAAAGGGCACATTTTGAATTCTTGCTTGTACCATAAACATATACTTCTACTCCTGAAATTATAAAACAAGCACTGGACATAACCTCATGAAAGATATATGAAAAGCGTATATACTAATCATAATAATTGAAAACGTAGTCTAAATGTATTTTGATTATTATTATTACAGTACATCTGAGAGTCAGTATGGCCTGAGGTTTTTCCCATGAATTTTGGAGTCAGACCTGGGTTTGGATCCAGGCTTCATCATTTACTAGCTATGGTACCTTGGTAAATTCTTTAATCGCTCTGATTCTCAAATTTTCTCTGTAGAGACAGTAACAGATCTAGCTTATAGGATTGTTTTATGAATTTTATCACAAGCCTAACTAACACAGTAGGTACTCAGTAAATCACAGTGACTCTTCCAATTATGGCTCATTGACAAGTGAGGAGAAGGGGTCCAACTCAGAATTTGTTGGAGCTGTAAATCAAGAGGTAACACACAGCTTAGTTTGTTCAGCCAACATATCTATAGGACTAAAGTTTTTAAATCTGCTAAATTAGATTTGGTAAATGAAGAACCAGTTTAAGCCAGATGATTGCAGTGACTATGATAGCATTTTAATAAGATAACATACTCATTTTAACACAGCCTTTATTTTCTGTTTCAAATCAAAATTTCCAGGAAACAAAAAACAAATGGTTGGGTACAAATGAAATAAAAATCACAGTTTCAAAGAACCAAAATCAGACAACTGCTTAAAGGCAGATCACTTGGTTTACCAAAAAAAAATAATAAAAGTTAATGTCAAGAAGGATTAAAATTAGGTTTAACAACATTCCATATAATGCTACATTCCCCAATTAAGAAAGGAGAGTTCACATATACAACTAAATGTTAAGTGTAGAGAAGTGGCTGAAATTCTGCATACTTCATAGTAAATTAATTATGCATGAAAGTTTATTAATTGCATAAACTTCCTGAGTGGCTCCCATGCTGCACTAGGTCTACATGCTTAATATTCATATCAAACAAATTACAGCTTCAAGTGATTGAGCATGACAGACCTTGAACAACTGTACTTTCCAATCAGTCACTATTTCTGCTGAGGGTATGTTCTGGACCACAAACCTCAATCTGAAATCTCAAATTATAATGGAGAAGAAATGCAACTTAAAAAAAAAAAAACCTGGAAGGATGACAAGCACACAGTTAGGAATTTTATTTTTCACTGGCACTTTTTTTTTCTCAAGAGCCCAGTTTCTCCCCTTCTTGCTTGACTTTTAGCCTTTTTGTTTGAGGTTTTTTTAATTAAAAGAAGACCTTCCAGAATGGAAGCTGTTGGTTTATATAATCTTCCAGCTATCTCAGTTGAAAATAACTTCAGTGTAACCTAGTTACTATCCCCTAACCTAGTTACTAGGCCCCTGCCAATGGTGGCTGTCAAGGTCCCTGACCAATGTTTGTGTTCATCCTTCACATACAAAGACTATTTCCAGGGTGACCTGAAAGCATCTGGCTCCATAAAAATTTCATACTAATTTCACTTCAAAGGATTTTACCAAGTTTGAGTGTCACCATTTTACAGTCTGGATTGTTTGTGGGTGTTTTATTTCAATCCCAGAAATTACATTTACCAAATCAATGACCTTTCCTATGCCCCGCTCCCTTACTGGTTCATCTTCTAAAGGGGAAAAAAACAAGTCCCCAGTAAACTACAGGATAAAAAATGAACAATCTATTCTAGAAAATGGCCTGCACACCACCTCAAATATCTCAAGATTCTTCTAAACCAAACAGAAGATTAAATAACTGAATCCCAAACTGATGGCAAGTATACCTCAGGAATGTACTTGTACATGAAGCCTGAAATACAGTATTTACTAACATTAAACGTGCTGTAGTGTTACACATAGTAAACACGTGAAACAAATAACATGTGGTTTACAAACATTTGCTCAGTTTTCTGGAAAAAACAGAGAATGCATCATTTTCATCACTCAGAGAAGACAGCAAGGAAGAAAGTCAATGCCTCCAATAAACTTTAGAGATTGGATAAACAGTTATGACTAACTACAATTCAACTAAAAGCATATGGCCATTTTAAGGTAATAAAATATCACTGCAAATACCTAGCAGTATGCTAATATGCTGAATGACAGGCCACTGCTGTAAGACTTGTCAAATATTTCATTGTGATAGTTAAAGCAGTTTCAGCCCATAGCCCTTTAGGCACACAGACAAGAAACGCATCTCTAATAAAAGATGCGAAGTTACAGGCACCAGACTGTCTAATTTAGGTACTTTCTTACCATTTGTTTATTTTACAACTAACTTCTACAACTAAGTCCTATATTGCCACCAGCTGGATTTATTTCTCTGTTCTCCATCCCTAAATCCCCAAAGCTTATTTCACAGAAGCATGTGGCTCTCGTCACTTAAACATAGATTGGTGCCAGAGTGATGGTCCCTCTCATTTCAAACTCATAGTTAGCAGGCCAGATTTATAACCTGAAAGAATACTGAGAATCAAGGCAAAAAAGCAAGTTTCACAGGCAGTGTTTACATGTGTACCCCAAAACAGCACTGAAAAAGAGGTAGATAAACAAATGTAATTGGACTAGAATTAAATCTGCGGTTCTAAAATGATACATCCCATCATACTGTACATAACACTCCACACTCAATCCAAAAATCACAGCAGAAAAGTGCCTTTTATACTTTCACAGATAATTTTGCTGTCAAACCATTAGAATTCATGCTTGATATAAAACTGGCAAGAAAAAGATGAAAAACGAAATGGATATTTGTTATACTACAGCAAATTGCCTTAGAGATTCAAGACTGCTACAAATATACATAGGGTTATTTTCATTAGATTTACACCAATACTGGTTTCATATTCTTACGATGTTACACCCAACTTCACAAACATAGCAGCAGGTAATTCATGATGAAATGCTCACATTGCCACATATGGAGATACAGTACTATTCATCAGACTTGCACTTTGAGAAGTAAACATGGTGGTTGGACACACAGACTACCCCCAAATAAACTTTACAAGCGGGATGGTTTAGTATAACCTTTTTTTCTTCTACAAGAAGGAAAATGGAAAGGACAGGTTTGTGTGTGTTTGTTGGAAATGGGGAGAAGGCCCTTGTTACATAGTAGGCTCTTTGTTAAGTAAGAAGGGAATTTCTGAGCTTTACCTCAAGAGTTAATTATTTCTGGGGGGGAAGTAACCTCAGCAAGGATGAAAACAGCACTATCATATGATTTAGCAAAATTATGAAATAATGCAAAACCCCTAGATAGAAAACTAGCTAATATTTACAGTCAAAGTGACTGTAATCGGAATCAAACATTTAAGTAATGGGAAAAAAAATAACTTAAAAACCCACAGTGATGTGAATAACACTGTTTTCTTCATTTCTGCACAAACTCACTTTTTTCTGTATTTTTAAACTTATACACGTTACATATACATCATGTATACATAACATATGTTAACCCAACTACTGCAGTCAGCATGGGGACAGCAGTACACTACTCACCATCTTCAAACGTTAGAAGACTACTTTTCTTTCCAGCAAAAAATCTGAAAAGATTCTAAATATTACAAGGCACTGCAAAATTCTGCAGGCAAAAGAATGATGAATTATACATAAAACAGAGGTGGTGGCAAAATGTGGGACATATGATGTAGAGCAGCCATTAATAAATGTAATTGTGCATGTCATCCATGGAGCTTTTTTCATCCTGGGGCATACTGTTTAAAAGGATTGCAACTCGAGAAGAAGGGATCATAAAACCTGCAGTATTTTCACTTTATAGGTTGTAAGTCTCAATGTAATCACACAAAGCCGACTCTAATAATGAAACACAAGCAGTTTTAAAGAATTACGGATTTTAGGCACATTGTTTTTGTACACATGGAAAACTGCAATGCAAGAATTTGCATTACACTAATGTCCTAAAACCACTTCAACTTGCAAACCAATACTGTAGAAGAAATTTGAAGAATCTGTACATAAGTTTTAGAAAGACTCATCCAAACCAGAGTATGTTTTATGAAAAGAAAACTGTGGCTCTTATCAACAGCAATTCTCAAAATGCTGCCCTAGATGCCCCCAAATGATAGCAACAGAATCTTCATGATGCTGAGTGTGATCCTCAGGTAAGTAACATAACACACATTTTTTTTTTTGAAAAAGGGTACTGAATGTCACAAAGTAGACTGTGCAAAAAAAAGTACACCCATTAAGTTTTCCTCATTACCTGGCAAGATCATGGGGTAAAATTTTTAAAGGAAAATCTGTCAACAGAAATGTTGGGTGATCATCTGGAATGTTGACCAGTAGACAGAACTCGTTATTAGGTAAATGTGTACTAGAAATGACCTTGAAATCTTCAGAGCGAAAACTAAGTATTTTAAACATCTTTATATGTGGTAGTCGATAAATACCATTTTAGAATTCTATTTGGGTTTCACAGACTGAGCATTAGGTAACTCTGTGACCAGCCTTTTAAGATTATTACAGTTAACCTTCTTGAAAACCAAAAGTGTATATTTTGACATTGCCTCCCCTCCTCCTAAAACTGGATAAAACCCAGTAAAGTGCAACTTGACAGTGATCTCTCTCAGATTCTAAAGAGGCTGCCAAAATCATCTGAGATCTAAAATCATCTAAGATGCTAGATACTAACAAGAAAACTATAACAACTGAAAAAAAGGTAATCAAAAAAAAACAAAGCTAAGGGCAACTTAAATAGTATCGTTTGAGGGTCTACTATCTACTGCAGGACAGTGTATACCCCACATCTCTTAGAACCCTGTAAAGCCAGTGTTTCATGTGTAAGTCTCAAACCTACAAAACCTACTGTGTCAAGTAAATTTCACTTCAGAAGAATGGACTAATAGAGGTGTAACTTGAATCCTCTTTGTTAGGAACACAAAGATTCCCCCCAAATGAGATTCGTATCAGCTGCAATACATCCCTTGCAAAAGAATGCAAGCCAAACCAATGCCTCTCAGATGCTCAAAAACAATGTAGTGTGCACATGAGAAACAAAGAGATAGCTGCTTTGAATTACTATGGAAATCCTAAAGCAGCTACAGTATCTGCAGAATCAAGGAACTGTTACAGTTCTGTTTTTTCCTTTCTCTCCGCCTCACCTAAAACAAGGCTTCACTCCTACTGCTGTGACGACGGGAAGAAAATCACATTAAAAAGGGCTCATGTTCTATATTGGTTGACAAAGTTATTCTAATTTTATACACCAAAACATTTCCTGCAGCAAGTTACCCTGCCTTCTGCGAAAGGTAAACCTAAGATAAACATGTGAAGAATCCCATAAGACTCCAGCTGTTGGAGGGTCTCACTTTGCCCATGTTAGGGAAATATAAATAGTTTTTATACCTTTTAAAGAAAAGTATCATCCAGCTGCAGAGAGCAGCAATAATGGAAAGTGTCCTGGAAATGGAAATGCTCAAGCTGAGCTTATTAAAGCATTCTGAACAGTATTTTTAAAAAATCAAGTATCAAAGAGGATAGGATTTGAAGTGAAAAAACATTTCTGTGTGCAGTGTTCTATGTACAAACTGCACAGTTCTACAGGATGATGAGCTATATCAAATACTACATTGGAACAAAAAAATATATAGTGGAAAGTAAACTCAAAACGAAGGAAAATATGGCAGAACCAAAGAAGAAGAAAGTTTAATATCTTAGGTGTCCTGAAAATTAATTCTGAAAAATATCTCCTTTTTCTTCATCTTCTACTCTGATTCACTTGGGACCAGGAGGGATCGTGGATGGATTCTGCACTGATGAAGCTGGAAATGCCTGCAAATTCATCCCCGGCTGGAACGGTCCCCCAGATTGGGTAGGAATTACTACAGACTGTTGTGGTGTTCCTGAAATTCCTACCCACTGTACTGGATACCCTGGCCCCCCCACAGCATTATATTGACAAACATGGGGTATTCCATATGATGATAATGGGCCAGGAAATGAAGGGCGTGAAAGTCCTTGTGGCAAGGAGGTTGGGACAGCTCCACGGATTTGGGACAGAGAAGAAATCCATGTTGATGTGTAGCCCATAGTAGATGGAGTATTCTAACAAAAAATAAAAACAAAAGATCAGTTTATTTGGTAGATACTTTTACCCATCTGTATTCTTTTTGGCTTACTACTCTCCCATTATTATTCTGAGTGTCTACCATTTTTGGAGTAACTTTCTGTGTGCTAAGCATAGTTACATACCTTATTTCATTTCATCTTCGTAACTGCCCTGCAAGGCAGGCATTTTTAGATGAGGAAACAGAAGCTCAAAATTGATAACACCCATCACCACTTAGCAAGTTAATAGTAAGGTGAGGATTTGAACACAGTTCCAGCTAACTCCAAGAGCCCTGCTAAGTTTCTGTTCACAGTTTAGTGTCTCCTTTCCTCATGCTTGCACTACTCTTCTATTTTTACTTCCTTCTGCCAGTCCCAGGCAGTCTCTCATTCAGGGCCACAGACAACAGTAGTCCATTTTACTACATAATTCTTTGGAGAAAGAGGAGCATGATTTAGAGTGGCATAGGGGAAAGCCTGGCATATAGTAGGTGCTCAATAAATGTCACCTCCCTACCTCCTCCTACTCACTATTTAAAGTCTGACATTTCTGTTCTATTTTTGGAAATTTAAACTCAAGACAATTATGTTTTGGGCAGTACTGAGAAAACATATTCCTGCCTGACTCTTCTTATTATATCGTATTGTGATTATGTGTATGTATAGAGATTACTGAAATCTTATGCACATGGGAATAATAAGTCTAAATGGAAGTAAATAATTCTTACTTAAAGGAGAGCTTGGTATCAGTCCCAAATTCTTAGTTCTTCTAAATTGATGGTCAAGCTAAAATGCTTTCAACTAAAGTTTCAAACTACAGTTAAGATAAAGGTTTTTGACTCAAGAATGAATGACAAGATCTCTTGAGGTGAAAAGAAAAACATTTAAAGTCCAGCAATCCCTTTTTCATATTTTTTTTCTGTATTTTTGTTCTGTTAAAGTAAAACTAAATACTTCTGATTTTAAAATAGCACATATAGTATGATCACATTTTTGTAAAGCTATTTCTATGTATTCATATACAGACATAGAAAGATATCTGAAATGATGTTTATCTAAAGTTAGTGACAATTATTTCTGGGTGGTAGGATTTGAAGGTGGTATTTTAAAATTTTGTACTTTTCTGCATTGATTAAATTCTATAACAAACATTATTATTTACAAACAGTAACAATGTGATTTTTATTTAAAAAAAATAAAAATTGGAGATGACATGTTATACTTAATCTTCTCTTGGATATTTAAAAGGCATCTCAGATTCAAATGACCAAAACCAAACGTATGATCTTTCTTCTACCAAAACACACTGCCTGCTCATGTTCCCCTTCTTGATGATTGGTATGCTGGAATGATAGCCAGTTATACCAGCCAGAAACCTTGCCTTGACACCTCCCCTCTGCCAAACATCAGTTCCATCACTAAATCTGGTCCATTTTATCTCTTAAACATTTTTTGTAATCTGTTCACTTCTCTTCAGCTTCTCTCTCTCTTTTTTTAAATTGAAGTATAGTTATTTAAAAAGTTGTTCAACTTCTCTTTATCGGGCCTACTGTGACTAACTCTTAATTGGTCTACAAACATCTACCCTTATCTTCAATAATCTTTCTTCTTGCTTCAAGCCAGAGTGATCTTTTCAAAAAGCAAATCTGATCATGTCAACCCTAGGGCTTCAATGGCTATCCATCTGTCTTAAAATAAAGACAAAGTTCCTTGTCATCACCACTTTTAAGACTCTCCTTAGATTCACTGTGCACCAACTCCTCTCTGCTCTCTTCACTTCAGCCAAATGGGCCTACTTTCAGTCCTTTCATTCTCTGTTTCCCCATACAGGGGTTTTGCATATGCTGTTCTTTCTGCTTAGAATCATATTCCCTCCCCTTTTCACCTAGTTAACACTTACTCATCCTGCAGATCTCTGCTCAATCATCACTTTCTCAGGGAAGCTTTTCTTGACTTCCCTTTACTAGGTCAAATTTCCCTTACTGTATGGTATCCTATATCTCTCCTTTGTAGTCCTTATTACAGCTGCAATTTTATGTTTATTTATACAAGTCTGTTCATATCTAACTGTCCCACCAGCATATAAGTCCCATGAGAACAGGGAACATACGTGTTTTTGCTGATCAAACCCAGTGCCTAGCAGAGGGCTTGGCACATAATTGTGACAAAATTTTCTAAGGCACAGAACAGTAACATGCAAGAACATTAGATAGTGAGATGGGCTCTCCACACAAAGATATAATCAACTGAACCTAAAAATACAAAAATAGTTACCATATATAGGATACTACTATGTGCTAGGCACTTTATAGATGTTACCTCATTTAATCCTCACAGCAATCCTGCAAAGCAGGAAGGTATTATCCCTGTTTTAAAGACATGAAAACTGACACACAAGTGACTTGTCTAAAGTCACACAACTAGTAAATGACTGAGCTGACGCTGGAACCCCAGTCCGTATAAAGACCTTCACCACTTTTATTCGTACTCCATTTTCTACTCACTCTTCTTCCAAACATCCCTCATTATACCGCAATAAACCACCCTCCAACTCATCAACAAAGGCCTCCATTCACATAGTGCTCAGAGGATCTCTCACTGGCAGCACAAACACATTTATGCCTTAAAATTTGCCTCTAAAGGCTGCCAATTTTTACACTGGTGATACTATCTGTGTATAAATCGGTGCCAGGAATAATATAAATACACAGAGCCCTTAAGCAGATACACTGCTTACTAGTTTGGAAAATCTAGGCTTTTGAAAAATTTTATTCAATGTTAACACTAAATGAATTTTCAGACTCTTTACCAAACTACATGCAATGACTATATATACACACACATATATGTACACAAACATAACACACACACACACTCAGATATATCTCTTTCAATTATATGGGTTCAGATTCTAAGCCCTGATTCACATTTTAATAGATTTACTCACTTTGAAAAAATGATACTTTAAAAATTCAAATACAGAAAAGTACAAAGTAAAATAAGGCCCCAATTCCACCATCCAGCATATTTTAATGGCTTTTCCTATTTCTATACATATATACATGTATCTTATATAATTTTACATAAATACTATATATACTATTCTGTGAACCTGTCTTCTTCCCACTCCAGAATGCATTGTGGAGCAACTAAGCCCGTGCACCACAACTACTTTCTACATTTCAATTGCTTGTACACCTGACTAAGGCCATATGCAATTAAGTAGACATCTCGTCCATAAACTTAAGACATCTTTTATAATATTCTAGTTTAAATATCTTTAAAATTCTTTTTCATACTGAATACGTAAGATAACTTATTGGCTCTGAGAATACCGATGTACAATTAACATAACTTTTCCTCAAAACCCAAATTCTTCTTGCACCACAAGATTGAATTAACCCTCACCCCAGATGCTTTCTTTTTTGATACTTGATGTTTTTTTTTTTCTTCAGGTATAATAGCCTAAAACAAGGGTCAGCAATCTACAGCCTGCCACCTCTTTTTGCAAATCAAGTTTTAATGGAACAAAGCCATGCCCACTTGTTTATGTATTGTCTATGGCTGTGTTGATTAGTTACAACCACATGGCTTGAAAATATTTACTAACTGGCCCCTTCCCAGAAATAGTTTGCTGGCCCCTGGCCTAAAACATAATTTGCTCAAAGACATAATGAATCTAGACAAGGATAAAAGTCTCTATGTTGTCAAATCACACCACTCTATCATAGTGACTATAACTATAGGCCTAAGTGAATCAATTTTTATGGTTTTAGTTCTCATAAATAAAGACGGTCAGGTATAAACAACTTACTTCATATACTTTGTTCCAGTTGTCTGTTTCTAGTTTCTGTTGACTCTGTTTAAGTTGGTTTAAACTTGGCTTAATAAGAGAATTTCCTACTGTTTCCTTTGTCCAGTCATCCACCAGTTTGTGTAAGTCATCTGTGAACATCCCTTTTTTACTAGCTGGAGATTGCTGGCATGATGCTGCACTACTTTCCACACACAGTGGATCTATAAGAAGGAAAAAAAACAGAGAAACCAGGAAAAGGAATTAAAACTGATAAACAAATACTCTTTTTCGGCCAGTAATGCAGAACTACATATTGGGTATAGATAGGGTAGCCAGACATTCTAGTTCTGGCTTAAAGCTATGGTCCTTGTGTAATTACTAACAGTATCCCTTTCACTCTCAAAAGTTTCTTCTTGTTTGGATGGCAAATTATATGGTCACCTTAGGTATAAGTCAAATATAATAAATAGTATCTCAAAAATATTAGTATCAACTCTAATCTTATCATCAGGTTCCTCAGACAGATACTTAGAAGAGTTAAAAAACAATGACAGAATGTTAAAAATGGAAAGAACCTTAGAAGTCCAATCTAAAACCACTTGTTTTATAATGGGGAAATGAGGCCAAGAAAAAGTAAATTGACATGCCTGAGTTCCTTTTTTTAAAAAATAAATTTATTTATTTGTTTTTATTTTTGGCTGTGTTGGGTCTTCGTTGCTGTGCGTGGGCTTTCTCTAGTTGCGGCGAGCGGGGGCTACTCTTCGTTGTGGTGCGCAGGCTTTTCATCGCGGTGGCTTCTCTTGGTGCGGAGCACGGGCTCCAGGTGTGCGGGCTTCAGTAGTTGTGGCATGCGGGCTCAGTAGTTGTGGCCCATGGGCTCTAGAGTTCAGGCTCAGTAGTTGTGGTGCACGGGCTTAGTTGCTCCGTGGCATGTGGGATCTTCCCAGACCAGGGATCGAACCCGTGTCCCCTGCATTGGCAGGCGGATTCTTTTTTTTTTTTTTAACATCTTTATTGGAGTATAATTGCTTTACAATGGTGTGTTAGTTTCTGCTGTATAACAAAGTGAGTCAGCTATACTTATACATATAGCCCCATATCCCCTCCCTCTTGCGTCTCCCTCCCACCCTCCCTATCCCACCCCTCTAGGTGGTCACAAAGCACCGAGCTGATCTCCCTATGCTATGTGGCTGCTTCCCACTAGCTATTTTACATTTGGTAGTGTATATATGTCCATGCCACTCTCTCACTTCATCCCAGCTTACCTTTCCCCCTCCCCGTGTCCTCAAGTCCATTCTCAACGTCTGCATCTTTATTCCTGCCCTGCCCCTAGGTTCTTCAGAACCATTTTAAAAATTTTTTTAGATTCCATATATATGTGTTAGCATACGGTATTTGTTTTTCTCTTTCTGACTTACTTCACTCTGTATGACAGACTCTAGGTCCATCCACCTCACTACAAATAACTCAATTTCGTTTCCTTTTATGGCTGAGTAATATTCCATTGTGCATATGGGCCACATCTTCTTTATCCATTCATCTGTCAATGGACACGTAGGTTGCTTCCATGTCCTGGCTATTGTAAATAGTGCTGCAATGAACATTGGGGTAACATGACTCTTTTTTTTTTTTTTAACTTTTGGGTTTATTTATTTATTTATTTATGGCTGTGTTGAGTCTTCGTTTCTGTGTGAGGGCTTTCTCTAGTTGCGGCAAGTGGGGGCCACTCTTCATCGCGGTGCACAGGCCTCTCATTATCACGGCCTCTCTTGTTGCGGAGCACAGGCTCCAGACGCGTAGGCTCAGCAAATTGTGGCCCACGGGCCTAGTTGCTCCGCGGCATGTGGGACCCTCCCAGACCAGGGCTCGAACCCGTGTCCCCTGCATTGGCAGGCAGATTCCCAACCACTGCGCCACCAGGGAAGCCCAACATGACTCTTTTTCAATTACAGTTTTCTCAGGGTATATGCCCAGTAGTGGGATCGCTGGGTCATATGGTGGTTCTATTTTTAGTTTTTTAAGGAACCTCCGTACTGTTCTCCATAGTGGCTGTATCAATTTATATTCCCACCAACAGTGCAAGAGGGTTCCCTTTTCTCCACACCCTCTCCAGCATTTATTGTTTGTAGATTTTTTGATGATGGCCATTCTGACCGGTGTGAGGTGATACCTCACTGCAGTTTTGATTTGCATTTCTCTAATGATTAATGATGTTGAGCATTCTTTCATGTGTTTGTTGGCAATCTGTATATCTTCTTTGGAGAAATGTCTATTTAGGTCTTCTGCCCATTTTTGGATTGGGTTGTTTGTTTTTTTAATATTGAGCTACATGAGCTGCTTACATATTTTGGAGATTAATCCTTTGTCAGTGGCTTCATTTGCAAATATTTTCTCCCATTCTAAGGGTTGTCTTTTTGTCTTGTTTATAGTTTCCTTTGCTGTGCAAAAGCTTTTAAGTTTCATTAGGTCCCATTTATTTATTTTTGTTTTTATTTCCATTTCTCTAGGAAGTGGGTCAAAAAGGATCTTGCTGTGATTTATGTCATAGAGTGTTCTGCCTATGTTTTCCTCTAAGAGTTTGATAGTGTCTGGCCTTACATTTAGGTCTTTAATCCATTTTGAGTTTATTTTTGTGTATGGTGTTAGGGAGTATTCTAATTTCATTCTTTTACATGTAGCTGTCCAGTTTTCCCAGCACCACTTATTGAAGAGGCTGTCTTTTCTCCATTGTATATTCTTGCCTCCTTTATGAAAGATAAGGTGACCATATGTGCGTGGGTTTATCTCTGGGCTTTCTGTCATGTTCCATTGATCTATATTTCTGTTTTTGTGCCAGTACCATACTGTCTTGATTACTGTAGCTTTGTATTATAGTCTGAAGTCAGGGAGCCTGATCCCTCCAGCTCCATTTTTCTTTCTCAAGATTGCCTTGGCTATTCAGGGTCTTTTGTGTTTCCATACAAATTGTGATATTTTTCGTTCTAGTTCTGTGAAAAATGCCATTGGTAGTTTGATAGGGATTGCACTGAATCTGTAGATTGGCAGGCGGATTCTTAACTACTGTGCCACCATGGAAGCCCCATGCCTGAGTTCTTGCAATTAGATACCAGCGGAGCCAGGCCCAGAATTCTAAAGCCTAGACAAGAACTCTTTCTTTTAATATACCATACTGACTTTCAACAATCTTCAGAAAACTAGAATCTCATTTAATTTTTTGTTTACCAATATTTCTGTTTATTATTGATAAAAAGAATGTCTATCTAGAATAGCAGAAATAAGAAGGCAGATGGTTTTGTTAGCCTCATGAGTTCTGGAGCACAAGATGTCCAAATAGATGAAAGAAATCAATTACAGATGTCTTCATCAGTGAAAAGTTTCCTAATCTGAACATCACACTGTCTTTAAATTATTTAGTACTATTACACAGGCTAACTAAATCATTCTCATAGAAAAGATTCATAAAGTTCCTCTGACTGATTTACAAGTCAAAACTTACAGAGTGGGTCTAAAACGAATTTTAGTAAATGCAGTTGTGAAATTTAAGCACAGTAACACTTCCACAGATGTAATTAAATAAACGTGAAAATATCTTGTACAATTGTTATGGTACTTTTTTTTAATTGTGAAAAACGATAAAAAATGTAAAAGATAATGCAAGAAGCCTACATATAAAGACTTTCAAAGTACTTTTCTTTATATTCTTTGAAACTCATAACAGGCCCGTGATATAGGTTCAGCAAGTATCATTCTATTTTGGGGATGGGAAGACTGGAATCCAGAAAGTAAACAGCTGAGGTTATACGCTGGGGTTAGAACCCAAGTATCCTGACTATTTGGTCAGTGTGCTTTCCATTGTACCATGCCAACCCATGCAACAAACTGGGAAAAGGATAAGAAAATTGCTTAATAAGGAGGAACATGATAATCTCAATGATTGCTTATGCATAGCCTGTTATTCTCTATGACCCTTGCGCTACTGAAGGCTTAGAGTCAAGGAGATTAAAAATTAAATGGACATAGGGAACTGTACTCAATATCCTGTGACAAACCATAATGGAAAGAATATGAAAAAGAATATACACACACACACACACACACACACACACACAAACATACATATATATATATATATATATATATATGGCTGAGTCACTTTGCTGTACAAAAGAAATTAACACAACATTGTAAATCAACTATACTTCAATAAAATTTAAAAACAAACAAACAGAAAAAAAAAAAAAACAAGGGAAGTCTGAGAAAACTGCCAAGAGGAGCTTAGAGACATGACAAGTAAATATCAGGTGGTATCCTGGATGGGATCCTAGAATAGAAAAAGAATTTATGCAAAAACTAAGGAAATCAAAATAAAGTGTGGAATTTTATTAATAAAAATTAAATGGAAACATATTAGTGAAAATTGCTTAAGAAGAGTTTAATGAATTAAGTGGAACATATTCTCATATACAAAAGAGTTTTACAAAAATAACTTTTACTAATTTTGGGTAACCATGATGTACTAAAAGGACGTACCAATCTTGTTGGAGTTCCTACTTTTTTTTTTTTTGAATTCCTACTTTTTTAAAACTTAAAACCCAAGGACACACAAGTCAGCCTATAATAAAAGTATCATTTTTTCCTGTTATCCCTCTGCACATTCATGTGATTCTCTGCCAACTCCAGTGAGCAAACAAATAGCACAACAATGTTGGGGAAGACTTTGGAGCTGAAGCCTTTATAGATTGTGTTCTTAACCTGGAAAAATGTCAGCAGGTAGGAATAAAAAGCAGACGATAGCCAGAAACATACATATTAGTGCCAGCATTTCTGCCCACCCAACTAATCTGAAGGAGTATTTCTGTGCTCATTCCCCTTTAGTTTCTTAAAAAAAATAGAGCTAAGTTTGAATGTCATTCATTTAAGAACATTTCTGTACTCACGGAAAACCCAATGTCAGGATTCTTCTTGTGTATAAATCTGGTGGAACAAGTGATCTTATGCACTCAATTGGCGGGCAATGATGGCTGCTGCACTAGTGATACAGTTGCCAACAAGTAGAGGAAGAAATAACAAACCCAAACAAGTATTTATTTTTCTTTTATTGAAGTAACATTGATCTATAACATTATATAAGTTTCATGTGTACAACACTGTATGTCTACTTCTGTATACCCTAGTGAATGTTATTCAGTGCCTAACTATTCAGTTAGGCACATTTATTGATTGATAAATGTTAGGAACATTTATTGATTGATTTCATTTGAAAGTTATTCATATCATATTAAAGTTCACAAACCAGAAATTACCCGATGAATGCACATTAAAAGAAGTGCTCTTCAAATGTGTTTTATGATAGGTAGTAACATAACTTCAAAGGTGCTCTTTAATATTCATTTCTTATTGATGAAATGAGTAAAATCAGAGTTCAGTCCTTGGTGTTCTTTTTTGTTTTCCCCCAAGGTGATTCCTACATTCAGATAGTTCCAGCAATCACCCAACTGCAGATGTTTCCATCTCTTGTCTCAAATCTTGATGTCTCTTCAGTCCAACCTCACAACCAACTTCCAAATGTGTTTCTCCAATTCAATGTCAATAAATTCTTCAATTAAATACATCTACAGTCAAGCCTATCATGGTCTAAGCATGACAGTTTGCCTAAATCTTATATTTCTGTTAAAGATACCATATTTTCTACAAACCACCCAGACTCAGACTCTTTGGATCTCCCAACAAACACACACATATCCAGTTTATTACCACATCATGGCAAATCATCCTATACAGCATCTCCTGTCTGTTTTCACTTCCATACTTCTCTAAACTCTTAATCATCTCATATATGGACTGCCATGATGGTAATGATCTAAATAGATTCACTCCCTGGTTCTAGCCAATACATTCTTCACATTGCCACCAGATTAGTACCAGTTAAATGCTGTTTTCAGCATTTCATTCCTCTGCTCCAAAAAACACCCCAAAACCCAAACTTTAACAGTTTCTTAGTACTACAATAGTGGGTTTTCAACTTGTTTCGGTGGCAAAGTCCTTGGTAGGCATGATTGTCTTTGCAGAACATGCAAACATAGATTATCTTATTTATTATCCTTGAACATTATATCATTTATTAAGCTTAAATACATAATAATGTGTTAGATTAAATATATTATCTTACATCAAACTATAGCATAGATAAGCTGTGGCAGTTGCCAAAAATTAAAAAAAAAAAAGTGTGGGGAAAAAACCTTCTAATGTAAACTCTCCATTTCACCCAAATGTTATATTCTCTTTCTCCCAAATACATCTTACATTTTACGATTTGCATGCCTTTATAACATGCAATTCTACCTACTGACAATACTCTTCACACTCCACTTCATCAATTTTAATCCGGTCCATTTACCTTTCAACACCAACTCAAATCCTACTTCCTGAATGAAGCAGTCTCAGACCACTATCGCTTTTGACGATCTCCCATTGCCTCCTTTCAATCCACTGCAGACAGGATGTCTGGTATTGGGAGGCAATGCAGTATAACAGTGAAGAGCCAACACTTTGGAGTCAGACAGATTTGCTTAACCCCACTAACTGTAGTATCCTTGCCTATAAGGACAGACTAACTTCTACCTACTTTAGAGATGTTTTGAGGATTGAGATTATGTAATGCGATTATGTTTCAGGGCTCCCAAGACCACTCACAGATTCACTGATTCAATAGACGGTCTTACAGAACTCAGCGTATAGTTGTGTTCATAGCCAAGTTTGTTACAGCAAAAGGATGCACATAGGATCAGCAAGGGAAAAATACACAGGATTCTAGAGAAATTAATGCACAGACTTCCCTATGCTCTCTTCCTATGGTGAGGGAGCATTCTTGAGTATGCTCCTTTCTCTCAGCAACAAAAAATGGTAAGTTTCTGGTCAGGGAAGCCCAATAGAGACTCAGTGCCCAAGGTTTTTATTGGTGACTGGTCATGTAGGCACCTTTTGCCTAGCATTTACCAAAATGCCAGACTCTAAGAAGGAAAACAGGTATTCGGCATAAATCACATTATTTGTACCAACAATCTAGGCAACGTGAGCTATACTTATCAGTTAGGGAAGAAAGGGAAACCAAGTTCCTGCACACCAGCCAAGGTTCAACCTTGGAAACAGGCCTTTCTATAGATAGCAGTCTGTGCCTGCTATGTTAACTCTTTTCTGCATAGTTTAGCACAGTGCTCATATTATAAGTTAACCGCATACCTACATTGTAGATACCATTACATGCAATATCCTGCATCAGTTCATGTTTCTCACAAAATAGGTATACCTGTGTGTAGGGAAAGATGGACGTGGATCTTTGTATATATGTTAAGGCAGTGCTTCTTAAAGTGTGTTCTGTGAAAAGTGGGTTCTCTGGTAAAACTGTTTTGGGACATGTACATTTATTTCCTTTCTTGAAAATTCTCAATTCATATTAGCACAGTGAAGGACCTAAGAGAGTCTACAGTGAAAAAATGGTTTTTATATGATTGACTCCAACATTTCCTATTTGACCATGCAACACCTATTAACTCCTTGCTGACAGCTTACAAAATGCTGTGCTAAGGCCAACAAATGTGTCCACCAATCTTCGCCAAATGGGGAAAATATGAAATGTCAGCAAGCTTTGAAAGAGAGCTATTAGAACTAGAAATATGAAATCACTTGGTTCTGTGATAGTCAATGAAGTAATAAAACCACTAGAAGGTATGTGTGGAACACCCTATCTTTGCAAACTTGGCTTCAATGAATTCTTAAAAGAAAGAGAAAATGAAGATAATTTAGTTCCCATTTAGGGAAATAATATTTTCATATTAGGTCTGCTTAGGAATCAATCTAAACATTTTAATAAATAACTTAATTTAATGGAAGTTTAATAGTTAGATACTGTCATTCCTATGTGCTAAAAAATAATTTCTGGCTTCTAGCATGACAGAGTGAGGAGGTTTTCAAATCCTCTCCCTCAAAAGCAGTAATAAAACTGGACAGAACTCTCAAAAACAACCATTTCAGCAATCTGGAATTTGCCCAAAGTCATACAACAAAATCGAAAGTGTTACTCATGAAAACTACTCAACTTTTAAGAACTGTGTAATCTGTGGCGTTTTTGCCCATGGCTGTTTCTGTTACCTCTGCACCAGCTCTTCTTGCCCAGCAATTCAACCACAGCAGGACAGGCTGAGAAAACAATAAGCTTTGCTACTGCTGCCATAGGTAACTCACTTGATTTGGAGCTTTAGAAGCAGTATCTCCATTAACCTGAGGTTAACAGGGAGACCTGGGAAGTGAGACAACCATCGCAGGCTTGATCAGTTGTCCACATATCTCAGGTTGACTGGAATATCGTCACATGCACAGCATAAACTCGAGGGCCCAAACCATACACACATCACTGGCTGACAGAGCCTGAACATGCAAGGAGGAGGCATGAGAAATCCTAGAAGAAAATGAAAGCTAGAAAATGGCCTCAAGTTTAAATGAGTTTCCCAGGCCACACATAGATCCAGCAGCAGAAAGTGGAAGCCCTTCGGGCTTGAGGTGTTTAAAAGTGCAACCTCTGATCAATCTCTGGCTGAACACTAAGTAATGCAGATATAGGGGTCACTCCCAGAAAGTCAAGCTTAAAAATAAAAACTAGGGGGGAAAACTGAGCAGAGACATCAGCAGCTATACACTGCGGGGCAAACGGGCTTAACATATTTAGTCCCTCCATAAAAGCTGGACAGAATACATGGAGCAGCAATCTGAGGATTGTGAAGAGTTAATAGTAGCAGGTGACTAGGAAATAAGACCAAAATTCAAAGTACCATTAAAATGGCAGTGAGTTTACCAATTTTTCCTATCTGGTATCCATGGTTAATCTAGAAGCAGGCACTGGGGTATTCAAAGAGAAATCTCCAGAGGAAATCCTCTACTTTTGGCATGAGAAATGGGAAAGGGAACTTCCAACATTCTCAGAATGTATAGAAATTCCTATTTTTTTCTTCTTTTCTCTGTACTCTCTCCCCTACCCCCAAGCAATCCTGTGGTGGGAGAGTCCCTGGAAGCTCATGGAAGCCAAACCCTGAGGGAGGGGACCCCTCCCTTCTGATCAGTGGCGTGAGTTATGGTTCCATGAGAGTGAAGACAATCACTGTTGCTTTACTGCTGTCTCTAATCTCCCAAAGCTTGGCCCTAAACATGTGCACAGTGGTAGGTGTGCACAAGAGAGTGGAGTAACTAAAATCCCAGATTTCTGGCTGAGGAACAAAAAAAGGAGTCACTGGGAATCAGAAAGTACTGGAGGTACTGCAGGGAGGGAAGAACTGAGGAAAGTTATTTTTGAATTCCTGGATTTACTACTGAGCTGTGCATACATGAATCCAATCCTATTCAGCATACCAAAGACATGAAAACTGAACTAACAGGCAACTTCCCAAGACTGAGACCCACTAGGAGACCCACACGTGGGACAGGTCCAAAGAGTACCACAGAGGCAAAGCAAATGAACTGACATTAGAACAACAGAACACAGAAGACAGGTTGGAACTCATAAGGTAAAAATAACTGGGTCAATTACCTCCTATAACAAAAATGTCAACATTCTACATAGGATTTTAAAAAGACACCAGAGTCCTAGAATATTCAAAATGTCCAGGATAAAATTCAGTATGACTTGGCGTACACAGAACCAGGACAATTTCAACTCATATGGGAAAAGATAACCAATAGATACTAATTCAAGGACAATACAGATGTTGGAATTATCTGACAAAGACTCTAAAGCAGCTATTATTAAAATGCTCAAATAGGTAATCACAAAAACTACTGAACCCAATGACAAAATTGAAAATCTCAACAAAGAAATAGAGAAGAACATAAATGAAATTTTAGAACCAAAAAATATACAACAACCAAAAAAACGCATCAAAAAACCTCCTTGGATGAACTCAATAGCAGAAGGGAGATGACAAAAGAAAATTCAATTTTCCCCAGTTTTATTGAGATATAAGTGACATAGAGCACTGTATAAGTTTAAGGCGTACAGCATAATGATTTGAATTACATACATCATGAAATGATTACCACAATAAGTTTAGTGAACATCTATCATCTCATATAGATACCAAATAAAAGAAAAAGAAAAAATTTTTTTTCCTTGTGATAAGAACTCAGATTTACTCTCTTAAAAACTTTCATATATAACATACAGCAGTGTTAATTGTACTAATCATGTTGTACAGTACATCCCTAGTACTTATTTATCTTATAACTGGAAGTTTGTACCTTTTGACCACCTTTGTCACCACACAAAGATACTATATTTTTGTATTTTTTTGACTATATTTCTCATGCTGTACATTTCATCCCCGTGACTCATTTATTTTCTAACTGGAAGTTTGTACTTCTTAATTTCCCTCACCTATTTCACTCATTCCCACCACCCCCCAGAAAATTCAATTTAAACAACAGAGAAATAAGACGAAAAACAAACATGTACAGAAACTAAGGGACCTATAGGACAATAGCAAAAAGTCTAAAATCTGTGTCATCAGAGTCCCAGAAGGAGAGTGAAAAAAAGAGCATGATAAGAAAACAATATCTGAAGCACTACTAGCTGAAAACTTGCTAAATTTGGCAAAGGACATAAACCCATATATTCAAGAAGCTCAGTGAACTCAAAACAGAAATAAACACAAAGAAACGCATGCCTACATATGTAATTGCTGAAACTGAAACAGAAAAATTGCTGAAAATTAAAGAGAAGAAAAATTCTGAAAGCAACCAGAGAAAAACAATGCATTTTATACAGGAAAACAATGATTCAAATTTCTAGGGATTTCTCATCACAAACCATGGAAGCTAGAAATAAGTGGCATAATATTTTCAAAATGCTAAAAGACGCTGTCAACCCAAAATTCTGTATACAGCAAAATTATCCTTCAGGAATGAAGGTGTGAAAAAAGACATTCTCAGATGAAAAAAAAGTTAAGAGAATTTGTCACCAGCAGATCTGTTCTAAAAGAGACACTAAAGGAAGATCTTCAAACAGAGGGAAATTATAAGAGTAGGAAACATGAAAGAGCAGAAATGAAGGAAGACCAACAGAAATGGTAGATATCAGGGTAAATGTATTCTTTTCAGTTCTGAAATTCAAGCAAAATGAAAATTATAACACCGTGTGATATAGTTTTTCATATATGTAGATGGAATAGTTAAGACAATTTATAGAAGGAAGAAATCTATATGGATGTAAGGTTTCTACATTCCTCTTGAAGTAGTAAAAGATTGATTTTAAGTAGACTGAAAAGTTATAATCCCTAGAACAACCACTTAAAAATGTACAAAGAAATAGAGAAAAAACATAATACATAAATTAAAATGGAATACTAAAAGTACATTCAAATAAACCAAATGAAGGTAGGAAAGGAGAAGGAATAAAAAACAAACAGAAAACAGATTTAAAATACAGCAGACCAAAATCCAAACATATTGATCATTACATTCACTATAAATGGTTTAAAAATAATTGAAAGAGATTGCCAGAATGGGTTTTTTTTTTAATGTGACCATAAGCTGTCTGCAAGAAACTCACTTCAAATATAATAATATAGGTAGGTTAAAACTAAAAGGATGAAAAAGATACACCATGCAAACAATAACCAAAAGAAAGATGGAATGGGTATTTAATATCAAAGGAGACATCAAAGCAAGCAACAATAACCAAGAATAAAGAGGGATATTATATAATGATAAAAGTCAATTCACCAAGAAGACATAACAATGCTGTGTCTGTAACCAACAAAATACCCTCAAAATACATGAGGCAAAAACTGACAGAATTGAAAAGAGAAAGAGACAAATCCATAATTACAGCTGGAGTCTTCTACACTCTTCTTTCACTCAACAATAGAAGCAGTGCACAGCAAATGAGCAAGGATATAAAATAATTGAACAATACCATTCAAACATCTAGATCTAACTGACATTTATAGAAAACTCTACTAAACAACAATAGGGTATACTTTATTTTCAAGTGCACATGAAACATTCACCTAAATAAACCATATCCTGGGTCATAAAACAAACCTGAACAAACTGAAAGTAATCAAAACCATTGAAAATATATCCTCTGATCATAATGAAATTGAAGTATAAATTAGTAACAGAGATAATAAGAAAAATCTCGAAACACTTGGAAATTAAACAACACAATTTACCAAATAAACCATGGAACAAAGAGGAAGTCTCAAGGGAAATAAGAAAATATTTGGAACTGAAAAAACCCCTACAATACAACATATCAAAACACAGAGGATCCTAGAGAACAAAGAATAAACCTTAATGTGTGAAAAAATTTTAAATCATTTAGGAGGTCATAAAGATCCCAGGATGGAATGCATTTGTCAAAAAGTACAGAACTTTACAGCAAAAAGAGTCAACTTTAATGTATGAAATTTTAAAAAATCATTTAGGAGGTCAGGGGATCCCAGGATGGAATGCAGAATGTGACAAAAGAATCTAATCATATTACAAATATATGAAGGAATATCACATAAAGGAGTACAGGAACAAGTGCTGACCTACATAACTTTGGAAATGAGTGGCACCTATAATATTAAAGGCAAAAGAAATTATTCATAAGCACTGCATTCTAGTTGATAAAGGTATTTCCCACTGGGGCATAAATTAACAAATCTGAAACCACTATACCTTATACTGGAATTGAACAATTAAATAAATGGATAGGGGATGGTGAGAGCCTCTCACTGTTGGACTGGGAGTTTACAGATAAACAAGGGAAGAAGGCTATATAATCCATATGGTAATGGATTAGAGTTGGAGATACCAATATGAATGCATATTTAACTTAATATAGACACAGATGGTTACATACAGAAATATTCATAGACATGGATATATATCAGTTAGTATGCATAGATATATTTCCTTATCTGTCAGCTAAAAGGGCCTAGAAGCAATGACACCCCAGTAGCAATGAGCACACCAAGCACCCAGATCTTGGTTTCTAACCTAATCTCCAATAAAATGAATTATGGTTCCTTGTGGAAATGGTGGCTTCTAGGAGCAGGAAGTATACAAGATGAGCTTGGAGAATGTTCCGCTGCCCGTGTACGGAAGCAAAACTTGCTACCCCAAAATGTCTCTTCGGCTTGTGGATTATTTCAAACTAAAAATAATCAAGGCCCAAATGACTTGGGAAGAAACTTTGACCTCCCTCTCACTGCCTAAAATAATTTAGATAGAGGACCTGTTTCTATTATAGAGCTATCACCAGAGATATCTGCAAAGAACAGGGCTAGGTGTGGTGGGGTAAACTCTAGGCAGCGCTAAAGATCAGAGTCCACTCTGTGTCCCACTGTCTCTGCATGGCCCAGCAAATATTTGCTTTTCCATCTTCATGTGAATTGCCTTCCTCCCCTTTGAAGTCCCCCAACATCTTCTTTTGTTGTTAGCTAAAGATGGTATTTAAGGTATTTAAGGTGAGGGCTTCAGTCATTTTGGTGAGTTAACTCAGTTTGCCTGGGTTTCTCCCATATATACATGTTTGTTTGTTTTTTTAATTTTTGAACTTTATTTTATTTATTTTTTTATACAGCAGGTTCTTATTAGTCATCAATTTTATACACATCAGTGTATACATGTCAATCCCCATCGCCCAATTCGTCACAACACCATTCCCACCCCCCCGCGGCTTTCCCCCCTTGGTGTCCATACATTTGTTCTCTACATCTGTGTCTCAACTTCTGCCCTGCAAATCGGTTCATCTGTACCATTTTTCTAGGTTCCACATACAGGAGTTAATATACGATATTTGTTTTTCTCTTTCTGACTTACTTCACTCTGTATGACAGTCTCTAGATCCATCCACGTCTCAACAAATGACTCAATTTCGTTCCTTTTTATAGCTGAGTAATATTCCATTGTATATATGTACCACAACTTCTTTATCCATTCGTCTGTCGTTGGGCATTTAGGTTGCTTCCATGACCTGGCTATTGTAAATAGTGCTGCAATGAACATTGGGGTGCATGTGTCTTTTTGAATTATGGTTTTCTCTGGGTATATGCCTAGTAATGGGATTTCTGGATCATATAGTAATTCTATTTTTAGGTTTTTAAGGAACCTCCATACTGTTCTCCATAGTGGCTGTATCAATTTACATTCACACCAACAGTGCAAGAGGGTTCCCTGTTCTCCACACCCTCTCCAGCATTTGGTGTTTGTAGATTTTCCGAAGATGCCCATTCTAACTGGTGTGAGGTGATACCTCACTGTAGTTTTGATTTGCATTTCTCTAATAATTAGTGATGTTGAGCAGCTTTTCATGTGCTTCTTGGCCATCTGTATGTCTTCTTTGGAGAAATGTCTATTTAGGTCTTCTGGCCATTTTTGGATTGGGTTGTTTGTTTTTTTAATATTGAGCTGCATGAGCTCTTTATATATTTTGGATATTAATCCTTTGTCCGTTGATTCGTTAGCAAATATTTTCTCCCATTCTGAGGGTTGTCTTTTCGTCTTGTTTATGGTTGCCTTTGCTGTGCAAAAGCTTTTAAGTTTCATTAGGTCCCATTTGTTTATTTTTGTTTTTATTTCCATTACTCTAGGAGGTGGATCAAAAAAGATCTTGCTATGATTTATGTCAAAGAGTGTTCTTCCTATGTTTTCCACTAAGAGTTTTATAGTATCCGCTCTTACATTTAGGTCTTGAATCCATTTTGAGTTTATTTTCGTGTATGGTGTTACGGAGTGTTCTAATTTCATTCTTTTACATGTAGCTGTCCAGTTTTCCCAGCACCACTTACTGAAGAGATTGTCTTTTCTCCATTGTATATCCTTGCCTGCTTTGTCATAGATTAGTTGACCATAGGTGCGTGGGTTTATCTCTGGGCTTTCTATCTTGTTCCATTGATCTATGTTTCTGGTTTTGTGCCAGTACCATATTGTCTTGATTACTGTAGCTTTGTAGTATAGTCTGAAGTCAGGGAGTCTGATTCCTCCAGCTCCATTTTTTTCCCTCAAGACTGCTTTGGCTATTCAGGGTCTTTTGTGTCTCCATACAAATTTTAAGATTTTTTGTTCTAGTTCCGTAAAAAATGCCACTGGCAATTTGATAGGGATTGCATTGAATCTGTAGATTGCATTGGATAGTACAGTCATTTTCACAATGTTGATTCTTCCAATCCAAGAACATGGTATATCTCTCCATCTGTTGGTATCATCTTTAATTTCTTTCATCAGTGTCTTATAGTTTTCTGCATACAGGTCTTTTGTCTCCCTAGGTAGGTTTATTCCTAGGTATTTTATTCTTTTTGTTGCAGTGGTAAATGGGAGTGTTTCCTTAATTTCTCTTTCAGATTTTTCATCATTAGGGTATAGGAATGCAAGAGATTTCTGTGCATTAATTTTGTATCCTGCTACTTTACCAAATTCATTGATTAGATCTAGTAGTTTTCTGGTGGCATTTTTAGGATTCTCTATGTATAGTATCATGTCATCTGCAAACAGTGACAGTTTTACTTCTTCTTTTCCAATTTGTATTCCTTTTATTTCTTTTTCTTCTCTGATTGCCGTGGCTAGGACTTCCAAAACTATGTTGAATAATAGTGGTGAGAGTGGACATCCTTGTCTCGTTCCTGATCTTAGAGGAAATACTTTCAGTTTTTCACCATTGAGAATGATGTTTGCTGTGGGTTTGTCATATATGGGCTTTATTCTGTTGAGGTAGGTTCCCTCTATGCCCACTTTCTGGGGAGTTTTTATCATAAATGGGTATTGAATTTTGTCAAAAGTTTTTTCTGCATCTATTGAGATGACCATATGGTTTTTATTCTTCGATTTGTTAATATGGTGTATCACATTGATTGATTTGCGTATATTGAAGACTCCTTGCATCCCTGGGATAAATCCCACTTGATCATGGTATATGATCCTTTTAATGTGTTGTTGGATTCTGTTTGCTAGTATTTTGTTGAGGATTTTTGCATCTATATTCATCAGTGATATTGGTCTGTAATTTTCTTTTTTTGTAGTATATTGGTCTGGTTTTGGTATCAGGGTAATGGTGGCCTCAGAGAATGAGTTTGGGAGTGTTCCTTCCTCTGCAAGTTTTTGGAAGAGTTTGAGAAGGATGAGTGTTAGCTCTTCTCTAAATGTTTGATAGAATTCACCTGTGAAGCCATCTGGTCCTGGACTTTTGTTTGTTGGAAGATTCTTAATCACAGTTTCAATTCCATCACTTGTGATTGGTCTGTTCATATTTTCTGTTTCTTCCTGGTTCAGTCTTGGAAGGTTATACCTTTCTAAGAATTTGTACATTTCTTCCAGGTTGTCCATTTTATTGGCATAGAGTTGCTTGCAGTAGTCTCTTAGGATGCTTTGTATTTCTGTGGTGTCTGTTGTAACTTCTTCTTTTTCATTTCTAATTTTACTGATTTGAGTCCTCTCCCTCTTTTTCCTGATGAGTCTGGCTAATGGTTTATCAATTTTGTCTTCTCAAAGAACCAGCTTTTAGTTTTATTGATCTTTGCTATTGTTTTCTTTGTTTCTATTTCATTTATTTCTGCTCTGATTCTTTATGATTTCTTTCCTTCTGTTAACTTTGGATTTTGTTTGTTCTTCTTTCTCTAGTTCCTTTAGGTGTAAGGTTAGATTGTTTATTTGAGAGTTTTCTTGTTTCTTGAGGTACGCTTGTATAGCTATAAACTTCCCTCTTAGAACTGCTTTTGCTGCATCCCATAGGTGTTGGATCGTCGTGTTTTCGTTGTCACTTGTCTCTACGTATTTTTTGATTTCCTCTTTGATTTCTTCAGTGATCTCCTGGTTATTTAGTAACGTATGTTTAGCCTCCATGTGTTTGTGTTTTTTACGTTTTTTTTCCCTGTAATTCATTTCTAATCTCATAGTGCTGTGGTCAGAAAAGATGCTTGATATGATTTCAATGTTCTTAAATTTACTGAGGCTTGATTTGTGACCCAAGATGTGATCTATCCTGGGGAATGTTCCGTGCGCACTTGAGAAGAAAGTGTAATCTGCTCTTTTTGGATGGAATGTCCTATAAATATCTATTAAATCTATCTGGTCTATTGTGTCATTTAAAGCTTGTGTTTCCTTATTTATTTTCACTTTGGATGATCTGTCCATTGGTGTACGTGAGGTGTTAACGTCCCCCACTATTATTGTGTTACTGTCGATTTCCTCTTTTAGAGCTGTTAGCAGATGCCTTATGTATTGAGGTGCTCCTATGTTGGGTGCATATATATTTATAATTGTTATATCTTCTTCTTGGATTGATCCCTTGATCATTATGTAGTGTCCTTCCTTGTCTCTTATAACATTTTTATTTTAAAGTCTATTTTATCTGACATGAGTATTGCTACTCCAGCTTTCTTTTGATTTCCATTTGCATGGAATATATTTTTCCATCCCCTCACTTTCAGTCTGTATGTGTCCCTAGGTCTGAAGTGGCTCCCTTGTAGACAGCATATATATGGGTCTTGTTTTTGGATCCATTCAGCAAGCCTGTGTCTTTTGGTTGGAGCATTTAATCCAGTCACGTTTAAGGTAATTATCGATATGTATGTTCCTATGACCATTTTCTTAATTGGTTTGGGTTTATTTTTGTAGGTCCTTTTCTTCTCTTGTGTTTCCCCCTTAGAGAAGTTCCTTTAGCATTTGTTGTACAGCTGGTTTGGTGGTGCTGAATTCTCTTAAGTTTTGCTTGTCTGTAAAGCTTTTGATTTCTCCATCGAATCTGAATGAGATCCTTGCTGGGTAGAGTAATCTTGGTTGTAGGTTCTTCCCTTTCATCACTTTAAGTATATAATGCCACCCCCTTCTGGCTTGTAGAGTTTCTGCTGAGAAATTAGCTGTTAACCTTATGGGAGTTCCCTGTATGTTATTTGTCATTTTTCCCTTGCTGCTTTCAATAATTTTTCTTTGTCTTTAATTTTTGCCAATTTGATTACTATGTGTCTCGGCGTGTTTCTCCTTGGGTTTATCCTGTATGGGACTCTCTGCGCTTCCTGGACTTGGGTGGCTATTTCCTTTCCCATGTTAGGGAAGGTTTCAAGTATAATCTCTTCAAATATTTTCTCTGGTCCTTTGTCTCTCTCTTCTCCTTCTGGGACCCCTATAATGCGAATGTTGTTGCGTTTAATGTTGTCCCAGAGATCTCTTAGGCTGTCTTCATTTCTTTTCATTCTTTTTTCTTTATTCTGTTCCGCAGCAGTGAATTCCACCATTCTGTCTTCCAGGTCACTTATCCGTTCTTCTGCCTCAGTTATTCTGCTATTGATTCCTTCTAGTGTAGTTTTCATTTCAGTTATTGTATTGTTCATCTCTGTTTGTTTGTTCTTTAATTCTAGGTGTTTTTTAAACATTTCTTGCATCTTCTCGATCTTTGCCTCCATTCTTTTTCCGAGGTCCTGGATCATCTTCACTATAATTATTCTGAATTCTTTTTCTGGAAGGTTGCCTAACTCCACTTCATTTAGTTGTTTTTCTGGGGTTTTATCTTGTTCCTTCATCTGGTACGTAGCCCTCTGCCTTTTCATCTTGTCTATCTTTCTGTGAATGTCTCCCATGTATACATGTTATTAAACTTTTGTTTGATTTTCTCCTATTAATTTGTTTCATGTTAATTTAATTCTTAGACCAGCCAGAGGAACCTAGAAGGACAGAGGAAAATTTCTTCCCGCCCAACACCAGTAATTAAAGATGTGTTCAAAAACAAAATTCTTCAAAATAACTGACCGGTACTCCTCAAAACTGTCAGGGTCATCAAAAACAAGGAAATTCTGAGAAACTGTTGAAGCCAAAAGGAGCCTAGGAGACATGACTGCTAAATATAATGTGGTGCCCTGGATGTGATCCTGGGACAGGAAAAGGATATAAAGTAAAAACTAAGGAAATCAGAGTAAAATATGGATTTTAATTAACAATCATGTATCTAGATTGGTTTATTACCTGTGATAAATGTACCATACTAATGTATAAGATGTTATAATTGGGGAAACTGGGCGTGAGATATATGGAAACTTTCTTTACTATCTTAATAATTTTTGTGTAAGTCTAAAAATATACCCCCAAAATAAAGGTTAAGTTTTAAAAATCTTAGTAGATGCAGCCAAAGTAGTGCTCGTAAGGAAAATTTATAGCATTCAATGCTTGTATTACAAAAGGAATGGTCTCACATCAAAAATCCAAGCTTCCATTTTAAGACCCCAGAAAAAGAGCAAAATAAAAACAAGGCATGTAGAAGGAAGGAAATAATAAAGGTAAGGCAGAAATCAGTGAAATTTAAAATTGGAAAACAACAGAGAAAATCAATAAAAGTACAAATGGATCTTTGAAAAGATCAATAAAATTGATAAACATCTACAAGACTGACAAAGAAAAAAAGATGCAAATTACAGATATCAGGAATTAAAAAGGTGATAATACTACAGATATCCAAGATATTAAGAAGATAATAATGAACAACTCTAAACACAAAGATTCAGCAACGTAGATGAAATGGACCCAGTTCTCAAAAACCACAAGCTACCAAAACTCACCCAACAGGAAATTTATACCCTGTGTAATCCTATAACTACTATTCAAGAATTTGAATTTGCAGTTAAAAACCTCTAAAAAAATAAATCTCTGAGCCCACATGGTTTCACTGGAAAATTCTTCTAGACATTTAAAGAAGAAATGATACTAATTCAACACAAACTTTTTCAGAAAATAGATAGAGGGAGGAGAATGCCTTCAAAAAATGCAGCGAAAGGACCTAGGTGAACTTGCTCTTAAGACAATGAAAATATGGGCAAAACAACTAAAACCAACCATTTCAGAACTCTGACAATTATCCAAAGACAAAGAACAAAATAAAAATCATTAACCCAGGACAAACTACTGAGGTCTGTGACATTTTTAACTTGTCGTAATTCCCATATGCCTTTCGCCCCAGCTCAGTGTTGTGGTAGCCAAAAGCCAGGAACACTGCAGACAATGGAGGAAACAGACCTCTTTTTGAGTGCCCTTAAAAGCACTATCCCCAGAGCACAGTCAATATTTTGTCTGAACTCGAAACAACCTGGGAAAACCTCTATTCTTAGTGTGGTGGATATTTGATTTCACTCAGAGTTCAGCTCAGCCCAGCCAGGCATGGGTATGAGGGGTGGGGGGAGGTAGGGGGCTACCTCGAGAGCATTACTGAAACAATAGGAAAGTGCTGGCAACAAATCAGATGCTTAAGGCTATGATTTCAGTTTGGGAAAATAAGATCCTGGTCTAGAATTTAAAAACAATGTTAGGACAACTAAATGACTATAGGAAATTTTGAAAACCTCTGACATATTCCTGGGAATATAAATCTCTGCCATGCCAGGAAAGACCTGAAAAAGGGGAATGGACTAGTCATTCAATTCTGGCTGGATTTGAGTTCCTGGGCAAGCAGAAAGTAAATTCAAAGGATATCTTGCAAACTGAAGCCTGAAGGTGTGCCTTCTCACAGAGATATCCTTGACAACGACAACCAGACAAGGCATTTAATAAAATCTTCTGACCAATTATTGGTTCACTACTAAATGTACTGGCCCAGGTGTGAACCCTAGCATACCAGGCTTTAAAAATTTTTTTTTAGAAATTTTTTACCTAGCAAAGAACTCAATGGCAAGCAAAGAACTCAGGGAATACAGAATTAGTGAAGGAAAATCACTAAACAAATAAACAGAGACCTTCAAGATGGCGGAGGAGTAAGATGTGGAGATCACCTTCCTCCCCACAAATACATCAGATATACATCTACATGTGGAACAACTCCTACAGAACACCTACTGAACACTGGCAGAAGACCTCAGACTTCTCAAAAGGCAAGAAACTTCCCACGTACCTGGGTAGGGCAAAAGAAAAAAGAAAAAACAGAGACAAAAGAGTAGGGACAGGACCTGCACCTCTGGGAGGGAGCTGTGAAGGAGGAAAAGTTTCCACGCACTAGGAAGCCCCTTCACTGGCAGAGATGGTGGGGCGGGGGGGGGGGGAGCTTCAGAGCCACGGAGGAGAGCACAGCAACAGGGGTGCAGAGGGCAAAGTGGAGAGATTGACGCACAGAGGATCAGTGCCAACCAGCACTCACCAGCCTGACAGGCTTCTCTGCTCACCCACCGGGGTGGGAGGGGGCGCTGGGAGCTGAGGCTCCGGCTTCGGAGGTCAGATCCCAGGGAGAGAACTGGGGTTGGCTGCGTGAACAGCCTGAAGGGGACAAGTGCGCCACAGCTAGCTGGCACAGAGTCCGGGAAAAAGTCTGGAACTGCCTAAGAGGCAAGAGACCATTGTTTTGGGGTGCGCAAGGAGAGGGGATTCAGAGCACCGCCTAAATCAGCTCCAGAGATGGGCG
This sequence comes from Eubalaena glacialis, assembly GCF_028564815.1. Classification (NCBI taxonomy): domain Eukaryota; kingdom Metazoa; phylum Chordata; class Mammalia; order Artiodactyla; family Balaenidae; genus Eubalaena; species Eubalaena glacialis. Next base: position 48,432,198 of record NC_083736.1, read on the forward strand.
CGAGCCGCGGCTATCAGCGTGGACACCAGAGATGGGCATAAAACGCTAAGGCTGCTGCTGCAGCCACCAAGAAGCCTGTGTGCAAGCACAGGTCACTATCCACACCTCCTCTCCCGAGAGCCTGTGCGGCCTGCCACTGCCAGGGTCCCGTGATCCAGGGACAACTTCCCCGGGAGAACACACAGCGCGCCTCAGGCTGTCGCAACGTCACATCGGCCTCTGCCGCCACAGGCTCACCCTGCGTTCCATACCCCTCCCTCCCCCTGGCCTGAGTGAGCCAGAGCCCCCTAATCAGCTGCTACTTTAACCCCGTCCTGTCTGAGCGAAGAACAGACGCCCTCAGGCGACCTACACGCAGAGGCGGGTCCAAATCCAATGCTGAACCCCGGGAGCTGTGCGAACACAGAAGAGAAAGGGAAATTTCTCCCAGGAGCCTCAGGAGCAGCAGATTAAATCTCCACAATCAACTGGATGTACCCTGCATCTCTGGAATACCTGAATAGACAACGAATCATCCCAAAATTGAGGCAGGGGACTTTGGAAGCAACTGTAGACTTTGGGTTTCCTTTCTGCATGTAATATGTTTCTGGTTTTACGTTTATCTTAGTTTAGTATTTAGAGTTTATTACCATTGGTAGATTTGTTTATTGATTTGGTTGCTCTCTTCCTTTTTTACTTTTTAATATATATTGTTTTCCTTTTTCTCTTTTTGTGAGTATGTATGTATATACTTCTTTGATTTTGTCTGCATAACTTTGCTTTTACCATTTGTCCTAGGGTTCTGTCTGTCCTTTTTTTTTTTCTTAGCATAGCTTTTAGTGCTTGTTATCATTGGTGAAGTTGTTTAATGGTTTGGTTGCTCTTTCTTTCTTTCTTTCCTTTTTTAATGACTTTTAAATTTTTTTATTTTTAATAATATATATTTTTTGTTTTAATAACTTTTATTATTTTTTCTTTCTTCCGTTTTTGTCCTCCCTTTTCCTCTGAGCCGTGTGGCTGACAGGGTCTTGGTGCTCCGGCCGGGTGTCAGGCCTGTGCCTGAGATGGGAGAGTGGAGTTCAGGACATTGGTCCACCAAAGACCTCCCGGCTCCATGTAATATCAAACGACAAAAGCTCTCCCAGAGATCTCCATCCCAAAGCTAAGACCCAGCTCCACTCAATGACCAGCAAGCTACAGTGCTGGACACCCTATGCCAAACAACTAGCAAGATAGGAACACAACCCCACCCATTAGCAGAGAGGCTGCCTAAAATCATAATAAGGCCACAGACATCCCAAAACACACCACCAGACGTGGACCTGCCCACCAGAAAGACAAGATCCAGCCTCATCCACCAGAACACAGGCACTAATCCCCTCCACCAGGAAGCCTACACAACCCACGGAACCAACCTTAGCCACTGGGGACAGACACCAAAAACAACAGGAACTATGAACCTGCAGCCTGTGAAAAGGAGACCCCAAACACAGTAAATTAAGCAAAATGAGAAGACAGAGAAACACACAGCAGATGAAGGACCAAGGTAAAAATATTAAATGGAAAAAAATACTAAAAGCAGCAAGGGAAAAAAAACAAATAACACACAAGGGAATCCCCATAATGTTAACAGCTGATCTTTCAGCAGAAACTCTGCAAGCCACAAGACAGTGGCAGGACATATTTAAAGTAATGAAAGGGAAAAACCTACAACCAAGATTACTCTACCCAGCAAGGATCTCATTCAGATTCGATGGAGAAATTAAAACCTTTACAGACAAGCAAAATATAAGAGAATTCAGCACCAGCAAACCAGTTTTACAACAAATGCTAAAGGAACTTCTCTAGGCAGGAAACACAAGAGAAGGAAAAGACCTACAATAACAAACCCCAAAAAATTAAGAAAATGGTCATAGGAACATACATATCGATAATTACCTTAAATGTAAATGGATTAAATGCTCCAACCAAAAGACACAGACTGGCTGAATGGATACAAAAACAAGACCCGTATATATGCTGCCTACAAGAGACCCACTTCAGACCTAGGGACACATACAGACTGAAAGTGAGGGGATGGAAAAAGATATTCCATGCAAATGGAAATCAAAAGAACGCTGGAGTAGCAATTCTCATATCAGACAAAATAGACTTTAAAATAAAGACTATTACGAGAGACACAGAATGACACTACATAATGATCAAAGCATCAATCCAAGAAGAAAATATAACACTTGTACATATTTATGCACCCAACATAGGAGCACCTCAATACATAAGGCAAATGCTAACAGCCATAAAAGGGGAAATCAACAGTAACAAAATCACAGCAGGGGACTTTAACACCCCACTGTCACCAATGGACAGATCATCCAAAATGAAAATAAATAAGGAAACACAAGCTTTAAATGATACATTAAACAAGATGTACTTAATTGATATTTATAGGACATTCCATCCAAAAACAACAGAATACACTTTCTTCTCAAGTGCTCATGGAACATTCTCCAGGATAGATCATATCTTGGGTCACAAATCAAGCCTTGGTAAATTTAAGAAGATTGAAATCGTATCAAGTATCATTTCCGACCACAACACTATGAGACTAGATATCAATTACAGGAAAAAATCTGTAAAAAATACAAACACATGGATGCTAAACAATACACTACGTAATAACCAAGAGATCACTGAAGAAATCAAAGAGGAAATCAAAAAATACCTAGAAACAAGTGACAATGCAAATAAGACAACCTAAAACCTATGGGATGCAGCAAAAGCAGTTCTAAGACGGAAGTTTATAGCAATACAATCCTACCTCAAGAAACATCTCAAATAAACAACTTAACCTTATACCTAAAGCAATTAGACAAAGGAGAACAAGAAACCCCCAAAGTTAGCAGAAGGAAAGATATCATAAAGATCAGATCAGAAATAAATGAAAAAGAAATGAAGGAAACAATAGCAAAGATCAATAAAACTAAAAGCTGGTTCTTTGAGAAGATAAACAAAATTGATAAACCATTAGCCAGACTCATCAAGAGAAAAAGGGAGAAGACTCAAATCAATAGAATTAGAAATGAAAAAGGAGAAGTAACAACTGACACTGCAGACATACAAAGAATCATGAGAGATTACTACAAGCACCTATATGCCAATAAATGGACAACCTGGAAGAAATGGACAAATTCTTAGAAAAGCACAATCTTCCGAGACTGAACCAGAAAGAAACAGAAAATATAAACAGACCAATCACAAGCACTGAAACTGAGACTGTGATTAAAAGATCTTCCAACAAACAAAAGCCCAGGAGGACCAGATGGCTTCACAGGAGAATTCTGTCAAACATTTAGAAAAGAGCAAACACCTATCCTTCTCAAACTCTTCCAAAATATAACAGAGGGAGGAACACTCCCAAACTCATTCTACGAGGCCACCATCACCCTGATACCAAAATCAGACAGAGGTGTCACAAAGAAAGAAAACTACAGGCCAATATCACTGATGAACATAGATGCAAAAATCCTCAACAAAATACTAGCAAACAGATTCCAGCAGCACATTAAAAGGATCATACACCATGATCAAGTGGGGTTTATCCCCGTAATGCAAGGATTCTTCAATATATGCATATCCATCAATGTGATACACCATATTAACAAATTGAAGGAGAAAAACCATATGATCATCTTAATAGATGCAGAAAAAGCTTTTGACAAAATGGAACACCCATTTATGATAAAAGCTCTCCAGAAAGTAGGCATAGAGGGACCTTACCTCAACATAACAAAGGCCATATATGACAAACCTACAGCTAACATCGTTCTCAATGGTGAAAAACTGAAACCATTTCCAGTAAGATCAGGAACAAGACAAGGTTGTCCACTCTCACCATTATTATTCAACATAATTTCGGAAGTTTTAGCCACAGCAATCAGAGAAGAAAAAGAAATAAAAGGAATCCAAATTGGGAAAGAAGTAAAATTGTTACTGATTGCAGGTGACATGATACCATACAAAGAGAATGCTAAAGATGCTACCAGAAAACTACTAGAGCTAATCAATGAATTTGGTAAAGTGGCAGGATGCAAAATTACTGCACAGAAATCTCTTTCATTCCTATACACTAATGATGAAGAATCTGAAAGAGAAATTAAGGAAACACTCCCATTTACCATTGCAACAAAAGAATAAAATACCTAGGAATCAACCTACCTAAGGAGACAAAAGACCTGTATGCAGAAAACTATAAGGCACTGATGAAAGAAATTAAAGATGATACAAATAGATGGAGAGATATACCATCTTCTTGGATTGGAAGAATCAATATTGTGAAAATGACTCTACTACCCAAAGCAATCTACAGATTCAATGCAATCCCTAACAAACTACCAATGGCATTTTTCACAGAACTAGAACAAAAAATTTCAAAATTTTTATGGAAACATAAAAGACCCCGAATAGCCAAAGCAATCTTGAGAAAGAAAAATGGAGCTGGAGGAATCAGGCTCCCTGACTTCAGACTATAATACAAAGCTACAGTAATCAAGACAGTATGGTACTGGTATAAAAACAGAAATATAGATCAATGGAACACGATAGAAAGCCCAGAGGTAAACCCACGCACATATGGTCACCTTATCTTTGGTAAAGGAGGCAAGAATATACAGTGGAGAAAAGACAGCCTCTTCAATAAGTGGTGCTGGGAAAACTGGACAGCTACATGTAAAAGAATGAAATTAGAACACTCCCTAACACCATACACAAAATAAACTCAAAATGGATTAAAGACCTAAATGTAAGGCCAGACACCATCAAACTCTTAGAGGAAAACATAGGCAGAACACTCTATGACATAAATCACAGCAAGATCCTTTTTGACCCACCTCCTAGAGAAATGGAAATAAAAACAAAAATAAACAAATGGGACCACATGAAACTTAAAAGCTTTTGCACAGCAAAGGAAACCATAAACAAGACGAAAAGACAACCCTCAGAATGGGAGAAAATATTTGCAAATGAAGCAACTGACAAAGGATTACTCTCCAAGATTTACAAGCAGCACATGCAGCTCAATAACAAAAAAACAAACAACCCAATCCAAAAATGGGCAGAAGACCTAAATAGACATTTCTCCAAAGAAGATATACAGATTGCCAACAGACACATGAAAGAATGCTCAACATCATTAATCATTAGAGAAATGCAAATCAAAACTACAATGAGATATCATCTCACACCGGTCAGAATGGCCATCATCAAAAAATCTAGAAACAATAAATGCTGGAGAGGGTGTGGAGAAAAGGGAACACTCTTGCACTGTTGGTGGGAATGTAAATTGATACAGCCACTGTGGAGAACAGTATGGAGGTTCCTTAAAAATCTAAAAATAGAACTACCATATGACCCAGCAATCCCACTACTGGGCATATACCCTGAGAAAACCATAATTCAAAAAGAGTCATGTACCAAAATGTTCATTGCAGCTCTATTTACAATAGCCAGGACATGGAAGCAACCTAAGTGTCCATCATCGGATGAATGGATAAAGAAGATGTGGCACATATATACAATGGAATATTACTCAGCCATAAAAAGAAATGAAATGGAGTTATTTGTAGTGAGGTGGATGGAGTTAGAGTCTGTCATACAGAGTGAAGTAAGTCAGAAAGAGAAAAACAAATACAGTATGCTAACACATATATATGGAATCTAAGGGAAAAAAAAAAAGGTCATGAAGAACCTAGTGGCAAGACGGGAATAAAGACACAGACCTCCTAGAGCATGGACTTGAGGATATGGGGAGGGGGAGGGGTAAGATGTGACGGGGTGAGAGAGTGGCATGGACATATATACACTACCAAATGTAAAATAGATAGCTAGTGGGAAGCAGCCGCATAGCACAGGGAGATCAGCTCGGTGCTTTGTGACCACCTAGAGGGGTGGGATAGGGAAGGTGGGAGGGAGGGAGACGCAAGAGGGAAGAGATATGGGAACATATGTATATGTATAACTGATTCACTTTGTTATAAAGCAGAAACTAACACACCATTGTAAAGCAATTATACTCCAATAAAGATGTTAAAAAAGAAAAAAAAAGCAAGCTGTGGTACATCCATAGCATGGAATATTAGTCAGCAACAAAAAGGAACAAGCTATTATAACACAAAATAACTTAAATAATCGCAAAGACAATATTATGGGTCAAAAAAGCCAATCTCAAAAGGCATGTTTTTACCATGAGATCCCATGGTTGATTTGAAAGAAGCAGTGTGGTGTAAGTGCCTGACAATTAGCTTTTTTGATTATAATAAGAAAGTGCCTGACATTAAGCTTTTGATTGCTGAGGTATACATTTCAAAGAAATCCATCTCAAATAAACCCATTGCCAGCTATACAACTATATAAAGAGCCAGGCCACCCCACCCATGAAGTTTCCCTTTTAGAAAGCCCTGGTTGACCTAGATAACTGATCATTTGAGTGACCCTGCTTTTCCCTCCCTGTGCTTTAATTCCCGCTCTCACTCTCAATAAACAGTGAACCTGCGAAACCCTAGGTACCCCACCCTCAACCAGTATAAAGGAAGAACCCCAGATCTGCTAGTGTGTGCTCTTGCTCTCTAGTATGTACTCCTGTTTCCCACCTCCTGACCAAACCTCTTGCTATGTGGCCCGCACGATGTGTACCCCCCAGGACCTGTGAATAGTAAACCTTGTGTTTTCAAACTTCCCCAGCCTTTTCCAGCTTCTACGGGTTGCCTGCATTCCTTGGTTTGTGGCCCTTTTCCTCCATTTTCAAAGCCAGCAATGCTGCATCTCTCTGACACTGCTTCCTTCCTCATATCTTTTCTCTGATCCTTTCTTCTGCCTCTCTCTTCTACTTTAGAGGACCCTTGTGATTACACGGGGCACACTCAGATAATCCAGGATATCTCCCTATTTTAAAATGTTGATTAGCATCTTAAATTCCATCTACAACCTCAATTACCCTTTGGCATATAGCTGAACATAGTCACAGGTTGCAGGGATTTGCACATGGATGTCTTTGCGGGGGAGACCATTATTCTGCCTACCACAAATTCTGTTGAGATCTCACATATACCCTTACAGTTCACCCTCAACCCCACCTTGACTATGCACAAGTAACCAAGTAAGCCTGACCTGATTAACAACTTCTTTATTAAGTTGAGACTGATCCTCTCTTTTTACAAATTCAGAGACGTACAGTTTTTCTATTAGTCTCGTAATAAATAAAGGTCTCTTACATCAGATAGATCATGACTTTCCTTTTAAGATTATCTTTGTTAAGCAATAAACTCCTCAACAAACTCCAAATGCTAGACCAGCGGTTCCCATTGACTACCAACATTTCAAAAGCTTATTTTGGGGATTGAAACTGGGTTTCCAGGTATTTGTTTTCCAAATGAAAACATAACACTCATCTGCTCTCCAAAATCTATCACCTATCCTCATCATTATTTCATAAAAGAACATTCAGCACTAACAAAGTGGAAAAGAACCTCAGAATAATGTATACTTCTTTAAATCACCTTAGCTTAATAAAAAATAAGTTAATTATTTTTATTTTTCTAATTTTGCTGATCTTTGACCAGTTTTTTTTAATCACTTTTAAGATTGATTTACCTGTTGCAACTGTGCCACTGTCCACATGTGTCAAGGACTGGGGACGGCTTCGAAGTTTGCTTTTGAAAGATCTTGGTCTACGTGGTGATGCAGGTGGTACAGGAATCTCTGATGATTGGACTTTGCTGTCTTTAATTGCCCGAAGGCGTTCATAGAGCTCCTGTAGCTCCTTATTCTGCTGGGTTTGAAGATTTACCACTTCCTGAATGTGTCTGAAGGAAAATCATGCAGAAAGCATTTTAATGGCACAGGCACCATCCAGATGAGCCAAGGAACTCTACCAGTACAAGTAAAGTTTAACAAGGAATTTAGATTAAGAATGTGGAAATACAGAATATTTTCACAATTTTAAGATTTTCAATGCCTTCCTAAGTGTGACATTAAACTAATCAGACATAAAGAAAAAGCTCAATAAATTGACAAGAACAAATTTCTAAAACTTCAATACAGTAAAAGATAATTTAAAAAATTAAAGTCTCATAGTACTGATAATATTAACCTTTTCTTTATTATATGTTGCAAGTATAAACAGGAAAAAAATTTGTAACATATAGTAAAAGGTTAATATTCAGAATATATAAATAGCTCCTAAAAATCAATAAGAAAAAAAGAAACAGGGTTTCCCTGGTGGCGCAGTGGTTGAGAATCTGCCTGCCAATGCAGGGGACACGGGTTCGAGCCCTGGTCTGGGAAGATCCCACATGCCATGGAGTGGCTAGGCCCATGAGCCACAATTACTGAGCCTGCGCGTCTGGAGCCTGTGCTCCGCAACAAGAGAGGCCGCGATAGTGAGAGGCCCGCGCACTGTGATGAAGAGTGGCCCCCACTTGCCGCAACTAGAGAAAGCCCTCGCACAGAAACGAAGACCCAACACAGCCTGAAATAAATAAATTAATTAATATTAAAAAAAATGGAGTATCATTAATAATAACTAAGTATTAAATGCTAAAAAAAAAAAAAAGAAACAACTTTATAGAAAAAGGGGGAAAGAATATGAAAAGGTGACTCCAAAGAAGAGGAAATACAAGTAGCCAATAAATATGAGATGATGCACATTCTTAGTATTAATTAGAACACAAATTTTTTTAACATCTTTATTGCAGTATAATTGCTTTACAATGGTATGTTAGTTTCTGCTGTATAACAAAGTGAATCAGCTATACATATACATGCATCCCCATATCTCCTCCCTCTTGTGTCTCCCTCCCACCCTCCCTATCCCACCCCTCTAGGTGGTTACAAAGCACCTAGCTGATCTCCCTGTGCTATGTGGCTGCTTCCCACTAGTTATCTATTTTACATTTGGTAGTGTATATATGTCAGTGCTACTCTCTCACTTCGTCCCAGCTTACCCTTCCCCCTCCCTGTGTCCTCAAGTCCACTCTCTACGTCTGCGTCTTTATTCCTGTCCTGCCCCTAGGTTCTTCAGAACCATTTTTTTTTCTTTTAGATTCCATATATATGTGTTAGCATACGTAGAACACAGATTTTAAAACTATTTTTTATTCATCTGATTGGAATAAAATGAAAAGAATCAATAATATCCAGTCTAATCTTGTTAAGGAGTGGGAAAACAGGCACTTTCATATATTTCTGTTTGGTGTGTAAAATGGTATATTTACATTGGATGACAATTTTAAATGTACAAACCTTTTAACCCAGCAATTCCACTTTTAGGTATCTATCCTACAAAAATACTAACATAAGTATGTAAAAATATAAGGATGTTGACTTCAACATTTTTTACATAAGCAAAATATGGGATAAAACTGAAATGCCCATTAAGGAGAGATTAAATCAACTTTAAATGGCTATATGCTATTCCAATGTATGGAATAAAGATTATTTGTGCAAACATGAATATGAAGAGGAGACAATGTTAAGTCAAAAAATTGTAGAGTAACATATATTATGATCCCACTTTTATTAAACTCAAAAACTATATATTTGTAAATGCAAGAAAAATGACAGGCAAGATATATACCAAATAGTTCATTGTGGTCGCCTCTGAGAAATGAGATTAGGGCATGAGAAACAGGAGGCTGGTTTGTGTGCATTTTTACTGTTGTGATATTATGTTTTATAATAAAAAAGATATATTTGGTCTTTGTCCCTGTTCTTGGCACACAGCTCCTAAAACCCTTGTAACTTCCTAAGTGACAAGAGCAATGGGAGAATCTTTTGTTATAATATTTGGTCTTTTGTCCTCAAATAGCTCCAGTTCCTGAAATAGTTCCAGAGTGATAAAGGTAAAAGGAGTGTCTCATTATTCAAAACAAGCCCCTCTGATCACGAAGTGACTTTTGGATAGCCCCTATGGATGGGTACCTCTAAGGAGGGGAACAAGGATGGAAGTTGAATTAATCACCAATGGCCAACGATTTAATCAATCATGCCTATGTAATGAAGCTTCCATAAAAATCCGTGAACTACAGGGGTTCTAAGAGCTTCTAGGTCAGTGAAGACATGGAGGTGCTGGGAGAGTGGCACTTCTGGGAGGCCATGAAGTTCCATGCCCCTTCCCCTATACCTTGCCATCTGGCTGTTCTTGAGTTGTATCCTTTTATAATAAACCAATAATCTAGTAAGGAAACTGTTTTCCTGAGCTCTGTAAGCCACTCTAGCAAGGTAATCAAAGCTGAGGAGGGGTTTGTGGGAACCTCTGATTTACAACAGGTTGGTAAGAAGCATAGGTAACACTACCTGGACTCGTGATGGGCATCTGAAAGGGGGCAGTCTTGTGGGACTGAGCCCTTAGCCTGTGGGATCTGATGCTATCTTTGTAGTTTTCAACCATAAATTTTTTTCCATCATTAAAATGTCACCAATCCAAAATTAGTTACCAATCAAATACTTAGTTCTGTAAAACCCAAGGCAATCAAATTTGTGACAAAAGAGAAGCAGTCCTTACTTTTCTCGTAATCTTTGAAGCTCCACCTTTAAGTCCTCATCCTCTACTTCTGACTCATCATCACTGCTCATTGGGGAAGACGGTGAATAGAAGAGTGAGCTCTGTGTTTGAACATAGGCTTTTTCTTCACGGAGTGGTAAGCACTTTTCTCTCTCTGGACCAGTCTTTGCCACTGATTTCCCTCTGCCACAAAGAGTGGCTGAAAATTCACTATCAGAGGTAGGCTGTATCCCAGAAGTAAGTATCTCTCTCTCTTTAAGCAACAGTTCAGATCCAGACTGCAAGCTACTTCCTGTGGCTGAATTTTCTTCCAATTCCTTTTCTGGAGTCATCAAAGATACATCAGTCTCACAAGCTGTACTGAAAGATGAGAAGTTGTCAGCTTGTTTGGGAATTCTTTTATCTTTTTTGAAGGTTTCCTGAAGAGCTTGTAACTTCTGAGAAGAAAGTGAAGTTTGTGGATTGTCTGTGGCAGGTTCCATTTCTACCAATTGAGACTTTGCTGTTTCAGTAAAGGCTAAAGCTTCTTCACTAGGCTGGCTTGTCATTTTATTGAATGCTGGTATGTGTTCTATTCCAAAAGATGTCACTTTCACTGACTGCTGCTGAGGAACTGTAATCACCTGAAATACAAAAAGGCAAAGGTGGCTGGCTCTGCCTAAACAAAGAGTAAACCCACAAAGAAATTCAATATCAATATATGGCACAGACAATTGGATGGTCTTCTGTAATGTACAAACACTGATAATACCAAAACTAAAAAATCCCATCTATACTTGTCATATTCAAAGCTTTGCAATTGGGCCCTTTGCAAAGAGAATTGGCTTCATATTGCTCAAATAAAATTCTGCAATTAAAAAACATTCCATACGTACACCTAAAACTAACACAATATTGTAAATCATCTATACTTCAATTAAAAAATAAAATGAAAAAAAATTCAATTGCCAAGATTCTAAAGGACATGAAATTAGATTTATAAAAAAGATGACCCAACCACCCACCAAAAAATGATGACCCATTTCTGTGCTCCCTTCCAGCTACTAAAATCCTCATTTCTTTAGACTCGCCTTTAGTGGATGGCTACAGAAGGTGACAGGATGCATATAAGGGGAAAAATTAAATACGATAATGATCTACATGTAAAATAATTACCATCTACAGACCTAGATCTTCAATGCTGTTACCTTTTATAATGCCTTTGTAGATAATGATTTAACCAAAGACACAAACCTGGAACCGACCCCGCTGAAATGATCCACTCATTGCTTTACATCTACTCAAAGCCCTAGCATCAGCTGTGGACTCTCCTGTCAGAGGAATGGGGTCAGGAGCAACTGCTGATCTCGTATCTTCTGTATCCACTGCAAGTTTTGCCAAATTGTAAGCAGAAAGGAGAAAATTGCTTGTTAAGACTACATTTGTTTACATTACCAAAAATGAAGAAAAGTAGAAAAAGCTTAACTCCTGCTAGACAATTAAAAAAGTGTTAATGTAATAAGCAACACTGTAGAAGTCCCTAATTCTGAATCAGACATTGCAAGATTTATCCCGAGACTTAGTATCTATATGAAATGAATACTTTAAAACCAAATTAGTTACAAAAGGAAAAATAAAATGGCAATGACATTAATGGGACGTGTCACATACATGGGCTATGTGGAAAAAGTGGCAAGATTTGTGTATGAACAACAACAAAAAGAAACAGAAGTAAATGAAAAATGATGTTACCTAGTCTATGTCCCTGACTGTAAGCACACTACCTTGACGGACTTTTGATCTCTTGAAAAAGCTGGTTGACTGCCGTAGCCTGTATGCCCAGCTTTTTAATTTGCGAGTCCAGGATTTCTTGCTAATAGGATTTTTGAGACTAGGACAAGTAAAGCTTAGGCCAAAATATCCACCTCCTGTCTGCAGATGAATGGCTCCACCGCTTGACACAGCAGCAGGATAGGCCTCTGGATCCCCTGGAAGTGAAGCATCTGGGGACATCTCCTAATGGAGACAAAAAGAGGAAAACCAAAATGGTAGTCATTTAGGTGAGGTGGAGCAATTGTTTCTACCATTGGAGTTTCTTGTATGGACTAATCAGTAATCAAAAATAGAATGCTATATGCTAAAGGAACTTCTCTAGGCAGGAAACACAAGAGAAGGAAAAGACCTACAAAAACAAACCCAAAACAATTAAGAAAATGGTAATAGTAACATACATATCGATAATTACCTTAAATGTAAATGGATTAAATGCTCCAACCAAAAGACACAGACTGGCTGAATGGATACAAAAACAAGACCCACATATATGCTGCCTACAAGAGACCCACTTCAGACCTGGGACACATACAGACTGAAAGTGAGGGGATGGAAAAAGATATTCCATGCAAATGGAAATCAAAAGAAAGCAGGAGTAGCAATTCTCATATCAGACAAAATAGACTTTAAAACAAAGACTATTACAAGAGACAAAGAATGACACTACATAATGAACAAGGGATCAATCCAAGAAGAAGATATAACAATTGTAAATATTTATGCACCCAACATAGGAGCACCTCAATATATAAGGCAAATACTAACAGCCATAAAAGGGGAAATCGACAGTAACAATCATAGTAGGGGACTTTAACACCCCACTTTCACCAATGGACAGATCATCCAAAATGAAAATCAATAAGGAAACACAAGCTTTAAATGATACATTAAATGACATGGACTTAATTGATATTTATAGGACATTCCATCCAAAAACAACAGAATACACTTTCTTCTCATGTGCTCATGGAACATTCTCCAGGATAGATCACGTCTTGGGTCACAAATCAAGCCTCAGTAAATTTAAGAACATTGAAATCATATCAAGCATCTTTTCTGACTACAACGCTATGAGATTAGAAATCAATTACAGGGGAAAAAAAAACAAAAAACACAAACACATGGATGCTAAACAATACACTACTAAATAACCAAGAGATCACTGAAGAAATCAAAGAGGAAATCAAAAAATACCTAGAAACAAATGACAATGAAAACACGACGGCCCAAAACCTATGGGATGCAGCAAAAGCAGTTCTAAGAGGGAAGTTTATAGCTACACAAGCCTACCTTAAGAAACAAGAAACATCTCAAATAAACAACCTAACCTTACACCTAAAGCAATTAGAGAAAGAAGAACAATAAAACCCCAAAGTTAGCAGAAGGAAAGAAATCATAAAGATCAGATCAGAAAGAAATGAAAAAGAAATGAAGTAAACGATAGCAAAGATCAATAAAACTAAAAGCTGGTTCTTTGAGAAGATAAACAAAATTGAAAAACCATTAGCCAGACTTATAAAGAAAAAAAGGGAGAAGACTCAAATCAATAGAATTAGAAATGAAAAAGGGGAAGTAACAACTCACACTGCAGAAATACAAAGGGTCATGAGAGTGTACTAAAAGCAACGATATGCCAATAAAATGGACAACCTGGAAGAAATGGACAAATTCTTAGAAATGCACCACCTTCCGAGATTGAACCAGGAAGAAACAGAAAATATGAACAGACCAAGCACAAGCACTGAAATTGAGACTGTGATTAAAAATCTTCCAACAAACAAAAGCCCAGGACCAGATGGCTTCACAGGCGAATTCTATCAAACATTTAGAGAAGAGCTAACACCTATCCTTCTCAAACTCTTCCAAAATATAGCAGAGGGAGGAACACTCCCAAACTCATTCTACGAGGCCATCATCACCCTGATACCAAAACCAGACAAAGATGTCACGAAAAAGAATGGGGGCTTCCCTGGTGGCACAGTGGTTGAGAATCTGCCTGCGAATGCAGGGGACAAGGGTTCGAGCCCTGGTCTGGGAAGATCCCACATGCCGCGGAGCAACTAGGCCCGTGAGCCACAATTACTGAGTCTGCGCGTCTGGAGCCTGTGCTCCGCAACAAGAGAGGCCGAGATAGTGAGAGGCCCGCGCACCGCGATGAAGAGTGGCCCCCGCTTGCCGCAACTGGAGAAAGCCCTCACACAGAAACGAAGACCCAACACAGCCATAAATA